>NC_141910.1:24842500-25442500 GCF_057802395.1 Ceratotherium simum simum
TCAACCATTGTAGGACACACGTCTGCATCAAATGTAGCAAACATGCAGAAATCATTGAGGAAAGGTGCGGGTGTTGTTTTTAACTCCCCATTTTCATGCTTTTCTTTAAAGCAGAGACGTTTGGAACATGACAAATGGGGAAAAATGTTTTCCACCTGTATGCCCAAGCCTATCTGTGGAGACACATAATACCTCTTTGCGCAGCGTCTCTAACATATTTGAACATTTCCCCCTTTGATGTTGAACCACGGGTCTTAAGTGCGCTCCCCACAGTCCACTTTTACTCTGTGAGTCAAATTGAAGTTCTCGAAATGGGGCCGATGGCTTTACTGGAGTGTGAATGTGCTCTCATTCTATAAGAAAGAGTCACCCAATCAGGTTATTATGTTTCAGTTTCTTTTATGAAATAAGTCAGTTTCTGGCAATTGCTGTTTGCTTTTGAAAGCTGGAAGAGTCAATTTGGGGTCTAAGGGGATGGAGAGGAAACCCCCAACTGCTGACAATTGCTTCTTCCTCCATGTGAGTTTGAAGCTATTGTCCAGACAAGAGAACGGAGGGTGAGTCTGGCCTGATGCAGGGAATTCCGTCTTTCAAACACACGTCATATCATTTTCTTTAATTCAGTTGGATGAACCTAAGTGCATAATAGATTTAAAAACACAAACATACCTCAGTCCCTTTGTCAGGGATCATTCAAGAATTGATTTATTTTCAAGGAAATAATACATGAGGAGCATTTTCCCTCTGACATATACAGTTTTCTTTCTTAAAGTGTAAGACTATGTTTCTGTTTGTGAACAGAGCGTGAAGGAGGACTGTCATTACTGTACTTTCCTTTTGGAAACCAACTGAAAATAATCCCGCCATCCTGGGAACACTGCAAGGAAACAATGGCCACATTTCCTGTTTTCAAGAAAACATGAACAAGGTTTTGATGTTAGAGGCCAGAGATCCTGAATGAAATAAACTTCTAATTCTTTACCTGATTGTGGATGCAATCAGAAGGGCCAAAAGCCAGAAGCGAGGCCCAGGACAGCTTCACAGCATGTCTTGGTTGAGAAGGGGGGATGTTGGAGAGGAAGGAATCGTCTTTTAAGCCCCTAGAGCCTTGACTCTCTTGCAGAAGTAAATAAAGTCAATCATGAACATATTGAGCACTTATGTGACCTAATCTGTGCTGAGTGCTGGTGTTGGTGGCCTATAAAATACTATTTCCTCTAGTCAAGGCCTGTGTCTTGTTGAAGAGACAAGAAACAAGTCAACAAGACAGTGTGATACACAATACAGTTATCTCCTCAGTTCCTTTCATGTAGGGAATTCTTACATTTGGAGAAACTGGTCATGAGGCCAAATTAACGTAGGCAGTTGAGGTCTTCATTTAGATTTCCATCCTTCTGATAGTTACTGAGTGACCACCAGGTGCTTGACACTGTGCCAGATATTGAGGAAGATGCCCACAAGTATAAAATAGTACCCTGTATTCAAAGAGGTGTTGTCTCATTAGAAAACCATACGTGAAAAACTTAACTAGCAATGCAAGGTGGCATCAGAGGGACACACCACAGATGTTCTAAGAATACGCAGGAAGGAGAGGTCTAATTATGAGGTCAAGAAGACAGTCATTTTTGCTGCCTAGTGATCAGGTTAGGTCCTTAAACTAGTTCTGAAAGCCTTTTTTTACAGTCATCCAGTTGACAAGAAAACATCTTCAGCTAGATTAGCAGGTTAGAAAGTCATGTTAACGAGCACATGATGATAAATTGTAATAAAAGCCCAGCAACAATACCAGGTGCCATTTATTAAGCTCTTACTCTAGGCTATTGTGTGCTGAGTGATTTCCGTGTGCTATCCAACTTAATCCTCGTTACGACCTTCTGAGATGGGTACTTTTATTATTCCATTTTACAGATGAGGACGTTAAAATTCAGAATGAATTAATTTGCCTACACGCTAAGTGACAGAGGTGGTAGTTACACCAGATCTGTGACTCCCAGAGTAGTGACCTGGATGACCAGGGTATGCCGCCTGAGTTCAGTCTCCTGTGGCCCAGGTGGTTGTTGGGAGGGGAAGTGGCCTCCATAGCCCCGCGGCTCCTTAGCAATGGGTGTCTGGGATTGCAGAGGGTAGGAGCATAGAGATGCTGGTGCAATCCTTCCATCCTGGGACAAGAACACCAACTTATCTCTTCTGGGTGGTGGGTTTGAGGAAAGAGCTGAACGATGACTAAGTGACTGTACTATGTGGCATACTGAACGTGATTTAGGGAGAAATGGGGGCACCAACGGTACAAAGATGGGAACCTAAGGCCGGAATGTTTGTCAACGGAGCTGCAGCTTCTCTGGGGAAACACAGAGGGCTGGGAGCTTTTTAACACAGTCGCTAAGAGGCCACGGGGATTTGGAGCTCAGCAGTCACCGTGGCTTCTACCAACTTTCTGGGAAAATAATTGCTAATCAGTGAGCTGCCAGCCAATTGTTTAATTTCCTCTTAGGCTAATTGGACTCTGATATTGAACACCCCAAACCAGTGCTCTCTGACAGGGGCGCCTGTGGGCTCAGTGCTGGCATGAACCATACTTTGCAATGACGGGTCTAGAAGGTGTGGGTGAGGGAGGTCAGGAGGAGGTGACCCTTATCAGTGACCGGAAGCAGCCGCTACCTTCAGTCACTGCCTCTCCTCTTTCTCAGGGGATGGTGGGGCTGTCAGGGGCCTTCCAGACGCTTGCTGTTACCTTCAGCTCCTGGAAAGACCAAAGAGTCCTGTTCATGGTTGAGTTTTGTGGGCTCTTGGAAACAACTTCTTGACAAAGTGTGCTTTCCAGTTTTCAGCAAGTGCTCCAAACATCCAGTATGGAAATAAATATGAACCCAGTCCAACAATTAAATAGATCTGATCAGGAGCTTAATATATGCCTAGAACTGGGTTGATGACTTCAAGTCATAGTACAATGATGAGCTGTGTGACTGTAAGCAAATTACTTAACCTCTCTGAGCCTCAGTTTTCTCTTCTGAAGAACAGGGATAATAATATTACCTGCCTGTCACGGTTGTTGAGTTCATGAAATAAGACAACTCATGCAAAGCACTCAGCACCATCAGCTTTGGGAAGTACCTCTGAAAACAAGGCTCATTTTAGTTTTCCACTGAGAAGATCCACTGGGCACAGAAGCTGTAATCCCAGAGTCAATTCTTGGTTCTCTTTCTGAGTTTGTTTTTAGGAACAGGGACATGGTTCACATAAAGACACACGGTGTTATTAGGAAAACTGCTCATTTTTTTTCAAGAAGTTTTTAATATTTTTAATTAAGCATGGTGCTCGTAGATGTAGGTCCTTGGCCACAGCCTCTTAGTTCAGAGTGCAAATATCTACCCAGTGTCTTCTTATAGGTCAACTCAGCCCTTCAGCTGGTTTGTCCACCTCCATATGTGGGCAGGTACCACAAGGGTCTACACCTGCAGTGCCACTAGATGCCCCCACCATCCACACCTCTCCAAGACCCACAGACACTCCAGCCACCGGGAGCCCTGGGCATTCATCCTGGGTTGTGAATGTGAGCAGATTCCAGAAAACCAAGATGGCGGATTAGGTTCAGACTCCCCTGCCCTTTTCTTGAACTCATTATAGTCTCTGGTGAGAAAACAGGCGGTTAATATGCGGAGTTCCTGTGCTTAAAACACTGAGAGTGTATATATATATATATATATATATATATATAATTTTTTTCCCTACACTTTAAAAATACATATAAATGTAACACTCTTCTTTGCTCATAATGAACAAAATGTCCAAAATAGTACTTAAAATACATTTTGAACAAACAGAAGCTGCATCTGGAAACGTGGTTAGTGGGAAGTACAACTGTTTGAAGGGGCTTAACTTTTTTTTTCCTTTTCCTAAGCAAATGCTCTGAAAAGTTCATTTTATATCAGAACAGCTTTTTCTCGAACCTGTTTTAAAGTTAATTATCAAAAGCTTGCATCTTCTATCTCTTGCCTATGGATCCCTGCTGGGTTTGTTGTTTAGCTTTCCTTGGGAAAGAGTCTCTCTGTAGAAGATCATCTACACGATGTCACAGTCCAGGGACTCTAACCGTCCTAGCTAATCAGCTTAGAACATCAGTACCTCCTTAATGTGGGATTTGGGACCTTCTGGATGCAGGGCGAGGAGCTGAACTAGTCTGCAAGCACATCACTTTATTTCTTTTGCTTTAAGCAAGAATAATTTGCCTTTTTTCTCTCATCTTTCTCCCTTGTTGTTTTGCCCCTGAAAACTGTGCAGCAAAAGCAACCTCCAGGGTGGACACTAAATCTTCTGATGCAGGCAGAGCAGTGATAACATCTGAACTGAGGGTGCTTTTCCAGGGCATGCTTGACAGATGTAGCAGGGCCTTTTAGGATTTAGTGCTGGAGCATATCTATTACCCGCGCTGCAGCACAGCTTGGCAGGAGCTGTGTGGTAATCTCCCATGAATTCTGTCTGACTTATCAGAGCGGCTGAGCAGGTTGCTGTAGGATGCAGAGGCTCTGCAGCCAGTTGGGGAAAGGCAGACCTTCCGCTGGAAGCTCTTTGAACTCTCTTCTCTGGGCGCATTTCCCAGGTGGGCTTCTCCCTGCCCTGGAACGTGTCATCCCCTGGCCCCTTTTTCTTCTAGAGATATCATGTCAAATTTCCTCTCACCCCACTGGCTTCTGAGTGTACAGTTTCAAGAGACCAAATTTAATTTCTAATATGGCTAATAGGGCCAAAGTGATTGCTTTAATGGAGTGGCAGCCTGCCTGGGTCTTTGATGGGGGAAGTAAATATGATACATGCTAAGATTTCTTCCTTCTCTTTCCTCCCTCCCTTCCTCCCTCCTTCCTGCCATCCTGCCTTCCTTCTGTTTTTCTCTTCTCTTTTCCCTTCTCTCGTCATCTCTGGCTCTGACAGAGGCCCACCTTCTCTACAGGTACAACCGCATGGTCTCCTCACCCTGCTTCTGTCCCATGAGCCTCATTTAGTTCTAACAAAATGTGCTATTGGACAACTCTGTCCTCCTCTGCTCTAATAATTACCTTGGCATTTTATAAAAATACCAAGATTGATCACAAACAACAAATTGTTTAGATCACAGATTAAAGTTTAATTTCGGAGTTTTGCTGTAGGGTTAGAATTAGCTTCAGAGTGTGTGTCGCATAGGAGGTGCTGTAATTTGTTTTAAGGATAAGGCCTTCGGGCAGCTGTGCATAAAATGAGCATGATTCCTTATTCCCACGGTTGATTTTTGAATGGGAGCGCAATTAGAATTTTTTCACCCAGAAGCACATACAGTCAGAGCAAAGATAATACCTTGAATGCGTATCAGCCTAGGAGACATCTCCTGGAAATTTATTTATTGCTCGCCAAGTCCTAATGCAGAGAGATCTATACTTTCCTTAACAACAATAAACTCACCCTTTAATTTGAAGTGTGATGTGTTTGTAGAGACTCTTGCCGTGTCCTTGTTGTTATCAAGTGAGACTTCTATGGTGAATTTTAATGTCACTCACAGATTATGCAACCAGTTATTTTTCTTCGCAGAATAGAACCTATTAGAAACCAAACTCTGGTAAAGCGAGGGCCTGTCCGTATCCCCAGTGGCTGCAGAGATTTTCCTGCCTTGCCAGGGAACCCCACTCCCTCCTAGAACAGTACGCAGATGAGATTTTTCTGATTAATGATGCTGATCACATTTGTCTCCACTGGAGGAATGTTGGAATCAGTGTCCACGGAATACTCATTTAACCTAGGGAGCAGAGGTGATCATTTGGATGTGATGGTCACTGAAAACAGGAATCTGGCTTCACTCACTGGTCAGTGGGTATGTGGGAGACAACTCCATTGGGCTCTGTATTAGAAGTGGGGACTTACACATATCCAGCTGAAGAATATTCCAGCATAAGCATCTATCTATTTATCTGTCACTCTCTCTCTCTATTTAACATATTTCTTTTAAAAAGTAGAGTCTCCAGAGTCTATGCTCTTTGAGGAGGATTCTTTCTGGAAATCAACATGTTAGAATATCTATATTAATTTAGGATTTCCAAAATTGAAAGGCTGTACACATTTTTGAGGGGAAGACACCCATCTCACTGAGGTATATGATTTGAGTAACTATGTAACATCCCTGCCCTGTGCTTTTGTTGTTTTAAAATATACCTTATAGACTATTTGGTGCCACTTTCTGAAGGAAGTTTGAGACCATCAGTTGAACAATCACCTTCCTTCTTTCTGGACCTCCCTCACTCCCACCTCAGCATGCTTATCAAGCTAAGCTTCATTTTCTATCAGACGGTATATTGAACACAAGTTTTGGATATGAAATTATAATACATTTGGGTTATGATATTTATATTGATAGGGACAAAAGACACTTAATTTATAACCAGGTCTGGAGAATAAAAATCCACACCAAGCATCCTTTGTTGAACACAAATATACTCAAAGTAAATTGCCATTGAAGGCATTTTTGACTCTTTTATATGTGATTTGGTGATTTGGATAATTCAGTCAAACAGGCAGCCCGTGTATTGAAAGACTCAGGCTGGTCATTGACCCCCTGACTTAGTCCAAGTGATCCAGCCCACAGTGCATAGAACAGATAGGAAGAGTTGGTGTAGCATTTGAAGCAGAGAGCACATGGTCCAGGCAACTCGCACACAGGCTTTTAAAGAGATGAATGCCCTTTTTGAGGGCTAGTTCCCTGCTCTCCCAGAGATGCTGAAATTGATGGGAAGGTGAGATTCAGTCTCTTGAAGACCCTCATCTTATTACTGCCCTTTCCTTGGACAGAAAACGTCTATGGCACTTTGCTCGCTCTTGAAAAGCTACTCCCTCAAGGTCTCACTCATTCAAGGTCTCATTCCTTATTAGGAATGTAGCCGTTCCTAATAATCCTAACTCTCAGTTTACTTATGCCCTTTCTGATTTGTCCTAGAATTCAGAAAATATCAAGCTTTGTACCATTTGATTATTTAAAAATTTTTTCTATGCATATATGCCACTTGTGCATTTTTTGTTTTACTTAAGAACGTACTTTGGATGTCTTTCCATATCGGTAAATACCCTTCTGAAGTGTCACTCTTATTGGCCGCATAGTGTCCTAGTGTTTGGCTACAACAAACATCATTTAACCAATCTCCTCAATGTTGGATATTTGGTAAATTTAATTTTTGTCTTTGATCCATAGTTACTATATTATGTATCACTGTGTCTAAATCTTTGTGTACTTCCTTGATTATTTTTGTAGAATAAGTTCCTAGGAGTAGAATAGCTGAATCAAGGAGTATTAAAAAATTTTAATGCTTTTGAGGGGGGCTGGCCTGGTGGCATAGTGGTTAAGTTTGCGCACTCTGCTTCAGCGGCCTAGGGTTTGTAGGTTCCAATCCCGGGCGTGGACTGATGCACCACTCATCAAGCCATGCTGTGGCGGCATCCCACATACAAAATAGTGGAAGATGGGTACTGATGTTAGCCCAGAGCCAACCTTCCTCACACACACACAAATTAATGGTTTTGAACAATTTTCTCAAATTGTCGAACAGAATGATTCTACCAATTTATACTCCTACCAGTTGTATCTATGAGAATACATTTGTCTTGACACTTTCCACATTGTCATTTAAAAAAAATGGCAATAATTCGATAGGTGAAATTGGTTTTATTGTTTTGGTTTGCATCTTCTTGAATTCTTTTAGTTTTTTCTTAGAATCTGTATTTGGTGTCATTCTCTAGTTGTTCTGATTTGCATGATGATGTTCTTTCTTTAACTCCTGGGGACGAGGACTATGTTTTCTATTTCTTAAAGAGGAAGCATAGCATTGAGATGTGGTAGGTGTTCTGTGAATTCTTATTCAATTGAATTAATTTGAAATGGAAGAAAAGATGAAGACCTATATCTTTTTCACAGTAAAGATAGTTCAGAAATTGGGGAGAAATTGGGGAGAAGGATGAAAAGCGAATGAATTTCCATTAGAAATTAGAAAAATTTAAGAAATCAAACAAAATCAAGTTTGGGAGGATGTAGGCCAGTAAAATTTCTTATGTACAACCACTTTAGAAAATAATTTGGTGCTATCTCATAAGGTGAACATTTGCCCACCCTGTGATCTAGCAAACACACTTCCAGAAAAACTCTTGCACATATTCATGAATTTTCATAGCGGCCCTTCTCAGCCTAGCAAAAATATGAAAATTACTTGAATGCCCATCATCCAAAAAATGGATAAATACACTCTGTTTTACAATGGAATACAATATATGTTACAACATGGATAAATCTTGCAAAATAATACTGAATAAAAACAGTAAGTTTCAGAAAACCACACATGGTACAATACCATTTTTTTACTTCTCAAGAGCAAGCACAACAAGCTTGAACTACACATATTTGTGGTAAAACCACACTTAAAAAAAGCAGTAAAGGGGCTGGCCCGGTGGTGTGGTGGTTAAGTTTGTGTACTATGCTTTGGTGGCTCGGGGTTCACAGGTTCAGATCCCAGGCACGGACCTACACACCGCTTGTCAAGCCATGCTGTGGCAGCATCTCATATAAAGTAGAGGAAGATGGGCACGGCTGTTAGCCCAGGGCCAGTCTTCCTCAGCAAAAAGAGGAGGATTGGCAACAGATGTTAGCTCAGGGCCAATCTTCCTCACAAAAAAAAATAAATAAAGTGGTAAAAATTAGGACCATGATTATGTCTGGAGGAGGAGAGGAAGCTGGAGAAAGGAGAGGAGAGATATACGCAAGTGTGGACAGGTTAATGATAATGTCCTAATTTTTGATTTGGATGGGAATTCACAAATATTCATTATATTGCGCTTTATAAGTTACATATGTGATAGTTGTAAATTTGATTGTTTCAGATAATATATTTAAAAGGTAATAAAGGAAAGAAATAATGAAAATCAAAGGGAATGCTGGTGGCAAGAGGGCAGTTTCTTAAGTCTTCTAAGAGAAAACTCGGTCTTTTTGCTTTGCTATAGGTTTTTACTCATTAAGGTTGCTTATTTTCTAAAACTCCACTCCTAAAACTCTCTTTTTAAATCATTGGTAAAAGTGCTGATTAGTGGACAAATGTCCAAGGTGGCCTCTCAGTGCTCCTACTGCCTTCCCATCGCCAATCCTTTCTCCTCTGTGGAGCGTTGCCTGATGAATCGGGTAACGGGCTGCAGTAACTCGGTTGGTCACTGATGACTTTCTGGCCGAGCTGATGCTGTTCTCAGTCACCATGCAGGCTGAATGGGTGACTTTTGGAAGTGACAATGACAAAGTTGTTTTTTGGCTAAAAAAAACCTTTTGTATTTGATGCTATATGTTACTTTCCTAGCTGCCCTCAGCTCCCACTCTGAATTCAGGATATAACTGGGTAGTTCAAATATTTTTGCTGCAAGAGAAAGTGAGGCAGCTTGAATGGTGGCAGGGAGGGACTTTTCAAAAACAAAACTCCTCACTGTCTTTGAGAGATTTTTCTATTCTTGTACCTAAAATGGTTGTTGTTTTTGACTTTTTGGAATTTTCTGTTTCTCTCTCTGTGTACTGGGCAAGGACAACTGGAGGTGATTTTGTCTTCCAGGGGACATTGAGCAGTGTCTGGAGACATTTGTAGTTGGGGGGGTGGTTCTACTGACATCTAGTGGGTGGAGGCCAGGGATGCTGCTAAATATCCTACAATGCACAGGACAGCCCCCACAACGAGGAATTATCTGCCTCAAAGTATCAACAGAGGGGAAGTTGAGAAACCCTGGCTAGGAGTATGTTTCCTTTTCCACTTGGAGACAGGGGTTCTTTGGGCACCTGAAAAATGACAGTGCTCTATTTGAAAGTTGATCTATTCAATTTGGTGTAGATCTGTTCATCAGACAGGCAGAGAATGGTCACGCTGCTCTCTAATACCACACCAGTGTGGATTTGTAGTCCACTTTCTATAGCTTTCTCTCATCTACATGCAGTAGTAACTCAGCTAAATTATCTTCCTCCAGTTGAGTGTAAGCAGCTCGAGGGCAGGACTCATGGCTCATGCTCTTTTGTATCTTCCAGAGAATCTCCTATAAAGTAGGGGCCACACAACATTCTGCTGAATGAAAAATGAACCAATAGTGTAAAAAGTACAGTTGAGAACTTTGTCCACAGAGGGCTACTTGGGAGGAACTTGGAGAGTTGGGAAGGGCTTAGTAGGGGCGGTGGGGCAGTGGGGGATATTAACTGTTTCTATCAAGCCCTAAATTATTGTAGATTTATAAAATATTGTTGTACAAGGGATCATCTCTCTGAATTCCTTCATTCCTAGGGGAGGAAAGTAAGACTCAGAGAGGTTGAGTATTTTACACAAGTTTGCACAACAGGTTACTGGCAGATGTAAAAGAAGAACTCCATCCTGGTTCCTCCTGTTCATTTAGCTGCTCAGCAAGGCCTCTTCTTAAGGACCTACCTGAGGCCCTGAAACATGTGGTTCATGATTTTCAAGGATGATGTATGTGCTCCTGAGTGTGTATGTACGTGTATGCGCACGTATGTGAGTGTGTACTGAATGTTAACAAGAGCTGGGTATTTGAGCATAGATGTGCCCTGACCTGTGCCTGACCCCTAACAGGGGAGGTGAGCTCCCTGTCTCCTGGGTACTCTTAGTACAACCTGTACTGCCCCCACCATAGCACTGACCATATTTTATTGGGATTGTGAATTTAGCATCTGTCCTCCATGCTAGCTTTGGGAGGCAGGAGCTGTATTTGTGTTGTTCAATGCTGAACACATAAAAGATGCTCCATAAATGATTTTCCATGAATAAATAAATAGCTATTACACCAGGGATGGCCATTTTAGTCTCATTTCTGGGGAAGATATTGTTTGGGTGAGTTCCTTGCTGACGGTGTAGACATTACCAAAAAGCGTTGAGTTGTTGAAGACAAATTTTGCCTAGGTGACAAATGTTGGGAGCTCAACAGCTCCAGCGTGGGCCCAGCTGGGAGGGATGGCTGGTGGGACAAACACCGCCCTAGCTGTGCCTTCATGAAACCTGAGAGCCCTTATGGTGGTGAGTCTGGCTCAAGAAGTAGCCCCATTCCTCTGTGTGATTTTTGTATTGTGGGGGCCATTGTTATGTGGGTTTTTTTTTTGTTTTTTTTTTTTTAGACTATAACGTCTGAGCAATCCACCCACAGCTTGTTATATGGAAGATGAGATAGCTCGTTATCCTGAAAATTCTTCAATAGCTGCTCATATTAGGGTTAGTTAAGTACAGAGTGTCTGCTATCGTTCAGAATCTTCTTATTCTGATTGAAGTTAAACCCAACATTATTTTCACACACTATTTTTCTTCATCTCCCAATTTAGGGGGGCGGAGATTACACAGGGCATTAAAATGGTTGTCAACCCACCTTGAGATGAGGAGCTCCTGCCCCAGTCGCCTTGATGCTTCTGAAGGACTTGGGTCATTAGGAGACCACTTCCGAGGGATTCTTTTGGGCCCAGTGTTTATGTAGAATGACTCTGCTCTACGGAGGGCGCCATAAGAGAAATAGAGCAGATAGTGGGGAGGGCAAGTGGCATTACTTTCTATTTTCTCTGGAAACATCTGAAAGAGGAGAGAAGTCTGAGAAAGTTCCCATCCTCAGACCAACTTAGTTCTCCCAGTCCTGGGGCCTCTCAGGACCCATCCTTTCTTGGATGCGTGGTCTCCTCACTGTATCGTGAAGATGCCCCCGTCTAATCCCCCTTCCATGTTCTTGCTCATGCTGTTCCCCGTATGACAAGCTCTCCTTGCACCCTTCCACAAATCTAAGTCTGAGAATCGCCCTTCAACACCTGCTCAAGTCCCCAATTGCCCATGAAGCCTCTATCAGAGGCAGAATGGGGGTGAGGACGGCAAGCGGCATTGCCTCCGGTTTCCCGTGAGAACACCTCCCGTGAGAGTCGGGAGATAGCAGTGCCTACAGCAGGCACCATAAACATTTTCACTTTATTACAGTAACATCTGACAATTGAGCACTTACTATATATCAGGAAAGGTGTTAAGCACTTTGCAAACTTTATTTTACTTATTTTTCACATCACCCTTTGAGATAGGTGCTATATTATCTCCTTTTAAGAGGAAGAGAAATCTGAGGCACAGTGAGAATAAGTAATTTGTTCAAGGTCATTTAGCTGGTAAGGGAGGAGATGGGTTCAAAACCAAGCAGTCTGACCTCAGAGACGGTGATCAAATGATAGCGAGTCAGGCTGTGGTTTAGTGGAAAGAGAGCTGGCCCAGGAATACGAAGACGGAGGCAGTGGGTTTGGTTTTGCCTCACTCTAACTCTTGGGCTTTGGACGAGTGACTTTGTTTCTTTTTGAGCCTCAGTGTCCTCATTTATAAAATACGGAGAATAACCTAGTGGACATGATGTTACATGTGCCACAGAGAGAATATTTATGAAAGCGACTGCTAAACTCTAATCCTTGTATAAAGTTAAGATTCTGCATTACTCAGTGGGACGTTATTGGCTATTTTTACCTGCTCATGGGTCTGTCTTGCCAAGAGCATTTTATATTCATGTGGGGCAGATGTTATGTCTTAGGCTTCCGTAACATCCCCCTGTACCACTCACTGGCCTGGCCGCTGCTTACCTTTTAATAGGCGCCACCTATTTCCTGGGTGGTACCCCAGTCGTCATCACCGCCTATAGCTGTTCTTCCTCTAAAATCTTGATTTCAAGCCTCACCTTTCTCAACACATAGCCTCTGTTTTCAGCACCCCCTCTTCAATACTCTTCCATCCCAAAGGAGCTTTCAATCCATGAGCTCCACCACCTGTTCGCTGTCCATTGCCCTCCACAGGCTTAGAGTCATGGTTATTGATACAAACATATATCCTTGTATGTATCTCGCTTTCTTACCCAATTCCTGTCCATTGAATTCTGCTGTCAAAACCCCAACTCTCTGTCTACTCTGGACCCACACCCAAGTAGCTAAATGTGGCTGGAGAAATTACACAATGGTGCTGACTTTACATTTATGATGACAAATCTAAGTACCGCAATCTTACCACATTCCCTTTGTGAATTTACCTGTCTCCTCTTCAAGATACTATTTCAAACCTCCTCTTCCTTCGGAACATCAACCCTCCTCCCTCCTTTGTGTTGAGAATCTCACTTCTTATTTCCCAGGGACAAGTAGAAGCCATTGGATGAGGATCCCTTCATATGTGCACCATGAAATGCATTGGCCTCCCTGCTTGGGTACGCTTGTGCCTGGCCTTCCTCCTGAGTGGACTCTGCCACTTCTAACGTCACAGAGCTCAGCACCTTGCCCACCACACTGTAGCCAGACTGGCCCTGAGCATTTGTCTGGCATACCAGGGCTTTTCTGCCTCAGGGCCCTCACACCTGCTGTTTCCTCGTCTTTAGAGCTCTTCTTCCAGATCTTTGCATGGCTCATTCTTTCCAATCACGAGTCTGTGTGCATGTCACATTCTGAACAAGCTTTTCCTGACAGCTCTATCCAAAATAGTGCTCCCTCTCATGCCATCACTTTCTATCTCCGTAGCCTGTTTTAGTTTCTTCATAGCACAAATCATTATCTGAAATGTACTCTTTCTTTGTTTACTGTCTGTCTTCCCAGGAGAATATGGCACACTAACCATGGGGAACTTGTCTGTCTTGTTCCCTGCTGTCTTCCTAGCACCTGGAAAAGCCCTTGGCATACAGTAGGTATTCAATTAATGTCTACCGAATGAGCAAAATTAGGACCATCTAAAAGATCTTGGATAAATCATTTTTATTGTTGTCAGTTTTTCTCCTTTAGAAAGTAGGAGACTTGGCTCTCCATTGACTAATGCCTATTCTGGTTCTGGCCTTCCTAAATGAAGGTCATTTGGGTAACCGCACTCACTGTCTATGATCCAGCATGGGTTCAGTGTGTGTTTAATGCCCACGAGTTCCATGTGAATCCTGATGGCATCTACTTAGCTGGATACCCATATTGTTTGGCTGGAGTGTTCTAGTCATGGAAACTGAACAGTAGAAGATAAGTTGAGAATGCTGTGGACATTTGAGGACTTGAGTGCCAAGAGATCACAACGGAATGTAGTAAAGACTCCTGTCCAGGTTAGGATGACTTCACAAAGCAGGCAGCATGGATTCTCAGCCAGGCAGCATGTCTGTGGAGAGTTTGTGCTGTGCTGGGCTGACCATCCTCTGGGGGTAGTCCCAGAGGGCCATGTGCCCAGCAAACCCCTCTGTTTACCTCAGCCTGACCTCGGCCTCAGGTCTTGGTCCTGAAGAACTTTCAGTTTCAGTCTAGGCAGGAGGGAGACATTTGTGTTCCCAATCTAGTAAGGAGAGCCTATGAAGTCTAGTATGAATCCCAAAGTTAATAATAATAATAATAAATGCCTTTCCTTACACATGTGCCTATGTGCCACAGTGCCAAGGGTTTTATACATTGTCACATTTAATCCATCCTATGGGGAAGATAAGTATAGCAGATGCAATTGGTGCCCCAACCATCTCCTTGACTCCCCCTTGAGGTCACCTGCAGGTGCAGTAGACATTCCTCAGGCCCCACTGACAGCTTCCCACCTCAAGCCCCCATGTTTCTCAGCTTTTCTGCCTGCAGGATTTTCTCCTGTGTGGTAGCTTGCTTGGCCCACATGCAATGCAGTTCAGAAGTATTGGGGTCTTAATACCCCCAGGGGGAATCTTCAACTCACAAGGAACAGAAATTAGTGGGTACCTACCCCAGCTTCTCCACCCTTTGGTGGGACAGTGCTGAGGTGTCTTACACACGGGTCCTAAGAGGGTCCCCAGGAGATAGAGCCTCATTGCCGCCACGGTAACCAAGCAATTTCCTGGCAGTTCTCCCTTCCTTGTCTCATTTTCTTCTCTCCCTCACTTGTGTTTTCTGCAACCACCTCCCAAATAAAGTACCTGAGCCCAAATCCTTCTCTCAGGGTCTGCTTTTGGCAGAACCCAAACTGAGGCAATAATTGATCCCCATTTTGCAGATGAAGACATTACAGAGAGAAGGGGCAGAGGAATCTCCATGCCCAGTTCATGTTTCTCTTTAACCAGATTGCAGCTTCCTAGCCCGGTTCCTGTCTCCCCAGGTGAACCATAACCATCTTAGGTCATCAGATCCTTTGGCCCAGGCCCAACTGTTTCTGAGATTTGGAGGCATTTGACTATGTTTGCTCTCTGGCAAGGAGCAGGCACCCCTGTTGGGCTGAAGGTGGGGCTCATGTTGAGACATGCAGCCAAGACACCTAGGCCCACCTGGTTGAAAACAGCATGACACACATTCTGGAAAGGCCAGCCTCAAAGCCTGGTAGACGTGACTGGACAGGCTGTGTTTGTCCTGTTGTGTTCCATGTTGCGGTGACTCAGGTACCGGTGTGACTTTCTTCTTTCCCAGGGTCTCCTCTCCACCCCCAGAGATCTGGGCTGTGTGTGGGTTGGAACATGTCTTTTGGGGGAACCTTTTAGCCCAAAGTGTTGGAGGTAGAGAGAGTGGCTTGCCAGCAGGGGCAGTGGAACTCAAGTCAGGAATTTGGAACTGGGAAGGGTGGGGTGATTTTTGAGGAGGAAGTGTTGGGGGAAGGAACAGGATTATGCTCTCTGGATCCCAGTAATTCTCTGGGCCTAGCACCTTCCTTAATGACATTCTGGTGACTGGAGCCCTCATGATTACAGCACTGTTTCTATGGAGAAGCAAGTCTTGTTTGATCGGGAGGAATATGCGGCAAGAGTGTTAGACTCCATCATGAAACAGGAGTAACGACGCGTAGCCCACAGGGCTGTTATGAGGATGAATCAGGGTTACATCAGGTGAGAGGACCTGGCCCTGCATGGTGCTTGACCCACAGCACAGCATGCCACGGCCTCCTGTCTGCTGGCCATCCTCCGTGCCTTTCTGTGAAGTGGCAAAGAATTGAAAGAAGGTTCCTCCTCCTTTATGTCTGTGGTATGGAATACATAACATAGTATGCAGGCGAAACCTTCTATGAGAAACGTGCAGGAAAGGCCTTGGTTATTTCATGAGAGGCTTCCTTTCCTCCCTGTAAACTGAGGAAAGTCAGTAGGGAACTGCTCACGAGAGGGACACCAGTTTCCCAGCTTTCTAAGTTGGAAGGGCAGTGATTCCCGAACATTGGCATGGCTGAGAATTATCTGGGGGAGCTTGTTCAAATGCAGATTATCTGGCAGTGCCCTCAGAGATTCAGATTTAGTTGGTGTCTACATTTTAATAAGCAACGCCAGGTGATTTTATCTGGTTCTCCTAAGAGACCACTTTAAGTATCAGTGATGCTGCAACACCAGCGCCCCTCAAATTCATGATGCTCCGTGTTCTCAGAGCCTCATCCCTGGTGTTTGAGGTGTCACTGACAGGCAGGAAGTTTCCCTCTGCATCAGGCCGTCAATGACAGGTAGCTTTTCCAGGTAAGTCCTTAGCAATAGCAAAATGGCTCCTGGCCGGGGACTCCCGTCTCATGAGCTGCATCCCCTCCTCCAGTGGAGACAGTCCCAGGGCAGAGTCTTGGCATCTCTGCAGAGGGAATCCACCACTTCAAACCAGTTCTTCCTTCACTCAGATACAGGGACAAGAAACCTTCCCCCAACCTTGACATCATGCCTACTTCTTGACAGCCCAATTCGAGCGTCCTGAGCCCGGGTCTCAGGTTGCATATTTGTCCCTGAGCTAGCCAACAACATGGAGAAGCCCAGCTGGAATTCAGTTTACTTTCATGAGTAGGGATGGGAAGGGTCTCAAGGACTGTTAAGGGAAAGGTTTGGTCCCCCCTTCCTATCTTGGGCAAAGAGGGTCATCTGTAGCTTCTCAAGTCCACAGGCATAAAGTTCACAACATCTCGAATCCCAGCACAGCTGGGCTGTATGGTGAGCTCTCGACATTGACTCCAGATCATCAGGACCACATGGGGATTTAGCAGCTGACCCGCAGCCCAGCAGGGCCGTTGCAGTTCGCTCTAGTCCTTCTGTGTCTGCTGTCTACAGCACCCAGGTTTCTTCTCTCCTCTCTCTCTCACTTCCTTTTTGGTTCTCTCTGTTCCTTCTCTGCATTTTTCAGCCCTCTACAATGGAAACATCTGTCTTAAATCTGCAAGGCTAGTCCAAATGTTTACTAGGCTTATTTAATAGGAAGAATAATGATAAGTGCTTCTGTTTGTTTTACTAAGTGATCCCCAGGCAGGAAAAAAGAAAACCCTCTTCCCAGAGGGAAGCTACAATCACCCTAAATTTGTATTCGCAAAGAGGAGGAAAAGACTAATATTGTGATTATGGTAATCATTCCTCAGTATTGGTCAGATCTGTTTCTACCATCCCTTCAGCCACGACCTTGCTACAGACCAAAGCCTGAGGAAGGAAACATCTTTGGAGGTTGGTGAGGTGAGGGATGGTTGAATTGCCACATTCCAAGCCCAAATGGAGCCATATGGTTTTTAAAAACAACTATATTGAGGTATGATTGACATACAATAAACTACGTATTTAGGTAAAGTGTACAATTGGATAATTTTGATAAGTGCACACACCTGTGAAACTATCACCACAACGAAGATGGTGAATATATCCGTTCCTCAAAAGTTTCTTGTGTCTGTTTGTAATCTTTTGTTCCTGTCCCTCTGGTCCCCTCTGCCATCCCCAAGCAACCACTGATCTGCTTTCTGTCACTATAGATTAGTTTGCATTTTCTAGAGTTTCGTACGAGTGGGATCATGCAGCATGGGCTCTTTTGTTTGACTGCTTTCACTCAGCATGATTATTTTGAGATTCATCCGTGTTGTTGTGTGTTCAGTAGTTATTGCTTTTTATTGCTGAGAAATATTACATTGTATGCATACTCCACAATTGTTTTTCCAGTCACCTCTTGATAGATACTTGGGGCATTTCCAGTTTTGGCTAAGAAAGTGGCTATAACATTTGTGTACAAATCTTTGTATGGATGATATATATTTTCCTTTCTATTGAGTAAATACATAGGAGTGGAATGCAGAGCCATATGGTTTTTAAGAAGCTGCAGGGGTGATTGGAAAGAATCTAGGTCTGGCAGTCAGGAAATCTGGATTTAATCTCAATTTTTCTAGTTACTAGCTGTGTGACCTTAGGCAAGACACTTAACAACTCTGGGTCTCGAGTTGCCTGTCTGTCAAATGAGATGAAAACTAACCTCTGTCTCTTGCACACATAGATGAGAGGAGGAACAAGGGACATAACCCAGGACATTGCCAAGTTTAAAGTGCCCTAACAGAGCACTATGGAGCTGTTATCAGGAATGAGCTCCTAGAAGGGATAATTCTATGCTTTAGGTCTTGCTTTACCAAGAGAGGGAACTGTCCAAAGGCTTTGGAGGTGAAGAATTGCATTTGATGTTTTCTTGTTGCTCCCAGCTGCAATTTCTCTCTTTTCCCGCCTTCCACATCCCCTCCATCTTCTGTTGCGGTCCCCCCACAAAGACAGGCCCATTGAGCAAGGGTGAACTATTAGAGGCATTGAGTGAAACAAGTCACAGTTGGAATTAACTTTCTTCCCCTGCCTTTGGTTCATAAATCCAGATAGTAAAAGCAAAGCAGAAGGGTAATATTATAGAGCTTAGACCTCAAGAACAGCTCTGCAGTCCTTAAGAATTTACTAAGAAAAAGTTGTCAGAGGGCGCTCATATATATGGATCTGGTTTCTCAGGGCACTTTGTCTTCTAAGAAGTGTTATGCACAGCAGTTAGTGTCTTCGGGGTGTGACAGGCTTATGTTCACGTCCAGGTTTCACTATGTGCTGACCAATATGTCTTGGGGATACTACTTCACCTATAAGCCTCCATTTCTTCAATCTGTCAAATAAGAATGTTAAGAATAATGCTAACGCACTTCAATTGTTCTGAGGATTCACTGAAGTAAGGTGCACACTTATGCTTTGAAAGTATAAAATTCTGCCAGACCTTTGTAGCTATCTTTCTATCCAGACTGCATGTCTGTAGGAAGGGATGATCCTTCAGTGGATGAATTGGGTGATGCTCTACATTATGTGGGTTGGGGTAGCAAAAGTCATCCCTCGTTGTCAAGATATCATCCTCCTTATCTGAAATCCCTAGTATTGGTCACTTCTTAGTTAAGTCAGTGTGCCATCAGAAGGTAACTTTAAACTGTGAAGTACGTTTACTTTACAGTAATCATCCATGAATTAGTGTATAAATTACACCATTTTCCTAGCAAAGGTCTTCAGAGTATAGGTCTAGATTGGGCATAGAGAAGAGTGGTTTGGGAATGCAGAACCTTGGACCATGCAGAAGAAAAGAATTAAGGGGCTCTAAATAGACAGGAAATGACAAATTTCACATTCTCGTTTATTTCTAGGGCCGTTCCTGGCCAGGGGAGGCAATTTACTCCATCATTTCAGTAGTTCCATTGAAGACTTGTTCTTTATCTCCTTTGAACATTCTACTATTCTTTTTTTTCTTCCCAGACCTGTCCATATGTCTTACTCTACCACTGAGTGCAGTCTCTTATTAGATCAAATAACACTCTATCAGATAAGGAGAGTTTCTTTTGCACATGCTGCTTCATTTATTCCCAAGTCTTTTTCTGTGAATCAGTGAAGAAAACAAATGGTACTATCTGCATTATAATGATGAGAAAATTCAGGAATAAAGAGGCCAAGGATCTTTTTCAAGATCTCAAATTTAGTGGCCAAACCAAGTGGTCAAATGTTCAGAATCCAAGTTACTGAGACTGCCGCCTAGGGGAAACTCTGAGACTCAAAGGCCTTGCTCTTACAGAGGCTGAGTCCAGCCAGAAGAGGCTGATTCCTACCAGAGGCAAAACTGGAGAGAGGTCTCCCATCTTTTCCTCTGAGGTGTTAGGAATACAGAATTGTATCAGATGCTGTGTCCTGTTTATCCTAGATGATTCAGGGACATTCAAATCACTTAACTAAATGGATATAATTTTGTCAAGAACATGACTTCGCACAAAAGACCCCGAATAGCCAAAGCAATCTTGAGAAAGAAGAACAAAGCTGGAGACATCATGCTTCCTGTTTTCAAACTATATTACAAAGTTATAGTAATCAAAACAGTACGGTACTGGCATAAAAACAGACACATAGATCAGTGGAACAGAATAGAGAGCCCAGAAATAAACCCATACATATGTGGTCATTTAATTTACGACAAAGGAGCCAAGAATATACAATGGGGAAAGGACAGTCTCTTCAATAAATGATATTGGGAAAACTGGACAACCACACACAGAAGAATGAAACTGGAGCACTATCTTATTTCATACACAAAAATTAACTCAAAATGGATTAAAGACTTAAATGTAGGACCTGAAACTATAAACATCCTAGAAGAAAACATAGGCAGTAAGCTCCTTGACATTGGCCTTGGTGATAGTTTTTTTGGATTTGACACCAAAAGCAAAGGCAACAAAAGCAAAAATAAACAAGTGGGACTACAGCAAACTGCAGAGCTTCTGCACAGCAAGGGAAACCATCAACAAAGTGAAAGGTTATCTTACAGAATGAGAGGAAATATTTGCAAATCATATATCTAATAAGGGGTTAATATCCAAAATATGTAAAGAATTCATACAACTTAATAGCAAAAAACAAACAATCCAATTAAAAAATTCAGAGGATCTAAATAAACATTTTTCCAAAGAAGATATAAGATGGCCAATAAGTACATGAAAAAGTGTTCAATATCACTAATCGTCAGGGAAATGCAAATCAAAACCACCATGAGATATCATCTCACACCTGTTAGAATGGCTATTATTAAAAAGAGAAGAAATAAGAAGTGCTGGCAAGGATGTGGACAGAAGGGAACCCTGGTGCTCTGTTGATGGGAATGTAAATAGGTGCAGCCACTGTGGAAAACAGTATGGAGGTGCCTCAAAAAATTAAAAATAGAACTACCGTATGATCTAGCAATTCTACTTGTGGGTATTTATTTGAAAGAAATCGAAACACTACCTTGAAAAGAGGTCTGCACCCTCATGTTCTTTGCAGCATTATTTACAGTAGCCAATACATGGAAATGACCTAAGTGTCCATTGACGGATGTATGGATAAAGAAAGTGTGGTGTTTATATATGTAATGGAATATTATTCAGCCATAAAAAGAAAGATTCTTGCCATTTGTGACAATATGGATGGATGTTGAGGGCATTATGCTAAGTGAAATGTCAGACAGAGAAAGAAAAATATATGATCTTACTTATGTGTGGAATCCGAAAAACACAAACGAAAGAAACCAAACTCATAGATAAAGGGAGCAGAGTGGTGGTTGCCAGAGATGGGGGGTGGGTGCAGTTGAAATGGGTGAAGGTGATCCAAAAGTACAAACTTCTGGTTATGACATAAATAAGTCCTGGGGATGTCATGTACAACATGGTGATTATAGTTTATAATACTGTATTGTATATTTGAAAGTTGCCAAGAGAGTAAATCTTCAAAGTTCTCTTGACAAGAAAAAGAATTTGTTAATTGTGTGTGGTGATGGATATTAACTAGACTTATTGTGGTGATCCTTTTGCAATATATACAAGTATCAAATCATTGTGTTGTACACATGAAACTAATATAATGTTATGTGTCATTTATATGTAAATTAGAAAGTTCTCCTACTGAGCTGAATTCATAGTCCTGGAGAAGAAATTCCTGTAGAACTTCACACACACACACACACACACACACACACACAGAGAACATGACTTCTCTTCCCTTTAGTTAACTGGGGCTGGCTATGACAAGGTTATACTGTATTCCATTATCCTGTTGGCCAGCAAATCCTGAACAGGCAAGCTGAATGGGGTGCTGGCCTGATGTTGTTTCTTTGTATGCTAGCCCTTGTCAATGCTGGAATTGGACACAGAGATTCTGCTTTTCCTAGTTCCCCTCTGCAGCATGTTAAATTAAAAGAGATTTTGGCAACATTGTTTTCAGCTTTTTTATGAGGAAACTGAGACACAAAGAAATACGGTGACTCACTCGAAGTTAAGCATCTAGTTTATGAAAACTCAGATCTCATTCCCATTTCAGTGTTCTTTCAGTGGCTCTATGCATCTCCGCCCCAAACTCTGAGAATTGGGCCTAATGGGCTCTTGTGAGTTTACCATCTGGAATAAAAAGCAACATACCTACCATTGACTGCTTTCCGTCTCTGAGGGGGAGGAGGCCTTGATAGCAGTGTGTCTGCTTCTCCTCAGAGATAGGGGCTGTAGCAGCACTAGAATCTGATGGCTTCTCTGAGAAGAAGATGATTCACTGTCATGAGTACCCAAGTCTTTACACCTTCGCCCACCTGTGGGCTTCTGGCTCATCCTTTTCCCCCTTGATGATCCATCAGTGTTCTGAAAATGAAACCATCTCTAGGAAATCTAGACTGCCAGGGAGCCAGATAGGGTGATTAAGAACAAGAAAATGGACCAGCCCAAGAAGTAATTGTGAAGTAGGTAGCATTTGCCTTTAGGTCCTCTGGTCCATCACATCTCCCCTTCCTCCCATCCCAACCCCCTTTCTGTGCTTCTTTCTCAAGCACCAAGATACTGACCATTCCCATTCCTCACCTTCCTGGACCTGCCCCAAGTAGGGTGCTTAGTGGTCCATGCCCCCCACCAAAAATTACTAATTCTTTGTTCTGACCCATTGCCAAGGGACCAATTAGCTTTATTCCAATGGACAAATATACTTGAGGACTTAGTGGCTGAGAATGCTTTATTGTGCTATCTTCAAGGAGGAATTTGCATTTTGAGGGGAGCCCTAAAGCTTACTATGACTCAATCAGAGATTCTTGGGAATTGCAGCTACTGTAGCAGGCTGGTGGGGAGGGCTTACAATGCTAACCCTGTGTAACATCACACAGAGGCAGCCTGAGGAGTTAAGAAGATGCCAATCTCCATGGTGAACACCTAGCATCCGCACCCATTCGTATGTGTGATGTTTGAAGCACCAACCGATTGGCTGAATTTTCCCCCTATTTTCATGACCTCCAAGTTCAGTATGTCTTTTCTTGAACTTAAAAAAAAACAAACAAAATAATGTCATTTGTTTGGCCATATGTACATAGTCACACCTCCCCCTTGAAGGTTACTTACCTGAACATATTGGGAACACAGCCATAGTCCTACTCCTCATATTCATGGGGTCTAAGGCAAGAGGAGAAATGGAAGCCCATAGGGCAAATGTCTAAACAATTCATAGTTGTAAATCAAGCTAACGGACTACGACATAAAATATGTCTATCCTCCTATCTTGACAATTATACCTTCCTGATGGCAAAATTGACAAATATGTTTAAAGCTATTCTTTTTATACGACTGAAGGTTGGCAGAAAGTCAAAGATGACAGAATTTAATTGTTACTGTGCATATCTGAGTCATTTTTATGGTTGATGATGTTTGGCTAGGTAATAAAATAAAGGCATATATGTATTTTATTTTCTTACTTTAATTTTAACAAAAATCACCAATCATGGGATGATAATCAAGATTTTGACAGATTTGGTTTTCTATTGACAGCAGTGGTCTAAGAAATAAAACTATGATTATAATAAAAGTTCACAAATGAAAATATTTTCATAAAAATGTAATGCACATTAAACATAAAACACAAAAAGTTGAAATTATGTATGCTTTCAAAAAGTTACTTTTCTTCTAAAATATTTAGAAGTATATATTACAATAAAGTACAAAATGTAAGCTATAACTAATGGTATCAAATTTTTAAATTGAAGTTATGAAAATAAGATTGACATTTTTAATTTCGTTTTTGAAAATGTCATTAAATCTTATTTTTTAATTTTTTCTGAGGAAGATTTGCCCTGAGCTAACATCTGTTGCCAAACTTCCTCTTTTTTTGCTTGAGGAACATTAGCCCTGAGCTAACACCTGTACCAGTCTTCCTCTGCTTTATATGTGGGTCGCTGCCACAGCATGACTGATGAGTGGTGTAGGTCCCCGCCGGGGATCTGAACCCGTGAACCTGGGCTGTTGAAGTGGAGCTTGCTGAACTTAACCACTAGGCCATGGGGCTGGCCCCTTACTCTTATTTTTAAGAAAATAAAATTATTCTTAATTTTAGCATTTAGTGTCCATCTACTTGCTAAGCTAAAGATTCAGTACTGTGCTTCATGAATGTTACACCTAGATTTATATAAATACATAAATTTAAGGATAATATAAATTGTTGAATATTGCAAAATGTTCCATAATCACCCTGTGTAACTGTTGTGAATACCATGCTAATTCATGAATACCTATGAAGTCATGAATTGGGACACAAAGAAAAGCGTGAAGAGAATGCTCAGTACTGTTGGGAAACCAAAATTATGCAAGAATCTGTTGAATTCAAGCTAAGAGGAAGGATTTGACAAGATAACTCATATGTCTGTTCTTTTAGCCAAGCAATTCTAATGCTCAATTTTTCCATATTCTGAAGTAGTGTCAATATCAATGACAGCAGCAGCACAGCCCACAAGTGTTCATGGCATTTGAACACAGCTGCTTTTGGTTTTGAGAATACTGGGAGAAAGATGTGGAGAAGACTTTCCTGGGGCCCTCCCAGTGTCAATCATGAGAGTGGATGCTTAGAGTTACTGGTTGTGCTGTGGCAGCAATGAATGCTTGGTCCTGAATAACAGAGGTGCCAATGCTGGGTCCTGAATGACAGAGGTGCCAGTGTGTTGCTTAATAAATGTGTTTTTTACTGTATGATTTCACTCATATGTGGAAAATAAACAAACATATAGATAAGGAGAATAGATTAGTGGTTACCAGAGGAGAAGGAGGTGGGAGGAGGGCAAAATGGGTATAGGGGAACATATGTATGGTGATAGAGAAAATCTGGACTGTTCGTGGTGAACACAAAGCAGTCTATACAGAAACTGAAATATAGTGATGTACACTTGAAATTTATACAATGTTATAAGCCAGTATGACCCCAATAAAATAATTAAAAAAATGTGTTTTTGTTTTGTTTGTTTGTGATGTGTAGGCTTCTCTCAAGTATGACTCCTAGGGCTAAGACCCCTCTTGTCGAGGTCTTGGGCAGCTATACATGGCTGTATTAGTCAGGATTCTCCAGAGGAATAGAACCAAGAGGTTTTTTGTTTTTTTTGTTGTTTTTTTTTTTGCTCAGGAAGATTCTCCCTGAGCTAACATCCACTGCCAATCTTCCTCTTTTTGTATGTGAGCTGCTGCCACAGCATGGCCACTGACAGATGAGTGGTGTAGGTCCACATCTGGGAACCAAACCTGGGCTGCCAAAGCAGAGCATGCCGAACTTAACCACTAGGCTGCCGGGGCTGGCCCCAACAGGTGTTTTTAATATATATATATATATATGTATATATATATATAAAATGTATTTATATTTATATATGTGATATTATATAGATAATATATAAATAAATTTATTTATAAATATAATAAAATATAAATAAAAATTAAAAATGTAATCTAAAAAATAAATATACAGTATATTAAATACATTAAGAATAAATAAATATATCAATAAATATTTATTAATAGTCACATTATTAATATTTATTATATAATAAAGAAATTAAGTCTATAAAATACAATATAATGAAATATATAAATGAATATAATATATAATATGTTAACTATATATATAAAATATGTGTACTATGTATATTATAAAGAATTGGCTCACATGATTATGGAGGCTAAGATGTCCCAAGATCTGCAGTTGGCAAGCTGCAGACCCAGGAGATCTGATGGTGTCGTTCCAGTCTGAGTTGGAAGGACTGAGAACCAGGACAGCCAGTGGTCTAAGTTTCAATCTGAAAGCTGGCAGGCCCAAGAGCCGATTTTTCAGTTTGAATCTGAAGGAAAAGACCGATGTCTTAGCTTACGCAGCCAGGCAGGAGGAGTTCTCTCTTACTAACTTTTTGTTCTGTTTGGTCTTCAATTGATTGGATGAGGCCCACCCGCATTAGGGAGGGCAGGCTGTTTTATTCAGTCTACCTATTCACATGTTAATCTCATCCAGAAACACCCTCACAGACACAATCAGAATTATGTTTGACCAAATGTCTGGGCACCTGGTGGCCCAGTCAAGACAACACAAAAAATTAACCATCATCATGACCAAGAGCCAGAAAATATGCTAAAAGAGCTGTCCAAGTAGATGTTTCCAATTGCTAAAGCTCATGACTGTTGCTTGGAAGATGGGACTTTTGTGCAGAAACTCTCCATTTTCAGCATTCATGGTGGCATAGCTATTCTGTAGACTAATCCTATAACACCGAATCCTTGTTTCTGAGCAACCAAACAGATCTAGATACAGGTAGTAAACTTGGTATGAAAAGGTAAGGAAATACATAAAATGGTAGAAATGTCTCCATCTAAAATTGTCTCAACAATCTGAGGAATATTCATAATACAGTAGGGTTGAGTGATCAGGAATATTTACAAGCACAGATAGCTCATTGCCCAATGACTCCAGATCCTGCACAGTGCAGTTTTACGAATGCACACGTTGTAAGTATACTGGATACAGTATTTGAGTACTTGCTAAGAACAAGGTGGACTACTTGTTCAAAGCGAATTATGAAAGAACTGAGAAGTAAAATCGTTGACTTTGAGGAGCCTGAAATTTTATAGGGAATTCAAGACAAGTCCAAATATGTCCCCATAAACACAGGCAATAGAAATGTACAGATGTATATATAATTATACACATTTCATTCTTTCGCTTTCCATTCATTTATAATTGGTGATAATCTAGACCTGTGGCATGCCAAACTGATGTTGATTTTTTGGCCAAGAACAGGATTTTCAAAGAAAAAAAGGAAGGAAACCTTTTCTGGTTGCCCAACCTGTGCCAGGCACTAAGATGGTTGTTTTACATGCATTATCTCATTTAATCCTTATAATAGTTCTGTGAGGTGAATTCTTTACAAATGAGGAAAGTGAGTCTCACAGCAGTTAAATATAGATTCAAAATTAGATCACCCCGACTCTGAAGCTGCACCTCATTCAAATAAACTGGCAAGAAACTGCTTAGCAAGCTTCAGACGGCCAACCATTCTTGAGAATATTAGAAGGTCACATGGACAAATAGTGATAAATCCATTATAGATCATCCTTCTGTTTTTGTTAGAGTGCTGGAGGATGTCAACCACTTGGGTTGATAGCCTGTTTAAATTGATTGATGCACTTTGAGTAATATTATCCTACCTAACAGTCAAATAATTTGACTTTTGCTTAATTTCTAGCCTGAGCTCTCTGTCATTTTAATCTGAATAAATTAAATTCGACGTCTGAGTTTGAATTATGGAAAGCCAAAGAGTCCTAGCATGAACATTTTTGTGAGTTGGTGGTCCTCAGAGACCCCACCAGCATGGGTGTTGGGGAGGGCAGGTGATTCTCCCTTTCTTTCTTTTTTTTTTTTTTGTGAGAAAGATCAGCCCTGAGCTAACATCCATGCCAATCCTCCTCTTTTAGCTCAGGAAGACTGTCCCTGAGCTAACATCTGTGCCCATCTTCCTCCGCTTTATGTGGGATGCCGCCATAGCATGGCCTGACAAGTGGTGCATTGGTGCACGCCAGGGATCCGAACTGGGGCCACCAGCTACGGAGTGTGCGCGCTTAACTGCTACGCCACAGGGCTGGCCTCCATTATCCCTTTCTAATCACTACAAGCAAGTAAACTAATGTGTGCTATTAATCTGTCAATCTGTCTTGTTGTTCTGTGTCAACCAGTACATAAAGATGACCCAGTCCAACCAGGTCTTCTCCTCTGTCCTTAATCCCAGCAAGAAGGCTTAGAGATACAAATGAGGTTACCATATATATATATTTATATTTTATTATATTTTATAGCATTATATTATTATATTTATATTTTACTATTATATTTATAAAAGGTTATTGTATTTAATAAAATACCAATCATCTAGTACCATTATGTAGTCTTTTACAGGACAAGGCACAGAGACATGTGGGCCCAGCACTGTGCACAATAGGTCTTCAGTGAGTGTTGCTGATGACTGGGGTAGAGGGGGTGTGCTAACTGAGTTAGAGACATTTCATTTTGAATTTGGATCAGAATTAGAAAAAATTAGAAAAACAATGCAGGAATGACACTCTGCCTGAGTTAATATTTCTTTTTACAGTGCCTTGCTACCTAAATAAAACAGAGGCTCTGTGCTCACCAAATCTTTGCGGGTGATTAGCGTCAGTGATTTATCTCAGAGAAGTGGCATTGTTCCTGTACACAGAGACGTAAGTGGCTATTTCAGAAACGGCCGGAGTGGTGTAGATTTTGATCTGTGGCTTTGGTTTTCTCGTGATTCATATTGATCACTCCAATTTGTATGCTGCTTTGCTCTGTTGGTTCTTGATCCAGTTGCTTGCTCTCCTCTTTGGTCATGAATGTAGGTTTATGTTTCTAATTTTCTATTTTCTTTTCTTCTTGGATTTTCAGTGTTTATAGTCAAGGTGGTTTGTTGTTGTTTTTTTTTTTAAATAGTTCTTGCTTTTGTTTATTTGCCCTACTGTCAGGCCTATTTGGCCTTGTCCATGAGATAATGGAAATGAAAGTGCTTTGTAAGTTGTAAAGCCCTATTCAAATGGAAGAGATGATTACTGTTTTATTAAAAATAATAACCTGTTTAAAGCTCTGAGTTGTCTTGCTGTAATCAGGGGCAAAGGGAAGCACCTGATTGGACAGGTGAGTCATCTTTAAGCACTGAGATCCTAGTTCGCAACAGTTCTAGCAACCAATGTAATGGCCTAGATTCTCTGCAAACATGGATTACAGTTCATGTCTAATCTGGAGAATAGACATGATCCTAGAAAGGAGACAGAGGGCTCACAGAGGGCAACCCCAACAGCCTGACTGCTCCTACTCAATGCCTGATTCCTGATTTGTGCTCACTCCCTGATTTTGGAGGCCTGAAATACTCTACCAGGCCAAGACTAGGCTTAGGTCCCACCCTTACCTCTTGTTAGTGGGTGAAGGGAGTCCTGTGCTCTGTCAGCGGTATTGTTGTGGGCTGTGTGGCAACACTGTGGAGTGCCTTTGGTGACTCTTGATCCATGAGCAAATTCACATCACCCTTTAAAAATCAATTCTAAAGTGGTTTTTGAACAGAACTTTCATCCTGCTTAAGTATTTCTGCCTCCCTGTCAAAAGTCCTACTGAGTTTAGGCCTGAACTAAAGCCAGGCACCATCTACGATTATTCTCTTTCAATTGGCATATGACCAGGCCCAGCATATGGCTATAAATGCCCTTAACTTGCTTATATCTAGAACTAGTTCCTAACTTTTGAAAAGTTGCTATTTGCCATTTGAGTGTAATTCATCTCAACCTTGGAGAGAGAGGTCCTTATCGGCTCCTCAGTAGATTGGAAATGCAGAAATTTTCTTTTCGGGGAGGGAAGGGAATAAGAATCTCCCCAGAAAAAGATGTGTGGTGTGCCAAGGGTGGGTTTGGGGAGGTGGGACAGTGTTTTATAAAAGGAGATACCTCTGACTGGACATCCTTGGGATCAGCACTGACACCCTCATGAGGTGGGCAGTATTTGAGTCCATCTTTCTCTTCACATCTCCACTTTGTTACTCATTAATTAATTCATTCATTCAACAAATACTTATTGATCATTCATTCGGTGATAGGCAGATACTATGTTAGAAGCTAGGGACATCATTTCTGACAATTGTCCTGGATCTGCAAGGTCATCTGTGCTATGGCCTGTACATAGGCTTTAGGTCAGACAGATCTGGGTTCTAGTGCCTTCTCTCCTGTTTGCTATTTGTGTTACTCTGTAAACTGACTCAATAACTTGTCATCTTGGTCTTACTTTATGCATCTGTAAAATTGGATAACAATTACCACATAGAACTGTGGTGAGGATTCCACAAATGATGTATATAACAGTTTGTGCTAGATGCATAGTAGGTCTCTCACCTGTTAATTGATGGTTGCATCCTCCACACTCATCCCTTGATCACCATCTCAAACTCACTGACTGCTCGTTGCCTGGGGCAACTTGATCTCCAAGTAGAATTTAATAGTGTTTAAGTCTTGATGTGAATAGACATATGGATGAGATATTTTCAGTAGAGTATAGATCCCAGTTCAGGATTTCAGAAATATATAGACACATTCCCAGTTCAACATTTTCTTTTTATCAGCATGATTGAAGATCTGTTTGTTTTTTTTAAACTAGAACAATTAAATTAATCAAAATGGTTATGCTGGCAGGCAGGGCAACAATTAAAATAACAAAACAAAGAATTGTACATAGTAATCAACAATAGAGATAGAATGGAATCATAAAAATACTTAATCCAAAGAAGAGAGAAAAAGAGGAAAAAGAGAACAAAAGCAGATAATTCAAATATAAAACAAATAACAAGATAGTAGATTTAAACCCAATCTTATCAAGAATCAAATTAAATGTAAATGGTCAAAATATCCCAATTAGAAGACAGAGATAGACAGATTGGATAAAAAGGCAAATCCTATTAGGTGCATTTTACAAGAACTCTACTTTAAATGTCAAAACATAATATATTATAAGTAAATTGATGGAAAAGATACATCATACTAACACTAAAGAAGCTGGAGTGGCTATAGAAATATCATACAAAGTAGATCTCTGAACAAAGACTATTACTAGGGATTAAAAGGGTCATTTAATAATGATAAAGGAGTCTACTCATCAACAGGACATAACAATCTTAAACATTTATGCACCTAATAACAGAGCTTCCAAACATGAAGCAAAAACTGATAGAATTGCAAGTAGAAAAAACAAATATATAATTATAATCAGAGATTTCAACACCTCCTCTTAATGATAGATAGAACATATATAGAGAAAAATCAGTAAGAATATAGAAGACTTAAAAAACACTATCCACTAACTTGACATAATTGACTTTTATAAAACATTGCTTCCAACAACAGAAGAATCCACAGCACTCTAGCCAATTCTGTCTGTCAACAGCAAAACGCTTCTTTCAACAGTAAATACCATTGTTCTGGGCCTCTTCAGGCCATGAGAAATCCCACAGAATTTCTGTTAGAGCTATACAGGCCCCTCCTTGGAGCATTACTGTGAAATATCCTGGGAGCAGCTCCAGGAGAAGGTCATTGTTTCAAGAGCATAGCTCCCCTGACCAGGATGAGGTCAGGGATTTAATCTGGACCAAAGATCTAACCCACACATTGTCATCTTGTTGTGGAGAACAGCAGCCTCTAAACTTTGTCCAGACATTAAAATCAACGTACTATTGCCCTCAGGGGCTTGGCATTGAAAAAACATGATAACAATGGCAGAGTTAGGCCCATCCAAAGATTTTCTGTCTTTTTGAAGGATATCTAGACTGTTGAAATCAGTCAAACAAGAGATCCCTCCCAAGAAAACCTTCCTGAGAGATTTTACTCCCTTAAAATAATGTATGACAAGACACGTTTTCCTCCCCACTACCTTCTTACAGGGAGAAAATTTGAAAACATAAGAATAATGATAGAACTGTCAAGTATACATGTAATCAGCTTTAAATTATAACATGTAAATATAATTCATATAATAGTGTAACAAATTATAATATTTTGATCAAGGAGAAAAAAGATAAACTACAAGTATATTTGGTAAACTGATGACATTTTCATGGTGCCATTTTGTGGGTAGCCCTACCATTATCAAATTCCAGGAACTGTTACTCTTGAGAATCAGATGTACAAGTGAAAGATGGAGGAGAAAAATAGCTACAGCCACATTATACTTTGTATGCACCTCACCAGGAACTTAGCCAGCATCATGTGCTTCTACACTCCAAATGGGCTTCCTCCACAAAACTGCCCCTCTTGTGAACAGGAAGTTATTCCCAGATTATAGCACACATCATAATTTATCACAGTCTACCTTCAAGTGGTATTATAGCACTTTATGTATAGTATAAGGACTTTACAACAGTATATTTCCATTTCTCTCCTCCTAGCCCTTATGTTATTCTTATCATAAGTGTTTCTTTTATGTATGTTATAAACCCCACAATAAATTTTTATTACTTTTGCTTAAATATCCAATTATCTTTTAAAGTAATTTAAATAATAAGTTAAAAAGTGTATATTTACCCATTTAGTTACTGCTTCCAGTACTCTTCTTCTCTTTGTGTAGATTCAGATTTATATCTGCTATCATTTTCCTTCTGCTTGAAGTACTTCCTTTAACGTTTCTTGTAATGCAGATCTACTGATAATGAATTCTTTTAGCTTTTGAATGTCTGAAAAAAATCTTTATTTTGTCTTTATTTTTCACAAGATAAAGAATTCTTTGTTGACAGTTTTTCCCCGTTCAGTACTGTAGAGATGTCGCTCCACTATGTTCTAGTTTGTATCCATTCTGAAGAAAAATCTGCCTTCATTCTTATCTTTATTTCTCTGGATGTAATGTGTCTTTTTTTCTCTAGCTGATTTCCTCTTTATCATCGAGTTTTAAGAAATTTGCTTATGATGTGCCTTAGTGTAGTTTTCTTCATGTTTCTTGTACTTGGAGTTTGTTGAGCTTCTTGGATCTGTGGGTTTATAGTTTTCATCAAATTTGGAAAATTTTCAGCCAATATTTCTTCAAATATTATTTTATGTCCTTGCTTCTCCCTTTCAGAAACTAAAATAACATGAATATTAGACCTCTCATAGTTGTCCCACAGTTCACAGATTCTCTGTTTTTTGTTTTTTTTTTTTGGAAAGTTTCTATTGCTATGTCTTCAAGTTTACTAATGTTCTCTTTCTCAATGTCTAATCTGTTTTTAATCTAATCTAGTATATGTTTCATCTTGGACATTGAGCTTATATCTTTAGAAGTTATATTTGCACCTTTTTTATATCTCTCATCTTAATTAACATGCCAGAGTATTCCTTTACCTTCTTGAATATATGGAATACAGTTTTAATAATTTTTTAATGTCCTTGTCTACTAATTCTACCATTTGTATTAATTCTGAGTCAAGTTCAATTTATTGATTTTTTCTTCTAATTATGGTCATATTTTTCTGCTTCTTTGCATGCCTGGTCATTTTTAATTGGATACCAGATATTAAGAATTTTAACTTGTTAGGTGTTATATATTTTAGTATTCCTATAAATATTTTTGAGCTTTTTTCTGGGACATTATTAAATTTCTTGGAAATAGTTTGAGCCTTTCAGGTGTTGTTTGTATGCTTTCTTAGGCAGGATCAGAGTAATGTAGTCTAGGGTTACTTTTCCCCACTACTGAGGCAAAATCCTTCTTTGTACAATTATAAGGTTTTTGCACTGTAGCTGGTGGAAAGAGGTGCTGTTTCTTTTTATCTCTAATCCTTTCAAATGATTTTTCCCTGGCCTTGAATAGTTTCTTCACACACCTGAATTGGTCAGTACTCAACTTAACTCTAGAGGAGGATCTTCTTCAGATCTCCAGAGTTTCTCTCTCTCTCCATGCCTCTCTCTCCTCTCCACTACTCTGCCTCAAAACTCAAACTGTCTCCAGGACTCCCAGCTCCACGTCTTCATCTCAGGCAGACAACTGGGCTCCATGTGCGTCTCCCTCTTGCACCATGACCTGGAAACTCTCTCCAGGCAGTAAGATGGGGTAATTGTAGGGATTAGCTCATTTGTTTTACATCTCTCATGAATCCTTGACTTTCAATGCCTGTTGTTCAATGTTTTGAAAACCAGTGTTTTAATATATGTTGTCTACTTTTCTTGTTGGTTCAGGCAGGAGGGTAAATCCAATCTCTTTTACTCAGTCTTGGCTGGAAGTAAAGTTTGTAGTGTCCTTTATAATAATAATAAAAATATCTCATGCCTTTTCTCTATTTTCTTTTCATTTTTTAAAGTGGGGTGGGGGAGCTTATGGAGAGAAACCAGGAAAAGTTCCTTTAGATAAAATGCTAAACAGGTGATTTTTCTCATTCTTTTTCACCATCATGATTCTTTGCTTTGCCACCAGAGTGATCTTTCCAAATCTAATTATCTAAATCTAAATCTACCATGGCTACTGAATGACTACTGAATAATGTCCACACTCTTTAGTATTCATGCAAGGCTCCTGTGTACCTGTTAACCCTCATTTCTAATACCATTCACCTTTCTCATCACACCCTGCACTCTAAGCCTCTCCTGTCGGCTGCAGCAGTAGTGAATGAGTTCTGGAGTCAGAGCAACAATTCAAATCCTACTTAATGGCTGTCTGATCTTGGGAAGGTAACTTCTTTAATATCTTACCTGAAAATAAGAGTAATAATACTCTGTACCTGCCAGGATTGTTGTGAACCTTAAATGAAATAATATCTGTGTAGTGTCCACTGCAGGGTCTGTCATAGAGTAAGTGCTTCGTTAACGTGATGTATTACACTACGATGAGTCCTCAAATGCATCATGTTCTGCTTCTCTGCCCTCTGGGATTTTATACATGGTTCTACTGGAAGTTCTCCTTTTCCTGCTGCATACACTCTTTTCTGCTATGTCCTGCTTCTCTTTTCAGAGGCATCGTGAGCTTTACCTCACGGGCGAGGCTTTCCCTGACCTTCTGATCTTAGTAGGATGCTCTCCTTGTTGCATGGTGCCCCATTAATATTGTTTTGAAATTGCTTTCCCTCTTCCATCTCCACTCAGGGGGAGGGAGACTATGGCTCATGGTAACTGATCAGTCAATGTTAGTTGAATGAATGAATAAAGACGGCTCTTAATAACTGTTGAATAGAATGATGAAAAGGATATTTACAAAACTCTGACATAAAATGTTGTTTCAATGAGCACCAGTAGAGACCCAAAATTCCTAAGCAAAAGGACACTGGGAGAACAAGCGTAGTGTGCTCAGGGACACAACATGGCCGGTCACCACTGCATTTTGAGTCTCTCTGTAAAACTGCCACAAGAGGATGCAATTCAATGACAAGTAATGCTACTTGGCAAGGAAAAGAGCAACGCCTGGTGATGAGAAGGAAAAAAAATGCAAGAAAATGAAAATCATGAGCCAAACAATGTGAGAACAGCCTCCTACCCCCATCCTCACCCCATGGCCCAGGCACCCAGCACTGATGGCATTATCTTCGCACAGCCGGATCTTAGGAAATGCTTGCCAATATTGACATTACCCCACGTAATGAAATCAAGGTGGATTGGTGAACAATCATTTTAAAAGTTGATTGTTGAAAACCTGCAGGTTAGAGCTCTTAAGCTAATGCCTCTTGGCTTGATGGCAATTTTGGTGCTTGCTCTTTTTTCAATGGCTTTTATGTTTGGTCGCTCTTATTCTCTTGATTTTGGTGTCGGAAAGTAGAGCTCTTTTTAATTTTACTTCCTAAGGCAGGTTAAGGGCTGTCCTGCTTGGCTTTTCTGAGTGGTTGCTTTCTTTCCTCCCCTCCACTGACTGATATTTTCTTTCTCTCTTCTTCATATGCCAGCCCTTTAGCAATGCCTGCTTCTTTTCCTGCAGTCTTGCCCAGACATTTGGGAATCTTGGTAAACCCAATTGCTACCATCTTCAGCCTTCCTGAAGTCCCTGGAGGCTGTGTTGAAGGAGATTCCTCATGACTGAGTCATTGGTGACATACTCAAAGCTCTGCCAGCATCCCCTCAGGGAACTGGTTCCCCTGATGGTCCTGGAAAGAATCAGAGATGGGAGACCTCTGTGTTTAACGGAAGGCCTTTCTTTCCTACAGATTGGAGGCTGTCAGTGTGATGGCGCATCTCGAGGAAAGCCTCACAACACAGCTGATGTCTCCCTTCCTCCCTTTCCCTTCAGATCTCAGTCTGAGGTGAGTGAAAATGGGATTTTAGGAATTCTTATTTGAGACAGGAAAGTGACAAGGTATCCATTCTTTCTCAACCAATGCCTGGCATGAATTTGAGTCTATCAGTATATTTTCATTTATTGATGAGCAGATCACAGACTAGCCCCTGGGCATGTTTTCAAACTTAATGAAGATAAGACAGTTTCTGCCACAAGAGCTCTTCATCTAACTGACAGCATCAGTCAAGAGCTACTTTACTCCTGGCTGTTCTCAGTAATGAAAACTTTCTCCTAAAATCTGGAGAGGCTGGGGCGACAGGACAGTGGGTCGTGGGAGGGAGGGGCAGAAGAAGGCTCTATCTCAACTATTTTTCCTTTGCTTTCACCATGGGTGAAGGGGTGAGGTTTGGTGGCGTCTGGAGGGTCATGGAAAGCAGAGACAGTGGGGAGTCTTTCTCCAAGGAGACTGATACTATGGCATTTGCTTTAAACTTGGAGGTGGTTTTTTTCATCCCCTGTGATGGAGAGCCAACATCTAGGAATTCTCCTTCCAGAAATTTACTATCGTTTTCATTTAGGATGCAGAAAATAGAAGTTCTATTCTATTCAGAGATCTGAAACCTGTCTTGGAGATTGTGTATTTCAATGATTTTCAAACCTTTCTTTTGCTGGGAGACACTTTTTTTCTCCCCAAAGGAAAGCTACTGCCTCTGCAAAAGCCCAACAGGTAAACACACCAAAAGAGAAATAAGGATTTGGCAGTTTGGGATGGAACTAAGTGGAGGGATCTGTATGCTGGGGTGCACACCACAAGAGGCCATGTAGATGCTCTCAAAAACTAGGTTTCTGAGAAGCACTGAAAACCATGAATCTAGTTCAGTGCCCTCAAGTTGAGAAGCAGAGGGGTCATGCGACTTTTTGAAGGGCAAACATAATTCCTGGTGGAGCTGGACTTCTGATTTCTCTACCCCCTGTAAGCTGAGACATCTACTTTGTGCCAAACATGCTGATATGCATCAGTGATACGGAGGGAGAGGGGGAGGGGGAGGGAGAAGAACAGGCTGTGTGTGGATCTATGGATCTTCTGGCCATCCTTGAGAAGGTGTGGTCTTATAGGTCTCCAGGACATCCCTCTGTCTTTCCCTTGCTCTTCCAACAACAATGTTGCTTTCTCTCTAAAAGAATTCATGTATCTGTGACAGAGATTTCATACTTCTACTGTCTAGGAGAAATGATTGGCTCACATTGGCCAGAAAACTACAAGTTATCCTTGTTACCTCCACTTCCCTCATCTTCCTTAATCAGTCCATCACCTAGATCTGTTGAATTATCTCCCAAATAACCTGAGTCAGTCTACTCGGCTTCATCTTCATCCGAATACCCTGGTCCAAACCACCGTAATCTCACTGCAGCTGGCAACAGCCTCCTTACTGGCTCTCCTCTTCATTCTGGACTCATTTAAATTCATTCTTTACACACAAACCAGCATGATGCTTTTGAGCTGCAGCTCTGATTATGTCACTTCCTCTATCAACTGAAAACTCCTCAATGGCTTCCCATTGGTTTTAGGATTATGGAGTATGTTAAAGACCTCAATCTTTAACATACTCCATGTACTGCATGGTCAGGGTCCTACATATGTCTCCAGCCCTGTCTCACATCTCCTCCTCTCTCTGCCCTCCAGCTACACCAGCATCCTTGCTATGCCCTCTTTTGCCACAGGGACTTTCCATATGCTGCTTTCTCTACCTGGAACTCTCTGCCTAACCCCATTCACCTAGATAACTCCTCCTCAACCTCAGCTCTCCATTCACTTATCAAGGAATCCTGTCCCTCCCTCTGACTCAGTTATATTCCCTCATTGTAAGCTCTCATTGCATCATGGGCTTCTCCTTTGTAGCACTTCCACACTAGTAGTTGCACATTTCCTTGTGTGGTTATGTGCTTAGTGTCTAACTTCCCTGGGGGACTGTCAGCTCCACAGGATGGGGACCACGTTTGTTTTAGCCCTAGCATGGTGCCCTTCATAGAACAGGGGCTCAATAAATATTTCACGAATGAATAAGTGTATGAATGAACTAATTTTTGGAATAGGACATCTTTGCTGAATCATCCCTTTTGAGTGGTGAGTAAGGGAAGTTTCTGCTTCTGGGACAAGGGGCTTTTTAACTCTTGTTTTGACATCATCCTCTTGTCACTCAAATTGTGAAAAGTGTCTAGAGCAAGGCTCTGGGATCCTTGACACCACCACTCATCTCAGGAAGCAATGGGATGAGGCACCTTCCCTTGTGCAGCTGGGAACACAGCCTTTCCTTTGAATTTCTCTAAGGACAGCCCTTCTGTGCGCAGAGTTGTCTTCGTCCTTCCCTCATTTGCCAAATGAGGAATTGGGCGAGGAAGAGCTTTCAGATTGACCACATAGTCAAGAGTGAGAGCACAAAACCATCACTTTGATGGAGATGGGAGCATAGGAATGACATAAATAAGTCACAGGCTGTGTCTTCCAACTAATTTTGACACAACTTTGCCCATTAATTCATCTTTTTAAAATGTCTTTCAGTTTCTTGACCTTCCTCAATCTTGACCTTTGCTATTGGCCACTCTGCCGAACAGTATCATGTTCTTAATAGTCCAAAAGTTGTTTGAGTCCATGGCTCAAGGAGACAGAACATCATTTTCCCCTTCCAGTCTCTGAGTCTCATCTGTTTTGTTTGAGAAAACCTAAATAGGGCAGATCACCTGAGAAGCAGCATGTGGTGCAGAAAAGAGCAATGGCTCTGGAGATTGATAGCTCTGGGTTCTGACACTTACTAGATAAGTTACTTAGACTCTCTGAGCCTCAATTTACTTCTCTGTAAAATGGAGTTAAAATGCCACAATGTTGTTGTAAGTGTAATTGAGGTAATATCTATGAGCTTTTTGGCACAATGACTGGTCAAGATGCTTAATGAATATTAATTCTCTGTCTGGAGTCTGTCCCTCAATGACTCCTCCTGGGGTTGCAGATCTAGCAACTGTCTTGACTGAGGTGAACATTAGGCTCCTGTTTCTTCAGCACTGATTTCTAGCTGCCGCTGCTCTGCAGTTGGCACACAAAGATTCTTGTTCTCTGGAACTCTGCTTGGCCAACTCCACAGCCGCTCACTACAGGCATTCCCAAGGTCTCCAGTCAGGCCTGAGGGAAGGCTAGTTCCTTATACTCATGCTGAAATTATGCCTGAAGTTCATGCATGGGGCTGCCACCGTTGCTATTCCCTAGGGTTCCCTCAGAGTGCCTATCAAAGCCTTGTTGCCATTTTTTGAAGAGGAAGTTGCCCAAACCAGAACCATCACATCCACTGTCCTGTAGTTCTTGGTACCTGGCAAACATGGATGACATTGGCCATATCCCCATCAGCCCTTGGAGCCAGAATCCTCAGTCAAGATGGTGTTTCAGCCTGGAAGCAGGGGGAAGCCGTGGCTCCTAGCACTTCTTTTCTGTGAATGCCTTGGGCTTTCCAGCTTTTTGGTTTCCACTAGATCGCACTATGGTAAACTTGGTCACTTTTCCCACAGTGGGGACCCAAGCCAGGGTCCTGGCAGAGTAGGCTGGATAAGTCTGTCTTTGGAGCTGCTCTCCCCTCTCCAAGGTCTGGCATGGGACGTATGCCTACTGACCATTTTTCCGGATCCTCCCCCAACCCACGCACTTTATCTTGTGCTGTTTTGGTCAATGATTGATCCGTAATTTTTGTATCCTTTTCTCAGCTACCACGCCTATGATGGAAAATTTTTACATACTCAAAACACTCCCAAACACATATCCAAATTTTGAGCACCTCCCCAAGAATTTTGTGGGAGAAGTACAGTCTTATAATAATTTACAGTAGCCATAGTGCTCCATGGTATATCCATAGCCCTTTTCTCCTGTGGCCAGCGATACAGGTCAGATGGTCTTCAGATTTGGCAATTCCCAGACCCTAGCTATATTTCCTTGCTTTCTTTCTTACTCAAATTTAAATATATTGAATGAGAAAAGTAAACTAGGATTTACTTAAAGGTGTTAAAAAAGTTTTTTAATGTTAGAACTTTATTATTAGTAGTAAATTACTCTGATCTTCCCACAGATGGTTAAGACACACTGGCAAGGACATGGCTTTAAGGTGAGGAGCCTACTGAATGGTGAGTCTTTCAAGGGCCATCTTCATTGGCTACCTAGATACTCATAGGCTCTTTGGACAATTGGGACCTAGTAGTCGGGAGTGACCATGAGTCTTCCTTAAGGTGGGCAGGGTGTTCTTATTGAGTCTTCTTGAGCCATGCTGCAGTGAAAGAGACCCACTAGGTCACTTAATGAAGTTGAACCCTGATCCCCCAAGGTTGGCAATGGAAGGGTGATATGGCATGATGGGTGGGTACCCTAGGAGCCACATTCCCATTGCAGATTCCACTTATCACTGCTGTTCCTATGTGGAGGATATTAGCAGACCAGTCGAGATTGAGCTTCATCAGACTTGGCCCAACTCTTTTACATACTTCTTCTTTTGGCATGTACTTCATATCACCCAGCAGGGCCCTTTTGCTTCAGGCTTTGATGCCTGATCCCTTGTGAGCTACTACCGGCATTATCATGGTGGTGGTGGCGGCGGGGGGGAGCTATGTTTTTTCTCTAGCTTCCATCCCAGTTTGGAATAAGAAGAGCAAATGCTGTCCCCCCTGTGGCTTCTTATATTCTCTCTTCCAAGGTGATGGCATGTCTCAGAGCGGACCAGGACTGAATCTGTGGGTATATTGAGGAAAAACAGCATCCCTGGCTCTTGAGGGGTGAGAGGACAATGGCAGGGTGCTAGAGCATAGGCCGCTCTGTGATTCTGCCCGCTAGGTATCTTCTCTGGGATTCTGCGCTAGGTATCTTCTCTGGCTTTACGCCCACTCATTCCTCCACCCCCTCCTCCCTACCCCCTGAACTCTGACCAAGGAAGTCCCCAGGGGCCGAGGCTCTTAGAATTTATGGAGACAATGACTCTGTATCCTCTGAGTCTTCAACAAGGCTTGGAGCTTTGATGTGTGTCACCTTTGGTTGTGGTTGGGGGGACGGCGGGGAGAAGTGCCACTTTAACCTCTCTACCGCATTATTCTCTTCCTGCTGATTCCCAGAGCAGCAAAGAAACATTCCAGCTTTGAAGATGGGCCCTGGTCAGTTCCGAATCCGCTAAACAGGTGCTTCTGGCCAGCAAAGTCTTGAAGCAGTTAAACTTCCTTTCACCTTTGCTGCAGTTCCCTTAAAAGAAAATAGAGAGATCTTCAAAAGGTGGAAGGGGTGGCAGGCCAGAAACGTAAAGTGTGTGCAATCACTCAGATACAAGTGGCACCACTAAAAATTGCCTTCATATATCAGCTTATGGTTTACACACTCTGGCAGAAAGGACACTAAAAGGTCAGCAGAAAAAAAATTTATATGTCAGGCCTGGAGCTGTGACTCCAAAGATGGTGAGAAGACACGATCTGGGAAGGGTTCTAGAGGGACCGGCTAAGTGCTTGATGTGGCAGGATTCTTTTTTTCCGTCTTTATTTTGTTTTATTTTTAAGGAAGTTGCTTGCAAACGTCAGCAGAGAAGCTAAGGTATAGACTCGGAGTAACCTCTCGCTCCGACCCCGGGTGACAAGACGGATAGTTCCATTCATCTATGGGTGAGCAGCGGAGGCTCCCTGCATTTTTTTTCCTTTTTGCTTGGACTCAGGATATATTTGTTTGCAGAGAGGGATGTCACGCTTGTGAATGCACTGCTCAGTCATGTGCCCGGGGTGAAATCAGAGGAGGGGAGAAGAGAAGAGACAGGAGGGAGACGGTGTGGGGAAAGGGCAAGCTATACTCTGGGGGCTTTGAGTGATGCCAGCTCGGATCCAGAAACAAATCTTCAACCAAATGCTAATGGAGACTGTACCTCCCAACCAGAAGGATCAGCAAATATGCTATAAATTAATAATGCACCTTTTAGTAGCAATTGCCTTGTGAAAAAGTCCGGGGGAGGATTATTTACCCACTGGGCCTTCCATTCCACACCCCATAAGAGAAGGAACTAGACATTGCAGGTCTCCTGGAGTTTTGTTTAAGACTGACCCTCCCCCCTACTTTATTAACTGTGTAACATTTTAAGGCTGTTTTTTCCTCTCTGTCTCCTCCAGCAAGTCTCTATTGATCACTGTTTACAGTTATAATCCCTTCCAAATTTATCATCCATGACTAACACCACGTGTATTGATTAGTGTTGACGGATGTCCCTCCACAGTACAGAACCACTGTGATCCCAGCCAGTGGAATACAGGAGCGATGGAGAGAGAGAGAAATATACATTTTCCCCCCTCTCCTCGATTTTCTTTTGGTAGTTTTCTGCTGCCCCTTTTGTTCATAGCTTAGATGACTTCTTTCCTACCTATGCTGAGGAATTGCTTTGTATTTTTTAAAGATAGTTTCTTTCCTCCCACCAAAGCCTTTTGGGAGGAAAAGAAAGTAGCTCTGTTGCTCCTGGGTGGCAACTAGAGGGTTGCCAACAAGTCCTGAATGAGATGAGAGTTATGAGGGACATCCATGTGTCTTAACCTAAAGCCTCAAAGTACCAAAGAGGTAAAGGCTAGTTTTTTAGAGATAAATTAGATGTCATTTGTGACTAAGGACAAGGGGTTGGAAATCTGGACTATAAATGGAGTCATTTGTCAATAGAGCAAATTTTTTGGCCCTTTTTTGCTTACTTTTTTTAGTGTCCTCTTGCCTGTTATGGGCCAAACGCAAGTGATAGCCAGGTTGTGAAGCTGTGTGCTCATCTGTCTTGCCCAAGCCAGGGCTTCCTGTCTTGGAATGTCCTGCATGTATATCTTAGGTACCCACCCCACCCGCCCCCTAGGCTGGCACTGAGTTGTGGAAAGGTCTGGCCTCTACCTGTGACTGGCCCACTCATGGGTAAGCCACCATGCCAGTCCTGAGCTCAGCTACCTCCTCTGTGCGATGGAAATAATAATACTTTCCTTGTCCACCAAACAAGGAGGCTGCAGAGTTACCGCTGTGAGAGTGCTTCAGAAAATCACAAAGGACCACATAAGCCAAGATGGTATAATTATTACTCTGGAAGCTTTCTCTTCACTTTCTCCGTCTCTCTCTATCTCTGGGTCTTAGTCTCTCTGTCTCATGCTCCAAGGTTTTATTACTCTGCAAGGTTTTTCTTCTACTCCAAGGAACTTAACCAAGGACCCAAAGACTAGACTTGAGAATAGAACAAAGAAGTATAGATCTCAAAGGAAATTTAGAGGTCTCACAGCTTAATCCCTTCATTTGACTTGTGAAGAGACTGGGGAAGCCTAAAACTTTTGGAATAACTTGTTTGATGTCCCACAGGGGGTGATAGATAAGCCCAGAAAGAACACTCAGTTTTCTGACTCTTAGGCAAGTTATCTTTCCTTCCCTTCCTTCGCCTTCTCATCCCCTCTCCATCTATCCTCCTCCTCCTTCTGGTTCTTCCTCCTTCTTCTTCCCTCTTTCCCTCCCTCCTTCCCTCCCTTCCTCCCTCCTTCTTCTCTGTTGCCCTCTCTCTCTGCTCCCCCGCTCCTCCTCTCCCTCTCTCTCTCCTCTCTCTCTTTCCCTATCTCTCCTCTCTCTCTGTTTCTCTCTCTCTTCCTCCCCCCACCCTCCTCAGCACATTCTAGGTCTAGAGGTAGAGACACAAGACCCTTTTGCTCTTGAAGCTCATTTTCGCTTTGGAAGACAGAACCATTTTGTAAGAAACTCAAGGATTTCTTTACTACAGAAAATTCACATTTGGAAGTTAATTTTCTTGCCAAAGGAAAAGAAGGGAGGAATATTCAGCTCCTCTGGGTGGGCACAACTACCTATGGAGTGTGCCGGTTCTGTCACGCTGTAGCGCTTCTGAATAGCTATTTAGTTGACTCATATGTAAATGATATTTTGTCCTCCCTCATCACCTCAGCCCCTGCTATTGACAATAATTTGATGGGACATTTCTTGCCTCTTAACTTATCTATTTTCCAAGTTTTCATGGTCTGTTTGTAATAGTGTTTTTGGTTCTTTGCGCTACTTTAAATTAAGTTTCTCATATGGGTCTTATTATACCTGAATACTGCTCAGTTATTTGATGATATAGTTGTAAATCCTCAATAAAAAGATCTTTAATAATCAGTTGGCATTTATTTAATATACAACCCATCTTATTAAATCTAACTCCTCAGATTTCATAAGACAGTTTATTGTATTTTCGCATCGAAATAGTGATGCTATAGTTTTGCTTGAGAAGGCACTTTCATTATAAACTCCTGTTTTTAGGCACTTATAATTTTCTCAAGTAGCACATTTATTTCAATGTGCAATCATTTTCTGTTCTCTTCTCCCTCTCTCTCTCCATTTGTACCATTTTTCTCATTTTTTAGAAAGTTTAATAAGGAAATATATCTCAAACTTCATGGAGAAAAGCTTGTCATTGGCTGAGAATAGCTGAGCAAAGCTACTTGAAATCCAGATTCTTGTTTGGTGTCTTCAGTCAACTTGATGCAAATGTTGCTGAAGGAGGCTGCTGGCCCCAGAATTATGCTCCTGCAAAGTGAGGAGTTATCTCCCAAGTGCTTTCAGGTGCATTTTTGTCTTTTTGGGGGGGTTTAAACGTTGTCCAGCTTTTGCCAGTGGTAGGAAACTGAGGAATTGAGTAGGCAGGAAACAGACCAGAATGGAATAGAATAGAGACATACCTCTCAGTTCCCCAACTTGATGCTTTGCGTTTCCAGCCCAGTCAGGGTAGAATGTGGGCTGTGCCCCATTGTCTGGGCACTTTACACAGGTTGTTCCTTTTGCTCACTCTTTGCCTGGTTAACACCCACTCATCCTTCATATCTCAGAACAAGCATCACTTCCTCAAAGATGACTGTCCTAACCATGGGGACTGAGTCTGGGTCCCTTGTTAGGTATCTTGTAGCATGGGTCTCCTTTGCTTCAGAACTTGTATTTCGTTTCCGTTTATTATGGTCAGTGGTGCACTGGAATGGCTCATACTGTCTTATGAGAGCAGATTGTATACATCTCTTCCCAGCTCTGTATTCAGTGACATCAACTTGATAACCTGAAATCAGTCATGGTGGGAATTTTTACACCAAAGAAATGGGAAAATGCTGCAAATCAGAGCTTACTCCCCCACCCTACCCTCAGAGAGCTGGTTTTTAAACATTTATCAGCATACCACTTATGTCATGATTTGTAAAACCTGTCCTCTCCACTAAACTGTAAACTCCTTGAGAACGGGGACTTTGTCTATTTTGTTCTGCATTGTATTCTTATCACAATGTCTTGCACTTAGTGAGTGGTCAAAGAACTGAGTTTATAAAGAGGTTTGGGAATAGACAGAATTTTACTTAAGCAAAGAGGCTGGACCATTCAAAGGATCTTAATCTCACAAGATTAAGTTCTCCATGGTTTACCTCTAAGAGTAATTCATCCTGCACCAGGATCTAGCTTCCTAAGAAAAGATTCTTAGATATTTGATTGGTCCCACTGGTGAAATGATTCATCAGGAAGCCCTTGAAACTGTTTAGCCAGGTGCAGCAAGGATAATTCTGTTTAGGCAAGGGAAGAGGCTGGATGCTGCTCTCTGCCTCTTTTGAATTTATTTCTTAAGAAAGTTCTCTTGTGTTCTGCTAATAGCTGCTTCCATGGTTTCATGTTCCTGATTCTGAGAGAATGAGACATTTTGCTTCTGCCTCTTCACCATGCTCCTACCTAGCTTCGGTTATCTAGGAAAATGGGGTCTGAACATGAAGTCAGAGAGATCTGGGTTCAAATTTGGGCTGTGCCATGGTTTTGTATCCTTGGAAATTAATTCCATTCTTAGAGCCTCAGTATTATCATGCTAAAGTATGATACATTATAAAATTGTTATATTATATGAGATTAAAAAATATGTGAAGATGCTGACAAAAGTAAAGATTATTATTAATTTTTAAACTTTGTCATCTTTTCTCCTGGATCTGGATTTTGACTTTGTTGTTGTAGTTGACGAAGGGGTGGCAGAGGGATTAGAAACACATAAAGACAGCACAAATTGCTCGGGTGGGCTGAGGGAAACATAATTAATGCTATTGATTAATTTAAAACGCTTCCTGTAAAGAATTTTGCTTTCTGTAATAGTGGACTGAGGAATTGGGACAATCATCCCACTGAGAACAACCAGAAAATCTAGAAAAAATATGACAAACATCTATTGAAAGGCAGAGTAAGGCTAATACGACCATGCAAACCGACAGGCCAAGATCTGGGAAAGTAATGAAACCTAGATAGGTAAGCCCAGTGTTTGGAGCAACAGTCCCCAGTGGCAACTATTGGAATCCTGGAAGAGGTTACCTGGAAGCTAAGAAGCTGGGCACAGCTCTTGACAGTCTCACAAGGCAAGGAGGAAAATTGGAGCTCAGTGACTAGAAAGGAATGAGAACCCTGTAAAAACACTAGGCTTTTAGTTGAAGTAAGATTAAACTGATTTTATACTTATTTTCAGGGACCAAAGCCCAGCTTCAAATCATCTCAATTTCCTATGGGAATAAGGTGACCTGGGATGCTAGTGCTCCTAGCCATCTTTCAAAAGTAAATATAAACCCTCTCTGGAGGACAACTTTATACTCCTAATCCTTAAACTACTACAATAGTTTTCTGTACACAATGTTCTGCACTCAAGTAAAATTAACCAAGTGTATAAAAAATATAAGATAATGTGATAAAAAATAAACAAATAATATATAATATAAATAGACCAGATGAGATCCAAATAATGGAATTATCAGACATGAATTTTCAAATAACCATGATATGTTGATAGGTTTAAGGAAATAAAAGGAAAGATTGAGAATTTGGTGTATAAGCCAAACACTTTATAAATGAATAAATATTCTAGAACTTAAAATATAATGGAAATTAAGAACTCAATGGATGGATTAAGAGTGACTAGACATAACTGAAGAGAGAGTGAGTAAAATGTAATATAACTAAAAAGAAAATGATCATTGGGGCCAGCCCAATGGCATAGTGGTTAAGTTTGTGTGCTCCACTTTGGTGGCTGGGGTCTGGGGGGTTCAAATCCTGGGCATGGACCAACACACTGCTCATCATGACAGGCCAAGATCTGGGAAAGTAATGAAACATAGATAGGTAAGGCCAGTGTTTGGAGCAACATTCCCCAGTGGCAACTGGGGATATGGTGGCATACCACCCACAAAATAGAGGAAGATGGGCATAGATGTTAATTCAAGACCAATCTTCCTCAGCAAAAAGAGGAAGACGGGCAACAGATGTTAGCTCAAGGCCAATCCTCCTCACCAGAAAAAAAGAAAATAATAAAAGTGAAGCTTTGGGTATAAAGGAAGGAAATGGAGAAAAGAGAGGAAAAACAAAGAATGGAGAGAGAAGTTCTAATGTGTGTAACTGGAAGCCCAGTGGGATAGGAGAGAGAGCACTGGGTAAAAGCAGTATTCTAAGAGACAATGGCTAAGAGTTCCCCAAAACTGATGAAAGATATCAAGTCAGATATTAAAGAAGCACTCTGAACCTTAAGTAGAATAAATACAGTAAAATTGCATAATTGCATGCGATATTAAACTGTGAAAACAGAAGACAATGAGAAAATCTTAAGAGTACCCAGAGAGAAAAAGAGCAACAAGGTTAACATGACTTTTCAGCAATAACAGCGGAAGCCAGCAGTTAGTGAATGGTATGTTAAAAGCACTGAAAATAAGTGGCAACTTAGAATTCTATACCCAGTGAGAATATAAAAAAAAATGAAGGCAAAATGGAAATATTTTCAGATGAGTGAAAACTGAGAGGATGTGTCACTGGCAGATCTATACTAAAGGAAGGTATAAAGGGTATTCTTGAATGATTTCAGATTGAAAGTTGAGAATGTAGGAGAAGGGGAAAGGGTATATATGTGGATATTGATAAATACAACTATAAAATAATAATATCATGTAGGAAGAATAAATATATAGAATTAAAATGCACTCTAACAATGACATATAAGTTTGTGGGGGGTGGAGAATTAATGGAGTTAAAGTGTTTTGGGGCACTTGAATCACCCAGGAACCAGTGAAAGTCTGAATTTACATTAGACTTTGATAAGTCAAGAGTGTATATTTTTATCTCTGGGTAGCTAGTAAAATAAAATACATACACTTACAGTAGAAGAATGCATAATGATGTAATAGAAGGTGTATAACGATGTAATAGAATGGAATAAATAAATGCACTCAATCAATCCAAAAGAAGGCACGAAATGATAGAAAAAGTACATATGAGAATAGAACAGTTGTAGGAAGGAGTAAGTAGGAAAATGGCAGATCTAAACTCAAAAATATCAGTCATTACACTAAATGTATACAGATCAAATGCACCAATTGAAAAAATGTATTGTTAGGCTAAATAAAAAACGAACCCAACTATAGGCTGCTTATAGAGACACAACATAAATATACGGATACAGAAAGTTTGAAACTAAAAGGATTGGAAAACATCTACTGAAAGAAAGGTGATGTAGCTCTACTGATATTAAAAAAGACTTTAAGATAGAAAATACTGCTAGAGATGAAAACAGACATATCGTAAGGACAAAAGGGCCAATTCACTGGATAATGTAACGGGTCCAAATTTGTAGCCACCTAGTAGACAGCCCCCAAATATATAAAACAATCACAAAATATACAAAACAATCCAAAGGAGATCCCAAGGAAAAATGGAGAAATTCACAATCACAGTAGGAAAATTTAACATACCTCATTTAGTAACCGATAGAACATACACACAAAATGTTAGCAAGGATATAGAACCCCTAAACAACATTATTAACCAAATTGACCTAATTGACACAGAGAAAACACTGTCGTCAACAACTTATTTTTTTTATTATTGTAAAATATGCATATATAAAATTTACCATTTTAACTTTTTATATGTATGTTCAGTGGCATTAAGTACATTCACATTGTTGTGCAACCATCACCACCATCCATCTCCAACAACTTATTTTTAAATTCACAGAGAACATATACCAACATTGACCATGTACTGGCCCGTAAAGCAAGTCTCAACAAATTCTCAAAGGATTGGAATACATAATTTATTCTCTGACCAGAGTGGAATTAAGGCACAAATCAAAAACAAATAGGTAAGCTGAAAATCCTCAAGTGCTTGAAAATTAAGCAATATACTTCCTCATAACTATTGTGTTCAAGAAATAATCAGAGTAAAACTTTAAAAAAATATTTTGAACTGAATGATATGAAAAATATCACATATCAAAACTTCTCAAATCTTTTGCTTATTCTTTAACTGGGGTATTTTTGTTGTTGTTGAGTTGTAGAAGTTCTTTATATATTCCTTTATTATTATCTCCTTAGCAGATATATGATTTACAAATATAATCTCTCATTCCATAGGTTGCCTTTTCATTCTGTTGATTGTGTCCTTTGATATACAGAAGGTTTTAATTTTAATGTAGTCCAATTTGTCTATTTTTACTTTTATTGCCTATACTTTTGGTGTCATATCCAGGAAATCCTTCCCAAATGTAATGTCATGAAGATTTTGCCCTATGTATTCTTCTAAGAGTTTTATAGTTTTAGGTCTTATATTTAGTTCTTTGATTCATTTTGAATTAAGTTTTGTAGGTATAAGTTAAGGGTCCAGCTTCATTCTTTTTTTTTCCTTTTATTGCAGTAACATTGGTTTATGACATTATATAAATTTCAGGCATACATCATTATATTTCAGTTTCTGTGTATATTACATCATGTTCACCACCCAAAGACTAATTACAATTCATCACCATACACATGTGCCTAATGGCCCTTTTCACCCTCCTCCCTCCCTTTTCTCCTCTGGTAACCACCAATCCAATCTCTGTCTCTATGTGATTGTATGTTGTTGTTTTTATCTTCTATTTATGAGTGAGGTCATACAGTATTTGACTTTCTCCCTCTGACTTATTTCACTTGGCATAATCCCCTCAAGGTCCATCCATGTTGTCACAAATGGCCAGATTTCATCATTTTTTACAGCTGAGTAGTATTCCATTGTGTATATATACTACATCTTTTTTTTTTTTTGTGAGGAAGATCAGCCCTTAGCTAACATCCGTGCTAATCCTCTTCTTTTTGCTGAGGAAGACTGGCTCTGAGCTAACATCCATGCCAATCCTCCTCCTCCCCCCGCCCAAAGCCCCAGTAGATAGTTGTATGTCATAGTTGCACATCCTTCTAGTTGCTGTATGATACCACATCTTCTTTATGCATTTGTCCCTTGATGGGCACCTAGGTTGCTTCCAAGTCTTGGCTATTGTAAATAATGCTGCAATGAACATAGGGGTGCTTGTATCTTTACACATTCATGTTTTCATGTTCTTTGGATAAATACCCAGCAGTGGAATAGCTGGATCGTATGGTAGTTCTATTCTTAATTTTTTGAGGAATCACCATGCTGTTTTCCATAGTGGCTGTACCAATTTGCACTCCCACCAACAGGGTATGAGAGTTCCCTTTTCTCCCCATCCTCTCCAACACTTGTTATTTCTTGTCTTGTTAATTATAGCTATTCTGATGGGAGTCAGGTATATCTCATTGTAGTTTTTTGATTTGCATTTCCCTGATAGTTAGTGATGTTGAACATCTTTTCCTGTGCCTGTTGGCCATCTGTATATCTTGTTTGGAGAAATGTCTGTTCAGATCTTTTGCCCATTTTTTAATTGAGTTGTTAGGGTTTTTTTTTTTTTGTTGAGATGTATGAGTTCTTTATATATTTTGGGCTGGAGGTATCACACTCCCTGATTTCAAAATATACTAGAAAGCTATAGTAACCAAAACAGCATGGTACTGGCACAAAAACAGACACACAGATCAATGGAACAGAATTGACAGCCCAGAAATAAATCCACACATCCATGGACAACTAATTTTCAAAAAGGGAGCCAAGAACATACAATAGAGAAAGGAAAGTCTCTTCAATAATTGGTGGTGTGAAAACTGGACAGCCACATGCAAAAGAATTAAAGTAGGGGCCGGCCCGGTGGCACAGTTGTTAAATGCGTGCACTCTGCTGCAGTGGCCCGGGATTCGCAGGTTCGGATCCCAGGAGCGCACCTACACACTGCTTGTCAAGCCATGCTGTGGTGGCGTCCCATATAAAGTAGAGGAGGATTGGCATCAGATGTTGGCTCAGGGCTGATCTTCCTCACACACACACAAAAAGAATGAAAGTAGACCATTATCTTATGCCATACACAAAAATTAACTCAAAATGGATCAGACTTGAATGTAAGACCTGAAATCATGAAACTTCTAGAAGAAAACATAGGCAGTACAGTATTCGACATTGGTCTTAGCAGCATATTTTCAAGTACCACGTCTGACTGGGCAAAGGAAAGAATAGAAAAAGAAACAAATGGGACCACATCAAACTAACATGCTTCTGCACAGCAAAGGAAACCAACAATAAAACAAAAAGACAATCTAACAATTGGGAGAAGATATTTGCAAACCATATATCTGATAAGGGGTTAATATCCAGCTTCATTCTTTTGCATGTGAATATTCAGTTTTCCCAACATTATTTGTGGAAGAGACTTTTCTTTCCCCCATTGAATGGTCTTGGCACTCTTGTCAAAAGTCTTTTGACCATATATACGAGTGTTATTTCTGGGCTCTCTATTATATCCCATTGGTCTATATGTCTGTCTTTATGCCAGTACCATACTGTTTTGATTGCTGTAGTCTTGTAATAAGTTTTTAAATCAGGAAGTATGATACCTCCAACTTTGTTCTTCTTTTTCAAGATTGTTTTGGTTATTCAGGGTCCTTGAGAGTCCTCATGAGTTTTAGGATGGATTTTTCTATTTCTGCAAAAAATGACATTAGGATTTTGATAGGGATTGCATTAAATATGTAGATTGCTGTGGGAAGTTTTGACATCTTAACAGCACTAAGTCTTCCAATCCATGAACGTGGGATGTCTTTCCCTTTATTTGTGTCTTCTTTCATTTCTTTTAGCAATGTTTTGAAGTTTTCAGTGTATAACTCTTTTGCCTCCTTAGTTAAGTTTATTCTTAAGTATTTTATTCTTCTTGTAAATGGAATTATTTTCTTCCAGATTGTTCATTGTTGGTGTATTGAAAGGCAACTGATTTTTGAGTATTGATTTTGTATCCTGCAACTTTGCTAAATTCATTCATTAGTTCTAACAGTTTTGTGTGTGTATGTGTGTGTGTGTAAGTGTGTGTAATCTTTAGAGTTTTTCCACAGATAAAATCATATTGTCTGTGAACAGAAATAATTTTACTTCTTCTTTTCTGATTTGGATACGTTTTATTTCTTTTTCTTGACTAATTGCTCTGTCTGGACTTCCAGTACTATGTTGAATAGAAGTGGTGAAACCAAGCATCCTTTTCTTGTTAGTGATTTTAGAGGAAAAGCTTTCAGTCTTTCATCACTGAGTATGATGTTAGTTGTGGCTTTTCATATATGGGCTTTATTCTAAGATAGTCTCCTCCTATCCCTAGTTTGTTGAGTGATGTTCCATGTGCTTTTGGAAAGAATGTGTGTTCTGCTGTTGTTGGGTGGACTGTTGTATAAATATGAATTAGGTTAAAATGGCTGATTATGTTGTTCTGTTCTTCTTTATATTTACTGATTTTTCTCTGTTTTTTTTTTTAATCAATCAGTTATTGATAAAAGAAAGTTGAAACTTTGGACAATATTTGTTGTTTTTTCTATTTCTCCTTTCATCTATCAGTTTTGCTTTAGGTATTTTGAAGTTCTGTTATTAAGTGCATAAATATTTAAGATTCTTATGTCCTTTTGTTGAATTTACCTCTTTATCATTATGAAATGACCCTCTAAATCTGTGGTAACATTCTTTGCTCTGAAATCTACATTGTTTGATATTAATGTAGCTACTCCCACTTTCTTTTAACCAGTATTAGCATAGTATATCTTTTTCCCTCTTTTTCTTTTTAATCTATTTGTATTTTTATATTCAAAGTGAGTTTCTCATAGTCAGACCATAGTTGAGAATGAATGCTGAGCTACTGAGCAAGGAATAAAGATATGAAACAAAAGAATAAGCAAAAGAAGGGATTTTCCATTAATTTATAAATATCTAAACCAACTTTTCAGAATGAAGCTGTCATTCTAGTTCCATAATGCCAGGTTTAGAGAAGGAGAAAGAGGCCAGATTAAGAGAACCTACATGATGAGTTATAGAGACTGGATTTAGGGGAAATTGAAAAAATCCACAAATATAATTCTGAGCCTATTTTCATATTGAAACTGGAATTGAACTATTTGCTTCTCAGAAATGTCTCAGTATAATGAATGCTAATCTTTGCTTCTCTGCCATTTCGGAATTTGCCTGGTGTTGATTACGTTAATGCTCCAGAGCCTATGTGTCAATTGGAAAGTAGTAGGAATTTTTGGCAGAATGGCAGACTAAACACCCTGACCAACACCTCTGACTGGAATTTTAAAAATGATACATGAAATATAAATAATACTTACTTTTAATGCTTTGCAGAGATGGCATAAAAGGAAGGAATATGTAGAGGCCAAATAGAAGGGAGAGTAGGAAATATGACAAATAAATTAGTACCAATACTGGCTGTGCCCTGAGAGATTCTGCTGAACTATAATGGCACTGGATTTTGACTTAATGGTTAAAAGGGGGCATAGGAAGGTGGAGATAAAACCTACCCTCCCCAATGTAAGGAATCTGACAGGGTCCTCCATAAAAACATAGAACCCTAAAGGGTTGCATTATAAGTATGAAGGTGAATAAGAAAAAACCAATGCAGAAGAATATAGCAAGGTTAAAAATTCGCCTTTGTTGCTGAGCAAAGGGCCAAAAATATTTTCTGAGAATTAGTAACCAACACCTTGCTCTCAGGTGAGTTTGAGATCAGAATTCATGCTACCTATATAACCTCAGAAAAGTTCACGTAGGTAATTTAATTGAAAATGGTTCTGGGCTAATTAGAAGCTGAGTTGCTTTACTTCTTTCTTTGAAGAAAAACAACTGCAACTCAAGCCTAAAAAATTCCAGAAGATGAAGTTGCAAAGCAAATAAACAACTCAGTTAGAAACCATAAAGCAAGGAAGCAAGGCACCATGAATAAAGGCTGCGGAAACAACTGAAGGCAGACCAGACTCGTAAAATATTTAGTTATTGCAGTTATCAAATACATAATTTAAAATAACAATGTTCAATATATTTAAAGCAATAAAAGCAAAGCCTGAAAATATGAGAAAGAAACAAGAAACCATAAAGAATGACCAAAATGATTCAAATAAAATAATCAAATTGAATTTCTGGAGAAGAAAAATTTAATAATTGAAATTAAAAACTCACTGTATAGATGAAAGAGCAAAGTAGACAGAGCTAAATAGAGATTTAGTGAACTAGAAGAGCTATCAACAACAACAATACTAACAAGCTGAGAATGCAGACCTGAGAGACAAAGACATGGTATATAAAAGACAGGGTCAGAGATGTGGAGGATAGAGTTAGAAGGTCTAACATATCTGACCAAAGATCCAGGTAGTTCTTATAGGAAGAATGGAAAAGAGTAAATATATAAAGTGGATAATTATTGAGAGCTTTTCTGAATTATGTAGCACAAATCCTCAGAACCAGACAGCCTAACAAATGTCAAGCAGGATAAAAATAAATGCACACCTAGAGAGAAAAATTGCGAAACCTCAAAGACAAAGGATGTTAAAAAGAGCCAGAGAGAAATGGTACTTTACCTACAAAAGATGATGTTTAGACTTTTCAACAGCAACAATAGAATATAGTGGAATAATACAGTCTATATACTGAAAGAAAATAACTATCAATTTTGAGTGGTATGTAGAGAATATCTTCAGGATTAAAGGCTAAATAAGAACATTTTCAGACAAATATAACTAAACAACAAACCTCCTCATTAAAGGCTCTCCTAAAGGATAAACTTCAGGTAAAAGGAAAATGATTCTGGATGGAAGACCTGGGATGAAGGAAGGAATCATAAGCAAAGATAACATTATATGGGTGCGCACATTAAGAAAACACTGATTCTATAAAAATAATGTCTTTTTTTTGGGGGGGAGCAACAGAATATAACCAAAATAATTAAGAATTGGGATGAGGAATCAAAGTAAAAATGTTCTAGGTTCTTAAAATTCTTGGGAAGAGGGCAAAAATATTAAACAAATTTAGACTTTGATAATTTACATCTACATGTTAAAATTTCTAGGGTAACCACAGAAAGAGGAAATGTAGAACATATAACACATAACTTCCCAAGAAATTGGGGGAAATAGAATGAGAAAAAGATACTTAATCTAAAAAAATGGAATAGAAGAAAATTTAAAAGAGAAACAGAAAATAGCAAAGAAATAGAAAATTTACAGTAAAGTGGTAGAAATAAATCTAAGTATAACAGTAGTCATTATAAATGTAAGTAAGCCAAACTCTCCAATAAAAACCAAAGGTTTCAGACTGGATTAAAAAATTATACTAAATACTAAAGATATACTTAAAATGTAAGGACACAGAAAGATTGAAAGACAAAGGATGGAAAAAGATATCCCATATCTTTCTAATAAAAGTAAATCTGAGATCACTATGTTAATTTCAGATAAAAACATTACTAGAGATAAAGAGTCATCACATAATGATAAAAAATTGGTAGGAAGAAATTACAATTCTAAAATGTATCATATTTTTACAATTTATATAATAAAAATAGGCAGAACTATAAGTCGAAGTAGACAGATCTACCACAGCATTTAGGAGTTGACCATACTTCTCTTAGTAACTGATAAAACAGGGAGGGAAAATATTGGTGGCTATGGAAGACTTGAACAACACAACAAATTTTATTTAATGGACATACATAGAACACTGCAGCCAACAACTGCAGAACACACATTCTTTCAAGGACACATGACACGTGTGTGATTATCCACCACACAACAGATATCAGCCAATATCAAAGGTTTGTTACTACCCAGACCACATCCTCTGACCACAATGCAATTACATTATAAAACATTAACATCAACTAGAAAAAAGCCGTATGTTTGGAAATTAAGAAGTATACATCCAGGTAAGTCATGTGTCAAAGGAGAAATCACAAAGTATTTAGAATTGCATGACAATAATAGTTAATATATCAAAGCTATGTTGTACAGCTAATGGAATACCTAGAAAGAAATTTCTAGATTTAAATATTTATATCAAAAAATAAGAGAACTTCAAAATTAATGAACTAGGCATCCAGTTTTAGAAGTCAGAAGAGCAGAGGAGAATAAACCCAAAGAAAATAGAAGGAAAGAAGTAATAAAGATAATGTTAGAAATGAAAAGAATGGAAAACAAACATACAATAGAGAAGATCCACAAAGTCAAAAGCTGATTACTTGAAAGCATTAGCAATAAGTATCTCTGGGAGGATTAATCGATAAGCAAAAAAGAAGGCAAAATAAATTAGGAATAAAAGAGAAGACAGCTACGGATCATGTAGAGGTAAGAAGAGGACTCTCATTGGGATGTCCCTTATGAGACTGGGGACACATAAGGGCAATTCAGTGTTCAGTGTTTAACTGTTGTTGTGTTAAATGCAATATCTCAAGCAGGAGAAGCTGCAAGGAAAATGCTGAGTGAACCCAAAGGGGAGAGAGTAGCCAGTGTGGGTGGGTTATCTAAGATTCCAGAAGAAAACCTGAAGGAGGACCTGAAGGCTTCAATGACACACGCTGACTGAGAACTTGCCAAGAAGCAGTCAGGACGGCACGAGCAAAAAGGGTACTGATATGCTTGGGAAATCCAGTAAGTGGGGCACTAGGAGAGACTGGCTCCACAGGAATGGGTGGAAGGGGCTGGGCATGGAAGGGATAAAGGGTGAAAAGAATGGGTAAAAGGTTGAAATTCAGACTGCTGTCCAGAGCTTGGGAAATCGTTAGCTCTTCGCTCTCTCCATCCTGAGATCTTGGCTCCAAGCTCTCCTGCTGGGGCCCCAACTGTCCTCTTGGTACTCTTTCTTGGACAACCACCCATGTTGAGTCAGTTCTCACAGGGATAGCCTCTGCCTCTGGGAACATAAATAGCTCTTCTCCCTCCCAGTGGTGTATGAAAACCTGAATGACTGACCTCTGCTCCCTGTTAAGCCTTTAAGCTAATTCCTCGACTGTCTTTACTTCCTTTCTTTATTCTTACATCTATTTTTCTCCTCCCCCTTCTCAAACCTTTTCTGTCCCTCCTGCCCTCCCTCCCTCCTTTTTCTATTCCTGACTCTCTTCCTCCCTGCCTCACACTCTGTTCTTTCCCTTTCACCCCAAACATTTGTTGAGTTCTCACTATGGTGTATAGACCAGGGATCAGCAAACTTTTTCTGTAAAAGGCCAAGTAGTAAATATTTTAGGCTTTGTGGGCTATATGGTCTCCGTCACACTACTCAACTCTGAGTTGTATTGTGAAAGCAGCCATAGACCGTCCATAAACAGATAGGCGTGTCCCAATAAAATTTATGGACACCGAAATCTGAACTTCAAGTCATTTCCGCAAGTCACAAAACCTTCTTATTTGATTCTTTTCAACCATTTAAAACTGTAAACAACGTTCTTAGGTTGTGGGCCACACAAACAGGCAGTGGGCCCTGGGGCTGTAGTTTGCCTACTGCTGGTATTGAATCCTAGAAAAAATATAGAGTCTAAATGCCAGCCGTGCCTTCCTGCATGTCGGCCGCTACGGCAAAAGTGTGTGATACCCTTCAGTGCATGACTGATACGTGACAGTGTGAGCACAGGTTAGGAGTAACTGGCAGGGGTGATGATGAGAAAGGGGAGATTGTCCCTGGAAGAGGTGGCATTTTGACTGCCCCTGGAAGGAAGGTGTGTTTCAGCTGTCTATAATTAGGCTGCCGTGATGAGTGACTCCCAGTTCTCATTTCTTTTCCTAACTTAAAACCTCAGTCACAGCACCTCTCTCCTGACTTCGAAAGACATTGGACTTTCTCAACAGGCATAGATTCAGCTACAATCAAGATTCCTCCCTCTCAGATGCCCCTCTTTACCTGTTATTTGGAACCCTTGAGGGATGTGTGAGCCAGCTGTGCTGCTGGGGGTCTGAGCTCAGGAAGGAGAAATCTAGCTGAGTTCTGCCCTCACAAAACTTTGGTTTAGGCAGGCAGTTCTCACAGCTAGGGTTCCATGAGCAGGAAGAGTGAGTCCCGCTTCAAGCTTCTTGTCTAGAGCCTGTCTAAGAAATCCATTTAGATGGCCCCATCTGGACCTGCCGCACAGTCCTTTACATTCAAACACGACCCAGCTAGAGTACCAAAAAGTGGGCTGTGCTTTTCCAGCTTCAGTTTTCCAGTTCCTTTCTTTCCCTCTCTCCTTCCCTTCTTTTCTTCTTTGAGCCTTAGCAAAGGCCAAGGTACTGAAATATGAATTGATCGTGTAAAACAAACTAAAATTTGCCTGGGGCAATATACAGATTTTTCGTTTATTTCTCTTAACATCTTCCAGTCCTTGAGTGTGTGTATAAAGGATCAGAGTCCTAATTTATCACAGTGATCATAAAGAGATGCTGTGGCTTTTGTCTTTGAAATTCTAATGATTAAATGGCACTGTTATTTAGAGCTGGGGCCTGAGGGCTGGGGAAGCCCTGAGAAGGACTCTGGCTCATGCTGGCATCTTTTATAAGAGAGCAGGTCTTCACTTCATCTCCCAACACTGGCATGTAGTAAAAAGAACACTGAACTTGAACCTTAAGAGCTGGATTAAAATTCCAGCTTGACTACTTGCTAGGTTTATTACCTTGGGAAAATTACTTAACCTCTTAGAAAGTCAGTTATGGTTACCTATTCTTTAAAATGAAGATAATTAGTAATTTTTAATTCATGAAGTTGTTGAAAGGGCATTGTGAGATGACAGATATAAAAGTGCCTTCCAAAATGTGAAATTGCAGGATCTTTCCAGAGTAGTCTCCAGACCACCTAAGACTCTTCTGAGCTCCCAAGGACCTTACTAGAGAAGGTGATGAATGTCAAAGAAGAAAGCAAAATTATTCCTTGGTCTGGTGTAAGACTCTACTTAACAAACTCCCATCTTCTTATTTCTTCCAGTGGATCTTTCCTTAGTTCAAAAATGTCTCCATTCCCCAGGTTCCACATGACTGTTTGGCTGTGGCCTGTGATGTGGTTCACAACATGATCCCCCCAAATATAGTACCCTGGCATATTGAATATTTTAAGCTGAAGGAATTTGAGAAATTGCAGGTGCAGGAAGGACTCTCTGACCTCCCCCTTCGGCTCTGAAGCAGGTCAAAAGACTGTCTTGGGAGAGGTGCCCTCCCTATACACAGAGGAGAGGAGCATCCTCATCTCTGAAGACAGAAGGACAGAGGGACGCTGAGAGGAATCTGAATGAACAGGCCTTGTTAAGTTTCCTCTAGTTTACTCTACTACTCTTGGCTTATATCCTTTTGTCTTGTCACATCTTTCTACAACTTTTCACTCTTCATCAAACCTGGTATAAAAACGCTCAGGTTTAACTACTTCTTCCGGTCTTCATTTAGTTATGAAGGCTCATGTGTCATGTAAAACTTCTGGGTAAACTGGTACACATTTCTCCTTTGATCTGTCTTTGTCAGTTTAATTTTCAGGCACTGCCAAGGACCCTAAGAGGGTTGAGGAAAAGTTTTTCCTCCCTTACACCTACAAATTCCTATATTCCTTCCTTTACAGGTATTATCAGTTCATCCTGAAACCCCTTCCCTGCTTTCCTGTGGCTATGGAACTTTGGCTCTGCTTTCAAGGCCATCTTCCTCCAAAGAATGTCTTATAACTTCAGTCTTTAGGCAGAAAAAGATTGCTACTCTGAGTTGCACCTTTTGGAATGTAATCATGCAGTCTTTTTTGTTGCTATGTAAGCGCTTCTTGGGTGACAGTGCGTGTGTGTGTGTGCATGGAGATTTTTGCATGCTTTGAAATGTACGTTGCTGGGTGCCTGGGTAGTTCTGGGCCCACAGTTAGTGACTGATATATAGTTGTTTAATCAGAAGTCAGTTCTGCCACATAGATTGTCTGAGTTTGAGGTTTTTCCCAGGTCTCTAGGGGCCTCATAGGTTCAGTGGAAGCTTTGAATTTGTTCTGTACGAGGCTGGTTTGCAGGAGTTGTTAGCAAAGGCTTAGCATGTTTAAGTTGCTGTTCACTCTTTCCATAACCACCTGGACAACACGCTCAGTGCCCAAGGGAGCTCAGGCCTGAATTAAAGCTTCTGGAATGGTCCCCATCCCCATCCTGGAGCTGATCAGCGATGACAATCTTTAGATATTTTACTAGGCACTAAGGTCCTTCAGGGTCCCTCAAATTAGGCAGTGTCAACGAAAAATTTTGATTGTTGAATTAAATGAGTCCTTTCTATGGGCCAGTTTAAGGCCAATTTACTTATTCTGGCTGTTGAAATAATATTAAAACTCAGCCAGGGCATGATATGCTTGGCTTTCAGGGGGAGGAGAAGTGGATACACAAATATTTGATTATCTTCTCTTTGGGAAAACTCTGATTTTTGGCTATCCTTCCTGGATTAGAGCGTTTTAGGGTCAGCTTTCTTTGAGACAGACCCCTATGCCACTGAGGCAGAACATCTGGGAGCAGCAGGGAACATTGGTCCCTCCTCCTGGAGAAGCTAAGAATGTCCAGTTACTCAACAGTTCTGTTAGAAAGTGACTCGGTGCCTGTGTGACACTCACGATTGCCTTTGTTATTACATCTATGAAGTCAATTTTATCTACCAGTGGATCTTGACCCTGGCTCTGCCTCAGAATTGCCTGGGGGAGCTTTGGCAGAAACAGAGGTACCAGGGCCCTACACCCCAGAGATTCTGACTTAATTAGTCTGGGATGGGTTAGGCACTGATTGTACTTTGGAAAAACCTTCCCCAGATGATTTTAAATTGTTGCTAGGACTGGGAACGACTGCTCTCAACCAGACATCAGCAAACATTTTTCTGTAAAGGACCAGATAGTAAATATTTTAGGTTTTGCAGGCCGTATGATTCTGTCACAATTACTCGATTCTGTCACAATTACTCAGTTCTGTCACTGCAGTGCCAAAGCAGCCCCTGCTGGGTGTGGCTGTGTGCCAATAAAACTTTATTTACCAAAACAAGTGATGGGCCAAATTTGGCCTGTGGGCTGTAGTTTGCTGACTCTTGCTCTAGAGTCTAGACTATCACCTTATGAAGACAAAGCGCTGTGCTTATGAAGTTCAGCCCTGGGTCCCTAGTATAGTGGCCTGGCATGCAACAGACACTCTATAAATACTCCCTGAATTAAATTGAATTCAGTGAATTTATTGTACTCATGGAGAAATACCTGAGAAGGAGATAGAGTGGTTAGCCTTGGGAAAAAATTATAGCATTTTGGGTAGAAAATGTTTATGCTTAATGATTTGGGAAAATTTATGTAAAATCCTGTTTAACTCTGTTAAGCTCTGTTGAACTCTCTAGTAAAACTTTTCAAAATAGATTAATATTAAGTTGTGTGTGTGTGTGTGTGTGAGAGAGAGCGAGAGAGACAGAGACAGAGACAGATAGAGTACAGAGAGAGAGAGAAAAATGAGATTCTCTTAGTTTTTATTTGCCTGTGCCTATAAAAAGATATAGCAACCAATAGAACTCCCATAATTAGCCAATCAACCAGTCAGTTTATGAAAAATTTGTTAAATCAGTTGACTGAATTGTCCAGCCCATTTAGTCAAACCAATGCCATGGTAACCCTGTATAAACAAAATCTCTATATTTAAATGTTTCAGAATACACTAGTTAGAGGAAATACATGTTGGCTTTTAACGTTTGCCTTGGGTGCACAAGAAGCACATGTTAGCAAATAAATGCATGGGTAGTTGGTGAGCCACTGGGCAAGAAGTAGAGGTTCACACCCTTGCGTCACGGCCTCAGATATGACCAACTGACCACGGGTATGAGAACTCAGAGACAATCACCAGAGAGGAGTTTAAAAACAAAACAAAACAGAATACGTGGGAAATTCCTGCACAGAAGTTATTGTTGCACATAGATGCGTAGAAAACTAGGCCAGGTGTCCGTTTTCTCTTCTCTTTGGTCAAAGGCATCAGTCTTATTTTTAACCCAAGCCTATTCACCAATTGCAATACAGGTTTACCCCTGCTATCCAAAAGTTTGCTTTACCACCATTCCCCTTTTATGTAAGACCAACATTAGTACCTGTTTTCCCTAACTTCAGAAAGAAATCCGAAGAGGATTTTCGCTTTTAGGAGAAAAGCGAAAATAGCATTCAGCGTTGGTTTTGCACTGGGCCATTACAGAGGCCAAGCAGTCAGGCACACTGTTGTATTTCAAGCCTTCCACTTCAGCCACAGCAGCCACAGCAGCCGATGAACCTCGACCTTCCACATCGAGGCAGCAGACATAGAAGAAGGTGCAGACATTAGTGACCTGCCTGCCCTGGTGGATTCAGATTATGAAGAGTTGTTAGTAGACGACTCTCTCCCTCTCTCTCCTACACCCCAGTCTCCTGTACCTCCCACCACCCCAACCTCCAGGGACTTAGCCTGATACCCCATCATCACCACCACCACCTCTCAGCCTTCCAGAGTGCTCACTGTCTTCCCAGTTTTGGTGAGTGAAGCTGCACTGTACACACGTTATTTCTACTTTATATAGGCCATGTTTAGCATATGATTCCTGCTTTTACTATATATTAGTGTTATTTTAGGGTTTATGTGTTATTTGGTATGATTTGGTAGGTCATCTTTTGAGTCTGGGGTTGTTCAAAAATTTTTCCCACATATATTAATGGTAATTGCTTCTTTGATTTATGCCATTTTGGCTTACGAAAGTTTTCATAGGAACGCTCTACTTTCAGATGGAGGGGGAAACCTCTACAAAGACATCTTTTATGTGAACTGGCTCCTCTCTTTTGACAGGAGCTTAGCATTCCAAAATTCTGGTGTCCTGAATGTGGAAATGGCACTGTGTGTGAATGGTTGTGTGACACTAGTGTCCTGGGTCTCAACTAATCTTTGGAAGGAAAAGGTAATACCAGGGACATCTTACTCATCCAGACTGCCTTTCTGAAGCCTGCAGGCACGTGCAGAACACTTCATGTAAAACACTTCCTTGATTTGGTTTGGAGACTTCGCACATGTGATAGATAATCTGTGGGCTCATACGGCCTCTGGAAAGAGTCTCCTGCTCTGGGGCCCCAGTGCACACAACACAGAGAGGAGGAGGGCATTGCAGGGAAGTCATGTTTGGGAGCCGTGGGTCACCGTACACTGTGTGATTGTAGGGATCCGTTATTAGCGAAAGGCTTATCAGAACAAAAGGGAGCATATTTATGGTAGAGCAGCAGGGAGAGGATTTTAAAGTTTTGATGGAAAACTAAAATTGCTCAGGAAAATGTAAACTGTTTTCCTTTCTCCACGTGTGACTTTTAAATTGAATTTCTTTTAGGCAATAAGCTATTGTTTTACCCAGGACAGAACATGGAGGGGTCTGAGTTTTTAAGCTCCCCACATTTCTTTGTACGTTTGTTAATGTGAGTCCCTTGGGAAACATACTTTTCCATGCATGTGTCCTGTATTGTCTTTTCCTTTCCCTCCTCCTCCCACCCCCTCTCCTTACTGCAGAGGTAGCAATCCTCCTGCTATTAGCAAGATGTCTATTATAGTGTCATTAAAAAAGCCATAGTCAGTGCGAGGAATGACTCATGTCATGGAGGACTTAATAATTCACTGTAATAAAAGTATAAAGTTTTATGATAAACCACTCTCAGGGGAGTTAAATATAATCCTTAGCAGGTCACACACTGACTACAAAGCTTACATTTGTAATGGTAATTTGAATTTACTACATTGCCTTTAGTTTTTAAGCGTTTGTGTGTCATTAGACCTTATAAATTGATTTATATGTTTCAACTCCAGTATAATTCTGCATAAAGGTACAATAAATTTTATGGATTGGAGATATGGCATCTAAAGCATTTTAATAAAATTATTGTTCTAAATTCACTTAAATGGCATTGATGAAAAGCAGCAGCAAAGATGCCAACATTTCAGAACTTGCATGAATTGGATGAGGTGGGAGTGGCAGCTGCAGGTGGAACGTTGCTGGATGTAATTCTCCACTTCCCCCTCCTTGCTTTGTCAGCAAATAGGGACCTCTGGGGCCATTTTTGAAAGGGTGCCCACTGCCATGCGGCCTGCCGTGTGGGGACATCAAAGCTCTGGGTAATGCACTGATGATGAGTTTGCAGGAGAGAGGAGCCGATTGCATCCCTCAGAAAGACCTTTCTGTTATTTGCAGAACTAAACAGAATTCTGTCTTTCCAAGGAAACGAAAGGAAGCTTGTCCAAGCCGGCAGCTTTCCCACTAGGCATTGATAGCAGATCACCCATTCCTTAATTTATTTTCTCCTCCAATTTCTGAAAGGAAGACATTAGAAGCAAAACCAATTTCTGAAAGGAAGACATTAAAAGCAAAACCAAAAAAAAGAAACCTGCTCGGAGAGTGAAATGTGAGGGGGCTGCTGGGCCCTCCTTGGGGTGTGTTCAGCTGCTCTGGGCCCTGGGCTCCCAGGACTTTGGTCTCACGGGCTGTACTTTTGAGGAATGTGTCTCAGCCACATTCTCCCTTTCCCTTTATTATCGGAAAAATAAAGGTCAAATAAACTGGATTATGAAAAATGAAAACCAAAACCCACAAAAACAAAACCCTTATTTATTTCACGGGCTTGGGTCCAAATGGCACAAACGCAAGCTCTTGAAAGGGAAGGAGGGAACGGCCCCTCCCCGACCCCCCCGCCCCCAAATCCTCCTGTTAACTTTTCCCTTTTTCTCATTGGTATTATTTCAACTAGCCAGCTAGGAGTGCGTTGTGATTAATTATATTTTCCTTCTGACTTTGCAGATTCCGGGGCGACCGCTCCCTGGCTCCTGTCCTGTGAGGACTTTGTTTACATTTGGCAGTGTGCTTTTAAGTCATTGAAAGCGGCACTGAATTTGGCTAAAAATACTTGATAAACTATACCGTCTGTTTTAGGGCTTTAAATAATTACCCGGCTATTTTTTTTTCTTTTTGAATGCAGCTTCCCCCAAAGCTGGTATAATTTCAGTGCGGATCCTCAAAACCCCTTTTGTCTGATCCTGTGTATAGGCTTCCCATAACGAAACTTAAAGAGGTCCCAGCCCTCTCTGGGGGGCAGTTCTCATCGTCATCTCTGTAGCACTTGCACCTTAGAAAAGTTTATTCCCTGGTTTGTTTGTTAGAAAAGCACTGAGGTAAACCTCTAAGGCCCTCAGGACTCAGTGGGTGTGTCACTGTTAAATGACCCAGCCAGCTGGACAGGTTGAGGTACAATTTACTGGAAATATATTAAAAGTTTCTTGGGAAATGATTCTTAAAAATGTTCCCACTGCTGGTGTGATGCAGGTTAGAACCCCAGTGTGCAACTGAGAAAAATTAAATTGTAACAAGAAACCCCTGATGGTACAACGATGGCCTAGGGGGAAGAGGGTTGAATTCAAGGAACTAAAAGGCAAAAATTCAACCTCCAGTGACTTCCTGCCTAGGCCCAAGCCAGGTCTGCACAGGGCAGGGGACTGGACAGGTTGGGGCTTCTCCATCCGACAACTCACATCTGTGTGCATTTTCCAGGTAGTTGAGGTGTCAGATTCTGCATGCTCCTCTCTCTTCACCCTGCCCCTTAGCGACATTCCAAGGGAACCAGAGTTAGAACCTTCTGTAGCCTTATGCTTAGACAAATTTGGCAGCCACTTATGAGATGTGATTTGTGCAGATGAAAAAAGTTTCTGGGTGGTATGACCACTATTCAACTTGTTCTTTCCCCCAAAGCAAGGACCCTCCGGGAATCTCTATTTGCAATGCAAATGGCCCAGAGAAAGGGAATAGACATTTATCAGTCATTAACAGCATAGTGAGAATTAGTGTCATCGGAATTGAGCATGGTGAACAATCAGGACCTAAGAAAGTGGGACGCAAGATAGGAGAATTTCGATGAGTAGAAAGAATTCCTTTGGAGTTGCTTAAGGCAGGCAAGCCTTAAGAGTAGGGCACTGCAAAGCAAAGGGGGCCTACGGTCATCATGAAGGGTTGAAAAGGGTAAGGGAAGCACAAAGAATGGATAACGAGACCACAGAAATGAGAGATGGGAGGTCATCAGATGAATTTGACCAACTTTGGATTTTGCCTTAGAATTGTCCTTCAAGTGACGTGAGCAATTCTACAAACCCTGTCACTTAGAGTTTTGTCCTAAAAATCTCATCTAGTACCTCTGGAGTTTTCTTGGTCTCTTGGTAGGTGGCCTTGAGCCCATTAAACTCTAAATTAAAAAAAGAAGTTTATTAAATATATATAAGTATAAAAATATGCAAAGCACTTTCACATACGCCCCTTTGATTATTTTCATGATCTGTCTGACACACAGTAGTTAATAAATATTCATTAAATATGTGGAACAGGTACTAATATCTTCCCTTTTATGGATGAGGAAATTAAACCTCAGGGGGGTTAAGTGAGTTGTCCAAGATCAGGCAACTAATTGGTGTTGAAGCCTCTTTCCACTCTTAGTGCCTCCTCTTTCATAACGCCCAGAGTGCCACCGCAATCGCCACTTTGTCTTGCCCTCCTCAGGTAGCTCCAAAGCAATGCTTCCACTTTCCAGTTCTGCCTCCCAAGGCCAGCTCTCCTACATTGCCTCCATATGAAAATAGTGCTGGGCAAGGCTCTGCGTGCTCCATCCTGTTAAGCCAGGTCCATGTAGAGAGACTAAGTGTGATCTACAGGGAAGTTCTTGACCTTTTAATTACAACCTGCTGAGTCTGCTGGACTTCTAGGTCCCCAGATTCCCAACCAGATAGACTTTTCCAAACAACTCGAGGCCTTGGACAATATTTTAATTGAAAATAACTCAGATGTCTAAAACTGGGATTGGTGGCCCATTTTCTTCCATCATGTGTGATAAGGCATGTTTATTGGGAGCATTGTTTGAACCAAGGGTTGGGTCCCCAACGAGCCAAGGTCAAACATTTACACGACTCAAAGGTAGTCTATTCAAGGCAGGAAGAGATGATGGAAAAAATGTCCTCAATATTCTCCAGGGGCACTTAAGTCCCCATCCAGAGTGTTGGATGGTAAAGGCAAGTCCGGAGTGGCATGATAGAGGAGGTGATTATCCCAAGACACGGATGAGTGCTTGTGTAATAGGCTGACTGTGCTGATGTTTGGAGCATCAGGTGGACTTAAAGGTAGACAGTAGAGATGGCTATGCCGTGTGCTGATTGTCCAACCTTGACCACAAAAATTTGTTTCTGTCATTTTATTCCACTCATTTTCCCCCTAACCTTATTCTCTCTGAGATATGAGAGTCACTCTTTCTAGACCCCAGAGTAATCCGTTGGTTGTTTGAATGGGATTCTCTACATTATTCTCTCCTTTTTTTATTACAGACTCAGTTTGATCCCATAACGTTCACAGATAATTCTCAAACACTGTAGCTGAGACACAAGGATGATGATATTTCTTAGGGTTACTCTCTTTTTTTTAAAATACACTGTGGCTTAATTATTCCATGGTATTCCTCTTAAAGTATTGCAGGTTATAGTTTCTTTCTTCTTCCCTTGCTTTTCTTTTTTTTTTTTTTTATTCCTTTGTATATGTGTGTGTGTAGCTGTGTCTGTAATGTGTAACAACTAAACGTGTGTGGAGGAAGAAAGTGTGTGACCCTCTAGGCCTATACCATCCCCCGGTTAAAGCTATTAGCCACTTACATGCACAATTAACCAGCTGATTCTTAGATTGAAGGCTGAGGGAGCTAATTGCAGGTACAAAAATTGCACCCAGATAAAAAGAGGTTGATCTGGAAATTTAATCTTTAAACTTCTTCTTCAGGTGACTAGGTAGTATGTATGTATGTTATGTATGTACGTATGTATTTTAGGTTGACCTATCTCCCTGGTTTGCTTTCATCATAGTTACTAGTTGCATCCAGCGGAATCCCCTATTTATGCCATAAATAGCTTCTACCAAATCACATTCAATTCAAGTTCTGGCACAAAGATCTGTTGCAGGCTCGCTCTTTCTATATAGCAAATTTTCTCTTAAATCTAGAATCCTGCAATAATTTATTAGAAAATATGAATGATGTATGTGTGTTGAATATCTTATTAAGAAGTATCTCTCGGAAGGGAATTCATATTTCTTGATAGCCTACTTTTTACCAGCTACCTCCATCTATTATCTTAGTTATCTTCTCAATAACCCAGTGAGGTCGGTAGATTATTTCCATTTCATACATGAAGTTACTGAGGTTCTAAAAAGAGAGGTAACCTGCCCAGGGTCACACAATTCATCTTAGGTGTATTTGATGCCAAATACTGGCTCTTTGTGTTACTCAACACAACTTTTCGGGTTGATAAAATTCCACAAGTTGGATGAACTCCATTCTTACATCTCTGTTGAAATGCTATAGTTCAAAACAATTCTCTTTACACCGTGTCTGGAAGTTAGAGCTAGTGGTGGGAAGACTAAACAGATTGGCTCAGACTGCGTATGTTAAACAGTCCATCTGGACTTCACCTTCAGGCTTTTTCGCAATGGCACATGATGACGCTGAGGAAGCATCTTCCATACGTTCCCCTCTGTGCTTCTCTCCCATTTTTTTATAACCATTTTTCTGGCTTCCTTACCTCATATTACCCTCTGGATGCCCTGGGATTCTTCCCTTCTCTGAGGACATCCTCATCCAGCTCTGCTCTCCCTAGATAATATTCCATGATCTGGATTTTCTCTTCTCATTCCTACCCAGCCCCTTCCAACAAAACATAACTCCAATGCGCCTGCCCCTCAGGCTATGCTCTATGTTTTCTAGCTAGTTAATAAAATAATTCCACAAGAACATAGAGGGTTGTTAGATGCTAATGGATTAATAAATTGTGGTGCAGCCACAATCTCCCACTATCAGTTTCCTCCTTGGAAAAATAAAGGGGCGGGACTGAAGATGCTCTAAGATCCCATCTTTTTCAATTTCATTTTCAATCTACGATCCATGAACCTCCACACGTTATTCTTACATTTTGACAAGGGCCTTCCATACATAATGATTCTTAATTAACTGAGCACTCTTTCCTCTTCTGCCCCTTAAATGGAATGCCCCAGGTTTAACACTTGGCTGTCTCCCCTCTCATGGGGGATCCCTATGACCCCACATTTATGCTAATGACTCCTAAATCTCTGTTTCCAGTCTGCCTCCGACCTTGAGCACCAGATGTCTACATGTAACTGTCTGCTGACTGTTTCCATTTGGGTTTTCCACAGTCCACCCAAATTTACTAAATACGGAACAAAATCATCATTTCTGTACTCTCCCTTCTTGACTGTTAATGAATAACGCTTCTCCCCTTGTCACCCACTGGAGAAATTTTCTAATAGTCTTACATTCTCCTCCTTCCTCACCTCCGACAACCATTCCATTCAGTATAATCAGTTTATTCTTCATCTTAAAGTTCTCTTTCATATATCCAGTGTCCTTAACTCCCCAGAATAGCCCTCATCAGTTGTCTTAGAAATTATTGCAATGACCTTGTACAGATTTCTCATCATCTAGTGCCGTTTTATGCTAGATCTTCCTGTCATGCTTATGCCACAGGGTCAGTGGAAAAAGCAAATAAGATAAGGAATGTGGACCTGTTTTATAAAATTTAAAGTGTTCTACTAGAGCAGTCTATTATTTGTTGCATTCTGGAAAGACAGAGAGCTAATTCTGGCTTCTGAGTCTTTGTGCTGCTTCCTGTGTCTAAAATGGCCCCCTCCTCCCCTTTTATTTTTAAAATAATACCCATTCGTCAAGGCCTAGCACAAGCCCACATCTCCCAGAAGCATAACCTTACCATCTCCAACCTCTTGGACGTGTTTTCTCTCTATGGAACACCTATGCTACCGCCCTTTGCTTTTGTTAGTTATAATTTTGATTTTCTGGTTTATGATTTGTTTTCCACAATCAGGTTGTAAGGCAGCTTGAAAGCAGGGACTATATCTTTATCCTTCTCTAAAGTGCATCAGAAGGTGCCCCAAAACACTGGATGGATGGATGGACACTTCGCTGAGCCTCTATTTGATTTGGCTTGGGATTATAAGTTTGGCACTTTACACTGTGTATGAGAAGGATTCCTAGGTCTCTTTGTCCCACAGATCCAGCCGTCCAAGCAAAGGAACAGTATCTGGATCCCAAACCCCTGATTCTACTCAGGCAAAGAGAACGAAGCTAGTGGAAATACCGTGAGCCAATAAGTTTGTGACACCTTTCACATCTAATACTTTTCTTTCTTCGTGGTGTACCAGGAAGATATTGCCCAGCTAGGTGCATGAGGTGGGGCAGTGTGCAAGGCGAGTTGGCGAGTCAGCACTGCAATGTGCCTCTCTCCAGCAAGCCCATCACGGTTTGTAGCCCATTGTTTCCTCTGCCCAGATGGGCGCGTTCGGCACTTCCCCAACAAATGTGTTCAGTGTCCCCTTTTGCTTATCCAAATACAGAATTGACCAATAAATGAAACCATGGGAAATCCACCATGCCAGAGGTCTTCATTCATTGCTCATTTAAATGAACCTTGATGCATAGGATGAAAAGAGCCATTAGCAGGAAAGAGTTTAAACTACATTAGAAGAGGGGAGAAAATTGTCTCACATTTGGTCAGTCTGACAAAGTAAAAAGGAACGTGGAGTGGGGCAAGCTATTAGGGAAGGAAAGACATCCTCGCACAATGGCGCTGAAGAGCAGGCGTGGGGTGGAATAAAGTGCCGGTGTGAGTCTGGAAACAATGCATAAACACGTGCAAAGTTACCAGGCGGGAGAGCAATTCTTTCTCTACAGTTAAAAACATTACACATGCCTTCACGCTTCCCTCTCTCTTCTCTCAACTATGCCTCCTCCTTCCTTTGATTCTCTTTGGAACTTAAAGTATATCTGAGCCGCTTAAAGGAAGCCTTCAACTACTGTTTAACAAGTCAATACTAATTATTGTTTAGCACTGGATTATGGGCCAGATCATGGAATTAAAACAGAGCTGTTAGGACACCTTTGTACCTGGCGAAGAGTTAATGAGCACATGCTGGGTCCCTGTAGTAACTGCCAAGCTGGTTTACTATTTTATTTCAGTGGCGCAGGAGCAAAATCTAATAAATCATTTTACTTTTATCTCAATGCTTCCTTCCTTCATTAGGAAAATGAGGAATCTTCATTGTAATGTTTATTATAAATTGGGAAATTATTTTTTATATTGTTCAATTAGTTGGTTATCTGCAGAGTGGTGTAGATATGTGTATCGGAGGAAGAAAGAATCACAAGCAAATCCGGTATCAGCAAAAGGTACTGGATTAATAACATAAGCAGAGGTGATTTACCTCCTGGGACTGTAGATGGTGACTGGATTCCCTCATGACTGTGTGTGTGGTGGATTATGGATATAGAATACAGACAGTGGACGGTGAGTGTGTGTGTATGTGTGTGTGTAGATATAGCGTGGCAGCCTACATTTCGGGAAATAGGAGGACGGGATTTCTGACTCCAGGCCCGGTCACTCAGGGTTTCTTAGTAAGGGCTCCATAGCTAGGACAATATTGGAGAAGGGAAAAAAGCTGGGAGGGACAAGGGTGAGTTATGAACAATCTGTTTGTTCTGATTAGATGTCCAGCTGGGATGGTGACCAGACTTCCCATAGCAACTCAATTCACCAGATCCCTGAGCAACTAAATGGTCATGGCTTTGGGGTCCTGCTGACTGGAGTGAGATTTGAACCAGTGACCTGTAAGCGAGAAATGCTATTTGCTGTTGCTAGGTGCATGTGCTGTTTAGCTTGACCCTCTCACCACCCCCCACGGGCTCCTCAAAATTAACATTTAGACATGTTCAGCACTGAAATGTGAGGTGCAGATGGCTGTCCCACTAAACTGGGGATCAGATCTAAAGTTGATTTGAAAGGCTTTGGAAATGTTGGAAAATATATTATTTGTATAAATTCTCCAAGTTTTAATTCTCTTATGTGAAAACGAAGCAGGGGAAATACTCTATACATAAGTCGAGGTATGTAAAGTATAATGTATAGCTTAATAACAGATTTTATATTTCTTCCCATTAAGTTTTAATACTTACTTAAGTAATTTACAATATTGGAGTTGCTTTGTGGGAACTAGGAGTCTATTAAGGTGTGTATCTTATGCAGCTGGTATTACATGTAATATTAAAAAAAAAAAAACTCTTAAGCTTTAACCTCAGTACTGCATAAAGGTGCAGGGTATCAATTATAGATAAAAAGAGGGAAGATCTCAGAGGACTTGCAAACCTATTGGCAGTTTCTCAAGATACAGTACTGGGTCTGTATATATTGGTATTTAGTTTTCCATGGCTCAGACAAGGAGAAACGTTGTAATTGATTTTATTTGAAAGCAAGAGATGGGGCCAAAGGGGAACTTTTGGTCTCCAGTTTTTGCTTTCAGCCCATATAAAGTAAACATTCCTACCAGAGGTGTTTAATGGTGTACTCAGTCTTTTTTTTTTTTTTAATACAAGTGTGAATGGATGCCTCAGGCTAAGCAAGCTCCACCTCTCAGAACCTCAGAGGCTGTGGGAATGATCCCTGCCCTCCCGACCCATCCTTAATTGGCCTATAGTCCAAGAAGCAATTAAAACTAAGGGTCTGAGTCATAAAATGTGAACATGCCATTTAAATGTGTTCAGGAGGATTCCTGTTCATAATGCTGGGATAGAAGCAGCAAGGACTTATTTTTATCCTCTAAGCCTACCTTTCATAGATTTTCTTTTCTTTTCTCCTCTGGGCCCTAAATGCCCTCCATCCTTTTTCTGACAAATCTAAAGCCAGCCTCAGGGCCAAAGTTGGGCTCAAGTCCTTGGGTGCATGCCATGATGGCCTGCTGACCTAGTCCCCACCCTGCCCCACTAGGCTGGATGTTTTAATTATGATTTTTCCCTATCTACTCCTATTATTTAACCATTTTAATATTTTGTCCAGCAGCATATGGGAAGAAAACTCTAGAAACTAAGCTGAGCATTGCTGTCTGCAGAGACTGAAGCTGAGGGAAAGCTGCCAGATCTTGCCAGAGATAAGCTTCAGAAATGAGCTGGGGGAAGAGAAAGTACCCCTGAATTCCAAGATGTTTAATTACAATACCAGGGAAACCCTCATTTGCGTATTTTTATGTTTCCCCACAATTTCCCACAATTTATGCCACTTACTCTCAGCCCTTTACCCCACACTATTAAGCTCTTAATGTTGCTGATAGACCAGGTTTCTGAAATCTTTATGGAAATTCTGTTAAGTTGAACATGATTCTTGGGAAGTGTTTCATAAATTTCTCTACTATTTGTTTTAGAACTAACTCTGAGAAACAGAGAGAGTCTCTTGTAGGAGGTACTAATTAGGGCGTAGAAATCATATATTTTTCAGTTTAACCACAATTCCAAGCACAGGAGTCCATTCGAGATGTCTTTTAGACTAATGTCCAACCCTAGGAAAGAATTGGAATAATATGCCCTTGAGAATATTGTGCTCGTTGTCTGGGACAAACTGAGTTGACAAATAATCACTTGATTCAGTTCTTGTTTTTGCTTTGTCTAATAAACAATGGTCTTATCCTGTATTATTTCCTGCAGTTTGTATTATACTGCTATTCACAAGTTTCAATTTATTTTCCGGAATGGTGATACAGGCCTCATTATCCTGGATTGTTTTTTTTCAGCCTTTCAAATGGAGTGGGGGTTATCTGGTACTTTAGCCTAGTAAAAAGCTGCGTCTACACCACACCAAACAACCAGGCAGAAAGTAAAACAATTCAGTCCATCTCCCAGATGGCCCCAGATGCATGGCATTGTGTAGACCGAAACAGCCAGATGGCTGAATGGATTTTTCACTTTCCATCTGGGTGCGTGACATGGTGGAGATGCAGCCAAAGGCTGGAGCCAAAAGAAAATGCCAGCCAAGGAGATGAGGTATTGCTACTTTCCAGGCACCTAATTCCTGCTGGCTGGTATTGTGACCTTGGTTTAATTTATTCTTTCAGAAGCAGGTCACTCTTATAGGAACAATGATTATCTACCTCTAGAAATAAGGAGGGAGGCAGACAGACCCAAGGAGACTTGGAGAGAACGTCTCATTTGCTTTCTTACAAGGACGAAGATGAGGAAAGGTCTTTTACCAACTTGGTGGGAACGGTGACACCTTGGGAAGGCCCTCTCCTTCTAGGTCTCTGGAGGTCAGCAAGCTGGAGGCACTGCAAAACACCAAGTGAAAATGAAAATGTCAAGGGGCTTGCTGTCCATCATGGGCATCACTAAATCTCTTTGAACAACCCTGGACATTGAATTATGGCAGCATGGAATTGACTTACAGTTTATTTCTAGTAACAGGCAGTTACTATGTCAAATCTGAAACCATTCAGAAATGCCTATAAAAATATATGACAAAGTAACAGGCTACCTCTAGCTCCTTTTAGCATGTTTATGAGTTTAGACTGCATTGAGCCTGTGTTTATAGAAATGAATACAGGGATTTCTTCTGTCCTAGTCCTTCTCTCTCTCTTTTGTGATCGTGGGGTCGTATCCAAGACCTTCGGAATGTTTGAGCACTCCCACCAGAGTTGCTATTCTATTTGGAGGCAATCTTACTGATGAGCATACAACTTGTATTTTTCTGGAATAGTTGAAGTTCTTTTGTTGAGGAACAGGATAGTTAAACGACAGTTGCAAAAGAAAATCATTTCCAAGTTACCTTTCACCCACTCTTCCCCCCAACGCTGTTTGACACTTACTGAGAAACTAATTGCAGCCTGAGTGGGGCCACGGGACAAACGCTGCAATCCAGGCATAATGCGACACCAAATATAATAAGGTAACATATTGTTAAAAGTCAATACCCCAAGTCTAACAATACAGTGTCACAGACTCAGAAGCGTGTAACCATATAATACATAATTGTCATCTGCAGAGAAAAGATCTAATTTTGATAATGCATATTGAGATTGGTTGTCTGAAAAATGCTTATGGCTCCAGAAGGTTTGACAGTCCTGAATACCACATAATAGCATGTAGCCAAGGAACATGGGATGAAGGGAAGAAAAAAAGACTCTATTCCAGAACGCAAGCACTCCCACTCACAGTTTTATTTTTAAAAGAACAGGATTCTGCTCAGACAATGAACAAGTTTATTGTGAAGGGTGATTTGTTCCTGGGTTTCCATATCTGGAATCTGTGTGTGTATGTGTACTTGAAGGTCCCAATCCATCCTCTGGGGTCTGAGCTATAGGCGGTCCTGCTTTGACAGACACAAGTATCCCTAGGTCTCCGACTTATAAGGACTTTCAAAATCAGCGGACTCTTGAGACATGCTGTCTACTACATACCATATTTCCTCAATTCTAGGAAAGCACTTTTTAGCATTTTAAGATAGCTGTGGTCAGCATTTTTCTTAAAATCTATGTGTAGACTATTTTTTTCCTTCTTTTTCTCCTTAAAACACTGTTTTTAAATCAAAGATGTACCTTCCAACCTGTGGCACCTTAGAGTTGAGGAAATATTGTAACAATAAATGTGCTAGCTACTATTTATTGGACATATGTTGTGTCCCTAAGGTAGCAGAACACCTTTGACAAGTGTTTCATTTCAATCTCATATCAACCCTATGGAGGAGCTAATTGTATTTCCATTTTACAGATGAAGATTCCAAGGCCCATAGCCCCTGAGTTATATTAAAGGCCCTCTTTCCCTTGTATTTCAGGATCTGGTATCTCTGAATGTGTCACCTCATGGCAAGGTGTAATGCAGTGGGGTGCTTTGTGCCCATACCCATAACTTTAATGGGGTCCACTGACCTGGACTCACTGATCCTTGAATCTTATTAGCTCGTGTAAACTCGAACTCTCATTGATCTGGACGTAGCTCTCATAACTAGAAGGTTTGCATCTCTGTCAAACCTCTGAAGCATTTGTTTATATCTCTTGCCTCATATTGCTCATCTGAGGCTACCCTATCAATATGCATTTGTGCCCATTCCTCAAGTCCCCTTACTAGATGAAGGCTCCTCAAGGGCAGGGACATTTCTGTGGCCCTTCATTAATCACACCATCAATGCACTTAGTCTTCAATTCACATAGTGTGTGAACAGTAAATATGTGTGGAACAAGTAAATACCATAAAAAAAAAACAATAAACATCATACTAATACCATTTAAAATGGGTGAAAGGAACTTGGAGATCATCAACCTTGCTTCTCAACAGTATCTGGCTCCTTATGGCACCACTGCACTGGCTCCCTATGGCACTTCCCTCTTGAGACCCATTCATTTATCTCTTCATCAAATCTTTATTATACATTGTTCTGTGTTCAAAGTATTGGGTCAGATGCCCTGGGGAATATAGAGAGAAATAAGAAATAAAACATCTGTCTTTGAAGAGATCATAATCTTTAAGTTGATGAGATCAAACAGATGTAAATATTAGAGGAGACTGGATGTGTGAGGCCTATATAAGAGGTTGGTGTGGTTATTTTTATTATTATTATTATTAAAATATCTATCGTTCAATGCAGAGCACGTTAATTGCTCTGGGAGTTTAGAGAAGGGAACAGCATCAATGTGGATGATTGGAGAAGGCATTTTTTTTGAGGGGGTTGTTGTAAACGTGGAAATGAGAAATAGCAGAAGAAAATGAGGGTCATGTGCAGCAGTCATTTCCATTTTAGCTGAAGTTGGGATGTCGGTGCAGGAGTGACCACAGCCGAAATCTTTGCTTGGGCAGATTCATGGACGACAGTGACTGGCAGGCCCAGGTACTTGGGGAACCGCCGAGAGTGTTTGAGTTGGGGAGAGGCCTGATTGGGTCTGTGGTCTTGGGAGATTAGCTTGGCTTGGAGTCTAACAGTGGACGGTCTAACTACAGGATGACTCAAGCCCAGGAATAGGAAGTATCAGGAGAGAATGAGGAGCATCGTTTGGAAGGGTGCTATTTTGTTCGATTATGTTTATGTTTAAAATATTATGTTTAAAAATTTTATGTTTAAAAATTATGTTTAAACTATTTTTTTATGTTTAAATACTTATGTTTATGTTTAAAATATTTAAAAAGATGAGAAAATTCCTTTTTAAAAACTAGAATTGTGAAAACAGATTTTAAGTGCTGATAGCTGAATGGCTGATGTAGCCGGGAACTTCCAATGTGTGATGAGGATGTGGTCACTAGAAACGCGGGAGAGTGAGGCTGGAGTTGGGGAGTGGGCAACTGAGGCAGCTGCATACAAAACCTTATTGGAAGGTGGAGCCAAGGGGACAAGGCTGCCTCTATGGACAACAGGTCTGGGGAAACCTATTTCCTTAGGATTCTCTGTGAAAATGGCAAATAGGGAGGAGCATGGCAGGAAACTAACAGTTATTAAGTTCCTTTACAATGAGGCAGGAGGAAGCTATACTTTTTCTTTTTCGCTCGGACTCCTTAAATATCTACAATACCCCAGTGAGGAAGGTGTTATTATTTCCATTTCACAAGCGAGAAAAATGAGGCTCAGAGACCTTAAATGACTTGCCCAAAGTTACAAAACCAGATTTTGTGTTGGGTTTCAAGCCCTAACCCATACCTTCCTCACCGCACCCAACAGCATTATATTGACACACCTGATCACTGCCTCTAATTCAGATTAGAGTCTCAGAGATGATTGATACCCACCACCCACATTGCCCATACACCTCCTGACCCGAGCTGTCTGGGTCTTACCTCTCTCACCATAATGGGAAGAAATGGGTATGTCAGAGAAACAAGTCCTCTCCCCAAAGGACAGAGCAGAGATGGCCCGAGCCATCTTTGCTTCTTTCCCCCTGGCCTTCGTTCTGGGATCAGGAGGGGTGAGATGTTCCAGTCGAACACAGAGCAAGTTGGAACCTCAAACAGGGAACACAGTGAGGAAGGCAAAAGAGAAACTCTCCAAGAAGGGTTTGCCCTTGTCCAATTTTATTTAGTTTCCCTCTACTCCTCCCTTTCATAAAGGCTCTGCCCTTAATATGGGGACCAAAATTGTGTGTCTCTAAGGATTCAGTTTGTCATTGATCCATTTCAGAGCTTCTCTTCCTCCTCAAGGGTGGATTTGGGGGTCAAGTTGGCAAAGCTGTGAGCTTCCCCTAGAGGCTAGAACAGTGCTTCCCAACATTTTTCACATCATGGCACCAATACGTGTAAAATGATAATATTTGTAAGGCGCTCCAGAGAAGATGCATGAGCTGTTTATGGATAGAGCACTGGCCCAGGGCCCTGGCCCCGTCCAGTCTTCCTGGGGCCTCACCTGTGACCCAGGTGAGGTGTACCTGTGTGCCCACTGCCTAGATGCTCTGGGCTGCAGAGGGCCACCATGCATCACCCTCAGCAGTGGATTCATAGATTTATCTTTAGAGGTTAGTACAGTTAGAGTTAGTACCTGCTTATCTGTAATTTCTTAGGGGCTCAGTATTTTAAAAAATAAGAAAGACTCAAAATAGGGTTATAAAACTGCGATGCAATGGAAATGTGCTATTCACATGATAATCTCAGAATTTATAAAATAATATTTACTCATAGTGTACGAATAATTCTGTGACATAAGCTTAAATGTATGTAGTGAGCATATTCTTTCAGGCCTGTCAGAATATCTTGGTGAGGCCAGGTATAATTTCATCTGGAGAGCATGGTAAAATTCTACATTTGATGCCTTTGTAAATCTGAGGTCCAGGCTGCATGCACCACACCCCTGACCAGTCATGCAATAAGCCCCAACGGGTTATAATGATTGTAAGCAATAGAAATATATGAGGTGATTGCTATATGCCAAGTACTGTGCTTTTACATGGACTATTTACTTTAATCCCCACAGCAATCCTAATCATCCCTCTTTTACAGATGAGTAGACTGAGGCTTAGAGGGACAGGTTACGTAATTTGCTCAAAACCACATGGCTACTGAATGATGGCACGCTGATGCTAATACCCTTGGCACCACTAGCCTATGCTAGTGAATTCTTAGAGAATTCTCTTCAGATGCAGCAGGAAAAAGAGAAACAAATTGCAAAGTGTTATTTGCTAACAGCTGACCTTAAAAGCTGATCCCTCAGAAGTACTGACGGCAGGGTAAGGGAGGTAAATGTTGTGTAGTACAGTTAGTGAAGTCCTTTGTACTCATTAGCAGCCAATAGGCCATTGTTTAGGGTTTCCAGAATTAGCAAATAAAAATACATTATGCCCAGATAATTTTGAATTTCAGGTAAATAATGAATGATTTTTTGAGTACAAATATGTCCCAAATGTTTCATGGGGCATTATACTAAAAAAATCATTCATTGTTTATCTGAAATTCAAATTTAATTAGGAGTCCTGTGTTTTATCTGGCAACCCTAACATTGTTGATACTGTCTGTTGGTAGGTAGGGATTTCCTTTAACATTTATGACTCTTTGATAGCACTAGACAAAGGCAAGTATTATTTAAAATGGCAAAATAAATAATTATGACCATAGAATCACAGGAAGAAAGAGAACAGTGGAGAATTGTTATAGCTTTGCTACTCTTTGCTAGACAGTGACTATGTTCATACCAAGAATAGACTAGGTTTTTGTGTCTTGCCCACAAGACAAATCAGGGGAAGCCACTGAGGCTATAAGCCCAGAGTTGGGAAGTCTCAGTATTGTGCAGATTTGAGAAATAAAAAGAAGAGGAGGGCCATTAATGGGCATTTTCCATGATGTAGATCTTCAGGAGGAAGTAAAAAGGGGCACATTACATTGTTGAGAAGAGGGCAGATATTTCTAAGTAGAGGAGGACAGACGTGGGCATACAGAAGGACAGAATGACCAGCTCCTCAGAGCTTTTGTGGAGGGAACGGGGTCAGCTGGCTTGGAAATTGGTCATAATGTATCATGAAGGGCAAAAAAATAACATTTGTTGAGTACCAAATACCAAGTTGTTCTGGGTTGAAGAATGTCCTCCCAAAATTGATGTCTACCGGAACCTGTGAATGTGACTTTAATTGGAAATAAGATCTTTGTGGATATAACCAAGTTAAGATGACGCTGTACAGAATTAGAGTGGGCCCTAACTTCAGTATGACTGGTGTCCTTATAAGAAGAGGAGAATTTGGACACAGAAGTGCAGACACACAGGGAGAATGCCATATGAAGATGGAGGCAGAAATTGGAGTGATGCATCTACAGTAAGCCAGGGGATGCCAAGGATTTCTGGTGACCTCCAGAAGCTAGAAAGAGGCGAGGAAGGAGCCTCCTCTAGAGTCTTCAGAGAAAGCACAGCTTGACCAACATCTTGATTTTGAATTTTTAGCCTCCAGAATTGTGAAAAAAATTTCTATTGTTAATAGGCCCCAGATTGTGGGAATTTGTATGGCAGCCCTAGGAGATTAATAAAAGTATATGCCAAATTCTATTTATTACCTTCCATACAGATACAAAGGTCATATGTCATTGAGGAAAACTGGGGAGGAAAGACAATTCACCACACATTCCCTACGGTAATTAGTCTCTAAAACAGACTTAATCACAAAGGACTGGGGTTGGCAAACTTCCTGTAAAGGGTCTGATAGTAAATATTGTAGATTTTGCTGCACATGGGTTTTCCGTGGCAACTACTCAATGGTGCCATTGTAGAGGGAAAGCGGCATAGATAATACATGAACAAATGGGCATGGCTGTGCTCCAATAAAACTTTATTTACAAAAACAGGCAGTGGGCTGGTGGGCTGGATTTGGCCCCTGGGCTACGGCTCGCCCAACTCTGACAAAAGGCATGGCTTTTGCAGACCTCTCTTGCCTTGTCGACATGTGGACATTTACAGCTAGCTGCATTGTTTAAGACTCCGCTTGTGTGTCCTTGACTTTTCAGGTAGCTGGTGGCACTGAAAATCATGGAAGTATGATTTTTTCAGGCTAAGTGACATCTCAATGAGTGTGTCTTTCAATGTTATACACTTATGCACAGGTTGCCATTGATCATGGTGGAGAACTCGTCTTTTACCACCACTCTCAGAACCAGGATTTGAGCCAGCCAAGAAAAGGAGACTCCTTGCTTCGTAGCTGCACCTCATTTTAGATCCTACATGATATCCCCCAGCTTGATGACTCATCTTGTTCACTAGGCTTGGTTCTGAGCAACTTTTTGACTCATTCCAAAAGTCAAATCTACACTTAAAAGATAAAAATTGCTACTTTTGAGGGCTTCCCAAAGAATTTGCAAAAGAGTCTGACAGGTAGTCCCAGTGAAGAGCTCCACACCCTTCTTGTTCCGGCAGCGCCAGTAGGGTAAGTGCTCAGCTTCCCAGGACATCTCTTGGGAAAACGTGGAGCCCAAAATGCATGTGTAAATTGTGCTAGGCTTATTAAGGTCATTCCCATCATCTTCTAGGCTCGCTTCATTTGACTGGCCCAAATGTGGTGTGCAGATATGTGCATACTTGAGCAAGACAGGCATTTAGATGTTCCAGAGACTTGGGGACACTAGTCACATTTACCCGTGCAACGTCCACCTTTACTCCTCAGCCCAGTATCCAACGCCTCTGAGAAGTGATTCTTCCTGGGGGAGCTTTTCCAAAAGCATCAGCAACTTCCAGGCGTCGCTCTTGTCTCAGCAGAGGAGCAGCTGTACACATCACAGTTTATCAGTATTTCTGAGATGAGCTGGATCCCCCGCTCACTGCTGTAGACGTGGGTCTCAGAGGAGCCCTTCTGGCTGATATTGCAGGACATTTTCTTACCCTCTCCACTTTAGAGTGTTAGTTTCCTACTCGCCACACTGTTCTTTCTTGTCAGAGGGATGCTGAGTGTGTGAGAGCATGCAGCACCTGAGACTCACTTGAGGCCGTCAGATGTGATTTCACCTTATCTTGTGAGGCGCTGGAGGGAGCAATGCTGGGTTTCATTTGAAAGTTGAGTTTGACTTGGATGCAGGAAGTAGTCCTCAGACCATCCGTCCACTTCCTCTAATTTTTAAAATTAAAATACAATGTAATGTGTTATTAATTATATTATAATATATAATTTATTATTTATAAATTATATTACATGTATTATTATAATTACATTATTACTAATTATTAATTCTGGTGATGATATGACTTTCCAGACTCCCAAGGGATGATGTCCTTTTTATGTGGAGGAGAAAAGCATCTCAGCTTTGCACAAATAAAATATTCCCCAGGGGCAATACAACCAGAATGGTATCTGCAAACACTTTAGCTTTACCCAGCTTCTAAACCAACCCTAGACTGTCTACAGAAAAGTACCATATTAATTAAATCATTTGTCAGTGTTTAGAATCATATTTATCTGCTAGAGAAGTAATAGCATTTATGAAACTTTCCCTATATAGCACCTTGCACTGTTTCTCTGGAAGCTGAATGCTAGTAATGTACAGTCATGCATCACTTAACGACAGGGATACGTTCTGAGAGATGCATTGTTAGGCGATTTCATCGTTGTGTGAAAATCAGAGTGTGCTTGCACAAACCTAGATGGTATAACGTACTACACACCTAGGCTTTATGATACTAATCTTATGAGACCACCATCATATATGCAGTTCATCATTGACCAAAACGTTTTACGTTATACGTCATTATATGGTGCTTAACTGTACACCTTAAACTCTTTGGAGCATGTGGTTTGGTGAAATACACTTCCCTTTGTCCAAGAATCAGCCTGACCAGATAGAGAAGAAATATCAGTAATATTTTCTTGGTAGAACAATTAGATTTATGGACTGTCATTGCTAAATACATGTAATTATTCCGTGCATGAAAACAGAGGTAATTCTGATAGTGCTGAAGCAGGGAACATGTGTACATCTTTGTGTGACATTTCATAGAGGACTGGGAAAAAAGCTGTGTGTTGCCAGGGAGTGAGGTGGAAGGCCCACTGGTTGGCATTTGAAGGACAGAGCTGGAAGGAAAATTTGAGGATCTCATCACTGAGTCATGTGTTTCAGTGGACTGAAAAGGTCCTCTAACCCAGTGGCCCATGTGGTGTGTGAAGCTTCTCTGCCCCAGAGTGGGCTGGCCTTGGGAAAGCGGGACTGACCTTTTCTGTGATATGAGCTTCCTCAGCAGAGGTTCCAGCCTATTCCACCACCATCCACTCCTAGGTTACTCAAGTTTACACAGCAAGGCATTTAGATAGCTACCTGGTTGACTTACCAATCCCACCCCCGCAGATAGAGAAGCCTGGTTCTTTGGTAATGCCCACCTCTGTGTGGTCGATGGCAGGGGTCAGCAAACTTTTCCCGCAAATGTCCAGATAGTAAATATTTTAGGCCTCATGGGCCATGTAGTCTCTGTCACAACTCAACTCTGCCATTGTAGTGTGAACACAGCCATGAACAGTACATAAATGAATAGACACAGCTATGTTCCAATCAAACTTTTTTTTTTACCAAATTAGGCAATAAGCAGGATTTGGCCCACGGGCCATGGTTTGCTGACCCCTGGTCTATGGGGGCAAAAAGATTCTATTCTTAGGCACTTGCAAATCTTGTATTTATAGAATTAACTTGGAACAATACAAAGATCATTAAATTAGGAATGAGGAGACCTGGCTCTAATCTCAGTCCTGCCATAGCTTGTGGTAACTTGCTTAACCTCTCATGCCTTAATTTCCTCATCATAAAACAGGGGTTTAGATTAAATGATCTCTAAGATTCCTTGCAGTTGGAAAATTCTGATCTCCTCTAAGTATTGGTAGTTCTAATTACAGGCTCTAAAGCATATCCTTCCCCATGTCTTCATCGTCATGTAGTGTTCAAAGGTGACATTTCGGAGGGGGGTCTGGGAGAAAGAGTGATACTTCATCCAGTGCCTGTTTGCTGTTCCAACATTCTGCTTCCTAATCCTGGCCCTAGATCACCTTGGTCTGGGGCCCCATTTATTCTCTCAGCAAATCTCATATTCAAAACATTCTCTGCTGGCACCAGTTTTATTTACCAATGACAGCTGAGTCAGGAATGGCTCTCTTTCCTGCTTTTGTTCTATTGCCCCCAAGAATGAGCTCTTACCTTGTGCAGCTACTGCACTTTCCATTTGAGTGACTCCTCTCCCCAGTGGACTGGGATGGAGCCTATACTGCATGTCAGTGTGTCTTTCCCCAAAGGAGTTAGTGTGGTGAAGAACACACAGCAAGCTCTCACTTTGTCTCTGTTCATCTGAGTTCAGGGAGAAAGGTGATGGACCCCTTTCCTCCTTCACTGCTCATTCAACTGAAAGACTGCTGGAGAGAGAGCTTCTGGGATAACCTCAAGGTAGGCAATAAAATCAATGCTAATTCTAACTGTAGCCACAATGTGTTGAGCACTCTGGTGGATGATGTTGGTACTCTGCCTGAATGCCCTTGGATCTTTTTTTACCATCTCTGTGCACCCCCAGCCACTTTGCTTCCAACAGTCAGCAACCACAACTCTTCTTCTGGAGGACTATCTTCAGACTACCAGAGCCTGCTTTGCCCATGGTTTGGAGAACTGAAGTACCTGGGAAATTAGATCCCTTCGGGAAGGCCTTGAACAATGACTGACAGGCCCAGGAATATGAATGCCCAGATTCTTGCCTTCTGGTCACTCTGAGGCATAACTTACACTCTAGAGTTCCCCTGGGGATCAGGCTGAAGCTACCTTCCATGAGACTTCACCTGAAACCAAGTCCTTTTCTGGCCCTCTCCCCTTTCTTGTCCTGCTTCTCCCATTCCCTTCCAGATTTGCCCTGGGAATACTTTCTTAGCAAGTCACAAACACACACTAATCCTCATGTGAGGGTCTGATTCTAGGGAAGCCCCTAAAACAATGACCTGTTTTATGTGGCAGCCACTATTTTAGGCACTTGGCACAATTTATCTCTGGTCCTCAACCCAGTCCTACAAGGTAGGTATTACTATCCCTGTTTTGCAGATGAGGAAACTGAGGTCCAGAGAGAAAAATGAGTTGCCCAGTTCACTCAGCCTGAAAGTGGCAAGTACAGAATTCCAAGTCTAGAATTCCGGCCCTGTCTCTAGAGTGCACACTCTTTCTACTCTGTCGGGTTTGCCCCAAGTAAAGTGAATCATTCTTTGAGGGAAGTTATCACAAAGGTGCCAGAGGATCTTTGCAGTTTTGTCTCATAGGGCCTCTGCCTTAGAAAAAGCTCTTTCCTACAGGCCAGGACATGAGGGATTTTACCTTCCCCTGGGAGAGCTGGAAAACTTGGGCAACTGGAAAGGGTGTTTCTTTTTTTCTTTTTTTTAATACAAAACACCAGACTATGTAAAATGGCAGCTGCCAGAAATATTGTCCTTGTCTCTCTCCAAGTGCCAGTAAAAAATTAAGTTATGATTCTAACCTCTGCTGAAATGGGCTTTCCTGGGATTGGAGTAGTTATGGTCCTAATCCACGAACTATTCATCACAGTGGCATTGGCAAATGTTTGCATACGGTAACTTCCCCCCAGTGAATCTCCTGCATTTCCACAGCTAATGGTTAAACAGGATTTGGACCGATATTTGCATCTCTCCCAGCCTCAGGCAATCTGATTATTAGTGCAATAAATATACAACATTTAATAACTCTTCACTTTTCCACTTTGAAACCATTAGTTGTCTCCAGGTTGACTACGAAGAACTTCAAATTCAATTCATTAACATTTCCTTAAATAGTCCTCTTAACAGTGCAGGTCTGGCTTTCCCATTATGTACTGTCACTAATAATGGTTTTTACTTCTAACCTATTATTAATTAAAAAATAAAAAAGAGCTTTCTACTCTCTCCATTTCTGAATAAGGTTTATATCCTCTCTGCGTGAACTGCAAAGAGGCCTTTAAAGTGTGGCTTGTAGTGTTTGGTAATTGCTATCAAGGTAAATAATTTAGCTGGTCAGACAGAGTGCACTTCTCGCTGCCTCGAGTGGACGGCTCAAGTTGCGGCAAACCAAACTCAAGGCAGAGAGAATCAAAGCTGTGGGAAACTCGCCTTAGGAGCCAATAGGGAAAGGCAGCCTTTCTTCGGGGATGCTGCCGTGACCCCTGACGCTTGCTGTGACCTGGACACCGCTATCCTTCCCACATCTGCAGCCAGACACGGACGGCCAGACCCCTGGAGCCCCCGCAGACAGAGGCATCTTTCCCCAAAGGCTTTCAAGATTTTGCCATGAAGGACAAATGAACAGGCATGGATCCTCTGGCCGCCCTAATCTGTTCTTTCCCTACTTCAAAGCCTTCTGCGTTGCCTCTGAGCCTGTAATTACCCTGGAGGTATTTTAGACTTGAAGCAACACCAGCAAAATTGCACTTCCTGATCATGGGAGTCCACAGTTGTGTTTAATCAATTATGAAGCTGGTCACGAGATGGAGTTTTTCAGCCATAACCATTAAAGGGGAATCATGATCGAGCCCCGCTCCTTGTGCTCCGGGTAAGGGACCCACGATCTGAAATTAAAGAAACACTAGCCACTTGATGTGGTTTAATTTAGTCTCTGCCTCCTTAATTAAAAGCATACCATTACCCACCCACATAACAAACTGACACTTTTATGCCAGACTGTAACTCAAAAAAAAAAAGAAAAACCATGCAAAAGTTAGGTGGAGCTAAAACACTGATTTTAAGACACCAACAGAGGCTCCAAAACACCACAGTAGAATCTAGATTTATTTAACCTGGAAGCTTTAAACAAGCTTTGAGGCTATTTGAGAGTCAGTTCTCTGTCTGTCTGTCTCTCCCTTGTCTCTCTCCCCGACTCCCATCTCTATCAGTCTGTCTGTCTGTCTGGAGTGCTCTCTCTCTGTCTCTGTCTCTGTCTCCCTCTTTCTGCCTCTCTCTCTGTCTGTCTCTCTGTCTCTGTCTCTGCTTCTCTATCTCTGTCTCTGTCTATCTGTCTCTCTCTGTATCTCTCTCTGTCTGTCTATCCCTCTGTCTCTCTCTGTTTCTCTCTGTCTCAGTCTCTCTCTTTCTGCCTCTCTATCTCTCTGTCTCTGCTTCTCTCTCTCTGTCTCTCTTTCTGCTTCTCTCTCTATCTCTTGTCTCTGACTATCTGTCTCTGTCTGGGTCTCTTTCTATCTCTCCTACACAGTCCCATGTACACACGCATGACAGTCAGACACACACCTCTGCTTATTTGCCATCAGCAGTCCAGAAAAGGAAGAAAGTTTGTTTCTGGGATGTTCTTTTTGGAGACCTGTGTGTCTGTGTGGTCAGGCCTGGAGAGTTCCAGGAGAAAGAAATTCAGACCAACCCTCAAGGCCTCAAGTCCTCTCATAATCTTGGCCACGCAGCAATGGGCCTGGAGAGGTCTGGTTTGGAGAAGCCGGGCCATGGTGGGTGCAGGACTGCACAAGCCACACAGCATGTCTGTGACGAACCTCCACTTGCCAGTTCTGCCCAGAGACAACCACAGGCTTTCAGGAACTTAAGCTGTCAGCAAGGGAGCGAATTCCATACACTCAGGCCGCTCTCTGCTCAGATCTCTTGCCATGCGCTCCATTGTGGTGCACGAATCCCAAAGCTTGGGGCAGCCAGACCACCTATCCTGGCTAGCATCCTTGGTTCTCTTTCTTCTCACCCCTGGCCCCGCCCAACCTACCTCATTCCTCAATGGCGTACTGTTTTTCTACTTTGAGAGGTCACATAGTGTATGGTTCAGCGTACAAACTGTCACACCATTGTGTTCAAATTCATGCTTTGCAAATCCCTAGCTAAGTGATGGCATCTCAGTTTCCACATCTGTAAAATGGGAATGGTAAGAGTAATGACTTTTGATGTTTTTCTGAGAATCCAAGGAGTTAATTCAGGTTAAGAATGTAGAATAGCACATAACAAACCCATTATGTTATTAACTTTTAAAATGTGATGCCACTTCCCGTTTCCATATCTTTGAATGAATCACAGCAGGCCTGAAATATAACATTTCAGCAGTTCAGAGCTGAAAGATCTTTGTGATCAAGTGGCCAGACCTCCTCATTTTTTAAATGAAGAAACTGAGGCCTGATGAGATAAAGTAAGCAACATGTTAAACAGATTGAGTGGTCGAGTGGATTCTGCTTAATCCAGTGTTCTTTCAAACAGGCTCTTTGCAAATATTTCTCCTCGCTCCTGATGGGAGCTCTCTGGGATTTGGGATTGCTAGAAAAAGCAGCAGCTCTGAGTGCAGGGTTTAATATTAAAGCCTTGCTGCCCAGCCTCAGCTTCACGTAGGCAGTCTGTGGGCTCGTTGGAAGGACTTGAAGGATGCTTCGAAGGCCCTAAGTAGTTCCCCTGTGGCTGCCGGACATTCCACCCTTCTCCAGTCATTATTTTTGGATAATAATTGCACCAGAGAAAACAAGCCCTCCTTTTTAAAAATTGTGCACAGTCCTCTGAATATGCAGACAGCACCCAACATTTTGTGTGAATGAGATGCCTCCTCTACTCAGAAGCGCTTAGGAGCCTCAGGCCCCAGGGAGAAAATTATTTCTGAAAAGGGGAGAGTGTGTAGAAAGAGCAGGGGCTCTGAAAACAAGCTATTTGGACTCTCCAGTTTTGCCTAGTGCTAGCTGGATCCTGTGCTCCCAACTGCATCTCCTAGTCCCCTTGGCCAAGTCTGCTTAGATGAATAATGGATTGGGAACGAATGTTTGGAAGCAAGCCCTGGACTGATTGGGTGACCTGTGGTTGGTTACAAGTTACCCACATGGGTGTTGGCTCTCCATCCCTGGTGAGGGTCGTCCTGCAGGCATCTCAGCTTCCCAGGCTTGAATCGGAAAGACAGGAGTGAGATGGCCCTTCCCTCCATCCCCACCCCAGCAACCCCACAGGATGCAAGGCCTGGGTGGAGGTGACTCCAGGACCTAGAGTGGAGTCCTCCTCCCTGTCAGCTCTTGGCTGCCAGGCTGCAATGCTCCTGCTATGGGCCGCCTCCCAGAAACTCGAATTGAACTGAAAATCATACTGCCTGAGTGAGGAGCTGGGGGTGGTGGTTCGACTCAAGAGGTTCAGATTTCTTCATTTTGAGCTAGAAGCCTGGTGTGCTACTGTTTGATGGTATCTCTGAGGCCTGCACTCCCCAGTCCTAGTGCACAGCTCAGATCTGAGATAGAGAGCAGGAAAGACAGCACGTGCCTCCTGAGGTGACGTCCTCCGGAATTCCTGCCTCATATGCATAACCTCAATCTAACCATGAGGACACATTAGGTGAGCCAAAATTGAGGCGCATTCCACAAATAGCTGGCCTGCATTCTTCAAAAATGTCAACCTGAAAGACCACCTTAACTATAAGATCAGCTCCAGGTCTCACTTGAGACCTTTGATGGCTGCCACCCTGGAAATACAACCTTCCTTTGTGTAAGATTCCAGAACTCCCCGTTCCTACTAAAGCCCTAGATGGCGAGGGAAAGAAAACACAACCATGCCAACTATACTTCTCCCACCTTCAAATACGAGGACTCACTGCCTTTCTGATGGGGAGGTGACTGGCTGGCCAGCTCCCACATAGCATGTTCCATGAAAGCAGTCATTGGAGAGAAAGTCTTGAAACTCTGAAAAACTAACAAATAAACCATGTTGATAGAAATTGCCACTCTCAGCACAGCTTGCTCAAGCATAGCCCTGCGGCAGCAGCCTTCTGGCCGTGGAGGGAAGGGCATAAAGATGTGCTAACCCTGAGAAAATGCCAGATTGTCCTCTAGGAAGGTCGGACCCAATTTGCCATAGCTTCAGAGGCTTGACAGCTCTTTCCCAGGGCTTAATTCAGAAAGCTCTCTGGCACTCTCTGGCACAGGACTTGCTCTGTGACCTTAGGTCTTAATTTCCTCTACTGCACAATGAGAGGGAGGTTTCTGTGGTGTCTTCTAACTCTGAAATTGTATGACTATATTAATAAAATACAACAGACTATAAAGATACGTGTTCATTGAATGATATGTTTTTGGTTTGTGATGTCTACTATATGGTCTGTAATTTAATATTGTTTGTAAAGTAATGGGGATGACTTCTGGGTAAATCTGGGTGTTTCATTCACTAATCTCACTTAAATGCAGAATTAAGACTGCATTAAAGAGCTCTTATTTATAGCATTCGTTCGAATCAAGTTGTATACCCTGAGCAGAGGAATGCCTATTGTTATCTCTTTTACTCTAAAAAGGAAAGTCTATAAAGTCGGTATTTCTAAACCCAAACCCCAGTTTATAATGGGGTCCCACTATCATGTCCTTCACACATATGGAAAACATAATCTCAGATTCTCTGTAACTAAGACCATCACTTCTTGGTTACACAAAGCAGACCAGTAGTTTTAAACCAATTTTAGGTAATAGATCTCTTTGAAAATTGAATAAAAGCAATGACTCTTTTCTCCTAAGATGCACATATATGCAAAATATGGCATACAATACTGGGGGCTCCTTGGACCTTCCAGAAGGCCTTAAATGCCAGATCAGGAACCTGTGTTGTGCAGTTACAAATATGTTGAAGAAGAAGGGACACAATCAGCTATTTGCTTAGAGATGGTTTGAAAAAAAATGTACCTAAACTCAAGTAATTACAATTTTCAGACTCTAAAAGGTCAGGATGTTGCTAAGTTTCCTGCACCCCAAAAGCCAACCTTTCTGAGTCGCTGCTGCCACCAAGGTACAGGAAGTCCCTATTGAGTCCCTGCTGGCCTTTCTGGGATGTCCTGCCAACTTCAGGCTTCTCTTGATTTGGGGGACTGTCCCATTTCCCGGGGACATGCAGAGGATCAATGGGCAGACCTAGGTTGCTGTTGGGAGGTCACACAAACCTAGCACTCACTCATTTTCCTGGGAATGGAGGATCAGGTAGAGATCACCACTTGTCACATAGCTTGCTAAGCAGAGACCCATGGGGAATGCCTACAGATTTGCTTCCTGAGACATTGCTCTGTTCTCCATCCCCCATCACTTTAGAACTTCCAGAAAAGTGCCAGAATAAGAGAAAGAGAAGGAGAAACATTGCTCTGTAGCTTTGGAGTTTTCTTTCAGTACTTTTCTTTTGAATTTTTGGTTGTTGACCATTGGCTAGGACCATATGGCTCTCTGTTGTTTTCATCTACGTCTCCTCTCCAGCTCCCCACACAATGTTGGGACTGTTTGCAAGGCTCCTTTCCATCAGTCCGCCCAGCAGCATATGACATCTTGGGGATTTGCATTTTTTAGTTAAATCATTAGCTTAATGTTTGGGGGACATTAGTCATAGGAAGTTAGTCTCATTCATCCAGATGCATTTTTGAAAGTTACAGCTCTTCTCTCTCCACTATAATGCCCCCCTTGAGCATGCGTTCTCCCATTTCCTTTTAAAAACACTCTGTTCTTCTGGACCTCTCAAATAAAGATATCAAAGCTGGGAGGAATTATTAATTCAGAAACTACATTTGAGTCTTCCAGAGGAGCTGAACCTGGCTGGAGTTGTGGAGGATCTGTGCTGGTATATGGTCAGGAAATGACTTAAACCTGATCTTCAAGGGCCTGAAATTGCTCTCCTGAAAAAAGGGGAGGCATTTCTCTTGCCTACAACCCTCTGGGGAGGCCTGAGTCCGGTGTTTGCTTCTCTTTCAGTGGAAATGAATGAACAAGTTTGCTCCCCAGGCTTCTGGCCAACAGAACTGGGAACCATTCTTGGAAGTTGGGCTGCTTTTTGAGTTCTTAGGCTTTCTAAGTTGCTAGACAGATGGCTCTGGAAGGGAAGATGGGGCTCTACATGGACTTTGGAAATGTTAACTTTAGATAGGAGGGAGGAAGATTTTTCCAAGTGAGCAAAATACGTGAATAAACATGTGCAGGTATATTAATGAATATTCTGGCCCCCAGAGCACATCTGAATGTAAGCAGGAAATCAAAGTTGCTGAGCCTGGATAGGGCAGACTGGGCCATGGGTAGAAGCCTTTCTTGTCAGGTTCTTTAGAGTTCAGTTTTATTCTATGGGTAACCTAGAGCCATTGAAAGTATATGAGTTCAAGAATTTCAGGATCAAAGAAGAGTCTTGGGGTTGTGAATTAGGTAGTGATAATTCCACAGCTGGTCTCATGGGAGTCCTTTTTTGGGGCTTTCTTTCTCAAAGGCCAATGATAATGATATTGTTCTTGATAATGAAATTGTCATGCTCTTAGAGTTGCCATTCTTTATACACCTAAGGACCCTCTTTCAACTTTAAATATGGTTTAAAAAATCTTCCTGTAACCCTCCCCTCTCCAAGTTGAACTTTGGGCTGCTCTTGTCCCAAGCACAAAGGCTTGACAGCATTGACCTTAGAAGACATTAATCCACTGAAGTGCCCTGGGCATGGTCTGGAGAAGACATTCTTCTGCATCCTGCATCCCTTTCTGGGCCACAGCCTTAATGCCCTCATGACTCCCACGTGCCCTCTATTTTCGCCTTTTCTCTTCCTGCCTTACTCTTAACCTGATCATTTTCCACTAACCGCCTCCCCAACAAGAAAAATATTCTTTGCTCATTCAAGGGGCTGAAAAAATAACCTTCTCCTTACAGTTCCCCTGCTCAAGATCCCCACTACAGCTCTTTTAGAGCTCATTACAGCCCTAATCCATTGATTCCTCCACTTTCGCTCTATCACTCCTATGTGCCGTGTATCTAGCTTATTATATTCACAACCTTTTTAGTACCCTTACCCCCTTTCCTTCCTTCCCACCTGGCAGGAAAACACACACTCTAGATGAGCTCAACAGCCTATTATCTTTGTGCCTGTAATTAAACAGCAAAATATTTCTGGCAAGAAAGGGAGAGAGAGACAGAGACAGACAGAAAGACAGAGAGAAAATCATCATATGATCAAGCAGGGTGTCTCTGTTATAAATTGACCTCATGACCCTCAGCTTTGCTCTCAACATTGCCCAGCATTTTCCCTGCATATCTCCATTAGGCTTGCTCTCCCATACTCCAGAGACCAATGCATTTCTTCTCTCCTCTCCTCCCCTTCTATCATCTCTGTTTCCCACCTTAGTGGTCTACCAGGCCTCATAATACATAGATAAATGCTTTTTCTCTAACTTTATTTACACGTAATTTTATTTATTTTGTTCTAAGGTATACATTCAAATTGTCCAAAATTCAAAAAGTACAAAAGTCCACCATTCTACCCCAATTCCTCTTACTCTCCATATTCCTTCCCATGGGCCACCAACGTTCTCCACATGTATGCTCCAGAGACAAATTATGCATATAAAAGCAAATATATATGCATATTCTCTCTTTTACATATATGGTAGTACTTTGCTTTTTTTTTTTAACTTAGTATATCAGAGATACATCCATATCAGTATATAGAGTGTTCTCATTCTTTTTATAATATAGTGTGCCGTTGTATAGATGTACTTTATATTTTTTTATTTTTTATTTTTTTATAATTTTATTTATTCATTTATTTTTTCCCCCAAAGCCCCAGTAGATAGTTGTATGTCATAGTTGCACATCCTTCTAGTTGCTGTATGTGGGACGCGGCCTCAGCATGGCCTGACAAGCGGTGCGACAGTGCACGCCCAGGATCTGAACCCGGGCCGCCAGCAGTGGAGTGCGCGCACTTAACCACTAAGCCACCGGGCCGGCCCAAGATGTACTTTAATTTATTTAACCTGTCTACTATTGATGGATAGTTAGATTATATCCAACATTTTGTTATTACAAATTATGCTACAATGAATAAATTTATACCTACATCATTCTGCATATGTGTTGGTATATTTGTAAGATAAATTTCTAGAAATATTATGGATGGGTCAAAGGGTGTGTCATTTTCAGTTTTGATAGATATTGTTGTATTGCCCTCTACAGAGATTGTTCCAATTTACGCTCCCTCCAGCAGAGTATAAGAATACCAGTATCTTCTGGCCCACCACCACAGCATTCTACTCATCTCTTTTATCTCTCCCAATCTGATAAATGGGAAAGATTTCTCATTGTAGTTGTAATTTGCATTTCCATAGAGAAAATTGAAGGCATTGGAGAAAACTCTAATTTTATCTCCACCATAACCATAAACATATCTGATTCCACTCTTGTCCCTTCCAACTCCTACCTGTGGCATTGAAAAATATGTCCTCTCCTCAGTTAAAGATGGGTCCTTTCATATATGTTCTAGATCTCATTCCTTTTTTATTCTCAGACACAGTGATCTTCATTGGTGAGCTCTTATTTCTGCTGCATCTTCAACCTTTCCTCCTTACTAGATTCTTTCCATTGACTTTCAAACAAGCATCAGTAGCTCTCACATTTAAAATATCTTCCCTTGACCCCAACACTTCCTTCTAGTTACTACCGTAACTCTACTTCACAGCTAAACCACACAAAAGAAGTTCATAAAATGCTTCCTTCACCACTCTTCACCTCACAGTTATTCATTACCTACACGTCTTTTTTCTGCATAATCCCTGACTGTTCTTGTTGAAGTCACAGTGATCTCCATGTTGCTCCATCTAATGTTACCTATTCAGCTCTCATTTTTCTTGATCTCTTCTTAGTAGCATTTATCAAAGTTGACTTCTCCCTTCTTCTGAAATCCTCTGTTCCCATGGTACTCATGACACCATACTCCCTGGTTTCCCTTCTGTGCTGCTGATCACTCCTCTCGCCCTCCTTTGGTGCCTCTCCTTCCTTACCATGTCCTAATTATTGTCTTCCCCAAGACCACAGTATCCATTTCCCCTTACTTTTTTTTTTTGTCTGAGGAAGATTCACCCTGAGCTAACATCTGTTGCCAATCTTCCTCTTCTTTTGCTTGAGGAAGATTAGCCTGAGCTAATATTTGTGCCAATCTTCCTCTATTTTATATGGGGTCACCACCACAGCATGGCCGACTCGTGGTGTAGGTTCACGTCTGGGATCCAAACCCGCCCACCTGGGCCACTGAAGTGGAGCACACCAAACTTAACCACTACACCAAGGGGCCGCCCCTTCCTCGTACTTTTTATTCTCTCCCAAAGAGAATTTATTTTACTCCCAGTGATTTAAACACCAATTATATGCAATAGCTCCAAAATATTTATCTGTAGCTGAAAATTCTCTTCCAAGTTCTAAGCTTATATGTCCAGCTATCTACATTACATCTTCAGTTGAATAACTCACTTGCATTTTAAGTTTAAGATGTCCAGAACCAAAATCTCTCTCCCCCTACACCGAGATATTCCTTTTCTCTAGTATTTCCTATCTCTGTAAGTGGTACTTCCAGCTGCACGTTTGTACCTGCCGCCAATTCGGGCATTATTGCCACAGCTCCAGTCCCATATCAAATATATAAACATTTCTGTTCTTTCTATCTCAACATGTATCTTGATTCCACCAAGTTTTCCCATTTCTAATGATTCTTCTTTTATTAAAGCCACAACATCTCTTTCCTGGACCACCATGATGGCTTCTAACTGATGTCCCTATTTCCACTCTTACTCACTCTATAGTCTATTCTCATGAAGCAGCCAAAGTTTCTAAGTATGCCAACTAGGTAATGTTACTTCCCTTCTTAAAGCCTTTTGTAATTTTTGCATTATACAATAAAATCCAAACTCTCCATCATGGTATGGCAGAGACTACTAGTGCCTTTCCTGATATCCATGCTGCCCCACTCCCTGAATAACAGAATCTGCTTGGTTACAAGATTTCATTTCCCTCCCTCCCTTGCAAACAGGTGTGGTTATGTAACAGTCTGGGCAAAGTTATTTAAGCAGAAATATTGCCTGGGAGTTCTGGGAAGGATCCTTTGAGGAAGCTGACTTAGGGCATCCCTTTGGCCTGCCCTCCATACCTCCTTCCTATTGCCTGGAAAGTAAATGTGATAGCTGGATCTCCACTAGCCTTCTTGGACCATGATGAGACCTGTCAGATGGAAGCCACATGCTGGATGGCAGGGTAGAAAGATAGAAGCCATCCTAGTCCTGACAGCTATGGAACTGCGATACTGGCCCTGGACTGCCTATCTCTGGATTTCTTTAGTATGTGAGAGAAATAAGCTTCTGTTTTCTTCATGCCACTGTTATTTTGCATTTCAGTTATATGCAGCTGAGCTTAATGTTAGCTGATAGATATGGCTCATGAGGCCCTGCGTGATGATCTGGCTCCACCTTTCCTCTTCGACCTTGTCTTGTGCGCCTGTTCTGCTGGATCACTGTTTACTCCTCGCACTGGTCTCCTGTCAGTTGCTTGAACTCCTTCCCACCTCGGGGCCTTCCCACCTGTCGTTCCCCTGCCTAGAATGCTCTTCTACTCTTTCTTTGCCTGGCTAACTCCTGTCATCTTTCAGGTCCGAGTTTAAATGTCATTTACTTAGAGAGGCCTTCTCTGATTCTCTGTTCTAAATGGTGTTTCCTGTCTCTCTCTCACACCACTCTGATTTTTCTTTCACGATACTGATTACGATTTGAAATGACATATTGATATGTGAGGTTTTTTTTTTTCATGTCTGTCTCTCTACCATGGTGAAAATCATGTCTGTTTGCTCAGTACTTATACCCAGAACCTAATTCTAGGCCAGGCATATACTCAGATAATAATCAAATGAATGAAAGAAAATATAGAGTGCAGTTTAGAGAGTGGGATCAGGAATCTAAGATTCTGGGTTTTAATCCTTACCCTTACTAACTCTGTGACTTTAACCAAGTTACTTAACCTCTTTAAGCCTCATTTTACTGATCTTTAAATGAGGCTAATAGTAGAACATTCCTGAGGGGATTGTGGTGAAGATTACGTGACCAAATAAAACTACAGAATTCAACATAGTGCCCTTCACAGAGGAAATGCTCAGTATACACTAGCTATTATTGATGAAGAAATGAAGAAATCAATGAAAAAACCCAAGGTCATTTGGCAGCATGTTATCTAACCCAGGAAAGAGACCAGTGCTTCGACAGTGGCATTCATTTGCTGAGGTCACAATGCCTTCAGCCAAAGGATAGTGGGAATATTGTTTGTCACGGGCGTTTTGAATGTCCACCTTGACCATTTTGTAGGGCAACTCAAATGCCCCCGTGGCAACAAGGCCCACCCTCAGCCTTTGATAGTTATTGCTCTGGTTTCTACAGCACTGTGACTCTCATGGCACCTACCACAACATGCTGAGCCGCTGCTCTTCAAGCCCATGTCTTGTCTATCTCCGGCGATGCCAGGCTTTTCCATGCTGGGCCATGTTTTACGTGCCTGCTCTCCCCTGACTCTTTCCCTGAAAAACGAGAAAAATCCTTCTAAAAGTGAGATTTTAGTCTTTATTGTCAAACGAGGGCCAGAACTGAAACACCAAGAAGTGAAGAATGTGGGAAGGGAGGGGGCGGTTGGCTTCCTGTGGGTAAACCACTCCTTACTCAATTACTTCAAACTCTTGCAAGAGTTGGAGAAACCACCTTAGAGTTTGTTTTGGTTCTATTAGGGAAACTCCAAAGCCACGGTTTTGGAAAGGCTTCAAACAGTCCCCAGATGAGCCGTCTTTCCATTTATAAGGTACTCCAAAATCCCGTGTTTAGTAAGAGTGGAGCAGGACACACACACATACACACACGCACTCACACAACAACCCACTATGGATTTGCTATAATCCTGTCTTGAACATTCAAGAGAATACTTGAATAATACTCACCTACCTCACTGGGGTGTTGTTAACGATTAATTAGTTAATGTTTGTAAAGCACTTTGCAGATGTAAAGTGCTTGTATAAGTGCTAAGTACTATTATTATTAAGCAGAAGTTCTCTGGTTTGGCTGAAAATATTTTTTTTGCAATCACACATTTAACTGTAAATAAATCAAGTTTATTTACAAGAGGGTTTTCCTTTTAGGGTCACCTCCTGGTTATTATCATTTAACTAATCTCTTTTATTTTCATTTGGGTTATGAATAGAGCTGCCTCATCCTGAAAACTTCTATCGTTGAGATAATTTCAGGAATATCCTAGGAAAATAAATTCCCAAGGACACTGCCCGTTTCCTCAGGAGCGAGGCTGAGTGTGTATTTCTTCAGCAAGGACTCTATACCTACCCAGTATCCAGGACTCCTTCTGTACAGTTAATTTATGTCTAAATTGAAAAAAAAAATTTCATATAGAACAATGTCCTGTGAAATAGGTCAGTGGAATAAATTTGCTAGTTTTGATGATGATAATAACGGTAATAATAACAAAAATAGAGATTGGAAGTATTTTGGTTTTCATTTCTCCACCTCCCTGTCTTCAATCTGTCTTTGTTCTTTGGAAGAATGTGAAGCAGCTGAAGGTAGGAGGCTGAGGAAGAGTAAGAGGCTTCCATGGCACAGCAATACACAAACTGTCCAGTGGAACAGCAGCCTTAATGATGTAGGAAACTGTCCAAGTCCATAGCAACTTGCAAGTAAAGCTCTTTCTTCCCTTGCCCTAGGCAATTCCATGGGAGTCACGCCGGATCTTTAATGAACTTAGCAGACTATAAATCAACAAGGGATATGACACTGGGGAAAGGGATGAAACAGAAGAAAGTCAGACAATGGAGGCTGCTGCTCCTTCCTTACTAGAAAAGCACGCTGTGTTTTCGATGGACCATATTTTTTGGCATATTTTGTGTGTGTGCGCACGCACGTGCGTTTCAAGGTAGGGTGGGACGGTGGCCATTTTTAGCAGGAGCTTAAATTGTCCAGATATTGGATCAGTACCATGCAAGGGTTGCATCCTTAATGTGCAATTCTAGGGTAGGTGGGAACAATCAAGTTGAATTACTGACACTGTAAGGAAATGAAAAGTCAAACTGCTGACCATGTGTGTTTTATATTATTTAATTAAAAGTAGATAACGGTGTATGAATGAACCACAAATCAGATAAAAATGGCAGCATTTTCTCATATTTAACACATATTTGACTTGTGGTTGTGTGACAATTTACCAGAACAGATCTATGATGTCTCCAAATAGAAAATCAGGAGTGTAATTAAAAAATACTGCAGGGAAGAAACAATATTAACTTCAACCCTGAGCAGAGCTAATCACAGCCCCAGTTCCCATCACCATTATTCCTATATAATGAGAGTCTCTATCTTTCTTTATCTTGAAAGAAAAAAGGGAAATCATCAGAATTTTTATTTTAAATATATCTTATGCTTTTTATGGAAATGAAGAAAATGGATGGGTTACAAATTCTAGGTGTCAAGATTCTCTATTTATTTAATCAGTTTAATGGAGGCTTGTTAAATATCCAACCGTCATTTAAAGTTGTCCCTCAGGACAGAATTGCTAATTCACAGGACTGTCTTTAGAGTTTTTGGCTTCATCAGATGATGGTTTGTAGGGAATGTCCATCTACTCTTCTTCTGTATCCCTGGAGTGACTATTCCTAAATTGTGCAGAGAATATTCTCAATGAATCCAATCTCTTCAACATCCATTCAAACATGCCTAGTATAATCAGAGCTCAGCATCCTCAGACCCTGAGACAATGCCACAGCCAAAGGTCCCAAGTCTCTGACTCTCCCTGCCAGGCTCCACTTGACTTTCAAACCAAATGGGGAAGACTTGGGTGCATTCTCTGCTTTCTGATCTTCAATTATTTGATGATTCAGTCAATTCACCCACCTTTGTTCAGAAATGTTCACAAAAATCTCTCACTATATCTTGGTTCTTCTGTCAGAGGGTGAGAGCAAAGTACATAAATATATGCAGTGACAAATTGTTGGTAACTATTTGATATTTCAGTACCTTTTTCTGCTTTGGATTGCACAAGACTCTGAGGTGTTTCTGCATTAGAATCTGGCCTAACACTGCCACTATTCACACTTTCCTTTGTCAGAATAAATCCCCTACTCTTTAAATTAAAATCTTGTATTTCTTACCCTTTGTTTCCCAAAATTAAGAGATTGTTTTACTGATTTTTATTTAAGGGTTCTCCTGGGAGCCAGGACAAAGAACCTGGTATTTTATCAATAGAAACGGGTTTCAATTCATAGGAGAAGGAGTGATATAGAAGTTGATGATTCCAAGTAAAGAAGAAGGTAGCTCGTGTTCTTGTGTCCTGCACAAGCTCCGTGAGAGAGCTGCTCATGAAGGGTGGTAACCAGGGAAGGACGGTCCCAGGCCAAATCTGCTAGGCAGACTAATTATCTGTGTCAGCATACCAGGTATGGCCGGGTGCAGAGGGGATTTGGGAACTGTCAGGTCCAAAGATGGATGTGAGGATGATGGCAGAAGGCAAGAGGAGAGAGTCAAGGACACTGTGGAATTGGGTGGGAAACGTGGTTCAACAGAGGAATTCAGAACTAAGACAATTTGGTGGGTATTGAATAAAGAATTCCCATTCCCCCTGAAATACTACCCAGTGGGCATTGTAAGAATGGTCATGGCTGCTTAAAGGATTTTCAAAAGGTATGGGAGGAAGGGGTAGGATGAAACCAAGTCAATTGAGTAAAGCTGTGGAAATAAATATAAACTTAGTCTGAAGACAAAGAATAAGGTCAGAATTACTCTGTTTCATAGATTTTTAAGACATTCGTCTTCTAACATATTTGCATTTCTGGCTTTGGTTTGCCCCTCACAATTGATGACGTCTTGGATTTAATAAAATATGATCTGGCGTGAAAGGCATAAAGGCACGAGAAAGAGATGAATCTCTGGCTACAAACAGTCCTCAGCAGATGTGAGGGCCAGAGGAATGTTTTCTGATGCTTTTAACTGGGAGTTTTGTGAATATGGCCCTTTTGCCTATCCCTGTGATTTTTCAAATGAAGATTTTGGAATGTCTCACTCAGATGCTGGATCTCAGCTTCTCTTTTCTGACATTGCCACACATTCCTTCTCTTTTTTCCGTTTGATTCCATTTTCACTTATATTTAGAGAAAAGTGGGGGTGGTAAGAGATCAGGTTAAATGTCAGCCCCTCAGGAAGGCCTTCCCAGACCACCCAACAAACAATCACCCCACTCACTTTCTATCACATCACCCTATCTTATTCTCATCATAGCACTAATGATGTATCTTATTCTCATCATAGCACTTTTCTGATAGCTTCCTCTTAATTCATTGACAAATTCTGTTTATGGTCCCTCTTCTCTGTTAGAATGTATGCTCAATAAGCATAAGGACTTTTTTTACTAAAGTGTCCTCTGTGCTTAGAATAATGCCTAGCACATAGCTGACTCAGTAAACATGTGTGGAGTGAGTAAATGAGTATATGACCTTGAAAAGAGTAGAACTCTACCCTGGAGAGTGAGGGATCCTTGGAGTAAATATATATAATGGGCATTATATGCAACTAATATGTTGTAGGGTGTTTTGTGGGTTCCTCTACGGTCGTTTCCCATATCTGTTAACGAAATAAAAAACTTTAAGAATCATGTGATTCTGGGTCTTTAAGACAGGAACCCCTAAAATATAGCTTGAGATTTTCCAGAATCTTAAATTAAAGCCTCCCTATCTCCCTGTCTGGGCTTATACATGCTGATCCAGCTTCAAATCAGCCAGCAGCTATTATTCACCCTAAAATTAAAAAGCAAGAAAACAACCTCTCTTCTTGCAAACAGACATTCATGGAAAGTTTTGGCCTTATTATGTTGGCTATGGTCTTAGTAATCCATATTTATATGGCTATAAAATATCTCTCACACGTTTAAAATAGATTTATCATTAACGTTACACTAGTAGTTATAATTACTAAGGTTATCACGTCAACAAATTTAAACCAACTGAAAATTCTATCAAAATAAATTAACCTACCTCCACATACAGCTCTCAAAATAGCTCACTTACTGCCTCGAGATGGACATCACACTAGGGGAAATTGTGAAAATGGACATGAGTCATGGAACTAACTTTTAGCTTAACCTACATTAATTCCTTGAATGAGCATTACTCTCAGAATGAAATTAACCTCTTTGATTGTAGCAGATCAACTCTCATTATACCCTCATTTCAAGTTAAAAGCAAAAATATAAACAAAATCTGTTAACATTTTGAGTGTGTGTGATGCAGAGTCATCCAGGAGTCATTAAAGAATATCTCTTGCTAAATTTAAAAGCATCGGAAAGGCAAGGATATGTGAGGAGAATTACCCTTACTTGATCATGTTAGGGCCACCTCGATGCTAGCAGGGTCCTGGTAATTCTGGGCAAGAATAGTCTAGAAAGTGTCGTCATCATCATCTTTAGTTTGATGGTTCAAGGATGAGGCTTGCGACTCACATGGATAAATAGTGTTTATCATTCCTTCATTTGGCACCTCCTGTCCTTCTTACTTAGTGAGTGAACTTGTCTAACCCAGGGCTCATTTACTCACCAGTCATTCACTGAGCATCTACTATATGGCAGATGCTGGGCTGAGTTCTGGGGATACTAAGAGGGAGACCCTGATCTTTCCCTTCAAACTGCTCAGGCATGTGTCTGGCTTTTCTGACAATGTTATGGCAGTGTGTAAATGACACTGGGGCATCTGAGTCACAAGTGGAAAAAGAGTCATTGTGTGCCTAGAATATGTCTTATTTTCAGGCTATTGAAAAGTGAGGTATAGACCCAACTACCAAATGATTGACAGAAACTTCCCTTTTGATCTAAATGTTTTCATCCTGCATAGACATGACCATTGGGGTTGGGTCATCCCTTGGGTACCTTTTTGATTTGCTTAGCTCTACGACCCCTAGGATATGTGTCATTGTCTCCATTTTACCTGTGAGGAACTTGAGGTTTAGAGAGGTTGTATTAGATTCCTGTGGCTGCTCTAACAAATTACCATAAACTGGGTGGCTTAAAACAACAGGAACTTAGTCTCTTACAGTTTTAGAGGCCAAACGTCTGAATTCAAGGTATTGGCAGCGCTGTGCTCCCTCTGGAGGCTCTAGGGGAGGATCTGTTCTTTACCTCTACCAGCTTTTGGTGGCTGTTGGCATTCCTTGACTTGTGGCTGCATCATTCCAATCTCTACCTCTGTGGTCACATTGCTTCCCCCTCTTCTGTCCGTGTGTCTTCTCCTTTGTGTGTCTATATTATAATGATTCATGTGATTGGATTAGGGCCCACCTGGATAACCCAAGATTTTCTCCTCATCTCAAGATCACTAACTTAATCATATTTGCAAAGACCCTTTATACAAATAGGGTGACATTCAGAGGTTCCAGGGATTTGACATGGATATCTTCCGGGGAGCCATTTTCCAGGCTACCACAGAGTTTAAGCCTTTGTCCAGGGTTATGCGTCTGAAAGAGGTGGGGTTTGAACATGGTCAGGTCTGACTTTAGAGGTCGCTCTCTTAATCCTCCACTCTGACTCTCTGGAATGCATGTGGGCATTCAAGTGATGAAGTTCTCAGTGCAATTATATAAGTAGTTTCCACCTAGAAATCTAGATGAAGAACTAGGATGTAGATTTTATTGATAGAAGTGTCTTATTACTGTCCTCCTCCTGGTTCATTCAAAAAGGATCAATCAGTATTTATAGGGGGGCCTGAGTGACTCCAGGCTCTGCGCTGGCGTGGAGACTCAGGGTTGAGCCAAAAATCCACCACTCCTATCCTTCCAAGCTTACCATCTAGTGGGGGGACAGAGATCGACATTAAGTAACACACAAATGAATGTATAGTCACAATCTGAGAAGGAAAGGGGCAATAGAGAACAGGGAAAGTTGCCCAGGCAGGATGTGAAGAGAATTTTCCCTGAGGAAGTGATGTTTGAGTCAAGATTTGAAAGCTGAGTAGAGGTTAGCTAGAAGAAGGAGGAAGGCAGCAGGGAAAAACATTCCAGAAAGGTGGAATGGCATATGTAAAGGACCTATGGCAGGAGAGATCATCAACTGTTTAGGAATTGAAAGAAGTCTGGGGCACAGAGTGAGGCAGTTTTGTCAATATGAGCGTTTGTTTCTAGGTGTAGTGCCTGGGTACAGAGTAAGGCTCAATGAATTCTCTGTGTTGGCAAGCTCTTTGAGGGCTGGGAATGTGTTTTTTCATCTCTTGATGCTCCGGCCCAGCATGGTGTCTAGTACAGAGTATATGCTCAGTGTTATACTTGTTGACTGACTTAATGAATGGATGAATGAACAAATTGCCTTGACCTTACATATGTCAAACAGGGTGTTTGACAAAGCAGGTGAAATAGCTATTGTCCTGTTTGCTAGGTGTACCCCTTCCAAACCAGGGGGTCACAGTGTGGCCAAGTATATTCTGGCCATTTGTTACCCCTACATGATTGTCCTGTGATAGCAAAGCGCTGGTGGGGGAGCCAGGAGTCAAAGATTTTTTGCCCACAGTTGTGAAGAAATCTGGGAAGGCCATTGGCCTGAGGAGAGAAAGCGGAGGTAATAAAACCCACACAGCTTCCTCAGCTCTCTCTACGTCTTTACCCCAGGCACAGACAGAGCTGATTGCCTCCTGAGGCCCCTATTGATTCCTCCATCTCCTTTGAGAGGAAAGAGAACGGGAGGCTTTTCTGCAAGCTGACCTTTATCTGTTGCTCCACTGTTAGGGCACAGCATCAGACAGAGCTAGCTCTTAAATAAAGGGACATGCCATGAGGAAGGTTTTCCCATCCTTCACTCTGAGAGTTTCACCTCACTGTTTACCACACATCAACATCAACTGGACTGCCTCCTGTTAGGAGAAATGTTTGTGAGATACATAATTTTTTTAAATACTCAGTTTCTTTCTCTGAGAGGAAACAAATTTCATTTCTATACAAAACCCACTCAGAAGGACAAGGTCTCAGAGATTGCCTTAGAACCCATGTATTGAGAGTTCTCTTTGGGATGAAACCTGGCTGGTTGTTTTAGCCACACAAATGCCACAGACGTGAAGGTCTGGCCATGAAAATCTCACAGGTGGTGATGGGATGAAGGCCCTCAGAGGCCTGCATCTGTAACTGCCATCATTCCAAACGGAAAGCTCTCAGAGCTGACAAATTGTGTCCCAGACTCTGCCATCCATACGTGGAGTGTCAACTCGGAGATGAATATGATATTTTAAATGTACTCCTAAAATGGAAATTCTACACTGACCCGGTAGCTTTGTACTTCTAAGACATTCTTCTATCCCTTTCTTACTGTCTTTCCTCCTTCTCTCTTCTTTCTTCTCTGTTATTTCTTTATTCTTGAGATGGTATGAGGTACGAAAGGTGGACAATGAATGAGGAGAGCTCTAGACCAGGCTCTGGCACCAGGTAGCTGTGTGGCCTGGGGCATGACACAGAACCTCCTTGGTCCCCAGTTTCCTCATCTCAAAGATGGAGCACTGGGATTTCTGAACGCTGTGAAGTGCCCACTGTGGTCTTCAGATCTTTCTTGCCTCTTTCCCCCCAGACAGTCAATTTTTTTCTCCCTTATCCACAAGGCCCTCCTTTTCTGTTTCCAGTCATATTCTTCTCTTACATCCCTCTTCTTGAATCTTTCCTTTCTCTTCCTCGCACTGGTGGGGAGTGGAGGATCACAAGTCAGATTTGGTGTTTATCCTCTTTGGAGAAAAATGGAGAGATTTCTAGAGCCCGAAATGATAAGATATCAGCCATAATTACAAGGGTTTGCACTACTTTGATTAGGACAATCAGCACCGTGCTATCACAGGCTAGGGAGAAGCCATGGATTGCCAAAATTGCTGGTTCATGACAGAAAAAAGAATTCATATGAGAGGGCAAGACATGGTGGCATCTCTTTCCTTTCTCATATCTGTGCCCTTATTTATTTTCCTCATATCAGGGGCACAGTCCCCATGTCCCCTTCTCAGAGGAGGCCAAGAGATTCCCCATCTATGCCCCTTCACAGGGCTCCAACTTTTCCCCCAACAGCGGACAATGTTGGATAAACTCGCAGGAGACTCTCTTCCTCCTTTCATCTGCTCTCTCAGATTATACCTTCTTTCTACTTTGTTTTCAAAGACAAGACCACCTTAGAACATGGCTTCTTCCAAAAGAGCATTTGGCAGCTTTCTTCCAAGCCTGAGGGGAGACTGAGAAGTGGTTTCTTCTTTTTCCTAATACAGGTATTAAGCTGACTTAATATTCACTTACTCTGAAAAATCCCACTTCACAGAAACATTTTTTAACATGAGCCAAAGCGTTTCTCCCTAATTCAGTACAATTGCGCCTGGTTTATATCCATTGATGTTAAATGATTTCCTGTTTAATATCAATTGGAAATGGCTGATTTCCTACCCCAAACAGTACTTAATGTCAATTATGGCAGGCAGGGCAGAGCTGTTTTTCAATTAACTACACCACTCCATTTTGTTTGCTGGCGAGTGGTGCAAAATACATGCGCGAAGAGCCACCTCGTGAAGCAGTGACAGAGAGGGACTCAGTGTCGACTTTGTTCCCTGTTCCTTACCACTAGTTTGAGAGGTGCTGGTGGTGTGGGGATGGGGAGTTAACCTTTTCCCTTTTCCCCAGGGACTAGTCTTGGTTTAATGAGAACCTACTCTTCCATCAGAGAAACCTCTGGTGAGGTGGTGACCAGAACTTGTTGGGGAAAGTACAGCACTTAGCCGTAAACAGGCCAACTAGAATAGAGCTCAGAGAGATGTGGAACGGGGTACGGATTCACAGAGAGGATGTGACTATGATGTGACTTTAGTTATTCTCAGAGGTGTGGGTGCAAGCACAGAGTAGGACTGAGAATAACAGGTAATATTTATTGAGCACCGATTGTGGGTCAGCAATGCTATGTTATTTTGAATCCTCTCAATAACCTCGAGAGAGATAGTATATGCCTGTTTCATAGATGTCCGCATCTGAGGTTGACAGGATTGCCTAATGCTGTCGAGCTATTCAGTGGCTGAAGCTAGAGTTCAAATCCAGGACTGTCTGATTCTATCTCGTGGACCAATCTTCCTTGCTAATAAAACTACTGGTTGAAAATATCCCTGGTGATTCTACATAACCCCTAGGGTGATGCTCCTTAGGACACTGAGGGTAGTTACCAGAGGGGAACGGGATCCAGAGGTTTCTCTTTTCCTTCCTCTAGGATCCAAAGCTCTACATAATCTTTTCTCATGTTACCTTATGTTTTTCCACCTCTCTGTGTGTAGAAGCCTTTCCTCATACTTCTGCCTATGCTAATCTCATACCTTTCAGGGACTAGCTTGAGTTGTCCAAGAAATGTTCCTTGACTGCTCTGCCCACGTAGGGCTTTCTCCTCTGAACTCCTTCAGCACTTCTGCTCTAAGATCCTTTGCTAACATTTTCCACATATGGCTGCAAAAGACTCTCTTAAGAGCAGAAGCCATGCAGGAAAGAACTTCAGGCCAGGGGCCTAATACGTCTGAGCTGAAATCCAGTTTTGTCATTCCCTACCTCATTCTTTCTTCAGGCAACAAAGATTTCTTAAGTGCCTACTATGTGCCATGCATTATGCTGCGAGCTATTGATGCCGAGGAGCCCCTATACCTGTGGAGGGAACAGACACTGAAGGACAGCTCCAATGGAGTATAATAGGTGCTATGCCCAAGACAGAGGCAATTAGCTCAATGGGGGGTAGGTAGAGGAATCACAGAAGTTTCTTTGGAGTGGGCATCTGAATTGAGTTTTGAGGAAGTGGTTAAGCAATAGTAGGTAGGGGTCAGAGAGGGATGGAAACCTGCCGGAATATTTTAGCACAGGAGTCAGCAGCTGCGTGGGTATAGATAACACTGGACCTGTGGATTACTGAAACTTTTGATGCTCAATCCTTCATCTACACCTTCATCATAGGGATGATGTTGGGATCAATAACAGTATACATTGACTGAGTGCTACTCTGAGCCTTGCATTATCATAAGCTCTTTACTTGAATTAACCCATTGAGTCCTCATAACTGTTTTATAAGGTAGGCATTGCTATTATGCTCATTTTACAGATGAGTAAACTGAGTCAAAAAGAGTTTAATTAACTCATCCAAAGTAACCAAGCTAGTAAGCAGTAGGGCCGAAATTCAGACCTGGTGGTGTAGCTCCCGAGGCTAACCTCTTAGCCACCTATCTGTGCTGTTTCTTGCATAAACTGGTGCCTACAAATCGCACAGCACAGTGCCTGAATGCAGTCATCAATCCATTAATAGTTATTGCCTTGATTTCTTTACTGGTACTTTTTTTTTTTCAAAATGCCTTTTCTTTCTAAAGATAAGTTCTTTCCACTTCAGAAAACAACTTTGTTGGGTATAGGACTGTGCCAGCTACACAGTGATTCCCTCCCTCCACTTTGGGACCTCTTTCAGTGCTGTGCAAATAGTGAACACGTGAAACAAAACAACACTGGGGTAAATGCTTGTGCAGATGAAGCTTACAGCCAAATTAAGAAAAAGTGAGGCTTGTTTCCAAGGTTTATTAGGCATCTGAATGCAGAGGATTTCTTGTCTGGGTATTGCCGAGTGGACAGCTCCTTCCTTGGCTACTCTTTCTAAGATGGTTTGAGAATGAGCCTTCTGGGTGGGTAGGGGGTTCCTCCTGAGCTCTGAGATTCCAGGATAACATACATTTTTTGATGTGGTTTGAGTGTCATACTTGATAATATAAGTTAAGTTTTTCATCGTGACCAATTTATTTGGAGGAAATATCAGATACCAGTGCATGGGCTGATCCCACTGGTTGAAAAATACAGTGTGTTATTCAAATATTGCTCTGAACAGCACTTGAAGATGTACATTTTTATTTTTCCTCTTCTTATGTCTTCTGTTGACCTACATGAGACATTCTGTATATCACCCATGTGTCTGAGACATTCAGGTTTGTGTAAAAATCTGTGGGATTATTTAGTAGGACCATTTGATGAGAATTTGGATTTTCTTTGAAATTTTTATAGTAGGTATTTATTCTTTAAAACTTAGGGTAATTAAAGTAATCCATAAATGCTAATCATTTTTCTTTTACTATATGTTTTTGAGTTTAGGATCAACTTTAAACATTAAAAGGAAAGGAAAATAAAAGTGAATGGACATGGGGTAGGGGCAGGACTCAAGGAGCCCTTTATAAGTTACCGAGCCAGCATATCATTGTTTTCAAAAATGGTACCAGTGATAACTCTTATGCAGTAATTTCTAGCCTAGGCAACAAAGAGAGTTGTGCTATTTGACATTAGATAGTATTTATGGACATTATTCCATTCATCCTTGCAGTATCTCAGAATGTCATGAGAATAAATATCTTCTCCAATTCAGACTGGGTCATGGTCAATGCATGGAAACCAGACCTTTGGACTCTTTTTTACTACACTTCTGACTCTCAGCGATTGTCCTGTGCCTTGATGGGAAGCATTCTTCTCTAGGTTGGACTTTCAGAATTGTGAAGAATGGACAAGGAAGGAGTTTATGAGGAAATGAGAAGTTTGTAAAGAATGCCTACTATGTGCCTGGTACTATGCTAGGCAAATGGTAAATCTGTTCTTAATTCCTCAGAGGAAGCCCAGTTCTCTACACCTGTCGTATGTTCCCTTCGGCATAGTCTTTACAAAAAAAGGTGGTGATTATGCCAGAGAATCTCAGGCCTTGCCAAGCAGAAACAAGTATTTGGCATGTCAGGTCCACATTGGTATATCCATCTCACAGGTGTGGTAGGAAGACCATTTCAAGGTCCCTGAGCAGAAATTCTTGACATTTGGTTCAGGTCTCTCCCAGGTGCCTTTAATCCCTCATCTCCAAGGGTGTCTAATCCAACTGCTAATTAAGGGAAAAATAGAGACAGCAGATGAGAAGTGTGACTTTTTTTTCCTTTCAAAGCGATTTAAACCTTTAGAAGGTACACAAATGTGGTCCTATTATTCAAGTTAATTTACAATCCCTCCCCCCATCCACCACAAGGAATTTATGAACCTGGAAGAGCTGGAAGTCCCTTAGCAAAGTAAACAAACTGTAACTCAGGGTTGCATACTTCCAAGGAGCCTCTATCAGCAGGTTTTATTTTCACACCAGAGGTGAAAAGATAATTCCGTGAGCCGTAGTTTGTCTCATTGGCAGCAGTCAAGAGCCTGCCTGCACAGAGCGGGAAGAGAAGGGCTTGACGAGGCAGCGTCTGCGGGTTAACACACGGCAGCTGTCATTGTCCTGGTGACAATGATGATGACAATAAGAGCTGGCATTTACTGAGCCGTTGCCATGAGTCAGGTACAATCCTACACATTTCAGCCTCACCACAACCCTTTGACATAGACATGGTTATTATCTCCATTTTACAGATGAGGAAATTGAGGCTTTTAGATGTTTGGAAATTTTTCCTCTAGAAACAAGGTCAGAATGTTACTTAACACTGTTTATCTACAGATGGGACATTATCTGAATGCAGAGAATGGGCTCCGTGCATAGGGTGACATTGGCTAGTGTTTTCTTTTTGGAAAGGGGGAGATTTCTTGCTCTTTCTTTGCATCCTCCTATCTTCTGCTTTAAAGCAGGCAGTGAGCACTGGACTGGGAGTCAGGAGGCCTGCATTCTGGTCCTAGACCTAGAAGGTGCTGGCCACACGATCTTGGATAAGTCCCATCAGTTTCCTTATTCGTAAAACAAGGAGAGCAGCATAGGTAGCTGACGTCTAGAACCCGTGGCTCTCAACTGCAATGGCTCCAGGATTCTATGAACCAGGGCTGTTGATCTTTGCCTTTCGACCCCTTCTTCATCCACCCTTGTGTGTGGGACAGCGATGCTTCTCTAGGATGTGCAAGGCACTGAAAAGAAAGAAAGTTGGTTTTTTTAATGTGCTGTATACCAGATGACCTTGACATGATGGACTACGGGATTTGGTGACACTGCACACTCAGTACTATTCAACACTCTCCCTGAAAGGGAGGAAGGAATGGATTTATTGACTTGCGACTTTGACTCGGGCCTGTGTATCAGGCCTGTTATTATGTGGGATGATTAGGCTGCAGTGGCAGGGACAAGTTAAACTAGAACAACAAAAGACCTCCTTAACCTTTACCTGGACACAAGGCCATTCATAATGACTTGCATGGTTTGGAAAACCAAGTCTCTCCTGGAGCACTCAATACTTTTGCAGCCCCAGCAAATGAGCAGGAAAGGGGAAGATGGATGGGTGAGGGAGACGAAATGTAATCCAATTCTGCATAGTCCTGTTTAGAATGCTGAGTTCAGGTCCGTGTCAAAAAACAGCAATGGCTTAGAGATCATCATCATTTTCTTTGGCTTGAAAAAGGAATTTGAAACCAGATACAGTGGTTGCTCGCTGAGAAAACTTCCAACTATTTGTTATCTGCTAGAGCAAATTACGCTGTTTCTGAAAGATATTTTCCCTCTTGAAGGAACCATGTGCCTTCTATTAATGCGAAAGGAACTGGATACGTAGAGCTTTCACACACACACACACACACACACACATGCATGCACACTCACAGAGTATCAAACACAAGGTCTCCTTGAAAAACTAAAATAGCTGTAACCATCTCAGACTTCTCTCGCTTCCGAAAGAAACTCTCCACTCTAGCTCAGGTCACTGGCTGAGGCTCATGAGCCATATTTTTGTTGGAATGGCTGTAGTATCAACCATTAAAAATATTGGGTATATGGGGATTTATTCCGACATCTTCTCTTAAATATTGTAAGTTTTAATGGATCTGGATGCAACACAAAAATTAGAGAATCCCAGAGTATTACATTTGGAGGAGACCTTATCAGTCACCTAACCCAAGGGAAACAAACTTTTTCTTTAAAAGGCCAGATGGCAAATCTTTTAGGCTGTCAGACAGTGAAGGGGCCTTGAAGCTTGAAGTCTGGGGAATGGTCTGGATCAGCACTTCTCTAACAGCAATGTTCACACAAGTCATCTGAGGATCTTGTGAAAATGCAATAAGTCTGGACTGGAGCCTGAGACTCTGAATTTCTGACACACTTCTGTTGATGCTGACTTCTCGAATGGTCTGCTAGCTGTCTAACACAGTGAATAAGTGAATGGTATTGGGGCCAGAAGACCTGGATTCAAGTCTTGGCTTCGTAACTCTTGATCTGTAGAAAGTTATGCAATCTTTCTAAACTTCAGTTTCCTCTTCTGTAAAATAATACTAATTATATCTAGCAAATAGGGTTGATGCAAAGATCAAGTCAGATAGTGGCTACAAAGTGCTAATCACAATGCCTAGCATATTGTAAAATGCCCAAAAATATTTGCTATTTTTATTAATATTAACAGTAATCTAATACGCAAAATGAGTAGATGTCTCCAACCTTATGCATTTTACTCTGCTGGAGTGGAGGAGAGCCACCCCTAATGTGACATGATTTATTATACAATATACAAAGTACAACAGACAAAGAGGGCAGTTGTCCTGTTATTCATAGTAGTATATTTCTTCCTGGAAAAAAACTCCACATATTTTCCAAGAGGAGACAACAGATTAAAAGCAGTGAATTCCATGAAGGGAAGAAAGCTGTGAGATACAGAACTAGTAGCAGCCTTGAGATTTGAAAAGTAACAGGTGAAAGGTCAATAAATAGATAAGCCAACTCAAATATGCAACAGCATGGGGTTGTTTAGTGTGAGGGACAAACAGCTTTGCATCGTTTCATAGCCACTCTTGGAATCTAGTTTCCCAAAGAAAATGAGAGCTAACCGTAGCAAAGGCTGATCTAGAGGATGGTAGAAATTCATTAGGAAAAATGACACAACTTTTGATTCTATGCAGGGAAGGCTTTATTTTTTGGGGTTACTTGATGACTCCTTCCATTTTATAATGATGGTAATATGGCTGGACCAAGAGGGGTTCAAGACCTGTACCCAGGGTTGTGAGTTTGGGAGGGCCTGTGCAAGTGTACATCTGCCTGTAGCATGAGTTTTCAAGCCAGACGAATTTGAATCTCTGTCCCAGGCACTAGTGGGTAGTGGCCGAGAGAACCAGTTCCTGAGTCAGACTGCCTGGGTTGAATACCACTTCTCCCACTTATCAGCCACATGATCTTAGGCTAATTACTTAACCTCTCTGTGCCTCAGTTTCCTCATCTGTAAATGGGGATAATAATCATACTATCTTCCTCATGGTATTATTGTGAAGTTTATATAAAGTATATAATGTTGTATTTGGTGAATAGTAGTTCAATGACAGCATCACTAATTCCTCCATTACTGTATAAATGAGAGTTGACTCTTTTTTGTGTGTCCAACCATGAGAGCACAATATTATCTATCAGTGATAAGTCTTTGCAAACAACCATGAAGGAGTATCTTGCCCCCTGTTTTAACCAGCATGGCAGGGTGTGCAGTAACATGAACTGGAGAGATCTGATTGGTTGAAGTTAAGGCAAGAGTGGAGGGGTGGGGACCTAAGCAAGAGGTGTGGAGATGTCGTGGTAGGTGAAGCCAGATGACATACTGGAGGGCATCATCAGGAGACCTGGTCCAGAAGGTCGAGGTTGAGACCAGCTTGATCATTGTTGAGGCTGAAGGTGAGGAACTGAGCATATGCAGGTTGGAAAAGGGTCAGGCAAGCTGCGATGTGCTGGTGAACACAGATCAAGACCACAATGCAGACTGCGGTTTGGCCAAGTCTTCCTCCAGCTATGCAAACCAGAAATCTAGACGTATCTTGACAACCCTTCCCCCCACATATCCAATCCAAACCTTTTTTGCTTTTACCTCCTAATGCATTCACTTTTTTTTCCCCATTTCCACTTCCACCACCACCCTTAACCAAGCCAAATCGTCTTTTGCTTGGATTGTAAAAGCTTCCCAACGAGTCTCCCTGCTTCCGTGCTGGCTTCCTTCTGTTCTTTTCTGCATCCTGCAGCCAGAGGGACTTTTTCTAAAAACCAATATGATCATTTGGCAGCCTGCAAAAGCTTTTCATGATTCTTAGGACAAAGTCACAATTCCTACTGAGTGTGGTCACACTGCCATGTGTCCTTCTGTAGCTGTGTCTTCTTCCAGGCGCCCCTTCATGCTGTGCTCCATCAACCCTGGCCTGCCTTCAGTCCTTCTACTCACCACACTGCACCCAGCTCTTGTGACTGCAGTTGCCTCTGCCTGGAGCACTCTTCCCTCCTCCTTTTATCTATCTAACATCTTCTCATCCTCCCAATTAGAGGTCAAGCATCAGGGAAATTATCCCTGATCTCCCTGATCAGGTTAACCCTCCCTCCCCATTTTAGGCTCTCATAGAGCACCACGAATTTCTCCTTTATGGAACTTACACAATTGAAATTCCACATATACTTGCAATTAATTATTAATAAGCTCCATGAAGGCAAGAATCATGTTCGGTTTTGCTCAGCATTGTATCTCTAGAGCATAGCTTGATGTTTAGAATATACTTGTTGCTTGATGAATATTGGTTGACTGAATAAATGCATCCGTGAATAAATGAATGGGCGCATTCATAAACAAGCAGAGATTCAGGCAGAATCAGGATGTGGGATTGTATAACAGCACGGGTTCATCAGAAGGCATTGACAGCTGCGTCGTCTTATCAGGAGATGGCTCAGACTTTCCCTAATTGGTCCTATCTCTGAGGTCACCTTTCAAACGATGAGGGGTCTTCACTCTCCTACAAGGTTCAGGAATGCAGAGGCTTCATTCTAGTTGGTTCATCTCTGCATCCTCAGCTCAGTGTGTGGCATGTAGCAGGCACTTGATGTGTTTTTTTTTTTTTCCCTTATGAATGAATGAATCACTGCCCAGGGGGGAATAATTGCCCACATTCTCATCTTCTCTACCATTTTACTGTTGGGCAGTTGGGCTTGGATGTCTGGTGTCTATTGGAGTTGGTACAACTGATGCCTCTGAATGTGTCTTAGAGCCACCTCTCCTCGGGAAAGGATTCTGACACTGTGCTTGGATGTTTTACGCCATTCACAGTCGGAGTTTTGGCCTCTCCATCCCACCTCTGCCATGTTGTGACATACCAAACCTAAGTCCTCTCACTCTGGGGTGAATTTGGACCAAGGCTGCTGTTGTTCCCCTAGGACACCAAGCTGGGTCAGGAATCCGCCTCCCCTCTAAGGCCTGGGAGTACCTTTGTTTCCTCCAACGTTCTGAGGAAATGACTTTTCCGGAAAGAATAGACCCAGGACTCAGTTTCTTGGCAGCCAGAACTGGAGGGATAATGTAAGCTGAGCCTTATCCTTTCTCCCTGCACTTTACAAATATCTCATTCTTTATTTCCCTCCAACAACATGTGATGACCCTTTGGCAAGTCCTTAGTGCTAAATTTCTTTTTTATGGAGGCAGCAGTAAAAGCTCTAGGGCCTTTGATAGGCAGTGCTGGGACATAGAGTGGATGTAAATCACTTGAGCATTGGCGGGATTTGGTTGACAGATTTCTAGGTTCAATGAAACTTTCCTTTCCCGAATAAATCAAATTTTGATCTATGAAGGTCTAAGCTGGGAACATTCTGAAGTGTGTGCATTTGGGCTGAGGTTGGAGGCCGTCCTGTTTGGGTGATGGGCATGAATTTTGTAGTGAGCACAAAGGGAAAACTCAGGACCTAGAGTCTTGTGTGTTTCCCTTTTGCTTGAGGCTTTTGGTGCTTTTTGCTCCTGGTCCCTTAAATGAAATGGATGCAAAAAAATCGAGGTCTTGGCATAAGCATGAAGAATTGAACCCAAGCCTTGATGGTGGAGACATTTTTATTTGAAAAGAAGTGTGTGTGAAACTCTAACCTCTATGAACTTGTTGAAGTTTCTCCATAGCCAGACAGAACAGCTATGGCTGGACCCTGGTAAGAGATTTGTATATGGAATGATGTTGAGAAGATCTGCTTTTAGAAAGACTTGGAATTTTAGGATTTTCTCCAAAGTGTCAGTTATCTTGCTGTGACTCAAAGTACCTTGAGGATCAGAGGGACCTGTTTGCTTTTGGACTTCGTTTTATTATTTCAAATGGCATATTGTTTTCACTTATAACCCAAGTGCCCATAAGCCAGTTTACTATAGGAGTCCCAGACAGAGACTGTAAAGAGACACAAGGTGTCCAGAGCGGGTAATTTAAGAAGGGACCTACCCCACTTCTCGCCTGCGGGGGAACCATCATGAATGGAAATGTGCAGCTTTGCTGAAGCCAGATATCAGTCAGGTGGGGGACTGCAGAGACACTCACTAATGGCCCAGTTATCACGGAATAGCATAGTGCCATTAACAACTGATTATACACATTATTGGGTAGCTCACAGCTAATGGGACCTGTCACAAGATCTCAGAAGACTGAGCTTATGATCTGTTGATAAATAGGTACGTGGTACACGTGGGTCAGTCATTTCCTTGTTAAGAAGGAAGGAGGAAATGAAGTGACAGCCTCGGCAGCTCCACATAGACTGGGGCTACGTGCCCGGCTGGAGAATGGTGTCAGGACGTGAGGCCTGGGAGGTGCAGTGGGATGTGTTTCCATTCTAGACTTGCAGATATAAAGAGTGGTGTGGAAGAGGCGACGCCATGGAGAGTTTAGAAAGTGCGTCAGAACTCCAACATTCCAAAGGAACGTGTCTTCCTCCTCGCAGCCCCCTGAGAACTCTTCTAGTGGGCTGCCTTTGTTCTTGTATTTCCTCTGTGGGGTTTTTTTGGGAGGTGGTATATTCTTTTCGAGCGTCCTCAATTGTGTCAAATCTTTGACGGAGTAATTTGCAAATGTAAAGTAAACAGAGATGAGAATATCACTGCAGACTAGTACTGTATAATTTAAACCATGATTAAGGTCTACTTCCCATCTGGATACAGTTATCTAGGGTGATAGTAAAGTAGATCTGAAAGTTAGGCCACAAACACAGGTGTGCGATATTATTTTATTTAAATCAAATGATATCTGATTTCACTCAGGTGAGAAATTCAATCTCACTCTTTTTGGTGGAGAGTGGGGGATGAGGACATTTCTTGAGGACTCTCAGGTATCAGTCCACCCGGGTTATTGTTCAGACCCTAACCCTGCACTGGTTCCTTGAAGTCTGGTGAATGCAACGCTTCCTCGGCACCATATTTTTGCCAAGGCTGGGAGCCTTTCTGTCTAGGGTCAGCCTCTTTAGGTGCGTTATGCCAACTCCCCACAAGGGACCGTGTCACCTCCCCAGGGAATTGTAACAGAGCCCTGGAGTCCCATTCCCCTCCAATCCCTTCTCAGTCTTGGGAAACCTCCCAACTCGAAAGCATTTGCTTCTTTCCCTGCGTCTCAAGGAGCTCAAAATTTTGGGGGTAAAAAAAGCCAGGTAGAGATTTTTCTGCAGGCAATTTCTACTTTCAGCCTTTACAATCCTCTGCTCAAGTAAGGAAACACAGAGCCTGGCTACTCTTTGGGAACCAAGGAGGGGAAACATAATGAGAACAAAACACACATTAATATCTCAGCATATTATATTGCTGTGATAATGGTGGTGATGACAATGGTGATGATGAAGATGATGATTTATACTGGCATTTTGCTTTAGAATTTCAAACCACTACCTGGCGTGATCCCTATAGTAGGTCAGTAAGATAGGATGGAGTGCCAAAAGGAAATACAGACTCAGAGAGGTTTTGTGAGTTGGCCAAGTCCACACAGCAAGTTAGTAACCACAAGTCTTCATTTGTTGGTTCAATATAGTTTTCTTTGAAAGAGGCCACATGTTGCCATTGTTTTATTTGGAGAATACCAGAGCCAGCCTTCAGTGAGAAAGTGACTGGAAGTGACTTAGAGACAGTGGGGTTTTGGACACTCAGGAATGCTAACAGAAGGAATCCTGAGACTTGCTGAACCCCACAAAGTCTCCCTGCTGTCTGGGCAGAAGGGGTCCCTCTTAGGTCAGACAGAATTTGACCTCCATCATAGGGGATGGGTTCTCTTAGAAAGAAAAGAAAGTTTCTTTCATTGTTATTTCTCTCCTCTGCATCAATCTCCCTAAATTTCTGCTGCTCCTTTCTTTATACTAGGACTAGCTATTTACTTAATTATTCTGCCAGTGAAAGTGGTTAAGGGTTAGACAGAAGAGGCAGAAAAAGATTGCACTAGAAGGAAAGAGAAATGTTCTATTTTTTCAGAGGGATACAGATTTATTTCAGTTTTAGTGGTTCTTATTTAAATTCATCCAAAGTAATTAATGAAAGCTAGAAGAAGGCCTATGCGCGCACACACACACACACACACTCACACACACACCTTCCTGGGATTTTTTCACTCTTGAAATATGTTGAGCTGTTTGGTCTATTGGTTCAGTACCCCAAGCCTAGTGCAGTATTGTCATCCCTTGCTTTACAACACAGTCATTATATCCCTAAACCACATTGTGATACACAGTGCCTTCTGTTTACGACTCCCGAAACTCCCACTCCATATATCACCTGCCATAAAACCCATCAAACTGCTGCTACTAAAATGGTGCACAGTGGGCTAAGCAGGAGCCAGGCAAATTGTGTGATACCCTACTGTGGTTAATGAGAGTGAAAATGTGGTTAGGACTTGATTCAGGCGATGTTCATTTGCAGCGCCATTGTAGTGAGATGGCAAAGAAAGATTCTTTTGTTAACTTGAATGACAATATATTTTCTATTGTACGGAGGGGCTCAGTGCAGAGTTTGCCAAGTTATTTGTCAATTGTAAATAAGTCAAACTGTGACCTTGAACAACTAGATTTTTATTGCTCGGGGGTCTTGAAAACTAATTAATATACTGAGATTGTTATATTGAGTATTGGAAACCTGTTGCCAGATTTTAAAGTACAGTAGTGCAATGTCTAATAAAGACAAAAAAAAAAGTTAAAATAGAATGTCCTTTTCCTATATAATAGATGTAATTTATCGTGTCTTCTACCTGGGGGATTTTGTAAAATAAAATGGAAGATAGGAGAAAGGGCATTGTACCTTTTGAGTTTTTTGCATTCTTCTGAAACCTGAACATCTGCAGAAAATTCTTAGCGATGTCTGTAACCAACACTGAGTCTCTAAAAGGTATGTAAGGATCTGCATTCAAAATAATTAGAACAATTAAACGTAGCTTTGTTCTGTAAATAATCTTAATTCAAATGAATTCTCACCCCTCCTCACACCCTCTCCCCATCTCCAGTTCAAGAGCCATTTTGCTCCTAGAGAAGCGATTTCTGAAAATGGTTCAATAAATGCAGGTATTTTAGTCAAGGAAAAATAAGATAAACTTCTCTTATTATTCCGTGATCCACCTTATTGTCTCACAGCTCTTTCATTCCCTCTAGACGACTAATTGTGTGGCATGGAAGACATATAGTGCTAATGATATTAGAAAACATTCTTCCACAAGCCTTGGTCCATTTATGAAAACTTTAAAGAAAAAATTAGCACAGTGTATGTGCAGCACGTCTGATCTCATTAACTCATTAATTCATCACTGAGATATGAGCATCCCCAGAGACACTCTGGGCAATGTCCTGGAAGCAGAGCTTGTCCCTGGCCCGCTCTTGTCTCTCTAGTTTGATCTCTACTGCTCTCGCCAGGATTAATGGAGTCCGGGGGCTGTCGCTGCCATAGCGTTATTATTACTGCCAAAGCTGGCACAGGCAGCCCACCAAACCCCAACTTTTCTACTAAGTGCTTCCTGTCTGTTATTCATTTGATACCCACAAAAATGCTATGAGGTTGCTTCTAGTGTATTTCCCACTGTACAGATAAAACAAATATGAGACCCATGGCAATTAAGCAATTTTCCCAAGGTTAAGAGAATAAGAAGAGGCAGGATCTATTGTGGCCTCCTTCTTCTAGACCTTTTTCTTCTTCTTCTGATCACCTTCTCCTAGGATTCTCTCCACCCCCAGTCCTCTTCCTCTCATCATTTCTTTAAAGTCTTGTTGTCTTCTGGGGAAAATGAGTCGCCAAGGGAAGAGCTACATGCCCCACCCCTGCACACCCCCCCTGCCGAAGCACATGCCTTAATTTCAGTGCAGGACTCTGACTTCCTGAGGCTCTTAAAATGATACTCTTCTTGGGGACGTCACATGCTATGGCCTCAGCAGAGAAGCTGTTGGGAAAGAGGCACCAAGCCTGCTTCATAAGTATGGCGGGCTGGCCCTGTCTGCCATGAACAGATTTCCTTAGATTCCTGTCTCTATGCTCACATCTTGGCAGCCCTAACCATGAAAGGAATTATCAGGATGGACTAAATGGGGGCTAAGAGAAGAGTCCCATCCACAGAGCTTTTGTGGGTGATACTAAAAAATGCTATGTACTTTCAGGAAGCTTTGTTCATCACCCCAATACTACACTCTCATAAGTCTGAGACACACCAATCATTCAGGTAGAAACAAAAGGGTAGCACAGGAAGAGCGTGACTCTCCATGGAATGACCACAGGCAGTGGGGCAGAGTTCTCAGATTGGGCCCCTCTGTGATCTGACTTCTAGGGGAAATCTGACTTCAATTGAGTCATATTGTTTTTTAAAAATTCCAACCCCAAACAGCACCACAAAAAGGAAATTAAACTATAAAAAGTGCATTAAGGTAAGGCCTTAAGGTAAGACCTAAGTTACTGGCCCAGAAACAAGTCAAAATCAAAGTTAAGAATAGAACCTGTAAGTTGCTCTAGGTAGACGTTACGGATGCCACCAGTATTTACAACTGCTTGATATAAAACAGTCTACCTTGCAACGGATGCTGACATCATCAGCACAGCACCTAGGACTTGGGGATCTCCAAGTATTTTATAAGCATCTCTTTCCTTATTCAGTTCTGGTGGAAAATCAGATAAATAGAAAGTATCATTATTCAAGCCACATGGATAGAAACACTCCAACTGGAAATGCATGCTTAACACGGGGGCTTAGTGATGATTTGGGAACCAGAAAGGGGTATTGCTGGCCCTCAAAAGCCTTGACTACATTCTCTCCTTGACTCGGTTCTCTCATACTTTGTAATTCATATTTCTGGAGTTAGAGATCTGCATTAAGATAGGCAGTTGGGTAAAGAGGGCTGTTTATATTGTAGCCTTGGTGGTGCCACTAACTAGCTATATGACCTTGGGCAAACCACTTATCCTTTCTCCCATGCCTGCTGTCCAAGGTTATGTTGAAGATCAAGCAAAAAAATAATGTGGACAAACCCGGGAATGTCTAGAGCACAAAACAATTGTATTATCATTATATAGGAGAAAAAGAAGACAAAAGAAAAAGGGATATAATTTAAAAAATTAAGCTGAGAACCGGCCACAGAGTTTTGCAGGCGTATAAACGTAATATCAAATTTAATTTAGGTACAGTTGTGCCCTTCCTAATTATTTCTTACACCTAGATGTGGCCCATGGGAAAATTCTCTCAGAGGCCATGCATTTAGGGTCTTGTATATTTTCAGTTTTCCTTATTAAGTAGAAACCAGAAGCCTTTTTATGCCTCCATGGGGGCACATCCAGAGCTTATATCAGCAAAAAAGAAACCATAACCTGAGGTGCTGGGGTTAGGACTGAAAGCCTGAAGGGGCTTAACCCCTGAGAAATGGGAGACCACTCCACCTGGCTGGCTTCGTGTGCTGCACAGCCCTATGGTCTTCTCCTGGACACAGAACGGTCATTGTGATTAATAGAACCTTTGCCTTTTAAAGAGGAAAGAGTTTAGAGGAGAGAGAGAGAGAAAGAGAGAGTATTGCGTGTGCTGTGTGTGTACGTGTATGCTGTGTTTATATACAGGCACTTGATCAAAAAGTTTTGGTCTCTCCATTAGCAATGGGAAAGAAATAGCAGAGAAGGAGGAGAGGGAAAAAAAAACTAGCTAACAGGTATCAATTGAACACCTGGAGACACAGAGTATTGTGCAATATGTTATCTGTGACATCCTTTTTTAAAAGAGGATGGACATTGCCATTTATTTTCATTCTCAATTGCTAATTGTTTTCAGACTCACCAAATCATTCTTTCTGGTGGTTAATCCACCACAGTTTGCCTAGCTTCGAGCTGGGTGCTCTGCCCTTCAAAAGAAGTCAGAGTAACGGGTCACTGACCTGGAGGAACTTATGGACTGGTCAAACAGAATACATGGATGACAAGAGGGACACAGCACAAAGTAAGAGGATTTGCAGTTAAGTGCTGCATCAAGTGGCAAAGACAACACAGACTTTGGGGGCTCAGAGAAAGGGGAATTCTAGTGCTGGAGATATGAGTAATGGAGTTGTGAGTTGAGTAAGGGAGACCGCCTGGAAGTGCTGGGACCAGACGGGGCAGAGAGGAATGGGCAGAATTTGGAGAGACTCACCTCTATAAACACCTTGGCTCTGTTAGCCTGGGACCAGCAGGGGGAGCACAAGGTAATAAACAGTTTCCTTTGAGAACTTGACTGTGTTCTTTGGAGCTCAAGGAAAACAAGGCTGTGAGCAAGATGGGATCCTTCATTGCTATCCTCTCTCTCTGCTTGTGTGTACCTGTTGCTTTTAAAAAGTCCGTCACGTCTCGCTCCCACCTCACTTACAAAACTTATTCCATGGTAAGTGTAGAAACAAACCCAAAATCAAACTAACCAGAAGAGCCCACAAGCAAAGAAAATCTAGACAAGGAAAAAACAATAACATTCAGTTCTTAATTGTTGTTTAAAATGACCTCAATCCTTTAGTCTCCCAATTTTTGAATAATCAGGTAAAAGAGGAGTTCACAGAATATTATTGCTCAGAGACCTGTCACTTTAATATTTTCTCTGCCTCAGAGAAGGGCTATTTAACAAAATTCAGCAAATCAATGACTGTTGGAAAGGAGATGTGGGAGAACTAATGCCATCTTTATAAGGCTTCAGTGGTGAAACATGCATTAAGAAAGGCTGCAGCCTCATGTTTATTCTCAGCAGAACTACTTTAAGTTTCTAGAACTTGGTCAAAAATATCAAAAAACATAGACATGTTAGAGTGAGGCTCCAGCTTTACTGAGCTGCTCTCCCTGGCTCTCCATGGCCCATTTCATGGGTCTTCCATCAGTTCATCAGAGAACAACCCTGCCTGCCTCAAGGCCTTTGCACATGCTATTTCCGCTGGAAGACCCACTCTCCCTCTCCTTCTCAACCTTTCTTTTGCCTAGTTAATTCCAACTCAGCATTCAGATCTCAACTCAGGTGTCACTTCTTAGGAAAGTCATCCATAATCTACAGATCAGATCTGTCTACCATACACTCTCAAGGCACTTTGCAATTTTTAGTTATAGAACTTAACAAAGATTGCAATTGCATATGTATTTTTGTGACTATTCCACTCTCTATTCTTTACCTTACTAGACTGAAAGCTCCAGGGTGCAGGGACTCTGTCCTTTTTATACCCCATTGTATCTTCAGCATGAAGTATAGTGCCTAAAACCTACCAAAGCTCAATAACTACTCATTTGTTGGATGAAAAAAATACAGACTTAATAATTATCAACTGCTAACAGCAGGTGTCACATTCTGCTGTTGGCTATGAGAGAAGTAGAGAGTAGAGAGAAGAATTGAGACTAAGAGGAGGGCCTTGACAAAGTTTTTGGAGGAGAGGGGTGGAATGGAGAAGAGAGAGGGGAGGGTATTGGGAGAGGGGCTTGACAGGAGAGCATGCGTAGTGCTGGCTAAGGGGTGTATGGGGCAATGTGACAGAATATGTGGGGATAACTGCCCTGTGTCTCAGATAGGTTGAAGTACTAGTCATAGCTCAATGTACTATGATCTAAAGAATGTTATTGATCCTGCTAGTTATTGTCCGTTTGCTTCCCACCTCTGAATCCATTTTGCATCCTTTACATCATGCTCTGTGTCCCAGGAGGCTGACTCTGGCTCCTGGTTGGAGCCAGAGTGGAAGGCACTGGCAAGGACATGGGGGGAGAGAGGAGAGAGAAGCTGGGTATGCCTACTCCCTCACTTCCTTGAGTGCACATCTCTGGTGACAGCTGCACCCCTGCAATGTATCCTCTTTATTTCTGGGCAGTGCATTGACTGTTAGATTCTTGGCTCTGTCAGTGGAGGGAAAGGCATTTTTTCTGCTCTTCTACTCTGCATGTAATGGCTATACTGGTAACAACCTGATCCCAGACCTAAAATCTCTGACTGAAGAAATGTGACTTAGAAAACCCTAAGCTGACAGGGGCATGGAGAATAGACCATTAGCAGGTAAGAGTGCTTATTAGACATCCAGTCTGCAAAATTCAGGTCACCAAATTTTTTGAACTAGATTATTACACTAGCTGTCTCAGTTCTCTAATTTATTTTGCTGGTGCAGACCCAGAGTCTGCACCCCTTCTCCCTGCTCCCCCCACCAAAAAAAAGTACAATGAAGTAGAACAGGAGGATTCTGGGTATAAGAGATTCTCTCCTGGTTCCAGTCCTGTTTTGATATTATGGCTAGTTAGATTTTTCTCCCTAGACACATTGAACATGTGCCCCCAGATCTATAAAATGTCCAATTAAGAAACCAAATGAAAGTGTTCAGGAACCAACTCAGTTACACTGATACATAATGTAAGGCCTTAAAAAACAGAAGAGAATAATTTAAATATGTTTTTAAACTTATAGCATATTATTTCTTCTGACACTCCCCTCACCCAACTCACTGCCAGATACCCAGAGCAAGAAAATTCACTAAGAGTGAATTTTCTAAATTAGGAATTGAGAAATGACCCATTTACAGAAAATCAAATGCAGTCTCTCTCATGTTCTGCAAGTACCCAAAGAAAATATACAGAGGGCTCATTTTAGAACCTGCTGCGGAAGGGGCCAACGTTTGATCTGTAGAATCCTGTTCACTAAGGAAACTTTTCCTCTTTGGATGGAATGTTGGAATAGAAGCCACCAGGGCCTGGATCCTGTCTGCACTTGGGCTTAATGGGACTGGGCCAGGATGTCACCCACAACTCAACAACCCGAGGAATGGAAACGTTATGTTGGGGATTTAAGGTGGAATGGAGCCATGATTGTTTACTCATTAGTTTCCTTCAGATTATTTTAAAGAACAATCTTGTATTACACAACTTGTACTTTTCTGTAAATAGACTCATTCTGTTTGTTTTGGGGCTCTACTATTGTTTCTCTTGCATGTGCGAGTAGGAAATCCTACTCAGAAGCCATGGCCCATAATCCCAAGTCTTCAGAGAAGAGCTGACATGGCTGCTCACTGCGTTCCCTGTGTGCAGACCCTCCTCTATGCTGAGTCTATGATGGGGATGAACGAAGATAAACATAAAAATATCTGGACTGTATCTGACTTAAACCTCTGGACATTTTTCTTAGCCAATTTCCCCACCCTTTTCTTTCTCAGGAGGTGTATTGCTAAAGGAAAAGGAAGCTTTTTACAGTTGGTCTTGGAGTACTTGCCATATGTAAGGGACTGTTTATAGGGCTGATTTATAAGCATGTTGACTATAGTTCACAGCAGAAATTCACTTAAGTAATAACTCCAAGCCTTGCTGTGTTGGTGCTCCAGGGTGGCTGGACTGTCTTCGGGGAGAGTCAAAAGATGCTCAAAATTATTTTAAATTCAGTTTCATTTTAATCATACAAGCCAACTAGTTGTAGTGGTCTGGGAGTCAAAACAATAGCTCCATTCCTGCCATGACCTTGTTGTGCGATTTGGGGCAGTTCCCTTAACTCTTCTGAGCTTCATCTTCCTCTCTGTGAGAGGGAGTGTTCAGACACAGGACCTCTGTGTTGCACAACTACAGGGGGCGCTATTCATATTGCAATCTATATGACGCTTCAGGAAGGCTCCATTCCCCTAGTCCACAGTGAGAATGGTGTCTCCTGGAATGGTGCATTGCTGAGGCCCAGGCTTGACCTCTAAGTCACTGAATACCTATTGAGTACCCATTATGTGCCCAACAATAGAGAAGCATGTAGAAAGCAAAAGGCATATTGCAAGCATTCGGAGGGGGACACCTGACGGAGGGTGACAATTATTTCATTTATGTTCATGTGCTTGTTTCACAGACAGGTGCTAAGAATCTACTAAGTGCCAGAAATGGTGCTAGACTATTGCATATTTTTCCTCTAAACTAAGCTCAAACCTGACTCCCTTCGTGAGACCCAATCCCCTCCCTCCAGAAGCTCATAAGCTTGTGGGGAACAAACAGAACTTGTGATAAGTACCATTGTAGCAGCATGAGCCTGAGGCATCGCAAAATTTAGCCATAAGGATTTTTGGATTATCTGATGTTTTATATTATTCATATTTCTTTTACCTTTTGATGAGTAATTGAGGTGTCAACGTACTTCAACTACTACCTAGTGAGTGGGTGAAGGGTTCAAGAATGCAAAGGTAGGTGACGTGTAATATGTGTTGTTGAGGATTAAGACAGTCAGACAAATTCGTAAAGAACATCAATGGACTTTGTGAAGGGTTTAGCAATGTGCTATAGGATTCCAAAAGGGAGAGAGGAGAAGAGTGCACTTGCACACACAGCTTGAAGAATGAGAAAGGTCTCCCGGCAGGAGGTGCCATCGAGATGACTCATCCTTGTTCTTCCAGGGTTGGCCTGGTCTCTGTTTCACACTCTCGTGGCTCCTGGTACTTTGCCTTGATAGCCTATCTCCCAGTTGTAATTCCACATTATTTGAGTAAGATCTATGCCACTAGATTGTAAGCTCCGTGAGGGTAGAGACTGTCCTTTTTGCTCACTATAGTATCCCCAGGGTCCTGAATGGTTCCAGTTTAGAAGGCAGTCAAAAATACTTAATAAATGAATGAATAAGTGGGTATTGAAGAATAGGTGGAACTTGGGATAGAGAAGGAGTCTTCCAGGTAGAGGGAACCGTTTGAACAATTGCCGTTCATCAGTAGCCCCCTATTCATCCTTAGAGAGTTCATGAATGTTAGAAATGCTTCTTACCAAATGCCTAGAGCGTTTATTGAGAGAAATTGCGGCAGCTGCACGGACCTAACCTCTCCCTAATAAACTCAAGAAAGATGATCACCCCTGATTTTATTTAAGCTCTTCTTGAATCTAGTAGGTGCTCATTAAATATTTGAAAACGGAATTAGAGCCTGGACGGATTTACTGATGTTTTCGGTCCAACAACCTTTTGGAATAACAAGCTATCATTGCCTACCCCCTGCCCCCTCCTGCTTCTCACTTAAGCCATGTCTTTATGCTGTGAGAAAAATGGTGCAATATGGGGGAAAAAAAAGCAGGGCATCTGGTTCACCAGATATGCATATGGCCACAACATATGGCAAACCCAGGGCATTTGACCATCGTGCTCATTAGGAGGTGCCGGCAAACCGGATGCCGCGCGTTCGCTGTGTCTGTGTCGTTTTTCTCTCAGCGTGTCGACCTGGTGTTAATCATCAGGACACACTTGCCTTTCCCGAGCAAATTGCTTCCTCCACTCCTTTCACCTCTGATTTCTGCTGCAATTCCCTCCTCTTTTGTGTTTACGTTCAGTTGGTCCGTGGCCTTCCAACACACAGGATGGTCTTACTCTACAGATCCCACTCAAAACATCAACAAACTGCGCTAACAACAAAAAGCCACTACAGCAGCTCGTGGCCTTCTCCAGTGGGGAGAAGAAAATGCAAGGTTCGTTTGCATGAAGGCATTAGGGAAGATAATCTGTTTTTCTCAGAGAGTCTGGGATAATTAACTTAGCACAGAAAAAAGAAAACCCAATCCACCCCAGATCCCTGATTTTCACTCGGGGACTTCACAACTTCAGGAGGAGAGGGCCAGGGAGAGTGCAGCCCACCCTCTCCCCTGGCAAACAAAACAAAACAACAAGCAATTCAAACGATTGAGAGTGGATCAGTCGTCAAAAGGCAGTGAGCTGCTCATTCATTTTGCGTGTTTGATTATTTCCCCCTGAAATGTCCTGGCTCCAGCTTTTCCAGGCCCATCTCATGTTTCTATTCCCCTCTCTCCACAGACCTCCACCTCCCCTTCTCTAAGGGAATTCCATTTTTCGATTCTCATTGGCAGTTGTAACACCATTCATTTAGTACATTTGCATATTCCACTTTCGTCCAGGTTGCTCCTGTCCTGTTGCATTTCTAAAAATGAGAAATGAGATCTAAACTCACATTAACCCTGATGTCATCCCCTTTGCTTTTCATTCATTGCTGTTCTTTGTTTATCATCTTTCAGCAAATTTTCAATCCATACGACAATACTCCCATCGAAATCAATTAGAACCAGTTTCAGAAAATAGACTTACTGATGCCCTCTGTCAATCTTTTCTTGAATTCCAGCTGTACACCATCGACGCACATTCACTTATTGCTAGATATACATTATTCCTTTCATCTGCTGGTAACTATCAAAAAACAGTAACAAATTTGGCTGGAAGGATTTATTCTCTGCATAGTTTCCTTCTTCTCTTTCTAAGTATTGCTGATGATTTGATTGAACTCAAAATAGTTACAGATTTTTCTCATTTAATACCACTCCATTATTTCAAGGCAGGAAAAGTGCAGATTTTTTTTTTCTTTTAAATAGTTTTATAGACAAAGTGAAAGATTTTTCATTCTTGCTTCAAATTCATTGTGAAAACAGAAGGCGGTTTTCCCAGATGGAAATCTGTCATATCATTATGGAAATGTCAGATTTCCACCCGGGGCATATTGACAAAAAGCCATGGTTTTTGCCCAGGGGGTGGAATTTCACAAATTTTCCCAAGAAGAAGCTGCACTCCCTGGTAGAAGACGAGGCAATTTCTTTCCCCATTTCAGATTTGCGAGACTGAGCTCTAAAAGATTGGTTTCAGGCAAATATCCAAAAGGGAGAAAAGATTTTAGCATCCCTGTGACTGGCCATAGGGGCTTGGCACTTGTTCATCAGTCAGTCCTGGCTGTATTTACTTTGGTGTTATAGTCACCCTGAGCTGTAACTCTATTGGCGACATCATATAACACGGGTATGTCATATCGCCAAACAGAGGAGAGGTTTCCTTCTTTGGCCTACCTGATGCTGTCATGTAAATCTCTCCCCTTTAGTTAACAGACATGCTCTTCTTAAAGTCTCCCTTAATTTTGGTAATTGTATTTTTTCCCCCTGGGAATGCAGCATTTTAAACCTCCGTTAGTGAAGAATTCATGCATGCATTAGAAATATTAGCAAATCATGTCCATGTTAATGAATGATAGGACATTTAGAGGAAAATAAAACAATCCCCAAACATTTTCATACATTTATAGTCATCAGAATCTCATGCTTTAAATAGATGAAAGAGATTTGTGAGTGGCATAAGTCATGGCAGAAATAGCCTTGGGACATGAGTTACTCTATTCTATTACATAAAAGTCTCGCTACCTTGTATAATAGCCCTGCAGATTAGCAAGGACAAGGCAAAGGATCTAAATATTTTTCTTAAATAAAGATTTGCTGTTCTCAATAGAAAACCTCCTCCAAAGATTACGCTAGTATAGGTACTTCGCTCCATTAATATAAATGACTCCAATGTATATTTTTTTCCTAGCAGAAATACCTGCATTTTTTAAAAAATGCAGCAATAACTTCAAACTTCAAAGGTCTAAACTTCAAAAGGTTTTTTGCATTCTGCTTGATGGGACAGCATCTTATGCACACATGCTTTTTTCCCTGCTAAATGCCTTAATAATGAGCTTGGGTTCAGATTTTGTGAATCGGAGCCAAGTAACTCTATTTTATTATATTTGCTGGGAAATGAACTAGCTCAGGGTAATTAGGAAAGCAATTTTATTAGCTTCTATTTCATAAAGATTGTTTTTTAATCAGAGTCAGAACTTACTAGAAATGATTCTGTGCTCATTGCTTGGGTCTCAGGAAATGAAGTGGGGCACCGTAGGTCCTAACCCACAGTAAAACCAATGTGATGAAGACAGAAGCATTGCTCTTAATCTCTAACAATGCTGTAAAAATAAACCCAATCTGATGCTGTTGTAAATAAAAGGGTCACAGCTCACGATTACCTGTGTCTAGTTTATTATAGACTAGAGCCTTGATAACTGAAGAAATTAAAGCTTTCTTTTAATTGACCGAGGAGTCTTGGATTCAAGTTGCGAACAATCCTGGTTTGGGGGATGCGGGGACTGGGACGGGTAGGAAGAAAAGGGAAACACTGGATTAGGTGACTATGTCTTCAAGAGACAAATGGGAGAAGGAATCGGGACTGATAGTGTATTTAGATAATGTAGTGCAGCTGTGAAAAAGACAAATGCTCTACTGAGGCACACAGCATATGAGGGAGGTGTTGCTTATAGGGAAATGGAGTTCCTGCAATCATGCCTCTCCTGGCAGCCGCTTATGGAGCAGAGCATACTGTTTGGGGCACCTCATTATAAAGGGAACATCAATACTGTAAATTAGAGACAATTCAGAGAAGGGTGACAAAAAAGATAAAAGGATTAGAAGAGATGACCTATAAAGAAAGGTTAAAGGAACATAACATTTAAAGCTTTCAGGAAAAGGAGCTGGAGAGATGGAAGCCTATGCTAACTGTCTACAAATATTTGAGCAATAATAATTTTAAGGAAAGAAGGGGATTGCTTGCCGTGGTTGAGAATGGTCTAATAAGAAGTAACGGCTTGAAACTAAGGAAAGGGGAAAACGTCGGTTAGGAGACATTAAGAAAAATTTCTTCCCAGTAAGGGCAATTAGGCAGTGAAGTGAACTGCCTGGGGAGGTGGCTGAGGCCCCATCACTACAAGTGTTGCAAGTATTTAAGGGGAGCTAAAACGCTCAGGGAGCTCTTGTGAAAGGAGAGAAAGCCTACTCTGTTCTGAAGACATTCCCATATAGGAGAATTGGGCTAGAAAACCCAGGAGGACTTTGCCAATGGCCTCAACTGTGATTTAAAGCTTATAAAGTGAGTGTGTGGAGGGTTGGCGGTGGAGGTGGTAAATATCGTCGGAGCGAAGAGCCCATCCTATGTGCACGGGAAATATCTTTCCAAAAAGCTGTTATTTTCTACTGTCGGTCATTAATGTTGGTGTTCTTCATTTCCCTTTACAGTCATTAAGACATTTGCATAAATCACTGCACAACATCTCCAGAAGTCAGAGCTAAAGTGGGAAGGGAGAGATGCCTCTGACAAGGAAGCACATTTAAAAATGAATGGTGTGAGGTTGTGTGCATCAGTTTCTGTTGTGCAAGCAAAGGGAAATAGAGAAAATTGCCATGTTTTATCATGTCGGACGAGCTGGAACAGGTGACACCGTGATCAGGTGTGCATGCATAATCACTCCCCCAAATAATCGCCATGTGGAATAATTCCCCCCCAAATCTTGCAGCTTCAACTTATTCTCTGAGAGTGACTCATAAATCTTGGCCTTGAATGTGAATCAAGATTCCAAGCTGCAGGCTCAGGGGTTTGTTGGATTTATTCAACTTTAGTCTTTATTTATAGACATAAAAGTGTATTATTGGTTGTAACATCCAAACAAAAGAAAACAGATTGTAAGCATCCATTAATGTTTTCCCAAAAGGGAAATCGCACGTTTCTCTCGGGTCTTTCATTCTCTCCCTTGTAATATTAAGATGATGTCATAAACTCGTAATTACTTTGTGATGTTCTTGTGCACTTTATATCTGTTAGTTCAGAGATGCAAATTCCCTCTCTGATCAGAATGTAGCAAACAATATGAGCAGGTGGAAGATAAGTCTTCAGTGGCTTGCAATTTAGAAGCCTCTGAAGTTTTGAATTCTGTTTAAACTCTGTTCTTTGGGAGGGGAAAGATGCATTTAAAAAATCTTGGGTCTTGCATTATATACATGAGATGAGATGTTAATATTCTGGAACGATGACTCGAACTACCAGAAAAGAAAATTATTTTGACTAACAAATAAATGTAAGGCTACGTTAAAAAATATTATTGTATTTATCTGGTAGAAATTTTTCATCCACTAGTCATATCCAGGAAAGCAGAGATACTTTAAAAGAAGAGATATATTTGTATGCATATTATTAGATGTTTGGCTTTCAAGAACCTGTGACATTGAAATAAATAGAAAATACAAAACATAGATCTTTGAGAGAAATTTGATCACAAGATGGTGACTTTCTATTTTCTTGGCCAAATCTTTGTTCTTTTACTCCCAGCTCATCTCTTCAATTCTGTAAGAAGGAGACGATAAAGTATCTATTTCCGAGTCCTCTTTAAGCCTTGCTCAGATTTCTTATTGCTCATTGCTAACCATTTTAATTTCTGACCTCTTCTGCTCCACTAGTTATAGACCCATTCACTGACCCTCTAGGATTTCCAACTCGGTGATTTATGTCCTTGCTGTATTCATGTGAAGCGCCAGCGTCAACCTCAGAGAGAGTGAGAGAGAGAGAGAGAGAGAGATGCTTCCCTACCATTCTCCTGCTTGGTGTCACAGCAACTTTTCTTTACATTTCTCTTTTCTTATAATCTTAATAATGATCTCGATGCTGGCAATTTTAGATGTCTCCAGCAATACCCCCTCCAGGAAAAAAAAAAAAAAGAGAAGAACGTCTCTTTTGAGTTGTCATGGCTGCAGCTATTGTAGACTGACAGGCAGCATTTTTCCTTGAGTGGTGGAATTTGGGGCAGGTTAGAGAGATGTGATCCTACAGTCACTAATCTGATCAATAAAAGCTATTGACTTCTGAGAGAGTCAGACAGGGAGGGTAGGGTCTGGGGAAGCCTACTTCCGCCTTGGCCTCAGTGCCACCTCTCTCCTACGGGGAAGCAGAGCCCTTCTTCCTTTATTATCAAGGTATTGAGGGTTATGGAGCCATCTGTTAGAAGGAGCTGAGCCACTCTTATCATTTGTCTAATATATGCCTGCTCCAGTCTTCTTATCAGTTGACAAGTAGACCAACAAATGTGGATGCCATTTGCCATCCTCAGCTGAGTCATTTGCGTTCAACGTTGAGTTAAAGGTGATCTGGCTTTCGAGCTTTGGTTAGCCATTTTCATATGTATTCCTTTCTGTATCTTTTTCTCACCCCTATGTTTAATTTCTAGTCCTTTCCCTCATTCTTTGCATTCTTTACAAATCCTAGGTCTCCAGAAAACAACCACATCTCATGTGAGCCCGGTTCGTGGATCAACTTTCTCTCTCTCTGACCCAGGCACGTGTGTGTGGTAACACTGTTCAGAATGGAATACAAATGCAGACTAGTGAGCCTTTTTGACAGGACATGGACGTATCCCACACGTCGATCCTGTTTAGTTATTAGAATTTGAAAACTTAATCACACACTCTAAGAAAAGGCTTTGATAAAGAATTTTACTCCTGCGTGTTCATTTAAGATTTAGACTTGACGTATTAACGCCAAATTTAAAATTGTGTCCTCTTCATTGCAATCCTCTGTAGTTACAAGGTTCTAATAAATATTATGTCCTCCCATCATGCAATTAAAATTTTCCACCTCATTTCACAATGCAAAACATTCACATGTTGTCAATCATTTTGAAACATGATTTTTTGACATCATATAATTTCACTTCATTTTTTCAGACAGACATCGCACCAGGAAATTATTTAAGAAAGAATCCTATTATATCTTTATTTTTCCACCAAATTTCACCTTCAAATGCAGTCATTTGTATACATTTCAGTAATTTCAACAATAAACTTGCGAGGAGAGGGAATGGCAACTCCTCAGCCAGACGTTCGCAGATGGGTTTTTCCTCTCTTGTGAGGCTGCGGCTCAGTTGTGGGCACCCGGTTAGAAAACAGGGTTTTAGCCATGGGAAGTTTACAAGTCTTGCTGCACAAAGTGAAAAGGTTTCTGCTTGAAATAGCTACCACCTGGGAAGCTGGGAGAAAAACATGCGTGTGCTTTTGAACTTTCCTTTGTTTAATAACTAGCAGACACTAATGATTTGCCCAGCATCCTGATTTAAGATGGCGGTAGTCAAAAACAAGGCTGCCTGCTGGTTGTCAGGTAGCCCACCTGTTCTCCAAACCAAAGTTCCCCTGACCTGTGCCCAACGCAAAGCTGTTATCCTTTAAGCCACTGCTAGATGTGCGTGTACACCTCGTTGGGTTCTCTCGCTAACATTCTGGTCTGCTGTCAGAGAGAAGCTTCTTCCAGGAAGCTCCACGTTGCCTTTTTTATGAAGAAGGATCCCTGAGGAATGATATCAGGCACAGTCTTTGGGGAGGTTGGGGTGGGAAGTGGATGGAGGAGAAGGGATCAGGGCTCATCTTGTCTGAGCAGCAAGGGAGAGTTAATGGGAAAATGTTGACTAAGGCACTGTTCAATTCAGTGTAGGATGAGTACCACTTCCTAGTTTTTTAAAATAGTGGGGTGGGTTTTTCAAGAAGGTCAACCATATTATTCAGGATTTGGTGTAGTTTTGTGAGAGGCGAGGTAGAAAACAGTTAGTGGTTGAGGGTGGGGAAGATGTGAAATAGGGAAAGCCGTGTTGAAACGGTGTCTGTGGTCTCTGGTGGGGTGAGCAAAGGTGGTTTTTGATTAAAACAAAGGGGCCTGAGGAGGGAGAATGCTATTTGGTGTCACCCAAAGTAGAAAGGGATTAGAAGAGTTTATTAGGTGCCAGTTTGCTTATCATCTGTTAGCATTAGAAAGTTAACTTAGTTAGCACTCTGTGATACACAAAATCCTATGGACTTTGCGATGGGCCAGATTACTGTTTCCAGCCAACCACACAATGGCAACAACATGGAAGCTGCTAGGCCTGGGCTCTTTCTTGATGTTCTACTGCTACTTGTTCAAAATATTCTAGGTTTACATCGACACTGTCACATAGATATCAAGAAATATATCAGAGTAAAACAATCAATAGTGCAGGAAGGAATTCTTTTAAGATAGTTCCATCTAATACTGAGTATTATATTAAAATGATTACATTTGGGATTTTATTTATTTGTTTATTTTTTGGTGAGGATGATTAACCCCGAGCTAACATGTGTTGCCAATCGTCCTCTTTTTTGCTGAGGAAGATTGGCCCTGGGCTAACATCCGTGCCCATCTTCCTCTACTTTATAAGGGACGCCACCACAGCATGGCTTGACAAGCGGTGTGTCAGTCTGTGCCTGGGATCCGAACCTGTGAACACTGGGCTGCCAAAGTGGAGTGTGCGCACTTAACCGCTATGCCGCCGAGCCAGCCCCTAGGTTTGGGATTTTATTAACGGTTAATCTGTGAAAGTATTGGGTATGGAATAAGAGTCCATGGCACACTTTTGAATACCTACTATGTACTGTGCTTTACAAATATTATGTCATTTAAATCTCACACCAACCCAACAAAATTGGTATTATTATCTCTTTTTCATTCATGTGAAATCTAAGACTCACACTAAGTCATATGGCTAATAAAGTGCCAGAACTGAAAATCAAATCTCCCATACTCTAAATATTTGTTCAATGAATGTTGACAATTAAATCCATACCGTGTTCACTTATGGATATTCACACATGCTTATCTATTAATTACACCCACACGTGTCAGAATAGCTATCTGTTTTTCGGTGGGATGACTAGTAAACTAGGAGATCCTTTATGATAAGCAAAAGCTTGCTTCCCCCATATTTCTTCTAAGTAAAAATCTCTGTAATATTCTTTAAGCTCTAATCCAGAGGAGGTATCTCCAGGGACCAGGGGATGCTTAACTTTGTTCTCTAAAGCCAATTGGACTAGAAATAATGATAGCGATTAGCATTCAACATCCTTGGTGATTTTTATCTTACTCTCTTGGTTGACAAAGTCTTTATCACTGTGGTACCTAAGTGCATTGACATGCTTGCTACCTTCTCATGAAACAATACTGGAAGGAGAATAGCCCCTTCCTCTGAGCTGTTCAGTGCTTAGCTCACAGAAAACCATTTCGTTTCCTCAATATTGCTAGTCCTTCATCATCTGAACCCTTGTGTTGTTTACACTTGCCCAACATTAATGCAATGAAATTCTTATGTGATGGTGAGCAGCCCTTTGAACCACAACAAGATATATTGAAGTTTATGCCATGGTGTGTCTACATACTACTTACCACTTGCTTTAGGAATTATTTGGTACAAGGAAGAGAATCCACTTGAATAAACTAAGAAAAGTAGATGTTTTAAAAGGCTTCATGGCCATTTCATGAAACCTATATGTGCTCATAGAGCTTAGCCTCACAGAAATGGGAGTGGAAGTAAGCTTTTGCTAGCTGCTCTCTCATCCCATCCACTCTCCTCTCTGCTTCTCTGTTTCTATGCTTTATTCTCATCTTTGATGACCAATTTCTCTGTTTACGCATTTGTTTACACATGGCCCATCATGGCTGCCTTCAAATGGTGGCCCTAGTCTGCAAATCTACATGACCATCCAGCTCATATTCCCCACATCAAATTAATGCAAATTCTAGTTTCCCTATTTCAAATTCTTGGGAGAAAGACTCTGCTGCAGCCCAGGTCATGTGTCCACAGCTCTAAACAGTTGTGAGAGGGGCAGGTGGCTGGAGAGGAGAGGTCATGCACGCTGGGCTGCTTCTTTCAGGACACTGGGAAAGTCTCCTAAGAAATGGATTGGGGGTAGAGAGGTTTGTCTTTCTAGAATCAAGTATAGTAAGAATTATCTGTGGGGAAAAAAGTGGACTTAACTATGTACGATGATGGGTTTTTAAGTTGTACACTTAAGAAAGAGAAATAAAATTCTCATGCAGAAAACCATGTGCTGGACATTTTCAGATAGAAGTGCTTCTCCAGAGCACCAGGGAAACAGAAGTACCTGATCTTAGATCTTAGGTCAAGAATCTACATTCTTTCTGGACTGAAATCACTAAGTGTTTCTTGGAAGGTTTCATTTCTGTTTCCACATACAAATCTGTTGGTTGGAATCCAGGGAAAAAAGAAGGTTGAATGCAGCCAAATATCCCTCCTTCTTACCCTCTACCCCTAGAATACACTAGAGAGCCAACTTTATCCACTCTAATCCATGTGGTTTTCATATGCAGACACAGCCACCACCAGGTATTATTGGCTTTGTGCACATGGCCCCAAAAGTCTTGAGGAACCCTGAAAAGTTCAGTTAGTTATTCAAATATTTCTATCAAGCTGTTTGTAGATCCTAATCGGAATTTCTAATACTCTTGTGTAGACTTCTGTGATTTGCTGAGGAAAGCTTAAATTGTAATCAATTCTTGGGGAAGGTTCGATTGGAGGGCAACTCCTCTCGGTGCCTGGGAGCTCCTCTGCCTCCTTCTGGCAGCAACATTGTGGTCTGCTCTATAGAACTTCACTCAGTTCAGCTGTTGATTCACCAGCCTTGAGTCGTTCCCAGGTAGCCGGTTCACTCTCAGGAGATGAAAGCATGTGTATTTGAACAGGCTGAAGCATCAAGTTTCTTCCTTTCATTCTAAGGTTCCGAGCAGAATTGTGATGCCATCACAGGATGAGCAATATGGCCTATTAGATAAGGAATATGATCCCAGTTCTAATATCCTATTTTCTTATTTTCTTTTCCAAAAAGTGCTTTTCGCGTAGGTCGCTGGCCCTGAAGTATGTGGCTGAGGGTTTATGAGGGGCTGATTTCTCTCCGAAAGTGCTTCCCTCTCCAGTTGGAGACATACATGCCTACAGGAGCTTGCAGTACTGTGTTCTAGTTCTACTGAAAGGAGAGTTCTAGCACAAAACACCTTTGTGTTTTCCCCATCTTCCGACAACTGTTTAAGAACGTTAGATTTTGTCCCTACTGCTTCCACCCTTAGCCTCTCTACCTAGGGACCTAACCTTGGAGTGACGCTGAAAGATCTCCATGTCCATGCCGACTATCAAACTGCCCCACTAGGGAAAATATAAACATGTAATGAACCCAAGCCTGAATGTAATCATACAACAACAGAATCATGTGAAAGAGCTGCTAGCTTTCATTTTCCTGTCCTTTGAAGGCTCATTGTGCATGGGCAAGAGAGACCTATAGCCCTCAGTGCCTGCCCCTTTCAAGGCCATGTAAACAGCAACAAAAATAACAACATTTTAAAGTAAGCTATTTACTAGACACTGTTCTAAGTACTTCACGTGGATCATCTCATTTAATTCCAAAAACCACCTTTCGAGGTAGGTATTTTCATTATCTCAATTTTATAGATGAATAAACTGAGGTTCAGGGAGGTTAAGTAACTTGCCTCAAGTCACTCACCATGTAAGGAGAGGGCTAGGGCTTGAACCCAGTGTGAGTCCAGACTTTGTGTCTGTAACCACTATGTTGTATCACCTTCTGAATATAAATCCACCCAGTCAGTTGTGCATTTAAAGGGCAAGACCAAGTGCCCTGCTCTTGTGATCATTCCCTTCCAGTCACACCTAAATTCTCTTCCTCAGACCTCAAACCTAATGATGCTTCCCAAACCATCTACTATTGTGGGGATTTGAAGATAAGGAGAAAAAGAGAGAAAACAAGATCAAGGAGAGAAGAAAAATCTAGGAGGAGTTGGGGCAGGGAGGGATGAACAGGAGCACAGAGGAGTTTCAGAGCAATAAAACTACTGTGTATGATACTATAATCGTGGATACACGTCATTATACATTTCTCCAAACCGGTAGAATGTACAACACCAAAAGTGAACCCTAATGTAAACTGCGGATTTGGTGTGATTATGTTGTGTCAATGTAAGTTCATCAATTGTAACAAAGGTACCACTCTGGTGGGAGGTGTTGATGATGGGGGACGTTATGCATATGTGAGTGCAGGGGTATATGGGAAATCTCTGTACCTTTCACTTAATTTTGCTGTGAACCAAAAACAGCTTTAAAAAATAAAGTCTTCAAAAAAAAAAGGTAGGAGGAGAATGTGGGAGGAGTGCTAAGAAGTGGTTTATATCCTCTGAAGAGGGACAGTGGAAGAGAAGGGGCACACTGCTTCCCTGTTTGGAAATGCTCATCTGTTTTTAATGGCTTCTTGCTCTGTTAAAAGGGCCCCACGGACGGCAAAAAGCAGTTCATCAGAGAACAGGCACTCTGAAAGACTGAGGAGAAAGGCTCCTCCCAATGTGGGAGGATAAACTTTGCATCAGAGTTTCCCATGATGCTGCATTCAATGAGTTATCTCCATTGGACAGTGTGGGAAGCAGTGTCTGGCCCCTCAGGGAGGAATCAAGAGTCAGAAGATTCTGGGTCCATCTTTCCCTCTCCAAACAAGACCATTGGGTCTGTGGCAGGGAGAAGTCAGTTCAGCACTCTGTCATGGGGAGAAGTTTTATAGGAGCATTTGGGTGTAAACCTAATAGTGTGATCAGAAAGTGATCAGATAAGTGATCTGGGCATAAGCCCCCTCCTGGCGGCTGGGTGGCACCGAATCGGCAGGTGAGTGAGTGCCCAGTATGAACTCCTGCACCCACCCACTTCCTAACCCTCTGTCTGCTTTTCCCCCTTAGTCCTTGTTATCCTTGAACACCCTGTATGTTTTACTTAATAAGGTTATTTATTATTTAGCTTCTTCCTCTGTGGAATGTAAGCTCTATAGGGGCAGGGACTTTTGAACATTTTGATTACATTTTAGGGAGTCTTCTTAGGTGCTCAATGAATGTTGTTGAAGGAATGAATGTTGTTGTTCGACATGCATTAGGACAGTCTGGCCAGGAGGCCGTGCCTTTGCTTTCCCATTCACAATAGTCATTGTCTTCCTCTCTCATTGTCTCGTCTCAGTTATTTTATGGCCAGGTGGCTGGCTGAATTTGTTTGTTGTTTTTTTGGCCTGAGCTTTCTTTCTCTCTCTTTTTTTCTGTCCTCCATACTGTATTCCATCCAGTGTTTCTCACTGTCATTTGGAGCAAATTTCTCTGTTTCTCTCTCTCTTTCTCTCTCACTCACTCTCTCCACAAAATCTTTATGCTAAGCCATGAAGTGGCGTGGGAAAGATGAGGATGACAACCTAGGAGGGTAGACAAGGGGACTAACAATTTCTCCCAGGAGACAAGGGGTTGGAGAGAATCCTGGTGTCAGGAAAGCAGACCCAAAGGGGTACAACCATCCTGCTTTAGTTCATAGGACTAAGTTACCCAGACAGAGAATGACCCATTAGCCCACATCCACACTGGGTTGTGGGTCAATAGTGTGCCAGGATCAAGCCATCAAGATGAAATGTTTTGCTTTTTATTGGAAAGAAGATTTCAAAACCTCCCTTGATAGCATTTCCTGGATAAATACTATGTATGTGTGCATTTATTTAACAAACTTCTATAGTGCTTATTGTGTTCCAGACACTGCTCTAAGTGGTTCAAAAATAAATACTAAGGCATCCAGTAGTACTATTATTATCCCCTCCTCTCCCCCATTTTACAGATGAAGAAAAGAAGCAAAACAGGTTAAGTAACTTGCTTGAGATTAGGAAGTAATAGTGGCAGGGCTGAAATTCATACCTGTGTACCCAGATCTGGCTGCAGGAGTCAACACTTTTATCCACTAATTAGGCTACCTCTCCAGTATTTACTAATAATTTTGAAGTATTGGTTATAGTCTCATTAAAAATTTTCCATAATTCTCTACATCTTTACAAAGGAGATGACAAAAACCTACAGTGGAAGCTAGGCAGCTATTGTAACTTCAAAGAAAAGAAATTTTCTGATCTGATTTGTTTTATTTTGATACATTGATTATCTAATATATATATGTATACATATACATTAAATATATATAAATGTACATACATCAGAATATATACATACATATACATATATATTCAAATGCTACATGAATATATTTTGCTTAATCCATATAGAGCTTCATCAATATTTCTTCTTTATTCTCTTTTATGCCAGCAGCTTTCTTTATGCATTTCCATTTTCCACATTTTTCAGAGTGATTGGATTAGGTTGCATACACTTCTTCTGAAATATTAAGTGCATACAATCCGCATCCACATGCATTGGGTCTACTGTTATGATCTATCATTTCAAAAATCCACATGTTAAAAAAGAACAGAACAGGCCCTGAGTGCTATGAAGTATTAGGTCCAAAGAACCTCCTGCCATTCATCTTCTCACTAATGCAGGGACTAACAAGACCCCAGAGTTTCTGTCTCATTGGCAGATCCTTTGTCCTAAAACCACTGAAACCACACATACACACACACTCCCACATGTATGCATTTCCATACTCGCTCACTCACATCCACTTTGTATATCTCAGAGAATTAATCCATTTCATAATGAGCAAGTTGCTGCATAGTCAAGTAGGAGAAGAATATCTAACTAGTGTGCCATTCCTGAAATTTTTAGAGAGGATATGGTATTAGCACAAGTGTCAGTCCAGATTGTGGAGCTTTGTCCCCAGGATGATTTGGGCAAAAACTAGATCCAGAAATGATTGGGCAAGGCATCATTTTTAACTTTAATTGCCTCCACTCTATGTTGTCTCTCTCTCTCCATATTGCTTCTTCCTTATGACCTTTATCGTTAAATACTCCCAGCATCTAAGGTGCCACTGCTGGATCTTCCCCCTTTATTTTTTCCTTTGATCTCTTAAAAATATAAGACAGCCTTTCTTGTTTGACTTATGGAAATTGGCCTTACTACTTTGGAGTCAAGCCATGTTCATTGCACTATAACTTCCTGGCTGGTGGTGTCTCACTCGGCTAACTTCCTGGACACCCCCATCCCTACATTGGGTCCACAAATTCATTTTCCCCCCTTTTATCTCAGTGGATTTCTGCTATGGTGCATGCCCATGCCTCTGAGCATACATTCACTTCTGTCTTCTCTTGAAGTCCACTGCTCAGAACTTCTGAGTCCCTATCCTCTGCCTTGTGAGATTTCATGACTGGTCTAAGGTTACAAGTAACGCAAAACCACTGACCCCTTCGATATGTTTCTAGATAAATTTGTGAGGAAAAAAAAATTTGATTGAATTAGTTTGTTCAAATGGAGAAATCTTGTGTCTCATGTGGACATGATGTACTTCACTGGGTATTTCAATCACTAGTTACTTATGTCTATAAAGTCTACAAAGCCCAAACAGCCAGATTTGGTCAGTCATCTTTGTCTGTACAATTCCCCAAATAAGGATCCTCTTACATATACATGTATCCCAATGGTTAACATCATGGACCAAACATACTGATTATTTTGTGAATTTTTCACAGTTCAACTGGATGTTTTGGCTCTGTGTAAACACAGATTACAGAGTTCTTCCCAGTAGGTATCTCTTTGAATCTGCTTTATTGATGTAGAACAAAGTTTCATTTGCTCACAGGTTTTAATTTACAAAAGAAAAGCTAATGAATGTTGGATCACATTCTTCAGTGAAGGTAATAAGCCTTACATGTATATATAAAAAGCTACCACTTTCTGATTGTCAAAGTTTACTTCTTTCTTTTCAGATTCTTCTTTGTATTGTTTTACAATCTAGGTATATCTGTTTAACATGAAATGCAGAAAATGACAGGGCTCAGACAGCTACTGCATCCAGTGACAAAGATTACTGTCATCCTGGCTCATCAGTTAATTCATCATTGGCAATGGTCCATTCCATTTCCTGGTAGCCTAGCAACAGCCAATGATGGGGAGGGCTGTTTGCCATGTGACAATGGTATGTGGTACTTTCCAGAATGCTTTTACATAAAAATAGGATGATAATTTATAAATTTACATTTTTATTTTAATAAATGGGAATATTTGGTTTTAGGGGTTGACATTCAAAAGGGAGACAATTTTATTTTGCAGACCATGACTTTAAAGTGCTGGACTAGTGACTTGATAACAGAAATGGAGCTATCAATTTCACACATAAACAGGGTTTAAAGTTGAGCTTGTGAATGCCTTACTTTACCTTAGAGTGGATGATATTCCCTTACAGAGTAACTATAAGAAATAATATAATTAAATGAGAGCTGTTCTTATATCAGCACGTGCACACACGCGTACATATACATACATGCGTGCACACAGGACATAGGATTTTGCGTCTGAAGTTTGGCTCCTAATTTTCTTTATCATTGGATAGGAAAAAAGCAAAGTGATCTATGAGCAACAACAATTGTTGCTGTCCTCAATATTAAAAAAAAAATCTTTCAGTTTCTCACAATCTTCCTAACCCTCTATTGATGATTCATGGTTCGGCAACTCATTTGAAAATCTGCTCGTTTGTTTTCATTGATTGAATTCCCTGATTGTTAGTGTGTATAAATGTGTTAGCTACTTTTGAAGCTATCTTCTGTTAAAGAATTGATAGAAAATCCTATTTAAATGTCATAATGCTTTTTCTCTTGTTATGACAGTATCATTGAGTAAATAGTTTTAGTGCTATAGTTAAGAAAAATCTATGATCACCTCCCCATAAATATTTTTTTTAAATCTATATTTAGCCTCATCTGCAGAGACAGGAGTGGAAAATAGGAGACTACCTAAGACATGAATTCCTTTAAATATTAAAGAGATCTCATCAATGATTTTATTAGTCTCTGAGCTCAGTAAAGGCCTCACTGACATCTAAAGCCTAATGATTTTTTTAAATATATTTAAAGCTTTGCACTGCACCTTTAAATATTGAACAATATTGAAAAATATTGAAGCCCTTTTTTTGTATATTAGCTTTAGGCAGAACTGTTGTATGATTTCCACTCCTTTCATGACATTGTAATGATGTTACCACATACAACTTTATCTTGCATGAAAAGGTGAAGTCATGAGTGATTTCTCCAATTTAAAAGCACTCAACCCTCACAGTGCTAGAAATGAATATTTTGCATATATTCATGCAACAATGATTCAATTTAAGATTTCTATTTTCAAACATTGCTTGAAACCTTCACTATGTTAGTAGTAAAATTGCCAAAACGTGTAATAAGATTTATTATAGCTGAGTAGCATTTTATTTAGTATTTCATGTTAACACGCTTTTAGGGTTACCTGGTTTAGCAGGAGAATTCATCTTTCTTTTCTAATCAGAGGTAACATTTTATTGTATTTTAAAAAATACTCTTCCCGTACACATATATATTGTGGCACAAACTGAATTTTCTCTCGCTGGCAACACAGACCCAAACATTGCTCATGTCAAAGCTCAGTGTACCTTCACACAAAGCTGCTCTGATTTAAAAAAAAAGAAGAAAGACTTCCATTTCTCCTTTGTAATCCCTGTCCCTTCTCTCCAGAATAGCCGTAAAATTCTTTTGCTATACATCCTTAAAATGGGTTCAGAATTTTGCTGCAGATTTTCCCCTTTAAAGGGGTCTTGCTACACTCTTGTTTATACTGTGTAGATGCTTCATACTGTAACAGCATGAAAATACAACATTGTAAGTTTCCTAGAAGCCACATCACCGCATATGTTACACGCACAAAAAGTATAAGTTGGCGGGAGCTCTTAACTGAGGGTCTGTGTTTCTGAAAGAGGCTTGCACAGATGGAGGAAGAGATGTATCTAAAGGTGGTTACCTATGGGCTCATATATAAGAGATAAGGAAAGTGTGTAACCATTTCATGACTGTACCTGTGATTGTCACAGGGGAGGCATGAAAAGACATAAACTCTTACCATTTCTGTGTTCATTATGCATATTTAGGCCCTTAAGTCTTCTTCCCATTCCAGATTTTCAATCATTTCAGCAATAAAAGAGAGAGACTTCCACAGACCCGTTTTACAGGCATTAAAGCAACACACTTCCTCTCCAAGTGTATTTATAAAGCATACATGGACACACACAATCACGTAAGTACACACTCATACACAAAACAAGTTTCTGTGTATGTGGGCAAGCTTATACCAAAAAAAAAAAAAAAAGCTTATATCCAAAGCACACACTTCCCTATCCAGAAAGAAAATACTAACTTGATTTTCATTTAGAGGAAACCTATAGTTGCTAGCAATCAACCCCATTTGTTGGTGCAAAGCCACTCACAGATGACACATCCATACAAATGCAAGTTTTTTGGTTACCTTAAATTTTATGGTAAAAAAAAGTTATTGGCAACTGGAGACACAATATGCCAGTTTGTGGCTTGTTGTGCATTTTGGGGAGGGAAAGAGAATGGCCATCTTATTAGATCCCTGGGTGGACCAAATTTTCCTAATTACATGGAAATCAGAGGCAGCCCCTAGACTAGTATCTTACCTGCCCGAAGTAAACACTCCCCTGCTGTCACTAATGTCCTATAAATCATGTTAAAGAGAAGCATAATTAACATTTTTGATCAAATCAAGTTTCAGCGTCATGAGGTGCTTGAGTGAATAAAGCCACATTTCAGTGCCAGCAGTGCGCAGATTCTCCAGAGGAGGCTTAGGTTGGCTCTGAGCTCCTCCTCGTCCACACCCCCTACCCTTTGGACCTTCACATGAGGGAAGGGGAATTTGAGTGAGGAGGTCCTCAGCAACATACCACGTTCAGTTCTGTGGATCTAAGTTTATCAGCAGGCAGAGTGTGGGATGCAGAGAAGGAGAAGCAACCCCATGTGAGAGAATAATGAGCAACTCTATCCATGTAGTCTGGGGAAAGCTGATCTTTGCTGTGCTTTGGCCAAATTGGTTCTGTTTGTCTTTCAGACCATTTAAAGAGGATGATATTCCCGGTTAAAGGTCAGGTGCTTTTGCACAAATCATTTCAGTTTTCACTTTTCATGTATCTTGAGAAAATTTCCATCCACTTGCCAAAGGCCAATTAGAACTCAAGCTCATCTGGAGGTGGGTGCCCAAGTGGAATGGTTGAAATACATTTCTAAGATTTCTAGCCCCCAGGAGAACATCTATATAGAACTCTGAAACTCCTGTCGTGGGACACAGTGCTTTTCTTTCTTTCAATGACAGAAGAGACTTTAGTTGCAAATTTCCCTAGAAGTTACTGGTAGGCTTGCATTCACACCGAAGTGGAAGCAGTGGATAGTAAACATCACAGTCCTGATGAGGGTTTGATTCTGGTTCTGAGAAGGTCTCAGTAAGCATCAAGAACAACACAAACAGAGGTGGTATGGAGATTTTCCCTCCCCGCTGCATCCAGTGTAACTAGAGAAAGAAATTTTCCCTCAGTCCCTCCATTAGCCTGGGTACCAGGGAGGAACATGTCCCGGCAGCATGGTATACCAGGTGTCTGGGATTAGGGTCTGCAGCTCCCCCCAATTCCCTCTGGCTCCTCCCATCAGCACAGTATGTGGAATTTCCTCTTCCCAATTTCCCATCAGCCAATGCTGGCTTTATCCTTCCTGCATTGGGTTGAGGTGGACCCTCTGAGAAGAAGTGATCCTTACCACTTCCTGCTCCATTGGGTGGATGTGTGTGTGTGTGTGTGTGTGTGTGTGTGTGTGTGTATGGGGTAGGGGGTGGAGGAGAGATGTGCCTGGTGCTAGGTTATGCCAAGACTCCTTATTTAAATAAATAAATGCAATATTAAGAGTCCAGGAGCTGTGTGTACTCCAGAAAAGAAGTACATTTTCTACTAGAGTAGTATAGATTACATCGGTTTTGAGGTATATATACAAAGAGCTTATAGGTTTTCTGGAGTCTATTCCAACTCTAAAGTTTCAAATATTGTATTTAATAATATAGGGGTGTGTGTGTGTGTGTTTTGGTGAGTGTATGTTTTTACTTATGTAGCTATTTTCTTTTCAAGAAAGGCATTTTTAAAAATAACAAGAACCAAAAGTGGTTTAAATTTTATAACTTGGAAAGGCTTTTTATATAAATGAATTCACAAATCAGAAAAAGAATTCTTTATTAGGTCCTGAGTTCTAAATTATGACTCAGGAAATGTGGTCACTGGAGTTATGCATACCGCCCTTCTCTCTTGGGTCTAAATGCCTGGAAAGCAAATGGCTTAAAAAGATAAACCCAGCCAAACTGGTTATTCGGCTGCTTAGAAAGACCAGATCCTGCTCCTCTCTCCCTCGAACCCCAGACAGAGAGCCCATCACAGTTTTACTCTTTTCTTTCATTTTGCTTTGTCGTTTTACTTTCCTGAATTCATACAAACTGATCTATGTTTAAAACAAATGAGAGAAATACGGTTTGAGTTATTCTGGGAAAAAAGTATTTATTTCCTCTTTGTAGAGATTCTGTTACTTGAGCTAATACTATTGCACAGGATCTGTGGTCCATGCAAACTTCCCGTGGAATCCCTTGAGTGATTTCCTAGGTTATGCTTTCAATAGATTCCTGGGTCAGTTTGATCATCTCTGCCCCCAAAGAAGAAAAGCTTATTCAAATAGATGATTTGACTAAGTTTTTATCTAAATAGGCCTATGGTCTTTACTCAAATATTCCCCCAGGGAGGTCTTGACTGACCATCCTGTTTTAAATTGCATAATAGCTCCTCACCCTCCACACGCTTTCTGCCCTCTTTTCTGTGCTTTGTCTCCAAGCTACATACTACCATCTGACCTACTACGTATTTTAATGATTTGTTTGTTGTCTGTTCCGATATCTGAGCAACTACCCCCTTCACACATGATGTAAACTCTATGAGAGCAAGGAGTTTTGTCTCTTTTGTTCACTGAATCCCCAGGGCGGAGAATAGTGTCTGATACATAGCAGGTATTCAGGAAATATTGTCAGATAAATAAATGGAATAAATAGATTGGATTTATCAAGTTGACTAGTTTTTTTTTTCTAATATGTAACCTAAATTTAAATTTGATTAATTAGTCAAGTTTAATTTTTTGCTGTTTCTTCCTGTCTTTACCATTTTGGTCATTTTCTTTTCCATGTCTTGTTCCTTTGACAAGTTATGTGACACCAAAATGTGGGGAAAAGAAACAAAAAATCCATCATTCAAGTTATTTTACCTCACGTAGACCAAGAAAACCAGCTACGTCAGCAAATTTTTCACCTTCCAACTGGTTGTTTTGACACTTTGAGGACACCACTTCTGTTTTATGCATTGTCATTTAGTCTTCATCGTTTCATAGCACAAGAATTTGATCAGAGGACACTTCACACATTCCCCAGAGTAGAAGAACTGGGGTAGGTAGCTTGAGGCTGCCATACTGGAGTGCTGAAGCTGGAAGTCTGAAAGTGCTGAATTCTACAAAGCTTCCATCTTTGACCCTCGGTGATTCAGATACAATTTATATTATATGTAACTATTAACAATCAACAGTCACTAAAAACCTAGCTACCATGTCTTACCCTTCTTTTATTTCTGGGGAAAGATATACATATACACACAATGTAATATAAGATAAACATTATATATATATAATATCCATACAATGTAATATAATATAAACATTATATATATATAACATCCATAAATTATATATGTCTGTGGGATACATATATATATAGAGAGAGAGAGAGAGGAAAGGAATGAATGAAGAAACGAAGAAATGATGTGTTGAATAATGCTTGAATCAGTGTTACTGAGCATAGTTCTTCTGCTTTTGCTCTAGGCTTCTTTTGCCCTGCATGAAGAATCTATAGCTCTTTACTTTCTGCCCCTCTTTGGCTCTCTTCTGGATGAGGAGACATGCTCTGCACCTGCTGGTGTGTTTTTGTGTGATGTTTGGGATTTTCTGGGGTCTTCCCCAGAGGTGACTGTCTGCCAGTGGTGAGTGAATAATGCAGAACAGTCTACAGGCTGTAGCCACCGAGTAATCAATGGGAATTCTTCAAAACAATCTCAGGTTGGTAAAATTTTCCACAGAAAATAATAATAACAGTAACAATAGCAGCACCAGCTACAATAAACAAGATATGCCCTGTATGCTTCCACCCAATTATTAGTTAATAATGCATAATTATGATTAATTCCACTCTTTAAATGCAGATTCTAAATAGCAGTAACCATTTATTTTATGTTTTCACGTTATTTTCCTGCACGTCCTTTATGTCAATTACGTGTTTTCAGGCACATCTGATTGTGCTCTACTGTGGTTTCGATGGTTTGGTAATTGTACATTAAAAAAAAATAACAACACGTGTTTAGTATAAAAATTAATTACGTTAAGCATTCCTACTAATTTTGCCAGGCAAAAAATGGCATCCCACAAATTTTCAACATAAAGCGGGTGGCCAGCCCACTTAGGAGCTGTATGATCTGTGGCTGGGTTTTGCGCGTGAGCTCTGTCAAGGCAGTTTTCTGAAAGCTGGAGATGGAACGCAGTGGACAGCAGCATGCCCCTGCGCTGGTCCCTGTGTTCTCTTAAAATTCATCTCTGGCCTCCATCTAATCAACCACTTCCCAATTACAGTTATAATAACAGCGCTGGAAATATCCTTTTGAAATGTCGCTGCGATCCAAATTGACAGAGCTTCTGCCAGCAAGCTGGAGAGTCAGGGATGTGGCTTCCTTCTTTTGGTTTGGTCGTATTTATAAGAGGTTGATTCCTGGTAATAATGAAGAAAAACATTAGATATGCTGTAAAAAATCTACCCAGAAGATCCATGGGAGCAGGAGAGGGGTGTGATAGCTGAAGGGAGAAAAGAAAAGGAGGGGCAGAACCAGAAGGAACTGGATGAAAAAAAGTCTGCTCAATATTGCAATATTTAGGGAATATTTTCTTATGATGCATTAAAAATATCTGATCCTTTAAACAATTTTCTGCTCCTGTAACTCAAAATAGCATTCACTAAGGGGGAGGGGAAATGTAACAATTAGTTAGCTTTATTTCTGAGGTTTTATTACTTTGATTCTGTTTGATTTAATCAGCCACGAACACAGCTACCAGCAGACGGTGACTTTTCCCTGAAATGTGCTTCCTGCCCAGAACGGTGGCTTGTGATTGTAGGTTAATATTAATGAAACATGAAAAGGCAGATCTTTTTTAGGAGAATTTGTTATTAACAAATAAAGACTTGGTAACATTTAGAATCACACCAGAAGTCACACCATCGAAAATATGGCCGGAGCAGATTCCGGAGCCAGCCCGCGATGCTCAACTGATAAATTTGTTTACATCCTTTAAAAGTTATAACTCAGTACAGACGTAGTGACGTCCTACTTTTCACATTCATGTTCAATTCACAAACATAAAGAGACTCTGAGCCATTAGGGAAGCTTTCATTTTGGCTGGGGAAGGATGAAATGATAGTGATAGTGGCTTTCATAGCAGAAAATAATTGTATACTTTTCTTATTATTATTTTTGGCAAGGCGCGCCTTTCAGCTTTCCGGTGTATTACATCATTACATTGTATAATGCATCATAATGATAGAGTGAATAGAGATGAAGAAATGCCAGCGTCTGCTGCAAGTTAAAAGAGAGAGACATTGCATCCATTTTCAGCTGGGGAGGCTGCTGTTCAGCGAAGTGTTCTCTGAGATGAAACAAAGCTGCCTTCCCACTTGGCATTCACATTAATTGTGGACTTGCCAACCGGCCAGTTTCGTTGGTATATAAATTAGTGGGGAATAATTCCACTTGTCTCAAAAACCGGAATATCTGAGGAATGCTTCCCGAGATGGTGACTTATTTGTTTTTTTGTGGTTTGCACCCAGCTCCCAGAAAACCTCCAGGATCTGCTAAACACAAAAAAAGCTCTGTGTTTCACCCTGGCATACCTGTGTAAGAGGTAATGGCTGTCATTAGGACAAATTATTAGGAAGTTTTATGATTTTCAGCAGCCTATTTTTCAGATATATTAAAATGAATCATTTCTCAAATCCTCATTTTTGAAAAATGAAAATCCATTGATGCTTCCTGAGAGGAAATTTAAACATGCTTATTGTTGTTAATAATAATACTAGTAAATGCTAATTGAGAGTCAATGATAGTCTAGGAGCCGCCAGTCAGGACGTGTCAATGGGATGCTAAGACAACCAGTTACAAAGGAAAAGAAAATTTTAGTCAGTTTATTTATTTGTTATATTTGTTTGCCGTTGTGTTGCAAAATAAATGCTTTTTCAGTGGCTAAAATAGAGTTTTTGAATAATCCAAATTTAGCCAAATGTATTTGATGCTGCCTTCTAAAATGTTCTGTATTTCTTAGTTCTACAACAATTATAGTGACGATAAATATATAGTCCAGGCCTTTCAATGCCCCTTTAACCTTTTACAATTGAAATTAACTAAATCTTAAACATTCACTTTTTCATTCCACAATTGTGAACGTATTGTATGCTTTGTATGGTGCTGGCACCAGGGATACAAAGGTGAACAACACAGACCTGGACCCTCTCTTCCTGGAGCTCATGGTCTAGCAGTCTAGATACCTTTATACCACAACTTGACAATTCTGGCCATACCAGGGTTTGCACACTTGCATCAAGTATAACAGTCACTTTTAGTCGGACCAATTAGCCTTGAACTTATTGAGAAAGGCCATGTTGGTCTTAATATTTATTCTGTTGCCTTCAGTCTTAGCAGGAAAAAAAAAAAAAGCGTTAAACCAGTTGGTTGAAGACAAAGTACATGGATGTTTCCACTGTCACCTGTTTATTTGGGCAACAACGAGACCCAGATTTTCTGTCCTTTAGATAATAGAATATTTTGGATTTTTACCAGTCCTGCAATGCAACGCTTACATAATCCAATAAAACAGGTGTATTTGGTTATTGAGAAAATCAGAAGTACCCAGTTAGTTAGTTAGCTAGCTAGCTGGTTAGTCAGTTAGTCTGTTATTTGGGTGTTTGACTATGTTTACCGATACCCACACCCGTTACAGCTGCCAAATGCTTTATAATTTACAAAACATTTTGAATATCTCGTTTGCTTAGTGGTGAAGATCACAGGCTTTGGAGTCATCCAGGTGGATAGGCCTAGGTTCAAATAGTGGTTCTGCCATGTATTTACTAAGTGACCTTAAATTCTGTAAGCTTCAGTTCCCTCCTTGTAAAATAAGGATAATAGCTATTTCCCAGGGTTGCTAAGAGAGTTGATGAGATAATCCATTAAACTAGCTTATAGGAAACACTCAATAAATGGCAGCTATTATTTTTGTTGTTGTTTTTTAATAATTTCTAATCCTTATTCCAACTTTATGAAGCAGCCTGCTAATGATCTCGTGAAATCCTCCTGTTTATTTTCATCTGTATGTGGCGGCACAGACAGACTCCCTTTCCTGGGGTTCCAGGAAACTTCCCTTTTCTTCATCTAAGTATTTCCTACCCATTCTTTAGGGCTCGGTTAGAGGTCTTTTTCCTGACTTCAGCACTTCAGTTCAACACATTGCTCCACAAATATTTATTTAGCTTCACTATATGCAAGTCACTGTGTTAAGTCCTGTAGATACAGCAACAAAAGTGGGAGAGATTATTGTCCCTGCCACCATGGAGCTTACGTTCTATCAGAGGAAGCAGTCTTTCAACAAATATTGCAAAGATACGTGTTTATTTCAGGCTGGATGAAGTGCTTACAAGGTGAAGTACTGGGTATTAAGAATGCATATTCCTGGAGACTGACACAATCTGGGGTTGGAAAGATTTCCTTGAGGAGGAGGTATTGGGTGGAGATCTAAAAAATGATGAGGATTAATCCAAGGGAAGAGGGTCAGGCAAGGTGGGGAGAGAATCTGCCATATTTTCCATCTGTGCAAAGCCTTGAGGCGCATGCAACATACCTTCTAGCAGCTTTTGATTTGGGGGAACACCTTCCCTGACCACCCTGGTGAACAATGAGCTGCCTTTTCTTGGCAGCCCAAAAATGCTTACTGTTGGAACTGTTTATTTGACTTCTTTCCAAATATGCCTTGTTCATCCATTCATTCATTTATTCAACAAATATTTATAGAACATCTAGGGAGATCCCAAGTATAGAAACACCCATGCTTTACATGCATTTATATAACCAACCATCTCTAAGGTATATTTTTATAACTCTAGATCTGGGCTTGTTTACTACGTTACAATCCTGACTGCAGGAGACGTGTCTATCATCACTTTCTGTCCCATTCAGTAACTTGCACACAGTAGATGCTCAATAGATTTCGATGACCCCAGGTGACCTCTTTGCTGATCTCTCACATGGCTATTATCTGCCATACTTTTTAAATCCCTGGCAACATTCTGCAATGTTGAATGTTTCTAGCCTGACAAAAAACATAATTAGGAAGGTAAATCTGCTGAAGCTGAAACAAATCATTTAATTCATTCCACGAGCCAAATGGAAAATGATTTTGAGATTATCCACCGTATTGGGTTATCTGCTCTACTGCTCCGTACCATTAACTCAGGCAGTTGGGAATTGCTTGCAATTCGCAAAGAAGCAGATTGTGTTTGGTTTGCGTTGGCTGTGTACCCTCCTCTGAAGTGGCTGCAAGTCCTCTCCAACTCAGCTAAGGCAGCCAGTCAGGGTGGCCAATAAGCCAAGTAGGTTTCTCCCATGTTGGTGCTTCTGTGTAGTGTGGGGCTCATGTGCACACGTGTATGCCTACCTTCTCAACTCTAGTTCCCCATCGACTAAAGGTGGCGCCTGGTAGATACTTAGTCACCTGAATTTCTGGATGACATGAGGATTCCTGTTAACCTTTCACCTTTTTTAGGGATAAAAGTGACCTGATACTGTCTTGTTCAGAGTAATTTTCCTTTCACAAGAGGTGGATGCTGTCTCTGTTTCTAAGAGGTTTTGGGAGGGGATCTTGACCGTGCAGAAGCTCCCTGGCACGGGAGAGGTTGAGGTGTCGAGCATTTTAGCAGTTGAATCCACTCATCTCCTTGCTCTGAGACCTCTTCCTGCTTCTCTGGCTTTTGAAAGTTTCCGTGTCTAATGTGGCAGGGTGAGGCGGCACCATCATGAGACACTTATTGCAAGCTTGGTGGGAACCTATCCTTAGACCAACTTGTACTATTCAAGGACACCTTTGAAAGAGAGCAGCTGATAAGAGCTGTGCTTGTGAGAGGTGCAGTTTTTGGGTGTGCAGTTCTAAGGTGACTGGGGTCCAATGCTGCAGTTTTACAGAGGGTTCAGATGTCTCTTTACAAAACCTGAGACTGAGCCCTTCAGTAACTGCTTGACAGTGAAGAAGATGGGAAACACATAGACGGAAGGGTGTATAGATAGATAGACGATTATTAGATACATAAAGTGCTGGTTTCCTGTAGGGACTTGCTCCCAGGGTGGCTAGGGAGTTACTCAGATGGTCTTAAGAGTTTTTCTTCATCACCTTTGCTCGATGAGTCTGGGGGCCCTTCCTGTCCTTTGGAGCTGTGAAGAGAGGCAGTGACACTGGTGCTTTGCAGGCCTGGATGCTCCTCCAGGGCCAATATGGACCATTCTGGCAAGGCTCCTGTGAGGCCAAGAGAGGCAGACCCAGGCATTGGCAGGTGTCACACTTTATTAGGAAGGCTACTTATGAGTTTGGCTGCGTGTTCTCAGAATGTAGGAAGGCTGAAGTCTTGGGGGAAATAAGTTAATAAAAAGAAAACACCTGACTCAAAGCAGGTCCCTTAAATAGAATAGGCAATTTGCTAATATCGCGGTACAAATGATGCTTTTCTTATACTAACCCAGACAAAATAAAGGACAACTGAAAACAGCTCATAAAAAGTACGATAACTTTTGTATCAAAATATTGTTGTAATCTAAATGCAGGATGGTTCCATCTACATTAGCATAAGAAAGGCCACTGACCTATAAATCTAGCATGATGGAAGGGTGGCACTCCATAACGAGGACTTTTGCCTAGACTTTTTGCTCAGGGAAAACTCCAAAGCTATTAAAAAGAAAAAAAGCAAGATCTTAATGTTTAATAGCACTGAAGAACACTGGCTACACGAACTGAGACAGCAGTTCACTGTGGCTCTCCCTCCCGTGTGTATGTTCTCATTCCCTCTGCCTCTACTTGAAAGTTGGCTAAAAAGACAAATCAGGGCATAGTTCTTACGGTGACAACCAGTAAGAAGCCAGGACTGTCAGTCACACAACCACAAGGAACTGAATTCTGCCAGCAACCATGTGAGTTTAGAAGAGGACCCAAGCTCCAGAAAGGAGCACAGCCCCAACTGTCACTGTGATTGTAGCCTTGTGACCCCCTGAGTAGGGAACCCAGCTAAGTTGTGCCTGGACACCTGGCTACAGAAACCATGAGATAATTAATGTGCGCTGTTTTAAGTCACTAAATGTGTGGTAATTTGTTACACAGCAATAGAAAACCAGTACAAATTATTCTCTTTACAAAATATTCTACCGTAAAGCTCTTAAATAGCAAAGTCACTGGGTACTCTTACAGGATTCAATGTATAAAGTTGCAGTTGACACACAACTTCTGGGCTATAAGCATCACAATAGAAAGCACGGTGATCTGTACTCCTGCTGCTCTCCAACTGCTTCCACCTCCAACGGAGGAGGGCCCAACTGGACCTGTGAAACATCTGGCCTGTCCCACGGCGCCCCTGCCGTGGCAGGCCCCTTTCTCAGCTGTCTTAGCACCGACACATTTGATCCAAATAGGGATTATTAGTCCTGAGGGGCCTGGGGGGAGGTGTTGCTGGTGACAAGCCTCCTCCCCATGCTAATAGCCCTAACCCTCGTGGAATTTCAACTAAAGCTGTATACTGAGAATCCACAGGGTTATCCAGACAGACTTTCATGCTGGTCCTTTTCTGTTTTGCCCCAGGGAGAATCTGGCCAACTATATATTCATTGCTATTTTCCCCATTATTTATTACCTAGACAGAATAGCATGATTAATTATTGATCATAGACCAGTAACTGATTAAAGTGTGGTTCTGATCAGCAGTCAAAAGTCATTTGTTTCCAGGCGTTTGTAGTTCCTGCATAGAGAGTGGCAGAACAATACTCTTTTCAATGCATAAAATATGACACCTGTAGGCAGGCTGTAGTTATAAGCCAGCAATGGAGCTCTTCAGCTGTACTTTGTCTTAATAAATGGGAAATAATGATTTGCCGAAAGAGAGAAACTGTTCGGAAGATTTACATGCAGAGAATATGATGTGAAATATAATAGGAGGATTCTAATTAGAATTGTTTCTCATGGACTAAATGCTTTGCTGAAGAGAAACTCACTAGGAATAGCTCTTTACCGTCTGGGAAGCATATCAAATTTTGTCTCATTCTTACTTTATTTCTGGGTTTATTCTCCCTCTCCACCTTTCCTCAGTCACTCCTTCTCTCCCTTCTTTTCTTGTTCCCTCACTCTTTTCTTCCCTCCCTCCTTTCTTCACATTTTTGATTGGATAGTCTATGTCAGGAGATGGCAGACTATGGCCCGTGGGTCAAACTCAGCCCACCGTCTGTTTTTGTAAATGAGGTTTTGGAACACAGCCAGGCTCATTTGTTTTCATATTGTCTGTAGGTGCTTTTGCACTATAATGGGTGCTGCGCAGTTATGACAGAGAACATATTGTCCACAAAGCCTAAAATATTTACTATCTGGCCAGTAAAGAAAAAAGTATGCTGACCCCTATCCTATGTGTCAGGCACTGGGGATACAATCACAAATAAGACACAGTCCCTGTCCTCAGTGGCTTCAGAGTTATGTGACTATATAATTATACTATCTTGTGGAGGGTAGGACAGTGGACATCTGAATGAAATACTGTGGGAGCCAGGGGACAAACATTATGTATTTAAGAAATGGAATTAGAGGATGACATCTCAGCAAAGGTAATATTTGAGTTGGGAGTTTCTTGGCAGCTTGGAAGTGGAGAAAAAGAATCAGGACATGAATCCTGTAGCTCAAATATCTTATTTCAGCCCCCACAAAATACCCAATCCAAAGTTATAGTTCCTTATTTGGAACTATACCTATTTTATTTTTTTTTTTTTGTGGCCAGTACCAAAGTTATTACTGAGTCTTCTGCTTAGAAACATCTCCAGACGTGGGCGGCTTTGTGGAATCTAATTTTTCTCTTGGATGTTGGAACCTACTATATTGGTGAAGAATGGAGCTTCTGATGGTGGGGAGCGGCAGGAGATCTTGAGTGGCCAAACTGTCTCAAACCTCCAGGAATGCTTGCAGAAGCTACTGCATTTGTCTTGAAAATATAAGAGCATGTCTCCATTGCTCTGATCATTGCAAATGGGAGTCAGATGGCAAGGGAAGAGGAGGAGACTCCCACGTGCCCACAGACAGAAATGGCCCTAGGGTTTCCAGCAGTATTTGCTGCTAGAGAGAAGTATCCCTGAACTTTTGGCAGGAAGCCCCTTCTCACTGCCAACCTTCAAACTTACCTGGAAGCTAAGTTCATTCCAGAAACAAACATTATGGTTTTTCTTCTCTCTTCTAAAAAAAATGTTCAAACTCAAAGTAGGCAGTTCATTCCAAGAACCTAGCTTCAGTCCACCTAGGATACTTTCCCGGCCAAGCAAAAACAAAAACTCAATTACAAAAATCAAGTAAAGACCAGAAGCCAACTGTGTCAGATTTATGAACTCTCTTTCTGTCAGAGTAGAAAGAACTGGTACTAGTTTGGTCTCTAGAAAAAGAGAAATAGGAGAAGAATGCTGGAAATCATTTGAAAATGAGTTTTAAAAATGTTGGGCAGCAAGACTTTGCCAAAAAAAAGAAAAGAAAATCCACTGGAATAGGTGAAACCATCATACTTCGTTTCCCAGTTATCAAGATGTCAATTCCTGTGTGAGAGGATTTTAATCCAAAATTCCTAAGGTAAAAGGAAGTTTCCTTTATTGAATGTGGAGTGAATGTCAGTTGAGTCGCCTGGCTTATTTTGACTTTTAGACGTATACATAAATCTCCTCCCTGGAGTTGTTAGGTTCTCCAATCCAGAAACTCTAGAAACTTCTGGCACACCTAGGAAAGGTAGTCGTGTCAGGTTATGAGCCTAGGACTTGCGCGAACTATGCTTGTGCTTTCATCCATGTTCTCCGTTCCTTAGCCTGAGGCCTTGATCAAGTCAGCTAACTTCTCTGAACCCTGGTTTCTTCATCTGTAAAATGTGAATAGTAATAGTGATGTGATGTGGCAATTGTGAGATTTTCACGAAGTAATATCCATAAAGCAGTAAGTACCATACCCAACACGTGGTAGGTGATTCATAAATCTTAGCTACTTTTGTTTTTAGTTCAATGTTATAGTAATTTGATTTCCTAGGAAGTTTGGGGATATTAGAGACTGACTTGGACTTGCAAGTTCACACTTTTGCCCACACACATTTGGAATGTGTTCACCCAGTCGATTAAAATCAGAGTGGTGCTTACTGAGCAATTTGTGAGCACAAATTTCTGAATGTCTGCTTGAAGAATGGACAACAGAAAAGACAATAAAATCTTCAGGAGACAAGAAGATTTTTTTTATTTACTCAACATCCACTGAATAAGCATTATGCATTAGACACTGGGCAATGGCTTGGGAGACAAAGATAAATAAAATATTGTTCTTGGCTCAAGATTTTATAGTCTAGTTACTCTGTAGGCATGTTAACAGAAGATTATAATTCTCTGTGAAAAGTGCCATAGTGGAATCCACGAGATTCAGATGGCAGCAAGGGGACAGGGAAGGCCTCGTGGAAGAAGCTTTTGAGCTGAAATTCAAAGAACAAGCAGGTGCTTTCAGGCAGCAGGTGAGGGGAAGACATGCCAGGCAGAAGGAACCATGCGGAAAGACATCGAGTAGTTCAGCACTGCTGGAGCATAAAGCACGTGCAGGAGATAGTGGAGGGAGGTGCAGTTGGACTGGTTGGCTGAGCCCTACATGCCCCACAAAGCGTTCTGCTTAAATCCGGTAAATGAGAGGGGGCCACTGGGAAATTTTCAGCAGGTAAGTCACATGATCCAATATGCTTGATAGAAAGATAATCTGGTTGGCAATGTGTAGGACTAATTGGAGACAGGGAGTCAGGGAGATAGATCAGTTATGAGGCTATTGCAAGTACCCAGGCAAGAGATGATGAAGTTCTGACTCAGGGCTGTGAAAGTGAAGAAGAAGAGGAGGAAAAACATGTGAGTGATGCTGAGAAGGTAGGAACTGATACAGATGGACAGGTGTTGATTGTTATTCAAGTGAAGTCTGGTTTAGGTGTGCAGATCTCTCACAGCATTGACAGAAATTTGATGTATGTACCTGAAAACTCCTGTGATCTGAGGTGGGACCTATGGGAGACCAATGTTGGCCTGCTCATATTAGCTCCTTAAAACTCTAAATAGGACCAGAGATTTAGTCCTCCAAGTTCCATTCTTGTTGATTGATATCTGGTTGCATATGTCACAGTGTGGGTCAGCCTAAGTCATGGTTGAGTGCCCACAATCTGTGGATCTTAGTTTATCATCAAAAAGAAATAGCCTGTTGACAAAAAATGGACAATTCACACTTTCCTTAACAAATTCTGGCTTCTTGAAACTCTAAATAAAATCTCCAATCTCTCGGAGATTATATCTAAATATCGTACTATTCATTATCCACCCACTCATCTATCCATCCATACATATGTCCATCCATCATTGATTATCTTTGACTAGCCACAAAAACCACCGGTGAATTTTAACAGGTAATGTGAATCAATTTACCAACCATTGCCATCAGGAAAGAGTCAGGAAAATTCAAGATGTAGATTTGGAAACATCTTTTGTCAAATCTAAAATCCACAAAGCCTGTTTATTTGCTTGCTCTAATAATCCAAATCTTGTGTGTTTTTTTTTAAAAGATACTTGCTAACAAAGCAATTAGTAAAGACATATTTTTTTGTGTATATGTGTATGTGTGTAAATATGTACAGTCATGTGTCACAACGACAGGGATGCGTTCTGAGAAATGCATCGTTAGGTGATTTCGTCCTTGTACAAACATCATAGAGTGTACTTACAAAAACCTAGAAGGTATAACTACTACACCTAGGCTATATGGTACTAATCTTATGGGGCCACCATTGTATACGCGGTCCATCGTTGACTGAAACGTCGTTATGCAGCACATGACTGTATATGTATATATGTGTGTATATATATATATTCAGTCTGACTCTTAATATATGCTAATCTCCATAGCACATGTAATATTAAAAGAAAATTTGGTAATACTTGAAATGTTCTATCATTGTGAATTCATTTTATATTCATTGTAATAGCATTGATCAAAATGAATTCATTTGGTATTCATGTAGATGTCACATGTACTTCCATAGGTGTTTCATTGTAAATTAGCATTTCTCAGAGGACACTTAAAGTAAGTGTTACTGAAAGTCCTCATTACACATATTGCCGAGATTAGTACATTAAGGATCATGTACTTACATAGTACTAATGCATTTCTGCCACTTAAAATACTACATTACCCATTTCTGATATCTAGCAAATATCTAAGGCAATTTTGAGAATTACTGACATCCTAAAGGAAGTGGTACTTTTATGATTAAGCGAGTTGCCTATATTTTGTTCTGATTTTTTAAAAAAACTAGAGTTCTGTTAAATACAAAAAAAAGAGGATTAAAGATGAAATTTATACACTGCCAACAACGATCTTTAAATGAATTTCATATAGTCAGTCACCCAAAGAAAGAAGAACCTTACCTAATTTTATTTTTAATCAATCACTTTGTTAAAAAAAGTCAAGTGCAGAATTTGTGGACCAGGCTATAGATTTGCCAAGAAAACATTGAAAACCTGGATATACCATTTTTGAGCTTGACTTATCTCAGAAGCAACAAACAAACATACAAGCAAATGGAGGATCATCAGTCTTTGCTATTTATGCCCTCCTTGTAACTTACCCATTACTATTTGGGGCGGAATTTTTGTTGTGATCATCATGATGTTGGGGGAAAATGGTGGCGGCTCACCGGGATAGCAGTTGGCTATAGGGGAATTGACGAGTAAGTCAAGAAACGCTGTTGTTGGCTCTTCTCAACTGCCCGAGAATTCTGACAGAGAAAGGACGAGGGTTCTGATGAGGGGCATGGCAGTGGCAACAGGCTTGTAGATCAAGCAGGTAAAGCTTTGGGATTCATCAGGATATTCTGAGTGCTGGTTGGGATGTCTGTCTGAGAGTCACACTTCAAAAAGACATAACATATGCTTTGAAGAATAGGATTTCCCACTACAGTTTTGGTGGGGTGGAAAATGGTACAGCTGCTATGGAAAACAGTATGGAGGTTCCTCAAAAAATTAAAAATAGACTACCATATCAGCAATCTCACTTCTGGGTATATGTCCAAAATAATTGAAATTAGGATCTCAAAGAGATATTAGCACCCTCATGGTCATTAAAGCACTAATCACAATAGCCAAGATGTGGAAACAACCTAAATGTCTATTGATGGAAGAGGGATAAAGAAAATGTGATACATACGTACAATGGAATATTAGTCATCCTTGAAAAAGAAGGAAATCCTGTAAAATTCAACAATATGGATGAATGTTAAGGACATTATACTAAATGAAGTAAGCCAGTCAGAGAAGGGCAAATTCTGCATGATTGCACTTATATGAGATATCTAAATTTGTCAAATTCGTAGAATCAAAGGGTGGAATGGTGGTTACTGGGGCTGGAGGGAGGGGGAAATAGGGAGTTGCTAATCTAGGAGCATAAAATTTCAGTTAAGCAAGATAAGTTCTAGAGATCTGCTGTACGACATTGTACCTATAGTTAACAATACAGTATTGTACACTTAAAAATTTGTTAAGAAGGTAAATCTTGTGTTGTGTTCTTACCACAATAAAATAAAACTAAAAAAAAAAAAAAAGACAATAGAGTTTCCCAATAAAAAGCTGTGCACTAAAGGGATTTAGGGTCACATAAGGGAAAACTCTTAGTGCTTCCAGGACATGCCCAGTCATCCATTGTAGGTCCAAAGTTCTTTTTCTTCTTAGATTCATTTGTTCTTATCTTCCTCTCTGCACAGACCATCTGTTTGCTCTCTACACCTGGTACCACACTGAAGGGTTGTCCCTGCGATGGACTTTCTCCTCTCAGCCACGCTGTCAGGAGACAGCACCTTATTTGGCACTGACTCAGTGGGAGCCAAGTTTCCAGAGGTTACCAACTCACACCTGCAGAATTTGCAGGCACATCCGTTTTGCAAACACACAAAATGGGTAATTGGGCACACAAATGCCTATTTGCATTGCAATTTGGCGTTTGTATACACAGTGATGGATTTTTTTCATGTGCAAATGTGGGGGATGCAAGTGCAAAATGGATGTCCTCAGGAAGGAGGGGTGCCTCTAAAAACATATATCTTTTCAGAAACTTGCTAGAATTTTGAGGAGTACCAGGAAAATATGTAGGCATATGGTTGTATTTTTCTTTTTTCCCCCATTCGGGGAAAGTCCTAATAGAACACAGTTCATTTGTTACTTTTTGAAGAAGGGCTACTTTTTCCCAAATAGGCAGAGAGACATCAGGGTTTTTACACTCGAATAAAGGACTTATCTAAGGTGTCATGCAGTCAGCTAATAAATATTAGTACTTTAGCTCTAATGAAATATGAGAAGTTTTTACATTCTTAGAGTGTTGGGCATTTTCTGATGAGGGCCATACACTGATTTTGAGGCGCATTGTTCTGTTTAATGTTAAAGTTCTACACGCAAACACAGGGCAACATCTGGAACCACAGATTTTATAACTAATCAGAATAATGCAGAAAAAAATAGTGATGGCCCTTGTACAAGGAATGGATGCAGAGTGTTGAGGTGCTTCACGTGTTCCACGTCATTCTCTGGTTTCTTTGTCCCTCCTGTCTGCCCTTGGCTCTTTAAGTCTCAGTGCTGCTCTCTCAAATCTCATCATGTCCAGGGGCCTCAGGAAAGGAAGATGCGAGCATCCACCTGAGGGATCCTAGGCTATGGCTCAGAACCATGCCCTCCTTTGCCAGTCACTGACTTGCATCTGCCTGTTGTCCAGACTGGCCCCTGGTTCCACATCAGAGTCCATATCTTCTGATCCCGTCTGCTAATGACAACTTGCAGGACCTTCTCTTGGATCTTTTGGACGCTAGCTTACTACTCAGTTGTGGCTTCACTTCCTTCCTTTGTTTTGCCTGTGATGCTCTGTGGAATCTGCTTCTAGGAAAGCCTGACTGGCCTGCAGCCAGGACATGAACTTCTGCCCAGCAACTATGGGTATGGATCACGAGCTTTGTTCCTGGCTCTCCTCTTCTTCCTCCGAACATTCTTACTTTTTCTGAGCCCAGACACACTCATGACTTGCATTATCGCCTGTAGTCTGACCGACACCACTCATCTATGTTTCATTGTTGCCCAGTTGCTTTGTGCTGTCATTATCTCTATTTTAACATACCTAAAGCCGGATTTGGTTTTCTCTCCTTAGTTTCTTCCTCCTAGCATTTGATTTACTGTCCCCGTCTTCTCTCCTCTCTCAGCCTTTTCATCCTCATTGTTGCCTTTCTTTTCTCTTCCACTCTTATCCCAAGGGCCATTGAGTCTTCCTGAGACTCCTTTTGAACTGTCTCAGGTTCTAAGCCTTTCTCTTTACTACAGCCACCACCATCCAGTCCCCTTATGACTGGATGGTGGTATTTACTGTCTGAGATGTCTTTTTGCTTGACTATTATTTCATTAAATGCCCTGCTTACTATGGCGTTCATGTGATTATGAGCTAAAGAGATCCCAAATTATCAGGGCAAGTTCCAGCTCCCCTTCATGGCCTCAGGGCATATATTCACCATTATTTCCCACAGTAATACTGGGAAATTCTTTAACAGATTTTTACTCCAGACTTTTCTCTTCATTTGCTCAAATATGCCTCTCTCTTACCTGCCTCTGCCTCTTTCCATGTGGATTTCTCAGCCTGGAATATTTTCTCCTTCCTCATTTCTCTAAATCCCAAAACAGCCTTTGAGGTCCCCACAAGCCCTAGTTCTTGAACGAAACTGCTTTAAATTGGCCCAACACAGCTTTTGCCCACTCTGAATCCTACAGCAGTGAGAGCCCGACAGCTGTGGCTCTACGTGGATCAAGCATCTCCTCGAATTATTTTTTCAGGTCTTGCACTAGACTGTAATTTCCTTAAGGATGGTCACTATGCTTCATAATATTATGCCCTTTGCAATACTTAGCACAGTGCCATTCATATGGAAAATGCTCCCTTAAGACTTCTTGACTCTGTTTCTCTTTACATCTCAGAGCACTGGAGATTAGAAGAGAAGCCTGAAGGGGCCGGCCCCGTGGCTTAGCGGTTAAGTGCACACGCTCTGCTACTGGCGGCCTGGGTTCGGATCCCGGGCGCACACCGAGGCACCGCTTCTCCGGCCATGCTGAGGCCGCGTCCCACATACAGCAACTAGAAGGATGTGCAACTCCGACATACAACTATCTACTGGGGTTTTGGGGAGAAAAGGGGAAAAAAAAAATAAAAGGAGGATTGGCAATAGATGTTAGCTCAGGGCTGGTCTTCCTCAGCAAAAAGAGGAAGATCGGCATGGATGTTAGCTCAGGGCTAATCTTCCTCACAAAAAAAAAAAAAAAAAGGAAGAGAAGCCTGAAGAGTTAGTAGCGGGAGAAAGTCGTGAAGCTCCATTAAATATTCTCTATTTATAGTGCTTCCAGCACACCAGGTTATTATTATTGTTTAATATTTAAACTCCGGTTCCTCCCCTTTTCTCCTCCTCCAGAGTAACAAGGGCCTAATAGGCTTCATGTATAAGTGCCTATTTTTATTAAAGACAAGTGTAATCTTTTGTAGACCAAATGTCCCTATCATAAATGCTAACGGAGAAAAAATATTAGGACTCATTTATTTATGAACCTGTTAATAATGAGGAGCAGTTATGTAAAAAAGGCTTCCTCAGCAAAAGCTCCTGAACAAACAATGCACACTGGGGAAAAAGAAGCTAGTTAGCCTTCTTGACTTAGATAAAGCTATGGAGAAATGACAAGTGCCAGTAATTAGCGCAGCCTCTTCAACAAGATAACCCTATACATCTTTGTCTATTTCAATCACCAAAGACTCCGATTCAGTGTAAAATTAAACCTTGGATGCCATCAATTTCTGTTAACCTCTTTATATTGTTCTGTGTTCATGCCTATGTGATAGATAGATTTTGTCATTTTATTAAATGGTGACATCTTTACAGACACGTGACCTAAAAATCTGTTTGCTCCTTAGCGAAGTATTCTAAATCATCTCATGGTATGGTTCACAACTAGGGGACTGGATGTATTCCCATATCCCATTGGTCAACTCCTTGTCTTTAAAAACTTGACACTTCTGTTTGAGCTACCCTGCTTTTGGCTGCTTACCCCAAACCTACCCTTCTCCAAATAATCTGGTTAGAATACTACTTAAGGTCTAGACTCCATCAGGCTGTTTATTATATTCACATATCTATCATGGAAACTGTGATTTGAAGCATCATCTCCCTCTGTACTTATTTCCTTCTTACTGCTCAGTACCACCCTCCAGCCTATTTTAAAGGCTCCTGATTACCCACGATTTCAACAGTTAGTTTTAATCTGGGCTGTTCTAAAATTTTACTGCTTAATATTCTTTGCTGCCAATAGGTTTTTATTAATTTATTCATTCATTATTGTAAGAAATAACAATAAAAATGATCATCCAAATTGGGAAATAGGAATTATAAGAAATTACAGTTTAATTTTGGAGTCCAGGTTTATTTACAGTAAGTCTTGTGTAGACTCGTGATGAAGCCAGTAGGACCAAGGAGCATGGCATGTTTCAAGCTGTCCTACCAGGCACTGGCCCAGCTCAGGGTGTCGTTCACGTGTGAGACAATTCTGTGTCCAGGGTACAGGAGAACATCACGTAGCTTAGAAGAAAAGTGTACAACATGCTCTAAATTCCCTACTCTCCTTCATTAACTTCCTTCCAAATTTTATTTCATTAAAATGTTTCCTACCATTTAATTTTGTGCAGGTCTGCATTCCCTCTTGTCCTCTTCCTAGGAACCTCACTTCTCTGGATGAATAACATTTTTGTTTAATGTGCTTCCCCTACCTTTTATTAACTACGTTGTGTTCTTCTTTTTTTTTCCATTCAGGAGACAATATGATATGCTTAGTCCCTTATGGTGAGAAGGGTGCCAAAATTCAGCTTCTGTAAACTTCTTCTCAATTTGAGTACTGATTACACTGGTTCCCTGGGAAATATTACAAGCTATCATTTAAATATGTATTTACATGATATTTTAAGATGCACGTTATCTAGCCAATAAAGCAAAACAGCTCACAACAAGGAAACGGAATCAAGTGCATTTAGATGGTGTTTAAAAGCACAGGTTGCTTTGTAGTAAATGGTGAGGGAGCCTTTGGGACAGATGCTGTTCGTCAAGGGGACTCTATGCAGGGTCTTAACTTTGTTGCTGCGATTGTTTCCGTGACCTGCAGCTTTGCCCTCTGGGTTAGATAGACGGGACCACTGCGTAAAAGTCACTGTGATCTTTACATTTGTGAAATTTTTGGTTGTTGAAGAAAGAAGTAGCGATGGAAGTGAAAGAAAGGCAGAAAGAAAATTAGAAAGTAGGGAAGAAGAAAAGAAGATTAGGAGAAAAGGACATTGATACTTTGGAAACAAAGAAAACCCACCTAGGCAGCTATTCTGAGCTAAAAAAAAAAGGTGCAGCTCTTCTTGGGAAAGACATACAACAATGTGCTCTTTGCTTGTAAGTGGCCGTGACTGTGGATATTTGGATTATTAGCCAGCCTCCTGAAAGCCATGCCAACCAAAATCACGAGCAGAAACTCTGAATCAGCACAGGGATGAATTCTATTCGAGAGCTCCGTCAAACAAACAACAGCAACACAACACCACCACCACCACAGCGAAAGGAATCATTTTTAGAGGGAGCAGCTGTCCAGCTTTCACCCTCAGATATTGAAAAATTTACAGAATGCAATGCTCCAAGTCATCTTCAAGTAGTTCTACGCTCACTTCTGGCTCTTCTTATTTCCTGTTCCTCTCTCTGTTCCCCATCTAAGACCCTCACGTCTGGGCAAGACCTCTGTGACATGAGCGCCATTTCTGCCAGCTGGAGGAGCGCCAGCCCTCCTGCATTTACTTTTCCTCCCCCCTTTCTCTGTTGTCTGAGCTTTAACTTTCTTCTCCAGACACTTCTCAACTTTTCAGGTGTGCTCTAAGTGTCCCTTCCCTATTTAAAAACAAAAAGAAAGAAAAAGAAAAAAGAAAAAAAAAAGCACATGTGGTTTAATTTTCACTATTTTTAGGTGTTAAGTTTTAGATTCGCACTTTATGTCTTAAACCACTGTATTAGAATGCTGCTTGACTCACTCCCAAATTGAAGACCTTTTAAAAAAATTGAAGCAGTCCAATAATTTTAAATCACTCTACACTGTGCATTGCAATTTAAAATTATTGGAGTGCTTCAAATTTTTATAAGCCCTTGAATTTGGAAGTGATCAAGGTTCTAGGCATACTCAGTGTAGAGCAATTTAAAATTATAAGAGCTGTCAAATTTTTATATAAGCACTTCAGTTAGAAAAGGGATTTGGGTTCTGGGCATGTGCAGAGAAGAGCCATTTAAATTATTAAAAGTACTGCAATTTTTTTTTTTCCCCAAGCACCTGATTTTGGAAGAGTTTTGGTTTGTGCAGCCTAAAGTGACAACTTTCTTTGAGAGAGTCTGTGTAAAGAGACTTTCAATCTTTCAAACAGGGCCAGCACTGTGTAGATATGGAGTAGGCAGCCAGCTTTCTGGGGTGATCTGGAGGACACCAGGAGAGTGTGTTACCCCCAAATATCTCCTCGATGAGTTGGCATCTTGTCACTATAACAGTTCTTTTTTGGTAAAGGCATTTCCAGAAGGCCCTTGTTAAAATGCTAATTTCTCATATTAAATCACTAACATTAATGAGATTAATGTATCAGTGAAGAGTATAGCCCTAGGGGACTGAAGACTCACAAACATTTTGGTGGAGAGGAGAGAAGACAGGTCTCTGACACAGGCCTTGTCTCCTGGGATGCTAGGTATGGGCCTGGGCACACAGCATGGGGTCTCTTGGTTCCTAAGGCTGTGGCTGAGAATATTCTACATGGCCTCAGAGTAGAAAGTGGACGAGAGCATAAAAGTCACTTCGTGTGTCAGGATTTTACGGAGCATTAATCCCCTCCCCCACTTAAACTAATCATTAAAAAAGGTGGATTCTCTGATACTTTTAATGTTCATTTGCATTATGGCTTGCCTGGGATATCCATTTTCTCTTTTCTGAGAAGTGAAATATTATTCATCTGAAGCATTTTAAGGGGAAAATTGAAAGGAAGGTAGAATCGATAGGTTCAGCTTGAAGGTTGATTTTCCTTATTTCATCTTTTGGTTGGGAGTTTCAATGATGTGAAAGAAAAAAGAAGGGGACAAATCTAACCAAATGAAAATAATGTTTCCCTTTCAAAGGCTTATTTACAACAAAGGGAAAGGGAAGATAAATGATGTGAAATTTAGGCACTTTACAGTTGTAATTTGTATTAATTTCTTACCTCAGTGAGACTTAGGTTACCGTTTCAAATATTTACCTTTATAAGAAATATGACAATCATGTCGCCTTATGTGACTGTGCCATTTGGAAAATGTGGGTCCTCGGGTTTCTTAAAGGGGAAATGGCTTTAAATCAGGAAACTTGAACATGAAGAAAACGATTCACTCCTCTTAGCTTCTTCAGAGGGGTGCTGATTCTCTTTGAAAGTTGAAACCATCATTGTTGTGGAGTGTGAAGTGTTCAATTTATCCAATGTCTGCTTAAGGGCAGGGGGTGAAACTTCCCAACTTCCCGGAGGGCTCCACGCATTTATCATTTTCCCTCCTAGGCACACACAGCCAAGGCAGTGGACCAGCAGAGACCCTGACCTCACACACAGCCCAGAGCTCTGGGCCTCCCCATCCTTCCTTTCCCTCAGAGCTGGGGGGCTGAGCAAGTCTTGGGAAGATGGAAACCGCTTCACTTGGTAAACTGTTTGTACCACCTTAAAGAGTAACCAGAGGCTGGCTTATGTCCGTGCCTTTGTCAGAAGTCAGCAGACTCATCTGGGCCGGGCTGTGCAGGTTTGACTCAGAGGTCAGCAGGCTCTCTTCAGGCCAGGCCATGGGCACAGGCCAGTGTCTGGCCTCACCAGTCTCTGTCCCTTAGATGACGGCCTGAGACACTGTTTCAGAGTCAGCAATGCAAGGACAACTTGCTGTGTCTTTCAGGCCAGATGAGTTTAAAGTTAAAATGTCATTCCATCACATTAATCCAAAAGTTAACAGATTAATAAATATATTAACTAATTAAATCACCATCTGTTTACTGAGTATGAGTCATCATGCTAGGTGCTAAAAGATATAAAGATAAATGAGAAATAGTCATTCTCAAGGAATAGCAGTAGAAAGACTTGTGCACAAATGGCTAGAATATAAGGTATCATATTTTATTATAACGTTTTTATAATATATTATAAAACAGGATAAAATATATAATCCATATTCCATATTATTACTTTTTACATTGGGCCTGACTCATTGTAGTATTCCCACACAGAACACATTGTTGTACATGGTGCATTTGCTCAATAAATAAATACTAATTAAATGTGAAAAGTAGAAGGGATACAAACCAAATACTTGAGCAGGGCTTCTCGAAGTTGGGCAACATGAAAATAACCTGGGGACTCTTAAAAAATGCTGAATCCCCAGGGCCTCATTCCTAGGGATTTTGATTTAATTAGAACAGGAAGGCAGCATTTTTAAAAGCTCCCCAGCTTTGATAAGCACCATCCTAGGGGACCTTAGAGGGGTGAGCCATGAACTGCACTTGGAGAGCAAGAAGAGGCTGTTTTCCAGAGGAGGGATTTAGACAGGGTTTGACAGAGGCTGTGAGTACAGAAAATGGCCTTCTCAGGAGAGGGAACACCATGGACAGGGGCAGAAGCAGGAAAATGCATAGTATGTTCTGGAAGAGTCAAAGCCGGGTAACCCCACCATCTGCTGTGTGAGAAGGTGTAGTGGAAAAAAAGGGGCTGAAATCATAGATTGGGGGCAGATTGTGGAGGAACTAGTACACTTCTCCAAAAAGTTCAAATTTATTTTACACAAGCTGGGGAACCATTGGAGGTTTGGAAGCTGACAACTGGCATGATCAGACCGTTGTTTTAGGAAAACATGGGCGCGTTGTGGAGAATAAACCAGGCATAAGGAAAACCAGAGCAAAGGCAATCAATTTGGAAAGTAAGGCTTCCAATAGACTGGGTGAGGGAGGAGGCAAATCTTCGCTGGACCAGTTTGGACGGGAGTGTAGCGAGGAGAGTGGGTTTGGGAGACATTTATGAGACAGCCTTGAAGAGATTTGTTGGATAATTGTGTACTGAAGACCAGGATGCAGTCAGTGAACATCCAGAGAGAATACAAAAGCAGGAGCAGTTTCTAAAAGAGACAATGGTGTAGGCAGGGCTACCAGATAGAAAGGTCTAACAGACAGTTGGTAATATTGGTTCAGAGCTCAGAGGCAAGATTCAGCCTAATATGCAGATGTCATGACCCAGAACCCCTTCTCTCTCATCATTTAGGCCTTTGTTTTGGTTTTCCTTTTATCCACGTCACTTGAAGCAAGTACACATTCTGTTTAACAGCAGGCATCAAATGCCAGTGCTTTATTTTTGATCACCAGAGCTGTTGTTTTACTCAGGGCTTCTAGAAGAAGGCCATTTGCAGCCCTTACACCTTCCTCAAAAATGAAAGTTTTGAATAAAAGCCAGTCATAGAATTAAGTCAGGGCGAAGTGGTGTCAGGGGTGAAATTCAAAAGACAATACGTAATAATTGGTTTTAGAACAGGAGCCAGATGAATCATAAGGTCAGACATATGAAAGGAAAAAGCTTTCTCAGGAAGACTTTGGGGCTAAGGCTGCAAGGGGTGGTTCAAAAATAAAGTGGGATGATCATGGTACAGCCTGCGAGTGAGACCTGACTGGGAAACCACTCACCATTTCCAGTGTGTCTGAAAACTCTCGATGAGAAGAAAGAGAGCTGTGTCTTCCAACTGTTTATGGCTTCACAGAAGCTATTTCCACTATGTCTGTAGTCATTGCTTTGCTTCCTCTGGAGAACCCATGGGTCAGGGAGAAGGAAGACAGGGCCTTAGGAGGTCAGAACGTCAATGTGTCTACTGGAAACCTTGATCTCTGAGGAGAACGGCTGTAGGATTCAAGCGGGGGGTCCTAGAGAGAGACGCAGATATTTAGAGCTGAGAGGGTGATGAGACACTGTCTGACACCCAACTTCACAGTGGTGGGCGCCGAGGCCGGAATGTGTGGGACTTGCTCAGAATCAGGCAGCCAAGTAGCAGTGGAGTCAGTGGTAGAACCCAGAGCTCCTGGCTTCCAGGCCCGCGCCGGTCCACCTCACCACTGCCCCAAAGGCAGGCTGCCCCAGGATCTGGGCTGTTGTGAGTGACTGCGGGGTGGGGAGCGAGAGGAATCCCATCCATTCAGAAATCTTTTTTGTTCTTTTACTCTTTTGTTTCACTCACTGCTAGCGTTTACCCTGTTCTGTTGACCTGAAGTGCAAATTTCAGATGGCATTTTGCAGCTGGGATGCAAGAGATTGAAATGCAATTTTCCGACAAGACACGTGTACAATTATTGCCCAGTCATGGGTTGCCTCTTGTCCTGTGGCTACCCAAACTTTCCTCATTGAGCTCCTTTTGTTATATTGGTGGAGTCCTGTTTTGAAAGATTTTTTACTACGAAAGTGTTTGCATAAACAGTGTTTACCTCTTAGGCCTCCTCACACGCTTGGTCCTGTCTCCTGAGCACTACCCCTGAAGCCTTACATACCACCTGACCTGCCACCCTGACCACCCTGAGGGCATCAGGATGCAGCGGGATCACAAGCTGCATTTATTTATTTATTGCCTTTTAGAAATTTGCAATTGGGATGCAGTGGTTTTCCTTAGCTGGATCTGGAAGGTCATGGGAACCAGTCGGTTCTGGGTGGTCTAACTTAGTTGCTGAGAGTCCAGCTCCTGGGGCTAGTCTGCCGGGGCTTACGTGCTGGCTCTACCGCTCTCTAGCTGTGCAGCCTTGGGCATGGCACCTCTCTGCCTCAGTTGCCACAGTTGAAAAATGGAGAGAATAATAAATAATAATAATAAATGAATGACATAAAATGAATGAATAGTAAATAATAAAATAAATGGTAAAATTAAGGTTGTTGTATTAAATAAATTATATATTACGTACTTAGAACAGTGCTAGTAACTATTCAAATGCTTTCTACTATTATTGTCAATATTAGTAGCAGTCATAGTAGTACCACCATTGTTGTGGTGCTTTCAAGATGGTCTATGAGGAAAGTCAGCAAAGGAAGTGGGGTTGCAGAGCCAGATGAGGAATACACGGTTGTAAAGAGAGAAGTGTGGTCAGAATCTCATGAGTTACCTGAGGAAGAGAGAACTATAAATCTGGAGAGAAGAAGAGTTTGGAGTCTGATGTCTCTCAGGCCACAGTTCTGTTATCTCTTGAGGCCCAAATATACTTCTCCCTCTTGGGTCCTCTGAGTTCCTCCTATAATAAAACTTCTCCCTTGAGTTTCTTTGAGTGAGGGTTTGTTCCATGTGACCAAAGGATTCCTAAAGAAGAACAAAGTTAAATCATGCCGGGGTGAAAGCAGACAGACGTCTTTCTTCTGTATCTTTTGCCTTTCCGAGGGCAGTGTCCTGGCTTAGCTCACTCTCCGTGCTCAGGCAGATCTCTGGCTAAGCCTCATTTTGGGTAATTCAGTTTAAATCAGCGAGGCCTGATCCCATGGCAGCAGGTGCTGCCCTGGCCATTGAGGTGAGTACTGTGAGTTATAAGACATGGCCGCAAGGAGCTGGTTATGTCCTGGGAAGCAATACTAGCTCAACCAGAGAAAGTGTGTCTTGTTCAATAGTGTGTCCCTGTCACCTAGCAGAGTATCAGGCACACAGAAGGGCTCAAGGGATGTTGACTATGGAATACATAAAGGAAGCAGTGTGTGACTGTGGCTGAACGGCCAGGCAGTAAGGACACAGGAAGTCAGAGGAGGACTGGGGCTGGGGTGGGGAGGGGGGACTATATTTTCCAGTGCTAAGGTCCCTGATGGAAGTGTCTCGTGGAACCACTTTTGGAGTGTAAATTTGGTCCATTTTTATCCCCATTCTTGGAGCTCCTTCTCTCTCCCAGTCATTTGCTGTTTCAAAAATTTCCTAAATAATCAAAATGGAAAAATCAGGACTTGCACGTTTATTTATTTATAAATTTATTTTAGATTTTATTTTATTATTCATTTTAAAATTAATTAATTATTGTATTTTGGATTTCATGGCGGGTCAGGGTTTTACTATAATCTTCATAGTGTTTGGGGGCCTTCTGAGCTTAATGCATGGAGATTCATTTTATTACCCTTACCTTCATACCCTGCTGAGGAGGGAGGGCAGGTGTGGAGAAAATCTTGACCTAGACATTAGCCTTCATCTCCCTGGACTATTTAAAGGGTGATATTTAAATATTTAGCCACCAGTATCACACAGGCCCCTACAAATGGGGATAAATATTGCTCCAGTCAGAAGGGGGCTGGCTGTAAACAACCTGTCCGGTGAGTTCTCACTGAATACTAACCTTAATGTCTCCAGATTCAGTTTCCAAGAATTTTGAAGGAGTTTCCTTTCCTTTAGAAACCCATAGGTCCCAGTGCTGGACTTCCAAGCACAAGATATTTGAACACCGTATAAGCACAGTAAGTGCACCTAACGTACCGGGAGGTGCAGACCAGCCCGCAGTCAAGGGTCCTTGCGGAAAAGCCCATTCCCATAAGTGAATATAACCCTGCTGTTACTTTGCATCTCTGCCGGTCAGGAAAATGGATGCAACTTTCAACACTTGCCTTCATCGCATTACTTAGAAAGTACAGGTAGCCAAAGAGAAAAAAAATGGAGCAGAGACTTCCATACGCGGCTCCTGGCCCCCGCCTTTTGAGTCTCTCTCCACCCACCTGTGTACAGGGGTCACATCATGCACCTGATACAGAGGGTTAGAGAGAGCCAGAGACTTCCAGGGAAGGACACAGGCCCTTTCAGAGCTCATTTCTAGCATGAAGAATGAGAGTGGCTCTATGCCTGTCCCCACCTCTTGTGACACGCTTTACACAGAGAACACGTCCACTTGCCAGCTGGCTCCTTTTTCCTTCTAACTGAAACTTCCCTCCTTGATGATTTCACTCCAGACACTGCTTTCCCTAAACCTTTCCTTGACTAGAATCATGCTAATGTTGACAGCTTTCCCCCACCCCCACCCCTTTGTTACATCGCGCAACCCAGGGAGAAGGTGAGGTGAGCTTGTCGGAGGAGATGAAAGATGGCAAGAAATGGGTGTTTGGGGACCGGTTTTTTGGTGACATCGACTCTGCAATCCTTTTTTCACTCTCAGAACCTCACTCCCTCTCTCGCCTTCTCCCTCTCCCTCGCTCCCCCTGCCTGCTCTCCCTCTCATTCTCTCTGAAATGGTGTGTGCCTCCAGTAATTTACATAATACTCTTCTGACACCTTTACTTTAGTCATCAATCACAGTACCTTCTCTCAGTCTATCTTTTGTCTGAGCATGTCTCTTCTTTATCAGGCCATGCACAAAAGATTAATTTCACAGTTTTTCTCCCTTCTTTCTTTCCTTGCAAGATACAAAGCTCATGAAATGACAGCAGCAAGATAATGAAAACAACAATGCAAGCAATTTTTTTTTGTTCTTGCAGGTTGGATCTCAAGATACTTTTTCTAACCTCATTGTGTGCCATCTGTCTTAGAAAAGATCTGCTCTGTATTTTTTTAATACCTTTCTGATGCTGTTCAGTAGACTACCTGAGTGGGGGGAGGAGATTACATATTTAAAGCAGGTCAGAGGCTTGGGTTTGAAAATCTCTGGGACAATTAAAGCAAGGGGCCCATCTCTAATGGAGGCATGGACTACTGCACAATGCCCACGCCCCAATTAATATTAATGAGATCTTATGCATAGCCAATTTATGACATTTGATTGACTCACCCAACCACCCTTCAACCTGTCTTATAAAGTGAAATATATGGCAAAGAAGGCCTTATTTGCATATGCATATGTTCTTAATATTAATTAGGCTAATGGATCTAAGGACTTGGAGATGATTTGGGCACTGGCAAAGAGGAAAAAAAAATCTACCACCCACAAAACAAAAGTGTTCCATGTCCTGTCTCTGCACTTGAACAAAAGAAGTTGAACTAGAATATAAAAATAACTGTGCCAATATTTCCTCCTTTTCTTGTGTTCTACAGGACTCATAAGTTTTAAAAAACAAAAATATTTACCACAGGCGTTAGAATTATTTATCTTATTTCTTCCATTTAAATTGGGAAAGGCTAAATAGATTATGGACTAACTTATGAAAATAAAAGCCTGGTTCAACTGTATGTCAGTGGCCATAGGTCAGATCATTCCTGTCAGCTGGAGGGACACTGGCTTCAGGAGGACGCAGTGTCTCACAGGGACACATGTTGGATATAATACAGGACGAAATGTTCCCAAGGACATCTGCTTTAGCAGGGTCACTAATGGAATTTATCCCTACAGTGGAGTGGCTGGGAAGAACTCCTTTGATGTAGCCTAATTAAGCCTGGAGAAGACAGTCAAACTTCATGGGTTTAGTGTTGGAATTGGGGCCAATACATACCCTGATTTTTTCTTTCAAATCATCCTTTAAAGCCCAGCTGTGATGTTCTTTGATTCCAATGATATGAGGAAAAACATTTCTGTATCAGCTCGCTCTCTATATGCTAAAGGACATTAAAACCAGGTAACTAGCAGGCCTTGGACAGCAGAATAGCAATGGTCATACGAGCTTGCTTCACGGTACCATAAGTAATAATCATTACAAATAATAATAGTGACTGTTACTTGAATGCTTATTCTATATCAAATACTATGGAAAGCATGTTCCATCTTCTATCTTATGCCAATTCTGTAAAATATGGATTTAGATCCCTATTCAGAAATCCTTACTTCAGTGAATGGAACCCCAGAAAGATTATGGGACATGTGTAAAGTCACACAGCTGGGAATGGTGAGGCCAGGATTCACACCTGGGGGACTGTGACTCTGAAGTATAATCTCTTTCCCTTGGTCTTCCAGGGTCAGGACCACTCAAGGGTGTCATAGACTGGAAGTAGCTCAGCCTAGAGTCAATAAAAACAGCAATAGGCACTATTGGAAGAGGGACACACTGTGCTTCCTTTTAAGACAGCCAGTGACTTGGCTAACTGCATGATGTCCAAGTAAATAGTTACATTCAACAGTAGAAATGATTATTTCTTGCCACACGGATAAAAGAAAGTGAGATATGGAAAGAAACCTGATTAATTAGCAGGTCAGTAAAGTGCTTTGGAACACAAAATATTTATTTGTATTTAACATTTATGAGTGAAAACTGTTTATGGAATAAAGCCTTATTGGACAAAAATCTTCCAGAGCTTGCTAGAATGGTCATACACACGGAAAGAAGAATGGGACAAATCGATGGGGACTGGATGAGGCCTGTGCTAGTGGGGAATCCAAGGTGGTAATATTAGAGACAAGCAAGGAGTGGAGGCCTCCAAAGGTAGGGATGGCCCCACGGATTCTTCTTATGTCAACTCCCTGTTGGCTGGGCACAGCTGGATATTAAAACTCTGCTGGGGACTTTGCCTTCTGATAAAATTCCTGGAGAGTTTTATGAGCTGCCGTAGCTCTCTCTCTCACCTAGCTCACTCGTCCATGTCGATGTGTGCCTGTCTCATGTGAACGTGCATTTTGGGGGAGGGAGGTGAGAAGAACAGGGAATGGTGAGGAGACACTTGCAAGGAGAAAAGGAGGAGACATCTTCTTCCTGGAGGTCTCGGGGTTGCGTTTGGCTCTTACAAGACTGATGGGGACCAATATGATGAGTCCTTCTCTCTGATAACCATTTATTCTGCCCAAACTTGCTACTTTTTTTTTTTTTAAATTATCTCTGCTGCTGAGAATGCTTTGACTACATTGTAAAGACGTGACAGGTAGTGAAAGAGTATGTATGAAGCAATCACAGAGCTGATATGCTTTATTCTCTTCTCACATTAAATCTATGTTCATTAAACAAGGGCTTGTTTGCAGAGAGACAGTGGAGAAGCGGGCAGAGGAGGGAAAGGACTGAAGTGTGCCTGATGCCTGTTATTCTCAGCCACATCCAGCTCAACAAGAGTCAGCCTAGCAGAATCGTCAAGTGTGTGCTCTGGATCCAACTGCCTGGAACTATATCCTGGCTCCACCCTTGTGAGCTGAGTGCTCGTGCGCATATTGCTTAACCTCTCCGCACCTCAGTTTTTCCTTCTGTCAAACAGGTACTATAAGAGCACTGATCTTATATTGGGTTGTTGTGAAACATAAATAAATGTACAGTGCTTGGCACAGAATAAGTGCTCCATATATATTAGCTCTCATTATTATTACTACCAGGTTTCTCCGCCCCATTGATACACTAAACTGCCTACCTTTCTAGTAAGCATTCTTGGAATTCACTCAAGAATATTCTCTTTCAAAAACTATCTATTAGCATTGCCAATCACTGTACTAGTGGCTGGAGATGAGCAGGACAAATGTGACCACTGCCCTCACCGAGTTTATAGTCTAGCTGAGCAGTAGGATATTTAACAACTGAATGCAATAGAGTGTGACGAGTGTTCAGAGTGAGGATTTAGGTGAGTCGTGGGAGGGGGCAGAGCAAGGACTGTCCGAGTCCAGATGTCAGGGAAGATCCCTGAGCTGGGATCTGAGGGATAGGTCAGAGAGAGCCCCAGGAGGGGGTCAGGGAGGAGTGGCGTGGGGATGGGGCAAGAGCAGCATAAGTAGACTCCCAGAGGTGGGAAGGGGCAGGTGTAGGTCAAGGGACTGAAAGAAGGCCAGAGTGGCTAGACCTTAAAAACTGCAGGAAAGAAAATGACAGAGGGCAGGCAGGAGGGCAAAGAGATCCCAGCCACGTGAGGTGTGGGTAGCCACTCAAGGAAGTGGGATACATGCCATGAGTAATGGGAAGCCACTGGTGCATTTAAAGCGGGACAGTTGGATGGGATGAGATGTACATTTTGAAAAGATGACTAGACTGCAGGGGTGAGAGACAGAGGAGAGGGGTGCATCAGGCTGGTGAGCAGCCAGCTGCTACGACAGTGATTAAGGAGAAGGGCAGGGGAGTGAACAAGCTCCACAGGTAAATTATCCTCCCATGTCCATTGGCCGAACAGTTGTCTCTTGAACAATTGCTAGGGTTCATTTTAAGTCAGTCCAAGGAGAGCAGGTCATGTGCTCCAGTGTAAGAGGAACCTTCCTAAAACTGGAAGCCCATCTGTGAGTGCCAGGAGTCAGCTCCAAGAGCATTTTTACTTAAACCCTCCAGTTCTAGGTTCCTGCCCCCACCTGCCAAAAAGAAAATGTGTCAAGAGCACTTTAGGAGAAAACACACTAGCAATTTCTCTCCTTTTCTGTCCTCTTCTCTGCCTCCGCTGACAGTGAAAAGGCTGAGCTGTGGAATCCTTTATTGTAGGAGAAAGCATGCACTAGAAATGCAACCATTTCTCCTTCCCACTGTGCCAGCCTCAGGGCTAGAACACAGTAGGTGCTCACTCAATGCACATGGACTCACCTTGCCCCAGTAATCACTGTTTTCTCTCCTCCTCAAGAAGGGCCAGGGTCTGAGGACAATGATGCTTCTGTGATTGCCAAATTCTCCTTTTCCATCTGCTCATCATTTATCAAGGTAATAGCGGTCCAGCTTCTGTGGAGGAGAGGACACTGCAAAAGGAAGCCCAGGCTGACTAGCCCAAGATGCCCTGCTGCAGTCAGAGGACAAAAATGTGAAGTTTGATCCCCAGCCTGTCATTCAGCTCAACTGCCTGTCAGGGCCCTAGGGTTCCCAGACCTGCAGGCTGCCATTTGGGAAGCAGGATGCTTATGGAATCCATTTTGGGTTTGGCAGCCAGAATAAAGAACTAGTCTGGAATGGAGCAAAGAGGTGTAAATGTAGCCCAGAGCAGGGGGCTATCTAGTGTCTCATAGCTGACCCTTCTCTGGCAAGGGTGTGGTTTTGGGGGTGAGGGTGTATATAAGGACACCATTTAAACTCCCACAACAAGCCAAAAGATGAGGAGCCAAATTGCAAATGAGGTCTCTCAGGCAGCTGTCTTCCAGCGATGAGCAAACCCAGTCTGTTTATCTGTAGATCAAAAGGGTTTTTTGTTCTGCCCTGTACAGTTATGGCACGCAGGAGGTGAGATGGGAATTTTGCATATCTGTGGGAGTCAGCCCAATCTCCTTAGCCTCTACTAATAGGATGTGCTACTTCCTGGGACGGCTAGAGCAAGCTTGGCTACGAGTGGTCCCTGTAACCCTGCATCCTAAAGAATATGGGCATTTGCAGGCAAATCTCCGGGTACCACCTTCCCAGCCCCCATCCCACATGCCCACTCACACACACACCCCAGTCAGCCCTGTTCTGCTTGAAAAAACTCTAAAATATTCTCTGTCCTTCATATATGGGGGAAAACCCTTTAGGCCTTAGATACTGCAGTAATTACTATATAATGGAGTAAATACTATACTATAATAATTAACTTGTAAACCTTGAAATAACATTTACTGTAATTTAGACCAAATAAGAACTGTGAGTAATGAAGCTCGATCCAACATGAAATCATTTGCAGGGCGCTTTAAACATATGTCTGGGAAAGAGAAAGCAGCAGTTTCCCCTCGTTACCAAAACGGGCCCGGAAGAGGCCCTCACATACTGGAAGTGCACGCAGCTGCCGTTATTTTGAAATACCCTGTTAGCATTCTTTTTTCCTTTTTAATAAATCGCTTTCCTCTTGCCTTTTCCTCAACTGTCCTTTCAGGCTGCCAGAAGGAGCCCAGGGTTTTGTTTTGTTTGGAATTTAGTTTTTACCCAAATGATTGCGAATGCTGTATGCAAAGCTAAGATTCAAAGCCTGGGCAAGAGTCTTGGAATTGGGCAGAGGGCAAGAAGGTTCTTGGGTTGTCTACATCAGCAGTAAACTGTGGATGCTTCTGGAAAGCGGTTCTCTGAGATAAAGCTGCTTCTGACCACCATGGTGACAGGGGCTTGGGACACCCAGAAAGTAACAACACCTTTTGTTTACTCGTCATGTAATGCCTTTGCTTCCAAATCCCTTTTACCTGGGCCCTCTCATCCGCTGAGGAACTCTGGGTAGCGGAGGGGTGCAGATGACAGATTTGTCTCCCTCCGCTCCCCACCCCCACCTTATGCATTAAAGGTAAGGAAAAGACTCATATTAGGTTGAATCAAATGAAACTGCTGTTTTTCTAGGTCAAAAGCCGTGTAATATCGGCAATACCGTATGGTTCAACTTAATACAAAGCACACAGTACGTGCCTTCTGACATCAGACCCTGTGCCTTCCCCTGAGCCATGGCTTAGGCTCCAGATTCAGTTAAGAAGGTACCTCTGTTGGTCTCATACTGCCCCGCTCCCAACCCTTCCTTCTCAGAGACACACTGCTGGAAAACATCATCCATCCTTCACTTACCTTCCTAGTTCTTTCTTTCTCTCAATGGTCCACAAACCTTTCACTCTAGTCCGACTGAACTGTTTATTGTTTTCTATTTGAGCATTTCCAACTCTGGACCTTGTGCTTTCAGGGCCCTACTCCCCCAGAATACCCTTTTGGCTGACTTGAATTCTGTCCATGTTTTTTTTTTTTTGGTGAGGAAGATTGGCCCTGAACTAACATCTGTGCCAATCTTCCTCTATTTTGTATGTGGGACGCCACAACAGCATGTCTTGATGAGCGGTGTGTAGGTCCACACCCAGGATCCAAACCCGTGAGCCCCGGGTTGCTGAAGCAGAGTGTGTGAACGCTTAACCACTATGCCACCGGGCCGGCCCCTCTGTCCATCCTTTTAAAGAGACAGTTAAACTCTACCTTTTCTCTAATGCCTTTCTTGAACAAAGAATATTTAAATTGGGAATAATAATAGCTGGCACTCATTGAGTGCTTACTATGTGTCGTCGAGCATTGACCAGGGGCATCATGTGCATTATTTATCTGATCTTCACAAAACCCGCATGAGACAGGTGCTATTCCTCACCCTATTTTAGACATGAGAAAACTGACACACACTAAGTTTTAGTGATGTGCCCAAGGTCACATGGCTAGCCTGCCAAAGGATTTCTCTTTGACGGTCATGGCCTGGAGCTGACAACCATATCCTCGCAAAGGACAGTCCAGTCTAAGAGCAGTCACGAGAGCCATCTCCAGATCCTTGAAGGACTGAATGGAGAAAAGGGATGAGATGTGTGCACATATTTCAGAGAGATCCAGGGCCACTGCGAGGTGTCAGTTTATCACAACATCCAGGTCATTCCAAGTCTTTGAAAATGGGGTACCTAACTACTGAAAATGGGATGGGTTGCCTCATGAGAATGAGTGAGATGCCTCTCACTGGAGATATTCAAGTAGAAAGTATGGGTATAGGATTCATATATAGATGATCTCTTAGGCAGAACAGCTTGATGGCTAAGAGTGTGGGCTCTGGGGTAAACTGGATGGGTTAAAAATTCCAACTCCACGTTTATAGTCTGCACCTCACATTTTTTCCCCAACACACACCCCCTCAGACACATATCTGCCACACACCCTCACATATACCCACCGCCCACGTAACCCCTCCACATACCCACTTACCTCCACATCCCCCCACATCCACTCACACACACTCACCTCCCCACACACACTGACACCCCCTCATACACACCCCCTCACACACACACACACACATACACACACACACACATACACACACCTACTTTTAGTTTCCTGAATCCATGGATACTGCTTATGCTTCTCAAACCTTAATGAAGATACGAATCACTTCGACCTGGGGACTTTATCAAAATGCAGATTCTGATTCAGTGGGGCTGGGTGGGACCTGAGATTCTGCATTTCTAACAGGCTCCCGGGTGATGCTGAGATGCTCTGGTACAAGGCCACACTTTGAGTGGTAAGGCTTTATATCGTATGCCTAACCTCTACCTCCAAAAAATTGTAATATTAACTATTTTCCTTATTAGGTTTTAGATAAAGAATAATGATTGATTGCTTGCTTGGATATACTCTCTAATCTAAGAAGGCCAAGTTTTGATGATAAGAAAAATAATCCTTCAAGTGCCAACTCCTAAGTAGGGCCCACCCATACCACTCTTTGCCTTCATGCCAACTAATACATTTGTTAAAAATTCCGTGCGATTTCCTTCTTTTACTCTTTTATGAAAATTGCTCTGACATCTCTCATAGCGTTTGCCAGCAGAGATTTTAATTGGGTCATAGATAAGGTTTTGAGCAAATGGCAAACAGTGGGAATTCAGATCAGTTAGGCCAGCAGTTTCAATGATGGACGTCTCTGCAGAGATAAATTATTTTAGGGAAAAATGCATATCCGCATCTGTCAAATTCTTCCAATACATTTTATCAGTTTTTGTTTTCAAATACCTCACCTATGTATAAGATCTTTTTTCCCCTTATGTGTTTAGAGCAAATGACCGCTGCACTCATTCTCGAGAGACCTGAAAGTGTTAATGCTCTTCTTTGTGTCTATTGTAAGTTGTTGGCATCACAGATGGGTTTTGCTAGACGCTGGATCCCAGAGACTTCTGTGTGTGCATCCTGATATTAACACAATGGATTGAAATCATATTTATTGTCTTCTTTTTCAGAGAAGGATCAGAGATGGGGGAGTTGAATGCTTTTAAGCAGTTTTTCAAGAAACAAAAGGCTACATTTTTGAAATGCCAGCTATTAGCAGTTCACAGTTGTGACTCTAGAAAGACTCGTTTGCACTTGCACGGATCCCTCCCTCCCTGGAAACAGGGCAGGAATTACACTCTGAGATGTGACCGTTGAAACAGACTCCAAGTCAATGTGCATAATTACTTACCACAACAGTGGTTAATGTGCCCTGAAATATTCCCAGCTCCCCTCGGCCTGGGGCTTGATGGTTGATATTCAGATTTTCTTGATAAATGTTTTGGATGCTTTGCTTACACCATTTCCCAAAATGCTTCTGGATTATAATGCATGTACTTTGCCTCTCCATCTAGATGTTGGACCGCATGGAGAAAGGAAAACCTCAGAAAGCTGTCACACTACAGCTGTGATGGGGAATAAATAATGTTCTGGAATGTCAGAGCTAAAAAGGGACATAGTAATCATCTCCCTCTAGTTCAACCCACTCATCTCATAAATGAGGAAATGGAGGCCCAGAAAGGTAGAGTGACTTGCCTGGGGTCACACAGCTAATTAGTGGCTGAGTCGAAACAAAAGCCCATTGCCCTGAATCGAAGTCCCGTGCTGTTGCTGTCTCCGCCTGGACTGCTTCTTGCATGTGCTCCCATTGCAGTGAGAAGCACTGTTGTCTTGTTTGGAGTCCCCTGAAGGCCTGGCTCTCCTTGCACCACTCAGACCACACCCAACTGCTTCTCAAATCCTCTGCCCCAGCAAGGAAGAGATTTTCCACATCTGCGCCTCGTTTTGGGCCAGCATACCCCTTTCTGTTCTGACGCTCTGGGCCCTGATGCTCCCTCACAGGCTCTGAGGCCTTCCAGGGTGCTGATGGCCCACGGCTGCCCTTGTTACTCTGAGCTCTGTGTCCTGTTTTTGCTCCTTCTATGTCAAGACTTCTCCCTCCTCTCTCTCATTACCCCGGGTTGTGCTCTCTGTTGTGACACTAGAGACAGTGCATGATGCGCTGTCACCCACCAGGTAATGTACTTGCCCTTGAGCACTACCTCCAGCAACAACCCAGAGCAGTGGCCACGGTACTGGAGATGGGTGCACCACGGGCAGAGGTGGGCAGGGGTGGGGGATTGAGGGGGATGCGTGCTCATAAAACACCCTGACATCGCCCTCTGTATGCAGGCCAGTCCTGCCCCAACACAGCTCTGTAACGTTCACCCAAGGAGTGTTAGCCTCCTCAGCTGTGCCAGGTCCCGTGAGGATCCCAGTGTGAAAAAGATGTGGTGCTTGCCGTTAAGAGTGCACAGAGGAGGGGCCAGCCCGGTGGCGTAGCGGTTAAGTTTGTGCACTCTGCTTTGGCAGCCCAGGGTTCACAGGTTTGGATCCCTGGCTGGACCGACGCGGCGCTTGTCAAGCCATGCTGTGGCGGCGTCCCATATAAAGTAGAGGAGGATAGGCACAGATGTTAGCCCAGGGTCAGTCTTCCTCAGCAAAAAGAGCTAATCTTGCTCACAAAAAAGGGCTAATCTTGCTTACAAAAAAAAAAAAAAAAGTGCACAGAAGAATAGCGCAACACGAAAAGATACTAAATCACAGTCCAGCAGAGAGTTGTGTGATCACAGAGGAAAGAGAGGCTGGGTCCCCAGAAGAGGTCAGGGTGAGCTTTGCGGTTGGATTAAGCCTTGAATGACAGTGAGGGTCCTGTTGATGTATCTATTGGTGGGGGGAGGGGTGCTGAGGAGAGGTTGAGGTAGGGAAGGGGTATTGCAGGATGAAACAGCACGGACAGAGCCAAGAGTCAGGAAGGCACATAACTGTTTGGTAGGGGAGAGAATGATGCCAGTGTTCTTGGCTCAAAGTCTTGCCAACGTATTAACACAATGTGTTGGCAAAGCAGGCCTTAATGTGGAGCCGGCCTAAAGGCAAGCCCACACCCCCCTGGTCTGGGAGACACAGCCCACTCACACCTTATCTCCCCACGGGCCTGGTCCCCTCATCCCAACTGTGGCTGCTCTTGGCCTCTGCTCAGACCTCGTACTTCCGTGGCCCCTCTCTTGATCTACCCAGATTTTCCTGTCCTTCCTTCTGCCTCTCTAGCCTTGACTTTTCCTTTAAGCGCCCAAGTTCCTCCTCCTTCTCTGTGAAATTTCTCTAAACATTTATAACAGGTAGAATCTCTCCCACCACCAACTCAGGTCTGCAAAATTACCAATTTCATAATTTTCTTTAAATCAAATAAAATCTGACTCTAAGCTCCTGTCTGCCCAGAATGAAGGTAAATTCCATCTCAGTGATTCTTAGGGCTTCCTGCTTCTTCCTGGGGGTTGTAAACCTCCCTGTAGCTGGAAAATGGAGGAAGAGCCTCTGGTTTTCAATCCATCATGCTTATTTCAGATCTCCTCTCTCTGCACCCATGTCCTCCTTGGAGGTGGATGATTCTGTCACTCTCAGGCTTTGCAGAGCGTGCAGGACCTGGGCTGGGGGCCCATTGCCCAGGGTCAACCTTCCTGGGGAGACCACACAGCTGTTCTCCTCTGAGGTCTTACACTAGCGGGAGTGGGCCATGGGTCTCGGCCTTCCCAGGACCTGCTAGCATCCTCCTTGTCCCAGTCTTGGAGCCATTTCTCCTCTCTAGCTCCTCATGTTACTCACTTCTTTCTGTGCCCACAGGGCTTTGGCATAACCTCGCTAGTGAACTGAGGCTTTCATGGAAGATAAGAAGAGGGGACACTTCAGAATCTTCAGCTTCCAACCTGCTACACAAGCATTCCAGAGCCCAGAGTGCACTGAGGGCTTGGCTCCCTTCTTAGGAGAGGTAGGACTTCTGTGAGAGGGAGGAGAGTACACAGAGAATAAAACTGAAACTCAGATTAATATGTCAGTAAATTATCTGAATCACAATCCCATCCATCCTTTGAATTCTAGATTTAGATGAGTTACCTGCCTAGGCTAACTCTCCCTGCCCTAGTTTCATTGTCTATAAAATGGCAATAATATTAATAATTACTTCCTAGGGTTGTTATAAGAAAAATTCCTTAATACCTGCAAGTTACATAGGACAGTACCTGGATCATAGTGAAGCTCTTAGAAACTCAGCTGCTTCATTAGTTATTATCCGTTTGACCGTTAACACGCCGTAGAGGACTGTTAATGACTTTATTAGGTGTGTGGCGGTGAGCATCCACACATGATTAAAACCTCTGGTCCATTGCAGTGCTCAATACGTTCTTCGTGATTCTGACTTGACAGAAGGAGCAAGATTTGTCCCACACATCCCAGAGGAGAGTCTGCGCCCTGAATAACTATTCCAACTATTGCTCACCATATGTCCACAACCAAAAAAATAATTTGGGAGGGCAGGAAATGAGCACACATGTGCACGTCTGCAAAGAGTCGCCTGCTGAAATCGACATGTAAGACATATTTACCACCGAGGCAAATGCCTTCATGTGTTTGTAAGTGGCTATTTCTGAACACCCAGAAAGGAAGAAGAGAGAAGCCAAATTCAAATGGCATCATGTGTTTGTTATTTTGGAGCAAGGTTATGTGGAAGGAGAGCTTCCCTTATGCCTGGAACACTTTAAGGGGGAGAAATGAAGTCTTTAAAGGTATTTTAATGATCATGAAAGGCACTGGCTTAATAGGGCAGGAAACTACAGTTCTCTTTTTAGTCCCAGAAGGAAAATAACAAGGCTGTAGCTTAGTCTTCCCTGAAGAGTCATAAACTGGACTGCAAAGAGGCAGCCCCTTGAGACACCCTCTCTGGGTCTCTGCAGCCCCTTAACTGTGGGTCTGCCTGCCTAGGTTTATTAATTAATGATCACAGCACTGTGCTCAGGTAGCAGCAACCTGCACGGGGTTCTGGGAGAAGCCATTCTTTCCAGCATGTGGGGTTAGGGACCTTCCTGACAAGCCGGCCTAGTTAGTCCCACATTTCCTGCTGGCTTCTCAGCCCTCCATGGCCAGGTCCCCCACTCACCCATCCAACTCTGGCTTCTATTCTTTCCCCGCTCAACCATGGAAGTCTCCCAGGCTAGTTCCCACTTCCAATCAGCATCACATGATTCTCATTATTTGCAGTAGGTATGTTCTATCAAGTCACCGGGCATACTGAATTAGTGAATACTGAACCCCTGCTCCTGGGGGAAATACAGAGCTAGGTTCCTGCAAACCTCTGGTCATAACATTTTCATTAACTAATGAATACATAATTGTGTTGTATGTGTTTCTGTTGAAAGGCACCTTAAAAGCAGCTAACTAAGCACTCCGGGGTTAATCAGTGACCCAGGGCTTCACGGAAGAGACTTCGGGGTGTGTAGGCCCCGAGGCCTTCTCTCCTCCATCTTCTCTGTTCCAGGTTGTGGACCTGAACTGCGAGCCCAGAAGCTCTCCAGCCTGGAACCCGTGGTGTTACAGATTTCACTTCCACTGGATACATTTCCTCACACCCCGTATCTGTGTCATGGACCCCAGTTTGATAAGCTGAGCCTGGAATCTGGTCTTTGCCTTTGCTTGAGGTATCTGCTGCCACTCTGCCTTCTGGCCTTAAGCCTACTGCAGCAAGCCCACCCATCATATTACCCTAAGCTCTTCCTGTTGACACCTCTCGCTCTGGGATGGAACTATTTTTTAAAAATGCTAAGAGTGTATTTTTCATCTCCTGAATTCCTTTCATCTCCAGAATCACTTGACTCTCTTCATTAAACAGAAACATACATTGGAACTGTGGTGAGGCCTCCAGCCAGCACGTTAAGGACACGTGTTGCAGACATCCTGTGGAGGTCATCAGCAGGCGGTGAGCCTGGCTAGCATCAGCCTTCTTTCCTGACAGCTCCTCCGATGGCCATTCCATGGAAGGCATTATGAGAGAGGAAGGGTGTCCAAATAGTACAATTCCAAATGAGATGACATAATCGTGAAAGGCTAAAGTGGGCTTACAGGAGACAGGGCATCTCAAAGAAACCAGGTCCTGAAATATAATCAGGAGAACATTTAGCAGATGACCAGAAGGCTATAAATATGATTGTGTTTTAACAGCCATCACCTTTCATGGCAGCATTTGTTTCCAGGTTCTTAAAAATTATCACATCAGAGTCATTGGTGGCTTTGCCAGGAGAAATCCCAGTGTGTTTCCAAGTGAGTTTTTCCACTCTGGTTTCTTGAGTTTAATCCCATTTGTATTTTAGTTGCTTTATCTCCAGCTGGCTTTTTCTCTATTTCCATTTACTGCAGCCTCATCATCTTACCTTTTAGTGCCTTCCGCCTCCATTCCACTATATCTTCCTCTCTTGTTCCCCATGCACACAAGAATGTATACGTGTTTTGGGTTAGAACCCAAAGCCAGTTATCCTTCAAATGTATAAGAAATCAATTGCCCACAAAGGGCCTTGGGTCGTGCTTTCTTTGGGGCCATGTTTGTGAAAGCACATGGCCTGTTCTTAAGCTTGAGAGGAAATGCTAACTGGGAAAGTTTTGTTGTAACTCAGGAAGAAACACTCCATGTAAGTGTGATACCATCTCCACAGGGCAGTCTGAAGAATATCCTCATAAGTATCCCCAAGAAGGAATTTGGAGGGAAGAATTTCTGTCCATCGTTGGGCAGAGAGAGAAATGGAAGTGCAGGGACATCCAGTGACTTCTCAGACTCACATAGAGCAAAAGAATAAGGGCTAGGATCCAGGACTGCTGCCTCAGAACCCAGTCTGACCAAACAGCCTAGGCTATGTGTGTTGCTGTGCCGCTGACCAACTTCCTGTCTGGATGGAGCTGCCTCTGCACTTTGCCAACCCCAGGCAACTAACCCCGCTCTGCCCAGAGACCCTCGCATGTTCCCTCTTTAGATGGCTCATAGGCCCCATCATTCCATGGCCTGTAATTCCCCTCTTCCCAGTGCCAGGGTTCCCAGATAGATGCAGAAATCAAAATATGTCTCAGTAAACTGATCCTTAGCACGTGTGGTGCCTTCTGGGAAATAGTCCTGTGCAGGGGCTAATGCAGTTGGATTAGAGAATGTGCATCTTTTTAAGGCATATTATTGTAAATACAGTTTCATGCTGCAGGAAACCTTTTCTCTGACAAAATTCTTGCCCCATTCCATCCTCCTCCCTGCCCTGGCCTCTGTTTTCTTAATTTTACACTGAAGCATCACTGTGCCTGGGATACATCCATCTCCCCTTGCCTCTCTCCCTGGCTCATCTTCTCAAAGGCAACGAGGTCTCCCTCCTTCCCGCAGGGGTGGTGGACAGGGAAGTACACAAACTGATTTATCTCAGCCTGTCAGTTGTTTTGAGGACATCAGCGATGGAGGGTGCCTGCTCCTCCTCAGTCATCACCAGGCTCCAAGGAAGAGCTCCAACCTTCATCAAAAATGCACACAGTGCCCCTGGAGAATGACCACCACACTTGTTGTCGGCTTTCCAGTGCAGCCCCAGGATGGGGCCTGGGGCCTCTGCTTCCAGGCAGCCTCCTATCAGAGCTGAGCAGAGGCAGCTGAAAGCAAATCTTCTCTTCTGGAAGGGTACTTGATGGTATTGGTGCCATGCTGGAGAGTTTCATTTTGGGTATAAATGAGAAGCAAGCATTGCAAGTGACAGTTATAGCAAATCAGAGTACAGTGGACAGTTCCAAGCTTTATTCACATTATGTGTCATAATAAACGTCTCTTTAGGAAAGAGAGCATGTGCAGAGTCAGACGGAATAGCCCAGGCTGCAGCTCTGCAAAGCAGTAAGGGGAATCACCATTGTAAAAGCAGAGTGTGGCCAGAGGATGAGAACACACCTCCAGCTGGAGCCCTCAAATCTCCTCCCCGCGTCCTCTAGGAATCATGGCACATAGCATGACATTGGGCCCATTATTTTTATTTATTTATTTATTTATTTATTTATTGGTGAGGAAGATCAGCCCTGAGCTAACATCCATTGCCAATCCTCCTCCTTTTTTTCCCCTTTTTCTCCCCAAAGCCCCAGCAGATAGCCATATGGCACAGTTGCACATCCCTCTAGATGCTGTACGTGGGATGCCGCCTCAGCATGTCCGGACAAGCGGTGCGTCGGTGCACGCCGGGGATCCCAACCCGGGCCGCCAGTAGTGGAGCGCGCGCACCCAACTGCCAAGCCATGGGGCCGGCCCCCGTTATTTCTTAATGTCAGCATTAAGGAGGATCGAGTTGCATATTGATTGCAACTTTGGAAGAGCTGGATGGGGAAGATATTGCTGAGCTTTGATCTGGTTTTTAGCATCTCTACAGTGAGAAGCTCAAGGCTTACACAGGGTATGGACTGCAGTCTCCTAACGGCCAGCAGGAAAGCTATGCACTATTTTAGCTTTGAGAAAGCCAAACACAAGAGGGTCCATGGCATACATCAAGTTCTCAGCTAAGTGACCAACAAAACATGATTTCTGAATCTTGATCCGCTCAGAATAAATAGCTGGGCTTCTCATGAATAGAGAATGCTCTCTATATCAACATATACCTTCTCATCATCCTCAAAGATTCTATCCTCTGATTCCACTTATTCAGTAGCACTTAGGGTCATATATGCCTGTATTCATCCCTCTGGGTTTGCTTAACTCAGAAGAATTTGGTTATTGGAGAGGTCTGTCATCACGACAGACAAAAATGGTCTAACATGTCATAGTCATAATGAGATGTATATTTTAATTAAATTTCTTCATAGGACTCAACATTTCTTTCAGAGTTACTTCATGAATCTAAAGAAATCATCTCCAGGATTCTAAGTGGATTCTCAGGCATATCCCGAAGACAGAGAAGGAGAAGGGAGGATTGTTTACACTAATCAGAAGGAAGCACACCCTTAGAGATGGTACTAACCTTACCTTCACCAAGAGTTAAATAACAGTGACTACAAGCTTGGCAATTATTGATCATATCAACAGGTCCAGAGATGTTAAGTGACTGGACCAGAGTTTGATGGTTAGCTTGGTTCTATGTCTTCTCTGGAAGTCAGTCACCTGCCTTCAGCATTTTCTCTGGTTGAGGGAGGAATTCACAGCTCCTCCACCCGAAATATGGGCCACAGATGAAAGAACATCCCAATAGCTTCCTATGGAACTTCTACTGTTGAACTTGAATTCTAAGTTAAAGTTGAGCACACAGGACTCTGTTCTTCTGTCACTTTCAGTCTTAGTGAAATGACTAGTGAGCATGGAGGTGGAGCATCCTGCAAAGGCAAGGCTCATATAGTAGAGGTGTGGAAACTTTACAGTAAAGGGCCAGACAGAGTGGTCCATAGGTCGCTGTTGCAACTGCTCAACTCTGCTGTTGTAGGGAGAAAAGATGGGCTGGATTTGACCCATGGGCCATAGATCTCTGACTCTTGACTTATACTATAAAGTTGAGATAATTCTCTGGTTTCCTTTTGAAAGCAGACTCCTCCCCCATTGAATGGGGATTCCAGTGTTTTTCCAGGTGAATTTAAACAATGGGAAAGAGACGGTGAGACTGTTAAAGAATAGCACTATTGCTTTGTAAAACACTACTAATATTTGGTACAAAATTATTTTCTTCTCACCCTATATTAATTGAACATGTACCTACACAAGTAGACACTGACATCAATCCCTTATAAAATCCATGAGTGCAAACACAAATGCACGCACAGAAATACAAAGACTTATGCAATACCAGATGTGTGTTCTCAAACACATCTGGGCACACATAAGCACATGCACATGAGAACGCTCAGGAATTTATCCGACTCGATTCTCATATTGGGTATTTCATCCAACTCTTTGAAATCACAACTATGCTTAGAAAGTCCTCAGGTACCCAAACTCTTCACCTGGTTCCCTTTGTCACCTATTTCTTGCTGCAAAGAAACCTGAATGGTGACACCAGTAGTAGCATTATTCTACATAAGAAGGTAAAAACTCTTCTCCACTCCCTCCCTGTTCCTTCCATCTCTCCCTCTCTTGCCTGCAGGCTGCCTTGAGCAACGGCCAAGAAACAGCAGTTTTTCCACTTCACCCTCTGTGCACAGGGCTGAGGGCCTGGCATGGAGAACCTTCCTTCTGTGGGCTCACAGCTGCAGAGGAAATTGATTTTCAGGCTCCAGCACAAGCTTTTCTACTTCTGTGGGCTATCTACATTGTATCCCTTTTCAGAGGGAAGGTTGGAGGCAAAGCTGCAGAGTCCAAGATGCTCATTCTGTTTCCAAACATTTCACAGCTTACTTAAAGGGCAAGAAGCACAGGTTGCCATGAGAACCTGCCTGATTTCCCTTCTGGGTTCTGCAGCTGGGGAGGAAGCACAGTGGATGGGATTGAGTGGTTTTTATTCCAGAATTTGCCCCCAATCTCCTGACCATCCCAGGAATGCAGAATTTAAAAGTCTGCAAGAATGCGGTTGGGTGTGGTGATGTCCTTGAAGGATGGAGTGCCCTGGAATTGAGGGTGGGCTGGGGTGGGGTGGGCACATAGTAGTTTCCCAGCAGAGCTTCTGCTGTCCCTTTATTGGGTGGGAGAGAAGGAAGAGCCGTCTTGGCACAGGTGGACACATCAGCAGAGTCAACAGTGATTCCCAGTTGACTCTTAGGGATGCTGGCAGAGGAGTGGCATGAACCAGCAAGGTTATGCTGAAGATGTTAGTGGCAAAGTTTTGTGAGCACAGAGGGGAGAGGTTTGGGATTCACCAGTGGGTGGTAAGAGCCCCTATCCATCCTGGGTGAGGGATAGCGCTCAGTAAAACTGAGAACAGTTCTCTACTCACAGCTCTCATCCTTATTAGATAATCTGCAACATTTAACATCCACTTCTTCCCCCAACATAAAAAGGTTCTTAAAGTACCTACTATTGAAGAAAACTCCCAAATTTAGTTACATAGCTACGCATTTAATGCATTGCCCTTAAGCCACGGTTTGCTAAACTGGGCTAGGCTTTAGAAAGTCTCTGAATGTCCTGAAACTGTATGCCAAATTATAAGGGAACATTTCTACATGCGTACATGAATTTGTGTGAGTGGGTGTGGTTGTGGGTGGCTCCATAACTTTGATCAAATTCTCAGGAGATCAGTGATGTCTAGAAGGTTAAGAATTATTTTCTGAAGCCAAAAGAATCTTGCTTTGGTGGTTGAATTTCAGGTGCCATGCGGGTGGGTGTAGAAGGTGCACCTTCTACAGGGGCTGTGGGCTTGGTGCTCCTCACTGCCCTGCATGGATGGTCTCACCCCCTAGCCTTCAGATAAGGTGGGAATGGGTGATAGGATCCCCGAGTGACCAAGGACTGTCATGCTTTGTAGCAAGAAGGGGCTGATCTAGCTTTCCGGGTCCTTGGTCTGTGACGGCAAAGCTAAAACTAGAGGCATGTTCCAGCTAGATATGGAATATCTTCACCTCTTTGCAAGATATAGAAACACTAATGACAGATTTAGCTCTAAGAATCTTGCATGTATTAGCTCATGTAATCCTCACAACCACCTTATGAAATAAGTCGTGAGTTAATTCCACTGTACCGCTGAAGGAACTGAGGGAAAAAAGTTCCTGTTCGCGTGGTTGGACAGGCGGTTCACATGGAATAATATGGAACTGGCCTTTTTGCACAGGTCCTGGGCTGGATCTTCCAGGAAAGCCACTCTGTCCTCTGTCTCTGTGGTGCCAAGCTGGGCACACATTCCCACACACACAGCAGCCCATTCTCACACGTGAATGTGCCTTTCAAGAGCACACAGCTCCTCTTTCTCTGACCTTCCCCCCACTGGCTGCATCCCTGGTGTCTTAGTCCGCCAGGTCCCTGGCCCAAATAATCTAGCAAGAACACACTCAGTGCTGCCTGCCAAGTTCCTGCCTGGACCTGCTGGCTCCTGGTTTGGAATGCCATGCAAAAGCTGGAACCTGGCTCACTCTGCCCACTGCTTCTGCTCAGGCTTAACCAGAGGGAAGGCGGTTATTTCTTCCCTTCCTACAACCGTAGCATAAGAGGACATCTTTCTGATACTGTCTAATTTGTATTAGATTTTTTTCTTCCTCTTTCAGAACTCATAAGGAGATGTCCGTAAGTGGAAGCTTGAGAGAAGACACTGAGGCCATGTGCCTGAGGGGCCGTATGGGTGTGTTGGCGAGGGTGGAGTTCCACCACTTGCCAGATGTGTGATGTTGGCAAGTTGCTTTACCTCTCTGAGCCTCAATTTCCATCTCTTTAAAAGGAAAAGTAAGAATAATAGTAGTTACTCTGTAGGTTGTTGGGAAGATCAAATGAGATCATGCAGATGAAAAATGATTGGTATATACGTGCTTAGCGCAGTTCCTCAGATGTTGTCAGGGCTTAGTCCCAGATGGCTGTTTACTATTGAGGTGCAGAAAATGAGAGGTCACTGTAGGCTGGAGAGTTAAGGGTGGAATTTGTAGGTTTTGGTATTCATAGAGGTGGAGGAAAGGATTCCAGAATGGGAAAAAGCCAGAGGCAAAGGCCCAGAGGCGGTGTGGGAGGCAGTGTGAAGGGGATATGGGTCCCTGCAGTGACTCGGGTCATTAGGGCAGCAGAGCCAGGTGGGAAGAAAGATGGAGGTTTTTTATTGGTGATGCAGTTTGGGTCTTTATTAGGTAAATAATTGAGAATAATTCAAAAAGTTTCTGAACATAATGGAAATGTGGTAAAATGTTATTAAATGATATTTGAGAAAGATTAACCAGACAAGAGTGTGCAGAAAAGATACTGTCATGAATTCACCAAAACCAGTTTGCTTTTCCTCCTGAGCATATAACTAGACTACATTTCCCAGTCTCTCTTGCAGCAGTTAGAGGCCATGTGATTGAGTCCTGGCCAATTAGATGTCAGTGGAAGAGATAAGCACCACTTCTAGGCCTGGCCCATTAACTGTGATCCTACACATTCCTTTGCCCATCTGCCAGCCAGAAGCAGAAGATCTGACAGAAAACTTCAAAATTCTGGGGGATGGTGAGGTCACAAGTTGCATGGAGCCTGGGTCACTGAATGGCTGTGTGGATCAGAGTCCCCTCTCCCCTCGCTACCTATTGGACCTTATGTGGGTAAGAAATAAACATCTACTGTGTTAAGTTACTGAGAGTTTGGGATTATTTGTTACAGTTAACTTACCCTGACTAATACAAGATGGAATAGAGAGAGACCAGAAGGAGAATCAGGAGGCTGGTGCAGTGATTCAGATACGAAATGAAAAGCTCTGACTAATTCGGTAGACATTGAAGTGAGAACAAGTGAAAGGTATTCCTCTGGGCAGATTTACATGACTAAGTGACTTATTAGATGGGGGCTGTGTGTGTGTGTATGAGGGGGTGAAGGAAAGAAATGAGTAAAAAAATGCCTATGATTTTCTAGTCTAGTGACTAAGAAAATGGTGGTACCATTGACATAAATTAAGATATCAGAAGATGAGATAGGTCTGGGGAAAATGATGAAATTTGTTCGATTTGTGGTGAATTTGAGGTGACAGTACAAAAGGAAATCTCTAGACGAGAGTTTCTCAACCTTAGCACCGTTATTATTTTGGGCCCAGTAGTTCTTTGTCGTGGGCGGCTGTCCTGGTCATTGTAGGATGTTTAGCAGCAGCCTTGGCCTCTACCTACTCGATGCTCCGCTCCACCCCTGCCAGTTATGACAACTCATAATGTCATTATGTCTCCAGATATTGCCAGATGTCAAGGAGGTGGTGCAAAATCACCCCTGGTTGAGAACCATTGGTCTAGAGAGAGATGGAGATGTGGGTGAGTCTGAACAGCCTGGGTTCTCTGAAGAACCATATATAATCAGGGCGCTTTTAGTTCTGCAAGGCTCAGATGGCTGCTGATTGCCAGCAGTTAGCAATTCAGTTCAGGCCCCATTGGAATGTGTCTCCAGGACCTGAGGCCACATTTTGATGAACCCTCCTGTGCACTGTACTCTGGGCTTCAGACAGGATGAAAGGGGGGGAGATCTGGGGGACATAGGACTGGGCAGAGGGACTCAGGTGAGCCATGGCAAGGACCAAACATGGCTTCCCTTCCAAGACCCCAAGGCAGGGACTGTGTGGCCTCTCGCAAGCCCAGGAGAGGCCCAGGATCTTTTAGGCATGTGTGCTTGCTTCAGCATATTATCAACTAAGGCTGTAACAAAGCTTTCCAATTGGCACCAGCAATTCTCTCGGACAGCAACTGGCTGCGTGATTTGGGAGGATTCCCTTTTCATTTCCTATGTTTTATGATTTTTTTTTTCTTCTGCTTTTCAAAGAGTGTTTTTACAAGCTAGTATTCTATATTACTCTGCCTGTACTCTGAGAAAAGATAAATATTTTCAATGTGTTTTCTGAGGCATACGCTCCCATTGAGAAAATGTATCCCTTATGGCTGTAGCTGTTTTGACCTCATTAGCTGGGTAGATCAGAGGGAATTTGACAAACAGGCCCCTGTATGCCCAGGAAGCCTCCGTTGGTTTCCAGGGGAGCTAGGGGGTTGGTACCACTGGGGGTGCACCTTTGGGTTTCCCAAAGGGCTGCAGCAGGAAGCCGAGGGGAGCCTAGCGAACAGGTTTATCAATGAAAGAGGCCTGGGAGAGTGACCTTGCTCTTAGTTCCCAACTCCAGGGTCCCACTTAGCGGGAGTAGTGAGGAGAGACTGGAGAGCTGGCTCAGAATTCTACAGAGGCTCTGGGACCACCCCAGGGAAGCTCACACAGAATGCAAAACCGCCAACAGGTAACTATGGCTGCTTTCTCACTGAAAGGCATTCGTAAGAAGATTTCACTGGCTAGAGGGTGACCAACTGGTCATAGTTTGGTGGAGACTTTCCCAGTTTTAACACTGAAAGTCCTACATCCAGGAAACTCCACTGTCCCTGGCTAACCAGGGATGGTCGGTTACCCTAGCTGGATGAATGGGCCCAGGCGGCAGCTGTTTGTGCTCTGAGGAGGTGGGCAAAGCCTGCTGCTCTCGATCTCCTTCACAATACCGAAAATGTTAGGCTTTTGAGCCTCTTTCGGCAACCCTGCGTTATATTTTAGATCTAGTATCACAGTTTCAGACTTGCTGGCTGGGTGACTTCAGATAACTCACTTAACCTTTCTGCACCTAAATTTTCTCATCTGTGATTTCAGGTAATTATACCTACCTCCACATTGTCGTATGGACCAATTTAGATTAGTGTAGGTAAAACACTTGGTACATAAATGCTGTCACAGTGTAGGTGATAATCCATAGTTATTACTGTAATTGATATCTGATTCCCAAGATCCTTTATTAATAGGCAATAACTCCCGAGAAGGGTGATCTTGTAAGTCATCATCAGCTAACAAGCCAGGTCAGTTTCAATCCTGGTCTTATTTGAATTATCACCAGTATTTGTGCAGTTAATTATGCCATCCTGAAAAAAAGTGTCATGAAACGCCTTCTTTCCTTGACTTGAGAAATCACTCTCTCTGGTTTCTTCTTTTGTCAGTATCTTCTAATAGATCCTCCTCAAATTCCCAATCGCTACATGTTGGGGGTCCCCAGGTTTTAGTCCTTGGAATTTCTTGTTTCTGTCCATCCTCATTCTTTAGATGATCCCAGCCTGTCTCATGGCTTTAAATACCATCTTGACATTGAAACTTCTGAATTTACATCTTAATCCCCAACCTTTTCCCTTATATGTAGCATCACATACTCAATTTATTCTCACCAGTCCCCTTTGTTTCACATCTTTGGCAAAACTTATATTGTCAGACTTGTATTGTTGCTCCCTGTGATGAAAGTGAAAATGTACTGCATTATTTACTCTCTGTCTGTCTTTCTATCACCTAACCCTGTTTCTGATCCTCAGAGGTATTCTCACTCTCAAGCCTCTTTGCTATGAGACTATATTATGGATTGATGTGTCCAAGACTCTAGGATCCTTGAGGGCAACTTGGTAGTCTTTCCTCGAAACACAAAAGACTGAGGCAAGAAGAAACCAGCTTCTTGTCTAGAAGCCAGGACTGGAACCATCAAGTTTACTCCAATTTTGTCTGGGACACTACCTATCTTAAATTTATTTATCTTTATTTTATCATCTTTTTAAAATTAGGGTGTGATGATAACATCATGTAACTTTTAAACTAATACACAAGGATTTAGTCGAAGTCATGTGACATTGCTCAAAATTTTACAGTCATCACCACCATCATCATCATCATCATCATCATCATCATTTTGTAGTTCTTTGACAAATGCCTTTTTGAATGTCTTAAGTTATTTATGGAACAAGGTGGGGATGTAAATAATAAATAAATACCTCTTTATACTTATGACCTATTCTTCTGAATATCATTAGAAATAGTAAATGTTGTTTCTTTGAGGGTGGATATAATATTTGGAAATAACTAAATGGTGACATATAATTATTACTTTAACTTGCTGTGTGACCTGGAACAAGTTACTTAACCTTCCTGAACCATTATTTTTTACTGATTTGTAAACTAAAGGGGTCATGTTTTCTAATCATCAAGAGTCGTTCTAACTCTCATGTTCTTTGGTCTAAAGGACCATTCGGTTGTCCGACAGCTCAGAGATTGATACTGATCCCATGTTGTTGTTTGTGTATTTCTTTCTTTGGTGGAGGTACATGTGTATGAGGTCTGTGTACAGTGTTTAAGTGTACTGTATAAGTGTGTATGGGGGTTGGGGCTTATAGGCTTGAACAATCAAAGACCGACTATGGCTTTGAGATACCATTTAGTTCAATTCCTGTCTTCAGACCAGACTATATCCAGAATTATCTAAACTGATGAAGGACTAATCCACTTGGAAATTCATAACAACTCTTGGAGTTTTTTGTTTTTAAGAAATTCTTTCTGAAGATTAAACCAAATCTCTCATGCAGTCCTCCAGTCGTGGTCACTCTTGTTCTCCTTGGAGATGGGTAGACATGCACAGTGTGAAATAGGAACCTTGAAAATGTAAATTTTCGTCTAAAGTATGCCTCTTTAAGAAGAGGCCAACATGAAGGAATGATAGACATCTGGTAAATATAAGAGCAGCAAAAACTCCCCCTTGCAAAAAAAAGAAGGTCAAACTATCTACCTATCTGTCTGTCTGTCTGTCTATCTATCTATCTATCTATCTATCTATCTATCTATCTATCTTCTCTGTCTATCTATGCGTCTATCTCAGCCTAAAGAACAAATCGGTGGCATTGTCCTCTGACGTGCCTGTCCCATTGTTATGTTAGTGGTTTCTGTCTTAAGAGGCAAAAAGATGTTAGAGGCAGTCATCCGTGCTAATACTAGACACACCACCAAACAAAAACTCACACAGAAGTGTGAATTTGAGGGCCATTTAACACTGTAAATTTCCCCCTTGTATAACAATTATGGAAACATGCACGCTAATTGACAATGCAGTGTGGCACTGTGTGAATGTGAACAGTGTTCACTCGTCCTCATAATTCCTCTTTTTATAGCTAGTGGCGCGCCTGTCCAGAGGACGTTGTACCCAGCCCTCTTAAACAGCAAGCTTTCTCCTAGCTGAATATTGTCCAGTATTCCCCATACATGTACTCAGACTGTTTGGACCACTATCTGGCTCATTATATCTACAACTTGAGATTTAGTCTCCAAATGCATGCTGCCTTATGTCTTGTTTTGGGGGCTGGCTGTTATTTTATTTTACTTTCCCCATTTAATTATTCCCACCTGGGGTAGTTCAGGAATATTATTATCCTCAAGAGAGAGGCTGTGGCCTTAAACTATTTGGTTCCTAGCAATGGTGGGAGTGGACTTCATATATTTTCATACAAAAATCACTTACCAGGGACTAGAGGGGTATCCACAGAGACAGATTTGTTTTAAATCTAAATTAATCCTGTTTATACTCACCAGGATGCTAATCCCTCCTGAAGAACTGTATGCTATCTGACTGGGGAGTCCAAAGATCGATATGTCTAAAGGCTGGTCCCTGCATGCTGACCCCCTAAGCATAAGTCTAAATCCGGGCTCTGCCCTCGTGGCTACACGTGTGACCTTGAGGAAGGTACTCAGTGACTTTGAATATGACTTTCCTCCTCTGTAAAATGAGGATACTGTTGGAGTTGTTGTGAGGATTCACTGAGGCAATCCATGCAGAGCAACAAAGCGTCTAGCATATGTTGAACAATAGTTATAGGAAATGTTAAGTTATCCTGGCAGGAACCTGGAAACTGAAAGGAGAACTGGGGTCAGCCAGGTGGTACTGAAATCCTAGTTTAAAATAAACAGCAGGCATGTTATCTCATTTGACCCTCATTCACATCAACCCTATGGGGATTGACCCCGAGTCCCCAACACAGAAGGTACCACCTCTCGTTGCCAGGATGGTCCCAGGTCAAGAGCGCTCATTCTGCCAGCATCATGCAGTTGTTCTGAGGGTGAAAGAGTAAAGAGAAAAAATGTGTTTGAAAGTTTTAGGTGCTATATATATGTTATTCCTATTTTAATCTTGGCCTTGGGTATTGCATCTTATTTTCTTAAAAGTCTTCAGGGTGCTAAACATGGGCACTGAGATTATGTGTGCCAGGTGTGCACAGGGCTTGGAACTTGAGCTCCTGCCTATGCTGATGGGAAGAAAAGTAGCACAGGTACAGGTTGGCCATTGGAGTTGAAACTCTCTAGATAGGTTCTCCATTGCCTCAAGACCACTCCCAAGAAAACGACATTATAAAGCAAACAGCACTTTTTTTTTTTTAAGACTGACATCAGGGGGCCGGCCCCGTAGCTTAGTGGTTGGGTGCGTGCGCTCCGCTACTGGCAGCCTGGGTTCGAATCCCGGGTGCGCACCGACGCATCGCTTATCCGGCCATGCTGAGGCAGCGTCCCACATACAGCAACTAGAAGGATGTGCAACTATGACATACAACTATCTACTTGGGCTTTGGGGAAAAAAAGGAGGAGGATTGGCAATAGATGTTAGCTCAGGGCTGGTCTTCCTCAGCAAAAAGAGGAGGATTGACATGGATGTTAGCTCAGGGCTGATCTTCCTCACAAAAAAATAAGACTGACATCATACAGAAGACAAAAAGAAAGGAGGGTTGGAAATGTGAGGGCGAAGAAAGGGGAAATGAAACATTGTAATTGCCAGTGGTGTTTCAAACTGATTTTAGTTACTATTAAATTAAAATTACAACTGAATGTGAACTGACAATTTCTTCCCCTTAGAGTGTTCTGGTACACAGGATAAATACTAAATTTAGTAGATTTAGAAATTCTTGATAACATGTCATTAGCAGGCACACCCTCACAGCCACGTGCTCAGAGGTCTATATGAGTGCGGAGGCATCTCTATTGCATTTGGTGTTTCTCTCCCGTTTTATTTTGTGCTTTTGTTTATTTGTTTTGTTTAACTCTCAAATCCAGCCACAGCCTGTTCTTTTTAACATCAATCTTGTTTCCCTTCCACCCCATCCCCAATTCTCTTTTTTGCACAATGAGTTCTCAGGGGTATGGAGGGTGGGGTATGGCAGAAAAAAAACTATTAGATTATAACATTTTGTGGATTGTCAAGGCTCTAATGACATTAGCCACCTAACTGCAAGGTAAAAACCTTTGTGATGTCATATAATAGGTTGCCACGGGCTTGACAAAACTTTGTGAAATAAACAAGAGAAAGGAGCCAAAAATGCTGATACCACGCATCTCTCCCCCACCCCCGAGACTCTATCGCCACCCATGGACATTCCCTTCTTGCTTATTAGCCCCTGAAGGGCATTTTTAATATAAAATATATATAAAGTCTTCCCAAATCAGAAAGGTCTCCAAGTCTCCAATTTAATTGGAATGGAAAATGCTAACTGGCATCAAAATTTGATTTGTGGGAGAAACCTCCTTTTTGTTGGAAACACAACAGTGTGTCTGGGAACACAAACCCAGTCCTTCAAAAATCATCCGTGAGCGCCGCCGAGGAATCAATTAAAGTTGATTTGGCGTATCTGCTTTTGACAAATATAAAGAAATCTCTGATTAGGCCGAGAAGAAAAACAGCTTTCTCTTTCTTGCTCTCTCTTCCTCTCTCTTTCCTCTGCGTCTTCCTCTCTTCTCCTCATTTCCCTTTAAAGGCAGTAGGTGTCAGAAGGGGGTGGGTAGTGATATGCAAAACACGGCCTCCATAACCAAAGTAGCCTGCAAAATTAGGTGTCAGCATGCAAAGCTTATTGATGTATGAATGCGGAAAATGAAAGGCGGCAGTAGACAGCCGGGGCTAAAGGTGAGACAGGCACAGCGAGAGCAGCTGTAGCTCCACGTCAAGGTGTTGCTATATGAGCTCGGGTTTTTTCTGGAGGTCCACAGCCTAACAAGGTAAGCCTGGCCATGAAATGATGGAACAATACAATATGGGCACACACAGTGTGAATACCAAATAAATTGATGTGGTGTCTCACCACCCCCCACACATGCATACCCCTCCTCCTCCTGCACTGCCACCCCCCCTTCAAAGTGTGCCTGTGTATTCATTAATAAATTCATATTCTGAGTTTTCAATAAAAGAAGAAAATGCAGTGTAAACTGGAGTTACTTAGTGACACCCAGCTCATTGCTTTTTATTGTTGCTTGCAGCTACGAAGCCTTCACAGTGCACTAGTAGAATTTATTACTGTCTGTCTCTGTAGCAAGTTGGCGAAGTGCGCCTTTTGAAGAAAATTGACCCACACTTCATGAATATGATGAAAAATGCCAATAACACTACAAAGACGAAGCTCTTGACATTACTCTGCAAAGAGCTAAAAGACAGTAATGAAAGTATTGCAATTACAAATCATTACCTCCTCTCCAGCCAATCGCCACCTTCCCTCCTCTTTTTTTTTTTGGACCACTCTCAAGCGCTGCAGGCTGCCCCAGGTGATGCTTTGCACAGCATCATGGGAAGTGGAGAGTGGGTGAAAGCTCTGGTGACTTCTCAAAGAAGGGGAAAGGAGAGAAGAGAAAAAGAATGGGGGGTCCGAGGGGATGTGATAAAAGTCCCTCTCTCATTGCACCTGGGAAAAGAAGGTATAAACGAAAAGTTCTTTAAGCCAATGGTCAGAAGGTCATGACCTTATTGTGGGCCTTGTCCATCTGAAAAGTGGCAGTAAGAACATGCCGCCTACTTCTTTGCTAGTGCTGTTCCCCTTGGCAGGGTCCTTTTCAGTCTGGCTTTGGGAGAGCACCTTTAATCTTTCATCTTTTATTATTTGTTAGCACTCCAATTTGGACATTGGCATATGAATTATCAAAAACATATATTCGTGTGTTTTCAAGGTAAGAAACTGGCCTATCTTCTTAGCCTAACGGTGATGCTGAAAAAGTCTAACCAAGAGACGAGAGAGAGAGAGAGAGTGACTAACTTTAGACTTGAACGTGTTGACGGGATGAAGGTCCTGGTCGTTACTGTTTCAACAACTTTCTGACGTGGGCCTTTGGTTGTGTGTGCTTATACTGTTGATCTTTAGAGTCTTGGTTTGTTTTGTTTTTCATTTATTTGGGGTATGTGTGGAGGCAGTGTATGAATACATACATTTCTTGACTCCTGTATGTTTTACCTAGAAAGACAACAGAATTATCTTCTGCTTATGCTATTATAGAGGCTACTAAAATTTTTGGAATTTGGAGTGTATGAAGTCAGAAATAGAAGCAGGGAAGAAATTATGAAGGAAAGAAAGTGGCAGCTTCAGACACCTGCCTTGGGAAGAGGAGAAACACAACAACCACGGAGACTGTGGAATAGTTACTGGACTTTGAGGTGGTCTTCCCGCCTCCAGATACCCTCTCCCAGCTCCAGGTTCATTTTGCTCTCTGATGACTGCTGGAAAGTCTACTAATTGGAAATTCAGTTTGATTCTATAATACTCCATTAGAATTTCAAATTCCTCTGGGAAGTATAGACTATCAATCATTTACACATTAGTATGAAATAGCTCCAGCCAGCCCTGGTGGTCTAGTGGTTACGATTCTGCATTCTCACTGCCACAGCCCGAATTTGTTTCTTGGTCGGGGAACCAAACTACCTGTCTTTCAGTTGTCATACTGTGGCAGCTGTGTGTTGCTGTGATACTGAAAGCTATGCCACCAGTATTTCAAATACCAGCAGGGTCACCATGATGGACAGGTTTCAGTGGAGCTTCCACACTGGACAGAATAGGAGGAAGGATCTGGCCACCCACTTCTGAAAAAATTGGCCATGAAAATCCTATGAACAGCTGCAGAGTATTGTCTGATACAGTGCTGGAAGGTGAGAGGATGGCACAAAAAGACCAGGCAGGGTTCTGCTGTGCTATACACAGGGTCATTAGGAGTCTGAATCAACTCAATGGCACCAACAACAAATGAAATAGCTGCATCAAATTTATTTTCCTTCTAGAACCTAGCTAAACTTTTGATTGGCTGTGGGATATAGTGTAGTTTGCATCACGAAACACTGAAGTAGGGAAAGGGTAGAGACTAAGTCTAGGTGGATCTGGACAATGTCGGGCTTAGAACACTTTGGAGGAATTGATTTTGGGGGAGAAGAGCAACAGATGGCAGAAGATATATCTAGTAGAGAAGGTGGAAGTCGGGCTGAAATAACTTAGCTCATTTCAAAATGTTGTTTGAGGCTAGCCGTTTGACCAGAAAATTGGGAGAGGATACACTTTTTCTTCCCCTTTCTCCTTTCTCCTGTTTCAGATGTTCCTTTGCCCTTTTCCAGGACCTAGAATTTAGGTTAATTGAAATATTGTGAATCAGTTTTCATGGGCTAACCTGGGGGTCTGGGGACCAAAGTCATTTAAAAAAATCCTTGTTTATATGTCAAAATGCATTGCAGGATCCAAAAACTCAACTTATTAATTGCATCTCACACTGCCAGCATGGGATGTGTACTGTGAGCTATGGCGGCTGATTGGTTATAGGTGCCTGATACCTGCCAGATGCTCATGAGATTGAGGAATAACCATGGCCATTTAATCCATCATCCTTCCTTCAGACAAGAAAATGCTTACAGACCAACAACACTGAAATTTTATAGCTTTTATCTCATCTTTTAACAATCTCTTACATTTGTTAATTTATTTTCTTATCTGATGATCTTAGCTGAGAACATCCAGGTCCAACAATCCCTGCCTGTGGACCAGGTTGTCAGCTAAGGACCTGCAGCAGGAATGATATTACCTGGCACGCACATCATCACACCTCTTCTACCATATCCAGGACATCCAACTAAACAGTCGTCTTCCACTAAGCCTCAGAATCCTCATGCTGTGTTCTAGGGAACTCCTATTGATTGATCAAAGTTGGCAGGCCAGAGTAGACCTATTTGTCATCTTTGGGCTTTACCAGTTCATTCAATCTCAATATCCCTAGCAAAATATTCTCCCTAGGAATAGCTATCGGCCAATGCATCTCCTACAGAGGAAACCAAATCTCTGAGTGGTCAAGCTAATAACATAGGGTACCTATCGCTCACTTATTCATTCCTTCATTCTACATAAATACAGTGAGCTCCTCTGATTTGCCTGGAACTCTTCTGGGCCATGTAGCTACATCATTAAAACTTTCTAAGGTTTGACCATGAAGAGGGACCTAGTGGCTAAGCTACCTGATACACAGCCGGAAACTGGCCTACCATCTGGATGGAAGATAGAATTAGACAGAGCCACCTTTCTCTGCAAGACAGCAGTGCAGTGGGAGGAGCCTGCAGAAGCAAATACAAACTAATGCTGGGGCTCTGACTAGAACCTGGATTAGTACTGCATGGAAGCTTTATTTTACATTTAAAAAATGAGATTTGCAATTAATTACTTGCTAGAAAAGGGCAGAAATGACTAGGAGAGTAGCAAACACTAAGCAGCAGAGCTGAGATGCAAAACGTAGATATGAGTATGCACCGTGTATCTATAAGTCTCCATGTCGCTAAATTCACCTAACCATGACAAGATTTTGCATACGCTCTTCTACTTTCTATATGAGTCAAAACCTGCCAGCTTTTCTCTTCCTTGTATAAACAGTGATAAAATGAGGCTGGAAATGTAAGCCAAATGGGCTCCTTGAAGGAGAGGACTGTGTTTGTATAACTGGGTCTAGCATAGTGCCTGGTACATAACTGGTGCTCAATAGATGATGGTTGAATCAAATTGTTCAGAGGGTCAAAGGACATGGGAGAGCCTTGAAGGGTTCCTTTTAAGGTCTAGTCCACTAGGCATTCAGTGGGAATTCGATAAATGGAATTGAATTTGATATGATACTAGAGAACTTGCATGAAAGCACAAGGACAGAGTAATTATTACCAGATGCTCAATAAATATTAGTAGATACTCATAAATATAGGTTTCTTTCCCCCCTTTCTTTCATATTCTATTGACCCAGTGTATGAATTAGGCTAACATCAGGTTAGGCTGCTATAACAAATAACTCCCCAAATTTCAGTGGTTGAACACACTAGAAGTTTATTTCTCACTAATGTAGCAGTCCTACGTGGGTATTCCTGGTTGTCAGGAAGCGTTCCTCCATATGGGATTAGAATTCTTTCATCTTATGGTTTTGCCATCCCTTATGGCCTTGAAGTCCTCTAAAACCAGCGGGCAGATAGAGGAAGAAAGTATTTCAAAGATACAAAACTGAACTGCTCACATTCCATTGGTCACAACCCCTTCAGACCCTACCTGATGCAGGGGGCCCTGGGAAATATGGTGCCTGGCTGGGCACCAGCTTCCTAGTGAAAATTGTGCACTGTGGAGTGGAGCAGGGATTTTTGGCAGACAGTTGGTCATCTTGCAAACCTAAGTAGGTGATCAAGCAGTGGCAGCTTCAACTGTAATGCGGTTCACCTAGCCAGATCTTCCCGATCCACTGCCACAGAGAAAATTTCACCATTAGTCATCCTTTCAGCTTATTCTTCTTAACAATTCCTCACTCAAAATTCAAAAATGTGAAGAAGCAATAACACATTTAGGTAGTTCACATTAAGGAAGGCAGTGAGAGAATGCTGACCCCTTGTCTGTATCACGGAAGGCAATAAATAGTAAGGGGACTGATTTTAGAATCTGTCCAGGATCACTCTCCAAGTCCAGGCCCCACGTGGAATGTAAGTCAAAGAGAGTAGAGTGTAGTCCGGAAGCTGATGGAACTATTCATGAGAAGACCTTCCTCCCAGTCTTAGGCCTGTTAGATAGATGCTGCTGATAAAACAATGGAGAATGCTCCCAGGGAAACCCATGTCAGTTCCACTCTGTGCTGGTGTAGCTCCAGTTAGAGAATCCTCACAAGCACTTCTCAAGGTCTGTTTGCTCTGGAGGCAGCAATGTTTTCCAATTTGCCTGCATGGTTTGTCGCCGCACCATCTTCCTCCTCTTCTGGGTGTTTAGGGCTTGTCTTAGTAGGAAACGGGAAAATTTCTGATTTGAGAAGTGCAGTCAGTGGGCTCTGGTCTGAGACACTTCTACATGTGGCAGAAATAATTGCATTGAAGTAAAGGCTGTCAACAAGGCTGTCATAAAGACTGGGGCTCATTTTGGCCTAGAACAATCATCTCCACCCTTCCTCATACTCCTCTTCTTGTAGCTTAATCTGTGTTAAAACTGTCATTCAAAAGCTGTGGAGACAGTCAATTCCCGCTTTGGGGTGTTTTCATGAGTTCATTAGGGTTGCATACTCCTTGAACCTGGATTTACTGTAAACATTCTGATTGGTTTCCACCAAGGCCTTGCTATGAGTGGGCAAGGTGGGCTACCTTGCTTCTAAGGGGTGGAGGTGGGCATAGAGCTCAGGAGGGGGCCTGTTTCATTGTGGTACGACCAACAAGCTTCTTGGTGGAAATACACATCCAGATTATTGAAAGAATGTAGAGATTTGTTGGCAGTTCTGAGTCAAGGTAAGTCAGTAGTTATATATTTTTTCTGTTTTGGATTACACGGGGGAGAGGCTGGCCTCAGGTGCTCAGGAAACTGGCTATACCTCCCTGTCACTTGGCCACAGAAATTTGAATGGGTTTGTATACATGGCTTCCGATATTTCAGGCCATTTACTCACTTTGTAAGTAATGCGGCTTCCCCCTCAAGTTTTGCATCTGCTCTCAACTGGATGGCCATGATGCCTTGGCTAATGCCTTTTAATATCTAAGCCTTGTACATCTTGTGCTTGGTTAATAACAGGGAAAAAGCTCCGGTGACTCACCTTCACCTCGGGAGGAAAAAAACATCCTTTTAATAATCTGGGAGTTTATTTGGATCGAAGGCATACTGCATGTTACACAATTTTCTTGTAGACCCACACGGGTCACAAAGCGGCACCCTTGTTTTTTATGAAGTCAGCAAAGATGTATAGGAGCCAGGCTCGCCACTTCTCTGAGAGCCTTCAAATTCATCTTTAATATGTAACCTACTAGCAGAGCAGAAACCCTCGCTAAGTCTAATGGGATTTTCTCTGAGAACTTTCCTGGGTGTATAACCTTTGTTGCAATTAAAGGTACATTTTCTAAATGTCCTCAAAAAGGAGCTCACACCCATTTTTTAGGAGTCAACCCATAATCTCTCATGTCTTGTCACTTTAAACTTCCTCTCTGATGCTAAACTGGGAACTACTTGAGAGTAGGGACATGTGCATCTGTCAGTGTTCCAAATGGAAGATTGGCTAAATACATGAGTCAGATTTGTTGAAGAAACGAATGGATGAAGGCTTACCCTACACTGGTGGTTCTCAACCAGGGAGGATTTGCTCCCAGGGGACATTTGGCACTGTCTGGAGACATTTTTGGTTGTCACAATTGGCGGGGGGGATGCAGGGGTACTACTGGCATCTAGCAGGTAGAGATCAGGAATGCTTCTAACATCCTACAGTGCACAGGAGAGCACTCACAGCAAAGAGTTACCTGGCCCCAAATGTCAGTAGTGCTGAGGTTGAGAAACTCTGCCATATGCATCCCACAATACCACATGCATTCAAAATGTCTGGAAGATGGCCACTGGTCTTTGGAAGATTCATTCAGCAAGTATTCATTGAACATTTTTCACGTTGACGTTCAACCAAGATATCCACCCAGAAAGTCTTCTGACATTTTCTTTTCCCCTTTTTCCCTATTGCATCTCCCTTTTTGCCTGGCTCCCTATCCTTTCTCTGCCATTTTCCCTTCTCCATGGAATAAATGAAAGTATACAGCAGGAAGGAATGTCTGGAGTCAAAAGAATGACTCTTTCTAGTTACTAATTTAATTGTAGCCATGTCTGTTCTGGACCATTTCTTCTGAAGATGAATATGTTTACGCTGCAAATGCTGCCCTCGCACAGCTTGGGCAGCCCTTTGGAGATGGGCATTGAAGGTAAAGAAACACAGTCACAGGATGTTTACTCTACTGATGCTCTCAAAAGCATTTGGGATGTTTAAACATATGCTTCCAGCATCTCTCTTCTATCTTCACACTGCTGCTAAATTGTGGAAAAGCTGTAAATAGAAATAATGGACTCGGTTTATTTTTAATTAGAAGGCTGCTGCTTATAGCTGAAATCGTGACACTACCAAGCATGTCTTTCTCTCATTTGGAAGGAAAGAATGGAGAGTTCCTAGGGTTTTGAACTTGAGCCAAGTTCCCTGAGTTTTTTGGTCCCTGTCTCTGCAAATCCAATGCCATTCAGTGGCATGTGGCCATTGGATGATTCTCTGCACTGCTTAATAATGTCTTTAGATGTAGCAAGTAATTCTATTATTTCTACAGTTAGAAAGAAGAAACACTTTGGTAAGCTGTTTTATTTTTCCTTTTTATTCATAGTTAATTGTTAACATTTATCACTCAATTCAATAAAACTCGTAGAGTCATATTTAAATTTGTTTTTTTAAGGGAAGGTTCTACTATTTTTTTAGGCATGTGAATGGAGTAATGTTATCATGTTGCTAACTATCTCCCAAATAAATCTTATTCTGGGGATATAATATTTATCCATAGACAACATTTCTGAGGCTGTTTTTTTCCCCCAGCTGTAAGATGACACAGATAGACAGAACTAGGCTGATATTCTGTTATTTTAGGATTTCCTGGACTGTCAGGAACCTTCGCTGTTGTCTCAACCTTCACTAAAGTGGAGAAAATGCCCATGTAGACAATGCCCAAAGTGAAATTCCTTGATAGTGGGACAGAGAGCAGCCACATGAAGATCCAGCTCTCGGCCCAGGTGTTTTCCAAACTGCTGTGATTTATGAAACACTACCTGCTTTGAAAGAGATATTTCTCTCTTTTTCCCTGATATTTGAATTTTTTTCCCTACTGGATTAACATTTCCTGTTCTGCAATGGGATGTCAAGCTTAAAGTATAATGATCCATGGAGAGAAAACTTACTGTTTTACATTCACACTATAGTGAGAAGGTCTAAGAAGCGAGTTTGATGGAACGTAAGAATCAGCATGTTTAGTAATGTCTAGTTAGGTTTACATGGACATAATGGGGGGAAAATGGATTTAGAGAAAAGGAATTGTGAAGAGGTGATTTAGAACCGTCCTGTCCTGTATGATAGCCGCCAGCCACATGTGGCTATTGAGCCCTTGAAATGTGACTAGTTTGAATTCAGATGCAATGTAAGTATAAAATACACACTAGATTTCAAAGACTTAGTATGAGAAAAATGTAAACTACCTATTTCATAACATTGTATATTGATTACATATTGCAGTAATTATAGTTGGTTATATTGGGTTAGAGAAAATACACTATTAAAATTAATTTTACCTATTTTTCTTTACTTTTTTAATGTGGCTACCAGAAAAGTTAAACCTACCAATGTTGCTCACGTTTGTGACTTGCATTATATTTCTATTGGGCAGAATGCTTTCCAGCAACGGCCTTGCCTTGCAGAGTGCATTTCCATGGCCTAAAATTGAAAGTGTTACATTTGTGATCGTTCGATTTAACCCAACCTTACTGTAGTTTCGAGTTCCATGGGCAGTAAATTCGAATGTCACATAAAAGCCCCAGAGCAAGGGTTCAGAATTTTGGGAAACTGAGCCTTTAAGCGGTCAGTGGGTGGATGCCGTGGTATCTGTGAAAACTCTAAAATTAAATGTAAGGCTGTGTGTGCATGTGAATTCCACTGAGGAGAAGCTTCTTGACTTTCTTCAGACTCTCCAAAGGATCCTTGACCAATACTTGCATTGTGCAACTCCAGGGGGCCACTATTCCTATAGAATTGAATGATGGCTGGCATCTCCCACTGAAGCTGGGCAACGTGGTGGTGTTGTCTTGATCTCAAACTGTTTAAGAACTCTGACCCATAGCGAGGACTCTCAATATGGTCCTGTCACTCTTTCGTTCTTTAGTTCTTGGTGGCTTACTGTTGCCTCAGAATAAAGCTCACATTTCCTAGGATGGCATTTAAAGGTAATTATATGTGAATACTTTTCTAATTTCATGTCCATGTATGCTCCAACCACAAATGTCTGCTTAATGTCCTGAGACTGACCTCTATTTAAAAGCCATGTGTCTTTGCAGGTGCTGTTCCCCCTTCTTGAAATTCCCTCCTCACCAAACCTTCACCCATCTAAATTCTACTCAACATTAAGCTAGGTTATAAGCCAGGATGGAAAGAACACCTTTGCTTATTTCTTATAGGACTAATATAGCAAACATGCAAAGACTTTCATAAATCAGTAATAAAAAGAAGTAAAATATAAGAAATATAGGCAAAGGATAAGAATAGAAAACTCAAAGAATAGCAAGCTATGACCAGTAAATATGAAAAGATGCTCCATCAGTAAGAACATTTTATTTAAAGTTTGATGTGCTAGATACTGTTTAAAATCCTTTACATTGATTAATCATTTAATCTCAGTATTCATTCCCGTTAATACTTAAATAAATGCACATAAACCCAATAACAAATGCCACTACTGGTGATGGCAGGAGACATGGGCACTCTTATAGGATCTGTGGGATTGTAAATTGGGCAAACTTTTTGAAAGCTAGTTTGGTACTATCTGATCAAAATTTTAAATGCACATACCCTGTGACCTAGAAATCTCATTTCTAGGAATCTGTCCTGCACAAACATTAGGAAGAATGCATAAAAGTGTAGGTACAATGTTTCTTAGTGATAATCTGGATTGGTTAAATAAATTCTGGAATAATCCTGTAATACAGTCATTGAAAAAGAATCAAATTGTCCAATATGGATGAATTTATGGAAAGATGCACAAGCGTTATTAATTGGAAAACATAGACAGTACATATAGCTTGATTTTACTTTTTTAAAACAAAATATATATGTATATATATAGTTTTACTATTACCTTATTTATTGTGTACTTACTGTGTGCCAGGGGCTGTTTAAATTCATTTTGTCATTTAATTCTTAAACAGATTCAGAATGTGTACTTTTATTAACTATCCTTTACACATTATAAAAATAACACAGAGAGAAGTAACTAGCCTAAGGTCACCCAAGTGGTTGAGCTGGGACTTTGAAGCCAGCCAGTTAGATTTCAGAGCTGGTTGTCTTAACGTCTGTGCATGTGCTGGGAGAGGGGGTGGAGTGGCATATTTATATAGGAGCAAATTACAAGTCTTAAAGCATATGCACCGCACTGTTAACCTTTTGGAAGCTGGGATTGGAAGTAGGGAGGAAAGGACTTAAACTTTTTATTTTACACACTTCAGTAGAAGAAGACAGAGTGAAGGTAAAATTAAGGATGATTTTTATGTTTTGTGCTCTCTTATATTTTCAAATATTGTCCACTTTTTATACATACAAATATTATCTATTGAATATTGAACATGTGATGCTTTGTAAATGGGAGCATATCCATAAGTGCTGTTTGAAGTTTTAAGACTCTGCTCAGTCTTTGTGAAGCCCTCCCCGATCTTCTCGGTTAGAATCAACAGTGCTCTGGTCTGTACTCCCTTTGGAACTTTTCCTTGTTGTGCCTTGTATTGTATTAGTTTTGATCATGTCTTTCTCCTGCCTAGACAGGAAGCTTGTTGAAGGCAGGGATGGCACATAGTAGGCATTCAAATGGTGTTTGTCAAATGGATGGATGGATGGGCGGATAGATGGATGGATGGATGGATAGAGTGAAAAAGGCATGAATGCCACCGAGGGATTTTCACCTCAAGATTCAGCTTCATTCCTGTGTTATGGTCTTAATATTCTAACAGGTAGGAATGCTGGCACCTCTCTACATCACTGTGTGTTGTGTTTAGCATAATGCCAGGATGAAGTAGGGCCAACAATGACAAGTGCTGTTTAATGTGATTTTCTTGGCACGTTTTGGGCTTAATAATAGGAAGAAATGTGGCAAATAAATTCTTTGAAAATCAGCCTTGGTTGGAGATTATGAGAAATTGCTTAATCATAATAGAAAAAAAGTGAAACTAGGAGCAGCCTTAAAAGGTCAACTCTTCTACTTAACCTCCTATGAAGATGACACAATCCCCGATAAAATCAGAGAAAGTGTTGAAAGCTTTCAGTACAGTATCTGGCACTTAGTAGGTATTCAGAAAAGATATCTATATGCACATATATCAAAGGAATATAGCTCCCATCAATTCTTACAGTAATCCTAGATAGGAAAAGAAAAAAGTTCATGAGAATCACTTATTATTTTATATGATTTGAAAATTTATTCAAGAAAACAATTATAATCTATAAGAAAGAAAAAAAAGAAATGGAACTCCCTTGATTGTTGATCTGTTCATGTATTCTTTCTCTATCTCTACCCTTAAAGATAAGAGATTGATTAGTTAACTGGGGAAACAATCATACTTCTGAATTATCAGTTTGATGCCCTTATAATCTTGGAGTGATTATTTCTTTAAAAATGACTGTACTTAGTTGAAAGTACAAGCTGTGTCCACAGCCCTCACAACAGACTTGACTGGTGGTAGCCATAGGCAGAATTGGCCTCCTTGGTCTCCTGATCCCGGCTTAACCCCTCGAATGTCCAGCTGATTCGTAGTCTATGTGCAAAGGGATGATACTTGCAAGGCTTTTCCTTGCATGTGTGCTTTCTGTGGGATCGCTCAATTAATTATAATTGTCTTGCCCTAAAGAGCATGGCCCCTGGCAGACTAGGGGGTGTGGACCTCCAGGGGTTTTATTTCAAACCTTATTTACCGAGGGAAGTCAATCCATGGACTGTCTTCCTCAATATTTAATCAGGCAGCAGGAGCTTCAATGTCACAAGATCTCACTCTTCACTAGAGAGTTACTGAGTCTTTGTGGCCTCCTTCAAGAACAAGAAAGTAGGCTGTGCTTGTAAGTCAAGAATAAGCGGGGTGGATATTACACCCCCCACCCCCATAGCTGCTCCAACAAGAGCAGGGATATTTTGAATAAGCTAATTGCTCAAACCCAGGAGCAGGAAACCTGTTTGCAGCATATGTTTTGGTGTAAGTTATTTGTAGAGGGAGAGCACTAATTGATAAGATAAAGAAGGAGAAGGATGATGAAGAGACAGAGGAAGAGGTAGAGGAGAAAGAGGAGGAGAGAAGGGAAGGAGACAAGTATGATGATGACCGCTTTAATCAGAGCCTTCCCTAGAGAATTTGAACTGTTCCTTGAGTAGGTACAGGGCTCAAGGCAAAAAGTGCATTGTCATCCTCCCTCCCCCAGCCCCCAAATCTCTAACATTTTATACAAGGAAAGGGATGCTGAACATCAGGGAAGTCCTCAAAGGATGCAGGTCATCAAAGGGTGGAATGTATATGTGTGTTAAGGATGGAGGAGACTTTTTTGGTAGTGGTGAGGAAAGGTGTTTCTGGACTACTTGTTTATATGCATATGGACCTTAGATCATTTTTTATAACCTTTCAGAGAGCCACTTTCTTTCCACAACCTCTCCAAGAGCCATTCAAACTGATGGTCCTTGTCTAGTCAGCCTTAGGAGCATTTCTAGCTCTGGGCTTTTGTTGAAGACCATTCCTTAGTACTTGAGCTGTCCAGAAGAATTTCATCATAAATATAGAGACAAAGTTTGTAATATAAGTACTGCTATGTATTTTGGAGTGCCTACTACATTTTGCACACAGTGCTAGACACTGTACAGAATACAAAAAAATTCAAAATCTTTGGTTTCCTCTGATTTACTACCTAGTCATTGACCAAGATTTTCCTATAAGATAAATACTCAGTCATTTAATCATGCAAGTTTTCAGGAGCCATTTATGAAACACAAATTGCCAGGTACTGGGCTAGGCAGTTAGATTTAGTAGTAAATAAATCAACTTTTATCTTGAAGAAGCTAGTGGAGAGAATATATATTAAATTGTGTTGCATGCATTGTGAGACCATCAAAATTCAGAGGACTGAAGGATCAGGATAGACTTTACCAAGTTGTGGGGACCAGAGCAGACTCCCAATAAATCCTGTTTGAGTGGTCCAATCTCAATGTACATTTGTGTATTTATTCTGTAAACATTTGGGAAGTAGTACAAGGCATTTGAGCTAGAATTTGACCCCTGGATAGGGTTTTGATGGCTGGAGAGGACAGTAAATTTCAATAGAGGGGACTGCATGAGTAGGCAGGTGAGGTCTCAACTAGACCCTTAGTCCGTTGGAATGAAAGGAGATCCTGATTTATCCTCTACCTTCATAGATGAAGAAACTGGGGCCAGCAAGAGGGAAAGGGCTTGAATTCAGGATGAGGGAGCTGGCAAACAGTTCCTATCCACGTCCTAAGAATCCCTTCTGCTTTTATTTCTTTATCTCAAGAATGGAGCACTGCACTCTCTGAGCACAGAGGAAAGCTTAGGGGTCTCCAGTGGCAGAAGCCCTGGTATAGTCCAGTCTGGATATTGAAAATGATAGCAGCTTGAAGTATATCGAAGAATAGATGAAGATGAAGAGGAGAAAAAGAAAAAGGAAAAGAAGAAGAAAGGGGGGCAGTGAAGGAAGAAGGGAAGGAGGAAGATATATGCTTATCATGGACCAGATACTCTGCTAAGCTCATTCTGTGAATTTCCTCCTTTAATCATCATACCAATCCTATGAACAGGGTTGATATTGCTCCCTTTTACATGAAGGCACTGAAGCTCAAAATAGTTATATATATCTTGCCCAAGCTCACACACCCAACAAACAGTGAGACCAAGAATCAAATCTGCATTTATCAGACTCCTGAGTTTGTGCTCTAAAAACTTCATTGACAGCAAAGAGAAGAGTATCCAGACAACCTATACTTTGATCCCTGACTTCCCTCTGGGTTGGCGCCCTGTGTAGTAGTATTCCTATTTTAAGGGAAGGTGAAAGCACCAGGCGTCATGATTTTTCACTTGAAATTTCACTTAATCTTCATCTCTCTCTAAAGCTGTTATTATTAGTCCAGTTTTGCAGGACACGAAACTGCTTCTGGGGAGTTCAAGCAAATGGATTCAGGTCACCAAACTTGTAAAGGACAGAGCTGCAATTTAAACCAGATTCCTTTGACTCCAAATCCATGTCACTTCCTTTACTGCATGAATTTCCAAGCCACAGAAGGGAATGATCCCTGGCAGGTAATTGAGGGCCAACTGTAGCATGTCTACCATTTCCAGCTTGGGATAGAGCCCAGAACCTAAGAATCTTATCTGCTTTATTTCCCTGCCTGCCCTGAAATTCTTCCCTTGTATTTTATCTTGAAGGCAATTTTTAGGAGCTGAATCTGACCAGTAATTCAAGAACAAGATTCCCAGGCTCCACATGTCCTGCTAAAAACTCAACTTCATAGAGGTGTCTAGGCCATGCAATCTGTTTGCATGAAATCCTTCCTTTGAAGAGAAAGATATTAGGAAAAAGATGACTTTCTAATGGCAAAGGACAGGACAGGCACCTCTGTTATCATATGATAACTATCTGCTTAAGGAGTTAGAGCTACTAATTGGTCTCTCACCTTCAATATAAAAAATACACCTCCAACTTGGGGTTATTGTACAGTTCACGCATCAAAATCTGCATTAAATGAACCTTCAAGTTGTGGCACAGACCACGATTTTTTTTTCTGTCATAGAAATTGAGATGACTGCCAGGAAGGCATGGAGAAAGATTGTGCAACAGATGGAGGGATTTCTGAGGCCAGGGAAGTCTGGAATTTATATTTCTTAGGGCTGGTTTAACGCATTCTCTCCAAAGAGCCCAGCCTGGAGTGTTTCGTGAGCCTGGGCAGTGAGTTGCTAAATGTAGACTGTCTGATAGCTTTAGGATTTCAAGACGTGATGATCTGACGAAGTCCTTGTCCTCATGAAACTTATACTTTTCTAGGTCTCTACTTCTCTATGTAAATATGGATTCTGAAGTAAAGGTTGAACTTAGAGCTAGGCAGAGTAAGTGCTACTCACATATGCTGATTTAAGGGCTGCTCCAAGTCTCCTCGCGCAACCCCCCAACAAACAGGAAACAACTATTTTGTCAATTTGTTACAGTGTCTGAAACACCACCATTAGAGATGCATTGCTGTGTGGAATTTTGAATTTAGGAATAATCCCCTGGTAAAATGTACACGTTCGTTCAACGTGTGTCTATTTCTTTTTCTTCCCAGCACAGATATCTGAGATCAAAGATCTGGGTGGTGGGGATGATGCAGTGGGAGGGCCAATTTAGGGAGGTAACGAGTAAAAATGAAACAGTTCATAGTTTGTTGAGGTTGGGCATCATGCAGGATTATCCAGTTGGCGCTGAGCGTATTCTCTAAACCTTGCTATGGCAATGTTGTAGTGGCACAGCTTCACTTAGAAAACCCCACAGGCCAGAAAGAGAGGGACTGGAATATATGAAGAAGACACCAGTTTGTTTCTGCTATCGGGAGGGTCCAAGACCACTTCCTTTCATCCTCTATTGATCCCTGAAAATTTGTAGAGTTAAGTACAGAGTTGTGATTGCTGTGGCCATTTGTAGAGTTAACTACAGAGTCATGATTACTGTGGCCACTTTTTACCTTGGTAAAAGTGTATTTTTGTTTTCCCAGGGCCACCAGCCCAGTGGAAATCCACTTACTACTTGGTTCTTCAATTTTCTTTGGTTGAGCCAAAGAGGAAGTTGATCGTTGCAGGAAAAAAGAGATAGAGAATTCTTCCAGGCCACGAAGAAGGTAATGAACAAAAAAGCTTGACCGACCCCAGGGTTCTTCTTCTATTTCTTCAAATGACTTAAAGGCAATGACCTAATTCATGGGCTCTCATCCTACTGTCACTCCTAGTTGAAATGTCCTTCATCACCCTCTCTAATCATTCAAATCCTCCAGTGCAGTCCACGTGTAGAACAAGACTCAGGTTCTCCATAATACTCTTTGTTTTCATTCTCGTCTAGATAGTCCACTATTCTTCTTTTATTGTTCTTATTGTTTCTTAGACTGATATCATTTTATTGTTTTGCAGTGTTGTATATCAAGTTCACAGGCATTCTTTGTATCTTTCTAACTAAACTATAAGCCCCTTATGGAGAGGGATGGTATCTTAGATATCTCCAGTGCTTAATGAATTACGTGGCACTGTAGTACTTTTGAATTGAATTGAATTGACCCATTTATCTCCAATTCAGCTGCAATGCTACATTGCCAGCATTGAGTTGGAATGAACAGTGCCAAAGAATATAAGAAAAATATTAAAGTTGATCAAGTCTTCAGTCCAACAGCTTCACTAGAAACCATAAATTCCCTGTAAGGATAGGATGAAGAACATGCTTTGAATACATAACCCTGGATCACTGTGAGCAAGTGGGTGAAAAGAGGTGAAGGGTGATTTAGAGGAAAGGAAGAGAAAGTTAAAGAAGATTAGGGAACCTGGAGACTATATTTTGAAACTATAACCAAGAGGACAGTTAATCATCGTGTGTTTCCAGGGCAAGTGTTTTTAGGAAAGGGTGGTTTTAGAGAAAAAACACTGGGGCAGAGATGAGGTTGTTCAGCTGATGATGTATGAGCTCCTGGAAACAACTGGGAGAGAAGAAAAGGAACAATTCTGGAACTGGAGAAACACAGTTATGGAAATGAGAAAAATTGGATTGGAGACCCCTGGCCTAGAGACTAGAAAATATGGGGCACATTTTGGGTAAGAGGTTGTGCAGAGCCAGCCAAGGTACATCTTAAAGGGTATCCAGTGGAGTTGTGCACCATTAGCCACAGAGCTTACCTGGGCCGTTGAGGGTGTTGACTCCTTTCCCCATCCAGGAAGCAGGGGGCTTTGCAAAAGGTGAGGAACTTCAAGGGGTGGGGTGTCAGGGAAATGAAACTGGAAAGAATTGGTTCAGCCAAGGGCTGGTTATTAGCTGTCCTAACCAGCCCATCCATTCCTGGGAACAGATTATACTTTAGATAAAGGCAGGATTGGGCTCTGGAGGAAAAAAGACAAGTGGAGAGCAAATCTTTACCCCTCCATCCTCCAAATCATTCCATAAGCATTTGAGAGTTTGGTCTCCTTGCAGGGTGTGTCAAATTGATTATTTCTTTTGGCTGTATTTATCCACCCTGAAGTTTACTCATTTCTGAGGATGAGATTTGTTGCTGATGGAGGGAAAGTGGTCTGAACTTGGAAAAGATCCAGAAGCCCACAGCAATGCTTTCATTCTCATTCTGGGACTGATTCCTGTCCATGTCCTCAGGCGAGGCCCTCTGTTTTCACATCTCTAAAATGGGATAATAACTACTCTGACAGAGATATCATGGGAATAAACCCATTTGCCAGGCCTCTGCCTTTGAAGTCAACAAGGATGTGTTATCATTACTATAACCATTCTAATACTTTCTCTTTGAAGACACAGGCATAAACCTGGAGGCGTCTCAAATACGTTTAATTGAGTCCATTTTTCTTCTAGCAGCATTATAAGGGGGATGGCTAAGATGTTTGAGTGGGAAGAGGCAGCCAAGTGGGTGGAGGAGGAATAAAATAGTAAGGGCAGAACTTTACATTCCTAAGAGTAATCATAAACCCAATAATAGTGATGTTAATCAGGAGTACCACCTGACTCTTTTTAAAAATGTAAAGACCCTCCATGAGCATGCTGTAAACATCAACGAAAAATTTGGGTGGCCTCTGCAGCTGGAAGCCAATTCCAGAGGCACAGTTTACAGATGGGGAAAGGAGACCTACAGAACCATTGTCAGTAGTCAAATAAGGAGCAGAAAGTTGGAGAAATTTACCTCATAAGGCAGGTTTGTGGCCCACACATCCTACTTTGGTGGCAAAACGGTAATTCCAAAGAGAATTCCAACTTTCAGGTGCATGCCTTTATTATTTAAAGATTCAACCTCAGCACAAAACCTGTGGGTGATTTTTCCCTCTTCCTTTTTCTCTTTTCACTCTTTCTGGGCTGATTCTATTAATTTCCCCCAATGGCACGTGCAGCCCTGCACTGATGCTGCCATTGATGATCTCCTTATTCATCTCGTAGCAGAGAGGCCATTTGGATGAATATATGTTCCCCATTTTCTTTGCATTATAAATTCAGTGTTGTGGGAAAAGGAGTGAAATGTAATGGCAAGGCCTCCACAGAGAAATGTCCCTATTTGAGAAGAGGAGTTTTATAGGGGGGAACAATTGACAGCCTCTCAGTAGAGTGGGCACATTTTTCTGTACAACTGCATCACCACTAATGATAAATGAAGAATGTTTGATAGCTGGCTCCATTGTCTGACAGCTACAGTTTTGGCCAGAGGGCCGTGGCAGGCTTTAGACTTCTGTTCAAAATGAGTTAAACATATTAGGCATTATGAAGGCACAGAAGCCTCGAGAATGAGTGCTGAAATGAGTGATCCGGGTAGGCTCCTGGGTACACAACTTGCAAAGCAGATGTCATTCTAATAATGTGTGATATAGAACATGCCTGGCCTAAACCCTGCTGGATGAAATATGAAGCCCCGTTGGTGATATTTAATACCATTTTATGAGGTGCCATCTTATAAAGACAATGCCCGCCGTATGTGGAATGCTTAAGGTATTTTGCCAAAGGCACAGGGAGGTATCTGGAGTAAGTAGAATTTTTATTATTTTATAAGCCTTTACTTTGTAATATTTCTGTTTCCACATTATTGTGGGGGCTTGCTGCCCTAACCTTTTGTCAAGTGAACTTGATGAGCGGCTTGCCAGTAGACTGACGGATAGCCCTCGCTGTTTCTAGAAGAAAAGGCTAGCTCCTACATAAATGCATTCTTCAGAAAGCCCTCAAAGTGGAAATACAGCTTTGCTACAAGCATTCTTCGAGCGAGGACTTTGAGGCTGGCATACAAAAATATTGCCATTTTTCAAGTGGACCATTTCAAGGGTGATAGAGGATTTGTGTGGACTGCAGCTACCGGAACATGTTTTCTACTTCCTCTATGGTTTCTGATGCTGGGTACCCACTAAAACTTCCCATTTTGGGGTCCCTTTCAGGACATCCTAAGGTCAACGAGGCTTGTGAATCTTAGCCACAGCATCAGGGTGGATCTGCTACCCCTAAAGTCCTAGAAAATCTAAGCATGTGAACAGCGATGGCCCAGGGCTGGAAGTGATTCCCAGGAGAGGTGTGTGTGGGGCAGAGGGAGTAAGGGCGTTGTTGGAAACAATGAAGTGATAATAAAAGTACCCAATTTAAAACATATCGCATTTTACACTTGTTTTCTAAGTGCAGTCACATTTACAACTCACATACCCCATAAGTCATTCCAGAAGTTGAGAACCATGTAATTGACCAGACTCAGGATGCTTAGGAATGGCACCACTCATTACATTTCTAAAGCAGTGTCTGTTCTCCTCATCCTGATGTCTAGGCAATGACATTTCTTCAAGAATCTGTTAGGTGAAGGGTCCTGTATTATGGGTGCAATGGGTAAAGAGGAGTAAATTTTTTATTTTTTCAAATGAAAGAACATCTTCATTTTCTTGGGAGCTTGAAGAAATAGAAGATGTACCAATGAAACAACTTCCCAGCACATCTGCAAAGTAACATAACCGAGGTCAATTACTTCAGAATTCAGGACAAGCTCTTTGGAAAGACCTCTGCCTAACAGCTTGTGGGATTAAGCAGTGTCCTCTATCAACTGTAAACCATGTGGACGATGCCCATGGTCTGCTGGATCTGTGTGGCTAGGAAGGATACTCTTTAGTACACCATTGCCTCTCTGCCACCATCAGTGGAGCTATTTGCTAACACAAAGTCTGGTGTGTTTGTTTTCCAGTGGGTTTATACAGATTGTTCTTGTTCTTGTTCTTACGTGATTTAGCTAAATATTTAGTAATTGATGAAATATGACTGCAAAAAAAAAGGGAGTTGTTCCTCTGTTATTGAAATGCACACTTTGGGACTACTCGATGAAAGCAAGAAACTAAAAAAAAATGTGCTGTTAACTTAGGCATGTGTAAGACATTTGCAAAGGATTGAGGGATGATCATGAAAATTAAAAGCATTTTACATTCATGTTGCTTTGCTAGTGTCTTAGTTCTCGCTCCATTTTAAAGAAACTGAAATTGGAAATTGTAACTGATGAACACTATGGGTGTGGTTTATGCGAGAAAGACTACTTGAACTCCAAACAGCTGATTCAAAGACAAAGCTTAGGTCTAGATCAAAAGATTGGCAAATAATCTACTTTTATAAGTTTTAAGCTAAACTAAATGTTTAAAGTCTATATAGATGATCTTTGCAGTTTTATGCCTTAACAGACTTTTTCCATCAATCAGCCCCCTATAGGTCCTCATTGTAGGGATCTGAATCTATTCAAGTTCAAACTGTTAATGGAATGCAAGGCAGAATGGTTACTTTCTTAGATGAGCTGGGTTTTCACTCCTATTTTTCGGGAAATGAAGGAAATTGGAAAAGTTTGGTATTTGAAATAGAAGGACAGCATTATAAAGTAGGGACAAGAGTGCAAGATTTGAAACTTGATGACCCAGCTCTGCTACTTAGTGCAAATAACCTTGAGGAGGTACGTCACTTAACCTTTCTGGACCTGTTTCCTCATCTGTAAAATGAGGATAATGACATTCTTCCCTATCTACCTTGCATCATTGCTCTGACTAGCAAATGATATAATGTGAAACCTTTAACATCATTTACGAATATAAGGTACTCCTGCTGCTGCTACTACTGCTCCCATTACTACTACCATTATTACTGCTATTGCTACAACTAATACTGTATACCCAACTGTTACTACTTGGGTGTTAATGTGACTAGGAGAGTGGGCACTGGTTCTCCTCAATTCCACATGGTTTTTTCTGGAAGGACAACTTTGCTTCGAAGGAAGGGACAGTGCTAGACTGCAGTTTGGAAGACCAGTTCCTGGTCTTCTTCTTGCCACTGGCCCTATGTGGGACTCTGGAGAAGGCATCTCAGTTCTCACATGTGAAATGAGGGGGATGTTACTAACCAGTAGTCTTCAAGCTGCTTTTCTTCAGAGCCCTCGGTGTCTGCTTCCATCTGATCAGTTCTATTATTTTAGGATTTTATGTAGTGTTTCTGTGTAAAATTTTGTTGAAAAAAATGACAAAAAGTTCCAATATTAAAAAGAGCTTACAAATCGCTGTCAGAGGTTCCCTAATGTCTCTTTCAGCTATAAAATTCTTCAATATTGTCATTCTGTGAATTATTATGACCCCCATTCCCTGATTCTCAGACCACTGTGGTCACTTAATTCCCAACTTGATCATCAGAGCCAAAGAGAACAAATTGTCCAAGCAATTAATTGTTTTGCCTATGTGTTAAGTGCCAGCATTCAGCATGTGGCCTGGCCCTTCCCTTTGTGGACAATGGCAGGCTCAAGGTCCATATGACAATATTTTCTATTGCCAGACATCAGGTCTATCCTTTAAATGGGACCTGAGACCCCTCACACTTCTCAAGAGAAGTAAAGGAGATTAGCAGATTGGTGATTGTCCATCATTTTTAACTAAGGTATTTTAAAGGTGTATATGCTTCTCCCCAAAATACAGGCATTAGGGGAGAAGAACATGTGACTATTATAAATCTCTTGTTTAAGTCTCTTTGTATGAAATCCTGATTGCTCTTTTGCTGTAAATACCTTAATAAATCAATTGGGGAGAAATTCATATTTCAAATGAGGAGTAGAAAAGTTTTAACTAGATGTTGCTATAAGGCCCAGCCTTTACCCCAGAGAAGGTATTAAAAGAAATCAGATTATTTCTTTCTTCACCTCCTTTTGCTGTAAAGTGCTAAGACTGTTGCTCCCAGGGCTTCACTATAGGCTGTGGTCAGATCCCTTCTGTTGCTACCCTACTCCCAGGTGAGCCACCCCACTGCAGTTTTAGGTTCAAGATTACTCTGTCCATTGAAGACTCCTTCACACAGAGTGGGTAATAACTTGATATTGCTTAGCACAGGCAACCAGGGGAGCCTGACACCCCTTGACTGGACGCTTTCTCTTAAGTCCTATAATATTCAACCTATTGTGATCAAAAGAATCCAAGAACTACCTAGGCCAGAGAAGAGAGCATCTCTAATTTTCACAGGCTTCTGAAGCTATGTTTTTGCGTACTGATCCCAACAAGCCCAAGTTCCTCATTTGTGTTCTATGAATTTTCACAAAGGATATAGGAGTCTCTCCATTCTGATTTGCATTTGTAGTGAAGAAGGAAGCTCTGCTCTGTTTGCTGTATAGGCAGATTAATCTGCACCCATGATAAAGATCTCATTTTAGGGTAAAAACTGTCAGCAGCGTCAGATAACTGAATCATTCAGGTAAACAATATTTTGGTTGTTAGAGAGTTATGACAGGTACTATACATGGTTACTTATTTCCAGTGCTTTAGAATTCAATCCTTACTTTTTGGAATAATTAACTTATGGAACATAATAGTATTAGATACACACTACTGTCAGTTCTTGGGAGTTACAGATGTCTACCCAGATACACATAAACAAGGACAAAAAGAACTCCTCCTGAGGGTTAAGCTGTAAAGTCAACATCTACTGGGTCAGAGCACAGATAAGTGAAATCTCCTTACAGTGATGGAATGACTTTCATGTTCAGAAATACGTGGCTACAAGCTGAGTCACTATAGTGGCAAATCTACACAAATACTATGTTTCCCAGAAGAGGGACTAATCAGATATAAAAGGAGAAAAAGAGGAGGATCCTCTTTTTCTGGCTCATCCAAGTACCATCCAGAGGAGAGAGAGAGCCTCAGCCTGGTAATGCAGTGCTGTCATCAACATGGGTATATCAGGTGATGCCATCTAACACACCGACCATACAACAGATTCTCCTTGTTCTGACTCATATAAACTTCTGATGAGAGTTCACCTTACTGTGAGGCTCTAGCCTTGGGCAGAAAACTAGCTGGGCAGCCAGACCCAAGAATTTTGGTCTGAATGAGAGTAATATTCTTATATAAGTAATTAAATGAATGCTTAGGTTTTATACGTCAGTCTCTTGAGCTTGACTTGCATGAGTCTACCAGTGAGAGATGGGCTGTTCTTGGTGTGCTAACAAATCAGTTTCCAATGGGCATCAGAAGTGCAGCCCAGACCCTAGTTAACGGTGGACATAGTTGCCTTGTGTCCATCAGGGTAAATGCACCAACAAAAGGAATGTTGCCCTGTGAGACCTCATGGGAGATGGCTTGCTGGGCCCTCTCAGGTAGGCACACTCTTCTGTATGTCTGCACTATGGTACTATTTCCCCTAATCGGAATTGTCCACCTGCAGTAGGCAAAGTGAGTGCACGTTCCAATAGCTAAGTCAGATCTCTGTGACTTGCCTTTTCTCCATTTTACCGCAGCGGATGAAAGAACTGTTGAGTCCTCAAGTCAACAATTCAGCATCCTCAGCTGTGTTATTGGTCGTGATTAGGCCTTGAACATTGATTCTAGTCTTGGGTTTAGCCTTGTTTGTTTGGATTTTTTTTCATTTCTTTAAGAGTGTTATTGAGATTTAATTGGCATACAAGACAGCACATGTTTAATAGGTTTTTTGTTGTTTTTTTTAGGTTTTGATATATTTATATACCTATGAAACCATTACTGCCATCAAGATAATGAACATATCTATCATCCTCAAAAGTTCCCTTGTGCCCCTAGGTAATCCCCACCTACCTTGCTCCTGGGCAACCACTTATGGGCTTTTGTCCCCAGCCTTGTATTTTAAACCAAGCTCTCATCTTATATTTTTATACTAGTAACTAAGTACCTCTTATTACTTCCCACACTCCTGTTGCCTAGATTGACTTTTCTAGCTCTATTGGAGACTGGTGTCTACATTTCACTTCTTGCTGCAAGAATTCCCTATTAATAAAGATCTCCTTGTCCGGACTATGTTCTATAGTTTGCTGCTAGAATCATTGCATTTCACCCACCTGCTGGGCTGTCCACCTGTGCACTTTGCTGCACCTCTGACACCAACTCACGACCAGATGGTTTCTACCTTTGTTGGCTACCAGACTCTGCATGGCAAATAACTTTGTACTGCCACTGCTCCACTGTAGGTCCTTGATAATGTCTGGTGTCTACTTGGTTGCATTTTCCCCCTTACCTGCTCCTGGAAATGTCCCTGAAAAGTTACCTGAAGCCACTGATCTAATCAGTTTTTAGCTTTTGGTCATTCTAGAACTAATCTATTCCATCATCAGTTGACCCCAGTACTGCCAAGAAAGCATTTAACACTAAAACTAAAACATGGTTATTTTCATTATTTCTTGATTAAAAAAGCTTTTTGGAATCATAGGGTATCTCAGTGGCACCATTATGAATGTCATTGGCCTGCAGGTAGGTTGAATTGACTTACTGGTTAGTAGAGAATTCTGGGTTATAGAAAAAAGGATAAATTGTGATAGAGACTAGATCTCAGGTAATGAGAAGAGTCAAAGGAAGAAGGTCAGTGCAAGAGCTATGGGCCTATTTTCAGGAATGTCACCATGGCCTTCTCTCTATTTAGTCTTTCAATACTGCAATTTTTCCTTAGCTGGAGAAACCCAGAGGGCAAAAGGTAATTATAGCTTCTTTACCTCTGCCTTTACCAGAATCAGGGTGAGAAATTAAACAAAAAGAAATTTAATCCAGTTGTCTAACATTTATTGAGTTACCACTGAGTTACTTGGTGAGTAACTGACTGAGACCATTTCTGCTCTCGAGTTGCTTACGGCTCAATGGATGGGAAGGAAGAGTTCCTGTTCTAGTATCAGAGCTCTTCTTTGGTGACTCTTCCTTCTTAGAACAGTTATTTATGGAACATGTGCTTTAGCGGGCCTTTCATGCCTTAGCTAATCTCTCAGATGCAATCTTATCCCTGACTCTAGGAAAATTCCTACTTGATCATCCCAGCCTTGACAACACTTCTGGAACTTTGATACTTGCCTTAATGGTGACTGCACATCTGTTCCAGGTAAACTACTTAGCTCATTAGGTTCCGGGATGACGGTGGGAAATGCCCTCCTGTGGAGGACCAGAAATAGCTGTGGCCCATCTACAGGTATCATCCACTGGATTCAGGATTTGCATGTCCAAATTGCTGTTTCTACTCACATGAAGTTAGATCACTGTTTTTTCCTGAACACCTCCATAGGAGTCAATGGATTTTTGATCCATGATAATTTTTTTTTTTAAGAAATGGAATTTTGTAGGTAAAGTCAAGCCAATAGGTCCACTTGGGCACCTCTCTCTAGAGGGTCTCCTCCAAAAAGTGCAATATATAGAAAGAAACGTACCTTTTTACTTAAATATACTCATGCCCATGGTTTGTAGTTAGTTAGTGACCTTAATCACTCATTTATTTACTGGTTCACTTATTTATAATTCTGGCCAATGCCACACCTGGATACCTTGAGCTTTCTCAGAATTCTTAATGTACTCTCAAAACACGATTAATTTAAATTCCTATATTTCATAAACACATGCCATATAGCTATGTAAGAAAAGAGGATGTCTTGAGACTTCAAAGATGATTGAGAATGTCAATTTTAGAGTACGGTGACTATCTGATACATATTTACATGAGGCATCCAATGCGTGAGGTCTTTGTAAGACCAGTTAGCTTAAAATAAATAAGTCATGGGGATATAATGTACAACATGGTGACTGTAGTTAATAATGCTGTAATGCATATTGGAACGTAGCTAAGGGAATAGATCTAAAAAGTTCTCATCACAAGAAAAAGAATTTTGTAACATGTATGTATGTAACATACGTATGTATGACTTATTGTAGTGATCATTTTGCAATATTTACAAATATTGAATCATTATGTTGTACACTAGAAACTAATATGATGTTATATGTAAGTTATACAAAAAAAAAAAAGGGCCAGATATCTTTGCGCAGAATAAATCTCTGTAATCCAGTAAATTATAAAACTCTTAGTCTTAGCTAGATCCCTTTTATGCATTTCTGTAATGGAGTTGATTTTGTGTGTGTATGTGTGTGCATGTCTGTGTTTTATGTGCATGTTTTTTGGAGAGGTGAATGGAGAGTATAAAAGAAAGAAAAAAGTTAATAATAGCACAAATTCTCCCCACAGCTGGTAATGGAGACTCAGTAGCATGGTCATTATATACAAGCAAATGAATTTTGATCTCTTTAATCTTTCATGAAATTAAATTACTTCTCTTCCTTTAGGTTCTTCCCTTGAGCAGAATTTTAGGGATACTGGATGATAGTAAAACTTAGGGGAACATTGTATTAATATCTCTTTAGAATATGAAATAAATATAACAAATGATATAATATGCACGAGCGCACTTAGCTATAAATCATTAGATTGTTTTATTCATTCACTCATTCAAAACCTGTTTAGTGAGCACTAGACACTACTGAGCACTAGACACTGTGACAGTTAGGGACATAAACGTGAATTTGTCAGTCTCTTCCTATAATGTGGCTGATAATGAACCTTATTTCTCTGCAACAGTGAACTCCCAGCACAGAACCTGTCCCCTAGGCTAGGTTCAGTAAGTGTTTACTGACAAAAGTCATTGTTTCCCAAAGTGTGCTCTCTGGAACACTAGCCTGGAGGTGCTCTGGGAAAACAGCAATGAAAAAGAGATTCCTGGTCAAGATGTTTGGAAAATAGTAGCTATTATCTTTCCCTCTTGAGGCTTAATGAAGCACAGTTATGTATTTCAGGCTCTGAGAAATCTCACTGAATTTTGTTTAATCTGGCATTTCCAAAGCTAACCTAATTGGGATCCCTTTTTTAAAGTAGACTTAATAACCCCCATGGAACAAATGTTAGGGAATACTGGGCTAAATGAAAGTGAAAATCAATGTTGGGAAGACATCTAATGGTTTAAACAAGCCACGAAAACCTTCAGTTCCTTCCCCAACTGCATCACTGAGGCCCCATCCCTCAGAGGCCTCATTATTGTGTCTTTTTGACTTAGAGCAGAAGAAAAAATTTTGATTCAATAATGTTAGTAATATCAGAATATACATATACACATATACATATACATATATATAGCTTGTAATATGCATATATGCATAGTTTATAAAGCAAAACATCACTAGACAAAAACATACCAGTCTTAAAAATTGCCCATTCTTTCCCCCAATTGTAGTTCTTATGGAATCATGCTTCAAGCAAATTCTAGGTACATTTCCATCCCAAGTCACCTGGACAATTTTTATATTATTAACCACATGAATAGAATTTAATGAGAATAGCTCAAATAAAACTTGCCCTCACACTACCTTTGATTGTCGGTTTCCATTTCCTGAGTGGCATTGATGGGAGTTCTGCTCAGAATCCTTCCGAAATCTTTGAGGAATTCTTCTACATTTAAGAAATATAAATCAAGGTTAATTGAAGAAAAATGAGAGAAAATGTGTTTTCATGTTGCTCTGATAAATCTGTGGGTAGGCAATAATTGCAAAACAATACATAGGTGAAAAATAGAAGCTGACAACTCAAAGTAGCAAATGCTGATTGTATGGAATTACATTCTTGCGCAGGATAGCTCAGCTCCCTGTCTATCGCATGCTTTCTTGGGAAAAGCTTGGAAACCAGGTGCATATTTCTATATCTATTATTTTAGTTATACAGGTGGTTCATGGAACAGGACTTTTATTTTTGGCTCCCAAATTGACTTCATTCCCTTAGCTGTGTGACTTGAGTTTCTCTCATGTATAGCCCTTGTTTTAGGTTCCATGAGGTTTTTCCTTTCTTTCCCTTCCTTCTGGATATTGTTGCTACTGTCAAATGGGAAATATATAGAAATAGGAGATTAAAAATGTAAATTTTATAAACAGAAATCAAAGGTCCTAAATCCTTAGCAAAGAAAAGCCAACATAAGTAAGAACATTAAAAAACATACATAAATAGTGCTTCCAGGCTGAATATGTTAAATAATTCAACAGTTAAGTCATAAGCGTTCTTAAACTTAAGTATAAAAATGCCCTTGACAATATTTCACAGCCGTGCATTTCTTTAAAATATTTAGCATTCTCATTAAAGAGAATGACTTTAGTTTATATATTAGTTACACTCCTGCTTGTTAATCTGAAGGAATTTAGGAGGAAAAAGCATTCTTATGTATATAAGCAAAAGGCAATTTACATACAGAGTTGGACAACTATTCACTTTTTATTTATTTCGGGATCATCAGCATCTACATATAGCTATATGGCATTTAAACAAATTTGTTCCTTAATGTGCAATATTAATATTCTCTGCCCCAAAGTGCCATTTGCTAATGCCATTGTGAAGACAGGTTCCTTCAAAGCTACACGGAAGTCCTCGCTTTAGAAAGACTTAATGAACCTTACATTTTTTGGAATACTGCACAGTGTAATGCCTATTACATATTCATTGCTAGAATGGAAGATTTCCTTTAACTCTGAGCTTCCTGGTCTAGTTCTCTGTAAAACATTGTCAAAAGTCACCAGAGACTTTCATGGAAAATTGTGACTCTTGATAGCAGGATGTAATGGGGAGGTTTAGAGTAGAGAAGCCAGGAGTCTATCGCCCCACAGGGAGACGTTCTGACAGACAAATGGATGGATAATACAATTTTGACATAATGGGATGAAAAAGTTTATGCCAGAAAGAACTGAATTAAAGTTATTACTTTAAAAGAAAGTCTGAAGTTTGAAATCATCAGAATTTCCAATGTGTGTTTCATTTTATTGCTTATATGCAGAAGAGGTTTTAAAACAGAGATGTTGTCAACTGATTTATAGAGTTACTTACAGGGCTGCCATAAAATTTTAGTTACCTCTTTGGAAATATCCACAATAATAAACACAATGTTCGTTTTTTTTCTCTCATATTTTTAATAAAGAAAATCTAACATTGTTCTTTTATGTTCCTACTTTCTCATTACAAAAAGCAGAGAGAGAATTTTTAGAGGTGTGGGATACAGTTCCGGGGGATGGAAGAATGGAAGATACCATGATGCAGATTTTTACCTTTGTTGAAAAGTAATGTAATGTAATGACAGGCTTGGAAATCAGGAGTAACAACTGGGCTGCAGGTCTCCATTGATGTGGTGAGGACCGATTTGGAAGAGTTACCAACCATCTCTCCTTTATATCGACCCTGTGTGGATCTAGGGTGCCAGCACCAAGGACTAGCATCAAATAGACCCACCCACAGCATATTCTCCACCTCCTCCACTCAGCTGGATGTTTGGAAACATAATGCTACCTTCATTCTTTTACCATCCTCCATTTTATTTCAGACCATTAAAAAAACCACATAATCTCATAATTGGTTTCCATTACACTCTATCTTGTTCACGTTTAAAAACCAAGCACGGTACTTGGCACCTACCCCTATTACTTCTCTTGTTACTTTGTATACATTTTATTCATTTAGTGTCTGTCCCCCTTTCTGGATGATTCCATGAGGGCTACACGATGTCTTTTTGTTGTGATATCTGTGTGCAGCAGGCTGGGAGTAAGGAAACACACTGGGTCATGCAAGTGAGTGCCTCTTGAATTTTGCACCCTAGGCGCCTCATTTGCCGTTTCCATCTCTTGGCCCCAGTGCTAGCACAGTGCCTGGCATATAACCAGAGCTCAATACACACTTGACAAATGTCAAAGTGCCCTACTAGATGAGTAAAATTTAAAGCATATTATCTGTTGTTGGAACAGGTACCCTAATAAAATTGTGTTCTTGCCCTTAACATTTTTGAAGGTAGAAAATTATCACTATGTCATAGCTACCAGAAATAGGTTTCATTTAATTACATAGGAAAAGGTAACGCCTGGACTTAGTGAGGAGGTATTTCTCAAACAGTACAAAGCATTTGCCATTCCTGGGACTCAACTGGCAGAACTCTTATGACCCAAAGCTTATTTTTAAGTAATGCTAAATAATGGTTTAAAAACCATATAATTCATTAAAATTAAATATATGGAATTATGGACATCAAAAGAAAAGAGTAAGGTAAAATAAAGGGAGGAAAAAAAAGGACAGAAAATAAAAGAAAAAAGAGTAGAGAAAAGAGAAAAAATTCTGGTGGCTTGAATGAATTCACCACCCTCCCTCCACTGAATTCATGAACTGGCTTATGTGTATGAAGAGATGATCCAGTGGCATGTCTGGTAGCAAAATCGTTCTGATAGTTTAGTGACTGGAAAGCACTCCTATAGACTCCCAATGCCTACTGTTAATGGGGGAGGGGAAAATATGTAGACCCTGGGAAACTAGTACTATTTAAAATAATATGTAGCTGGAAATGATAGTGTGATGCCATTTGATTTTTTTTTTTTTTTTTTACATTATTCTGTTCAAAACAACCCTAAGCTCAACATGTACTTTGGAGAGCTAAACTCTAGTTTTTCAACTTTAGAATCACCTGTCAACTTTTATTTTGGGGCCTTAGAGAAATATCAGTTTATATTATAACAATGATATTTAAGAAAAAATAATTTTTAGATTAGAATCAGGAATACCTGCTTGGAAATAAGATGATGATGATGATGATGATTATGATAAACATCCATTAATTTTTATAGTGTTTTATAAAATGCATTCTCCAATGTTACATCATTTGATTCCATAGGAACCCTATGGCATGCAGGTATTGGAACATTCAGTATATCAAAAAGGAAACTGAGGTTCACAGAGGCCCGGCAACTTAACTGAGGTCAGCTGGTGAATGCATGTTCACAACCACTCAGTCCTCAAACCTAGTGGAAAGAACGTTCTTTTCCGTGCTGTCATTTAAATGTATCACAAATCACATCACACAATTGAAACCATCATTGAGTTATTCTATGAAGTATGCCAAGAGCTACAGGCCTGGCTTATGGTATTTTAATTTCATGTGTGTGCATTAACACATCATATCCATTAAAAAATACTTTGGGAGTTATTTGATGCTTGCTAGGGTGCCTTCCTGGTTTTAAAAGGACACAGCTTGTATGAATGGAATCCATACCAGTATTTGAAATGACTGAAGAACAGACAACCTAATGCGAGCTCTTTTTGCATGGAAAAAAATGCCATGCTATCCTAATTATGACAAGTACAAAAGCCACTGTTTTTAGTCAATGCCCTGGAGCCTCACAAAGGAATGGCTGGACAAGCCAGCAGCTACCAATGAGAGGCACTGGGCATCTACTGGGGCTCTAGGACAGGTTGGCACGTTGCTCAGCAGTGCACCGGGTAGATTTGGATGGAATTTATTGGGAAATGATCCAATAATGACCTGCCAAAGCCCTTACACAAAAACACTTGTGCCCAGTGTCAACTATTCAGCCTCTGACAGTTCAGTGGACATCCTCTCTGGGATGGCTTTCAGGCACGCCAACACCCCAAATGCAGCAAGCAAAGCTTCGAGATGTGAGAGAGAGACAGAACCACGCTACTGTGAAGCATCAAAAGAAAGTAACACCAGAGGCAAGAGGTTGCCAAATGTTGCTTAGCGATACAATACAGGCAGGCCACAAGGCTGTGGTTACTGCTCACAAACAGTTGACGTCTACCACCCACACTGAGAACCAACTGGAGACCCAAGAACCTGCCACAGCAGCAAGAGAATGGTATGCCAAAGGGTCAGGGGGAAACTCTTGGCTTCTAGGAAAGAAAAAAATTAGATGGTTCATAGCATCCCAATAATCTCTCTTTCCCTTATCTCCACTCAGACACACACACAACTGCTTATATACTTAAAAGTGTATGAATAGACAAACATACAATATAGGAAAACAAGTTACATCTGTCCAGTGCCAAGCATCTATGTGGTTAACTGTTTTTAGATTTCATGTGCTACACTTGGGAAAAACTAAATCCTTTCTCACTGGATTTTCAAACAGTCATATACTACCAATAAGGAGCATTATAACCCACAAAAGTCAGACCCAAAGTGGCCCCTTAATGTATTTGAAGACTGGGTTCAGTACATGGACATTTTGTTATCATCATGCAGAGCTATATAAGAATTGGTCCCTTGGTACCCCTTTACTCTGGTGATCCTGAAAAGTTTAAATTTTGTCCAAAAGGAGAATTTTGAATGTCCTAGAAGTAGTAAAGTATTACCTTGTTTTGAAAGAGTACAGCTTCAAACGACAAACAATATCTGCACGTTGGGTTCCAGGACTCTTAACAGAATGAAGTCCATCGTATTATGGTGGGTTGTTTATGAGAGATGCACACTGAGAATCTGTGCAAGGAGAGGCACCAGTGACCCAGCTCCATAGAGAGCAAATGAATCAAAATAAGATCCTGGAGAACCAAATTTAGAAAGAAACACAAAAGTCAAGGCAGCTGTTCCTTGTGACACATTTCAAGTGAGACCTGTTCTATCCTTCTAAGTATGTGGAAACACAAATGTCCCTCCATGGTAACTTCTACATTCCCAAGTCTTTTATCATTCTTGGTAGGTTTTAATTATTTAATTTCTCAGAGTGGGAACTTTCCTATGATGTGAGATGATGACGTTTGGTTGAGAGGAGTGCCTAGGATTAAACTGACTTTGTGAGTACCATAAAAATGACCCTGGGTGGCCTCAGTGGGGAAACTGAGGCTTCTTCCTCAATCCCTGGAAAAAGGCAGGCTACTCCCTGGGCCATGAGGCAAGTGCCCATTTGCTCCCTGGGTGCATCAATCCTGATCTACAGCACGGGGCAGGGGCAAACATTGTTCATGAGAAAAAGTGATATCCAGATGCCAGCTGGGCTCTGCCACGGTGAGACTGTGAGGAGCTCACTCACCTTCTCTGTAGCTCAGCTTCTCTGTCAGTAAAATGGAAAGATAAGAACTGCTGGTTCTCTAAGATCCTGGCCATTCTCCTGTTCTGATCCCCCATACTACCTGAGCTGTTTTTATTCACAACACTTCTAACACCGAATGTGTGGGGTTTCCACACCAACAACCAATTCTCCAATTCTTCTGCACCCACTGGATGTCCAACAGTTCAATTCAATTCTGACACTGTCTGTGGTTAGCACAGACCCCACAGGTTAAGGGCTCAGTCCCACAAGACTGTCCTCACTTCTGACCTTCCGATGCCAATCCCAAGTCCCAGTACTTCTGACTCTCCGGCTATAAACTTAGAAGTTCCTGTGACCTCCCCCTCAGGTTCCGTAACTCCCTAGAATGACTCACAGAAGTCAGGAAAGTGCTTTATTTGCTGTTACTGGTTTATTATGAAGGATACAGGAACAGCCAAGTGGAAGAGGTGCATAGGGCAAGCTATGGGGTGGGGGGGGGGTATGGAGCTTCTGTTCTCTCTCTGTGTGTGCAATTCTCCCAGCACCTCAATGTGTTTATCAACCCAGAAGCTCTCTAAATACCACCATTTAGTGGTTTTCATGTAGGTTCTATTACCTAGGCAGGACTGATGAAGTCACTGCCCATTGGTGATTAACTCGGTCTCCAGCCTCTCTCCCTTCCCCAGAGGTCGGGAGGTGGGGCTGAAAGGATCCGTCTTTCTGGTGACCAGCCCCCATCCTGAAGCTGTCTAGGAACACCTCACCAAGCGTCGTCTCACTAGCAAATCAAAAACACACTTATCACTCCAGAGATTGCAAGAGTTTTAGGAGCTGTGTGCAAGGAACCACCTAAGACAAAAACCAAATATTTATTTTTTATTATACCACACTATCCATTGAAGAAAATTTCTTCCCAGGAGTCCTACATTTTTCACCCTCTCTTCCATGCCCTGTATTTTCAGAACGCCTTTTCATTCAGCCAAACATCTGGGTCCTCTTACTGAGTGTTGGCCTGTGTGTCAGCACTGCATGCCTGTGGTCCTCTTGGTTTATTGAAGGGAGGACAATGGGGTACCCTTCTCCCTTCCATGACTCACAGCCATCAGTCTTCCTGATGTCTCTTAGAACTGGCTTTCAAAGAGATAGTACTTCCCAGCAGGAAATGTGAAAAAGAGCAATGAATAAATGGAGTCATCTCTACTGTCCCTACCAGAGGTATTGTCATTCTCAAACAATCAATAAGGGTGTGACACTAGCTTGACACTAGTGACAAAGTTTTTAAAAGACCATAGCTTCTGCCCTCTAGGGACATAGACAACTGGTAATAGCATAGTTAACACATATAGGGAAAATGCAGAGACAATAGTAATCGTATAAACATCAAATAATTAACCACACTTACTAAGTAGGTAAGCTATATACAAAGCTATATAAAAAGAATAACTCAGTTGACAGGATTCTGGATCAGGGGTGGGGGGTTCTATGTGACTAGGGGAAATAAATTACCTAACCCTTCTATGATTTTGTGAAATGAGGGCAATGATAACCCCATCTCAAATGTAGGGAGGGAAAGAGCACTAGTGAAAATGGCTCTGAACTATTCGATAATGTAAGGACATTATGGCACGATGGGAAGAGTACTGAGCATTTGTGCCAGGCTCTGTACTGGGCATGAATATGGCAGGTGGTTGCAGAGAAGGGCAGACACAGACACACAGGTAACTACTGTGAAACAGACTGGTGTCAGTCTAGAATAGGGGACACCCAAAGTCCTCCATGGTCTAATCACCCGTCTCCGTCCTCCTCGACCTCCTTGCCTTACTTATTACTGCACTGATGCCCCCTCTCCCTGGCAGTCTCTCTCCACTTGATTTCCAAGACATGGCATTATCATGATTTTCCTAGTTTTCTTTTTAACATTGTATTATAAGCAATTTTTTAAATGTTGACACAGATTCTTTGTAATTATAATATGTAAGTGGCTGAATGATATTCTATGATGTGGATGCATCATAATTTACTTAAGCATTCCTGTGGTTAGGTATTTAGATTGATTCTGTTTTCACTTATAATTATTCCTTCTATGGGAGAAGAGGTCAGAGAGTATGCATATTTCTTAAAATGTCCTCTGCAGCGCGGAGGCCTGTACCTGTTTATAGCGTGGCTAGTCACATGTAAGAACCATTCCAGCACCTCCCTAACTTCTGTTTATATCATTTGTCAATGATTCTTGCTCCTACTCTTCTATGTCATTGCTCAGAACTCCAACCTCAGTCTTCTTTTTTTTTAACTGTAATTCTCCTCCAAATGGACTCTCAGGACCTTGAAAACACCTCTGCTGATGACTCTGGAATAGACACCTATCCCTGAACTCTCATCATTCAACCATCCAACCAACCATCCATCCATCTCTCCACCCATCAGTCATGAGGCCCCTCTACATACTGTTCATGCACTTTTTCCAGATATAAAGATGAAGACATGGCTTCTGTCCTTAGGGCATAAATAGATTATTGGAAATGAGGAAGAAGACAGACAAACATCTGATTAAATACAATTAATACAGAGTGGATGGGTGTTCTTAGTCCAGGCACCCAGCTCGATGTGGAAAGTGGGAGGATGTTAGGGACAGTTTCCCCGGAGCAGGTGACATCCACATTGGGTTCTAAAGATGCATGAGTGTTAGCCAGGTTAAGAAGGATAACAAAGAGTGTTTTAGTCGGAGAACAGCAATAGAAAAGGAAAGGAAGAGAGAGAGAACAAGATGTATTTGGGGAACTGCAAGCAGATCAGTAAGCTGTAGTGTGTGTGTATATGTGTGTATGTGTACCTATGCATGTGTGTGAAAAGCCAGTTGAAACCCCAAAGGGACAAGACCACGGAATTTCTTGTCATCACACTAAAGTTTAAACTTTCCTCTGAAGGTAGTGGAAGGCCACTGAAGGATTTTAAGCAGGAGTGTAGCATTGCCAGGTTTGTTTTTGAGGAAGACTTCTCTTCCCACAGTGTGCAGAATGAACTGCAGCTGGGCAGGGCAGCGGCGGGGAGGGAATTTATGTACATGATAGAAGAAGTGATGAGGACTTGAGCTAAGTGACAGTGAGGATGTAGAAAAGGGAGGAAATACAAAAGCTATTAAGCAGGTAGCATTGACAGAAGAGTTGATTGACCATTTGGGAAAGCAAGGGAATTTGTGAGAGATGAACAGGAGGCATTAATGACACCCAGGTGTTTGTCTGGGTAGCCAACCTTTCACCCAGCTTCAGTATAGATTGGACTAGCTGATATCACCCAAGAAGACTTGATCAACCATGAGATGAGAGAAAGGTCAATGACAAAACCCTAAAGATCACTAACATTTAAATAGCAGGTCTTCCTCATGAAGGATGCTGAATTTACAAGGGCTCAAAACTAAATTTTAATTCAAGTCTCTTTAATTCGAGGCTCTTCAACAATACATACAACTGCAACTCTCTAGCATTAAATAATATTATAGCAATTGCTAACGTTCTTGACATTTGTATGTGCCGATAATGGTGTAAGGTAGGTTTTATTATTCTTTTATTAATGACAACTAGAGAGGCTAAGTTACTTTCCCAAGTTTATGCAGCTAGTCAGTGGATGAATCAAAATCTGACCCAGGTCTGTCTGATATCAACATCAGGCTCCTTCTACTGTGCCACTACCTTAGTCTGACACCTCAACACAGCCGCTCCGATCCATCACGCTAGTCCTGTCTGTAATGCTTCTCTGCTTTATTTCTGTCAATTCACACTCCAGACTTTCTCCAGGAAGCCACATCTCCCCCTCTAAGGCATTCTCCCTGACTCACTTTATCCTCTATTTTGCATCTCCCCCAGTATTTTTTTTAATATTTTGTTCTTTCTGGTTTAGATTTTTGGAGCAATTCAGCCAGAATATATTGAATGCCAACTCTATGCCAGATGTGACAATAAACACTTTCTAATATGTCACATTGTGACCTAGATCTTGGTCGTGTAGATATATGCTGCTCCTTGATAAAGTAAAAATCCTCATGTGTGTGTATTTCACCTCCTGTTAAGCCTCCATATTGGTAGCATAGAGCTGACCATGTATTTGTGCTCAAAAAGTGCTCACTGTAGGGATGAATAAGTAAACGGTAAGTTCACTCAGGTGTTTACTGAGCACTTTCTATGTGTTCATCACTATCCTAAAGAGCGTAAAGTATAAGTAACACAGGAATAAATATATGTCTTCACCTATACTCATATCTATTTGTATTCATCCATTCACTCAGCTACCATTTATTGAGAACAAACTGTGTGCCTAACACACTGCCAAAAAGTTCAAATATATACAAAACGGCTACTCTTATCTCTAATTTAGAGATGAGAAAATAGGCTCATAGATGCTGTGTGACTTGCCCAAGGATGTACAGCTACTAGTGACAATGTTGGGATTAGAACTTGGGTCTATCAGATTCCAAAGTCTATGCTTAGAGGAAGAGCAAAAGATAGGAAGGGAAGAAGGGAGGAAAAGAGGAAAACAAGAAAACAGGGATAGAAATTTAAAATAAATATGCATTTAATATGGCAATCAGTTTTGGAGGCAGAAATCTGGACTGGACATGAGTCTCAAGAAGGCTGTCCGACAAACACAGACCAGATGTGGTCATGAGGTGCACATTTTCTTTCGTTGACTCAAGAGAGGAAGTGCTTCACATGAGAGTAGCTTCTTTCAGAGCATATCACAGACCTTAAGAAAAAAAATCTCGGGAAGAGAAATATGATGGAAGATAAAATCCATGTAACCAGCGGGTGGCCAAGCTTTCTTAGAGGTGCTACAATTGAGGCTTCAGTGATGCACTAGACACAGCGGAACATCTGATACTAGCAAATGAGCTGGAAAACTTAGTCACTTGGCTGTACTGTACAAATATATAAAGGTATCAAAGTTAACAACTTATATAATACTACAAAATAAGATAATGTCAGATGTGGGAGCTGATTTACTCTAATGTCCTAGCTTTGAGGGGCTGCTAAGATCCCTGCTACACTGTTATATTAACATGGTTGTTCACTTTTAACAGAGCTCAATGTTCTACCCATTCTTTCCCTGACATTCAGTTTCTCACTGGAACAAGGGGCTCCCAATTTCCTCTTGTCTACGCACGCATATAGCAAAGCCACATACAAAGCCACGCTTGGCAAACTTTTTCTGTCAAGGGCCAGATAGTAAATATTTTAGGCTTTTTTGGCCATATAGCCTCTGTTGAAACTATTCAACCCCGCCATTGTAGTGTGAAAACAGCCACAGATAAAACATAATGAATGAGTCTGTCTGTGTGCCAATAAAACTTTATTTATGGGCACTGAAATTTGAATTTAATAACATTTTCGTGTGTCAGTAAATAGAATTCTTTTGATTTCTAAACCAACTTAAAAATGGAAAAACTCTTCTTAGCTTGTGGCTGTATCAAAACAGGCCGTGGGCTAGATTTGGCCTGTGGCCCACATCTTGCTGACCCCTGCTCTACAGCACAGAAATCGTAGGGTGGCTAGATTCTTCTATGTACTTAGGACAGCTTTGCAGAAGGAAGTGGTTAGCTAACTCCATTAGTGCCTCTGAGCTTCAACTATTAATTGACATTATTTCTTAATTCCCAGCTATATTTTAAGGTATGAACCTAAGGAATTTTAAAGTCATTATGTGGGTGAGGGACTGTTAAAAATAAATCCTTCAGGTTTAGAAGTGGTAGAGAGGGAATAGAAGGTGTTAGCAAATCCAGGAGTTTTCAGGCAAGGGGTTCAAAAAGCCTCGGGGTGGGCCACGAGTCGCCGCTAAAGGTCGTTGGTACCACTTTGCATCTTCTCTTTATGTACTTTATGCCTCTCATAAAATAAAGTTAAAGCAGTTTAATTTAACAGTCCAATTAGTAATGGATTTTTCATTTTATCTTTTTGACTGTGCAATGCCAAGATGAGATCTGGGTTTGACTAGGGCCGTGAAAGGATATTTATATATTAGTAGTTTAAATTAGGGCTTTCTGACAGCAGAGTCTAGATGGAAAATGATCTCTTTCTGTTTGATTGCTAAAGAATTGGTGTGTGTGGGGAGATATAGCTGTATGTCTTCTCCAAATAAGAGGTCCAGGAATTGTTGTGCCCTTTAAGTCTCACTTCAACCATTGTGCATTTCCTTCCTTGTTTTATACGTGGTCAACAGAGAGGATAAAGCCACTGTTGTGTAGGCAGTATCCAGGAATGGAGGGGACCCAGTTTACATGTCTCCACCAACATTCATTTTTCTTTGTAACAGTGTTTCCTACGGGTTAAGTGTGAGCTCCCTGTCTTCTCTTTCTTTTTTGCTCTCTCACATTTGAAATGGGAAAGAAAAACTTGCCCAACAGATCTCAAAATTCAACACCTTGGGATTCATTTTCTTAATTGGTTTTACACCTCTGAGCCACAGCATGAGGGGCTGGGGCAAAGACGAAACATTGAGTAAAGACTCGATCTTGAAACTTGACCAAGAATTGAGAGAGCCATCACGCCAGGGAGTTCAGTAAGACTGTACAGGCAACCTCACTTTAGAAAGTGAGAGATGGATGACAGGCTATGGGACTGTGGTTGATTCATACTTTTCCTGTATAAGCCAGAGAAGTGGGCACTTTTAAATTTGACTTTGTGATTTAATCTCTCTAAAATCATATAATCCACTTCCCCCACTCCAAGTCATCAGCCCAAAAACAGCAATGAATATCCCCACAGATGTAATATTCACTTGAGAACATACAGCTTTTCAAAGCTAAAAATAGGATTTTTTTATGAACAATCCTGTCAAAACACAGAGTAAGTCCCCCAACCCACCAAAAAAAAACGTCCTTAAACTGTCCATATTTCCATTCATGCTGTAACAAATCTGTCCATCTTGGGGGGTCTCTAATTTATTTAAAAAATAAGATGCCTGCAATTTCCTGAGCTGTATTTTGTAAGGCAGCTGTAACAGACACATATCTTGCAACATTTTAGGAAAGACAAAAAAAATGTGTCTCCTTTGGAAAACAAGTTGTTTTCCAATGATGTACATTCAACTTATATTTTGAAAAACAATACTTTTTATTGCAAAATACAGCCCTTGCTATGCACACAGTGCTGGAAAGCAGATGTGGACCTCCACTGGCCCTCCCCTTCCGGTGCCTGCGTTTGGGAGACGAGGGCTTCAGCTTCCGGGTCAGAGGCCTCTGGGCTCACGTGTTCGGTGAGTGCCCTGTGTTCGGCTTCTGCTCCAGCGTTCAGGTGGGCTTCTTCAGCTCATCAGGGATTGCAGTACCAGGGTCCTGGAGCCAGTCGGCATCTCAGGTTAATTGTAGGAGTTTTCTTTCCCCATCCACAAAGGTGAACACAGAGAAACCAATTTGGTAATTACTCTGTCTCCTGGTGCCCTCCTGAATTGCTTCAGTGCTGGAATAAGCTAGGTCAAAAGGATATTTACCCAAATGTGGGGGGGAAAGTCATTTACATAAACTAGCCACTGGCTCCATACAGCTGATTTTCTTCTTGGGGATAAAAGATCAGGGAGGTGAGAGGTGGGTAGAGAGAGGGATGTGGTCCTGAAGGTGAGGGGTATGGCTGGGGTGCAGTGCAGAGGAAAGATGTGGTCTTCCAGCCGGAATTAATTGGATGCTGTAAATGGCAGAAAGGAAGGCTTGAGGTGGCTTCACCCACTTTGGCTGATTCACTTAAGTTTGCACCAGCTTTGGCTGTGATTTTTTGTCATTTATATCCATAGTACCAGGCATCCTCCTATAAATAAGCCTAGTGCACAGTAGTCTTTCCTTTGCTGCTGGGCTCATATGGTTCAAAAATGCAAGACTCGGGCGCTTATATCCAGAGGAGGATGTTTTCAGGGAGAGACAAAAGGAGAGGGAGAAGGAGATTGAGACACTAAGTGGTTGCACCTTTGCACCGCCTTTGGGTTAGGAGGAATGGGCTGTGTTGCAGCCAAAAGAGAAACAAAGGATGCTCAGAGAAAGCAGATTCACTGAGAGACTAACCCTTGCTGACTTGGGGAAGGTAAAGAACAAGCACAAAAAGAAGTGTAGGGGACCACTGGCACCTGTTATCGGTCATTAACAAACGACCATGTACTGCTAATCTGTGATCATAAAAAGGCCATCTGCTAATGCTCAAAGGTCATTAAGATGCCAGCCGTGTTTACTCTATTCTCATTGGTTGGGCCAGTCATTTCTAAGAAAAAGGAGCTTAAATGGTTATTGTGGTGGTGCCTGCTAATGCTGCTGCAGTTATGGGCCTGTCAGTGTTTCCATTATAACCTCCCCTCAGTGATTTAAAATACAGCCACAAAAACAACAGGTTAACTGTGTATGCATGCATGGGTACATGGATGTACATATTCCTTTTCTCTTCACAGGGGGGAAATTTGAAGTGCAACAGCTTGACTCTATCTATGTTCAAAGATATTCATTAGAAAGGAAAGATAATTTCTTCACTTTGGGTCTTTTTTTATTTAACCTGACTGACGCACCTATTTTGGATAATAGCCTGCCCACAGTTCCTAAAAATTGTTTTCGTTAAGAAAATAAACATCTTCCTAAAGAAGAGTCATCATCCCAACTTGACAAAAACCTTGGCTCCTCCACTCTGTTGAGAGAATTGGATTCTCTCATGTGTAGGTTGACAGAAAGATTGGACTACAGTGCTGGGAATGTACCTCAGGGAGGGAACCTACTGAATTAAAGCTTACTTCCCCTTTGTTTGCTTGTCTTGTCCCCAAAAGTTATCAGATGTGTTACCCAATTTATTTTGTTTCTCTAACCTTTCAAATGGATTTGTACATGTAATTGTCTCTAAAGAGGAGAGTGGAAATGATTTCTTTTTTCTTTTTGCTCTTCAAGATACCAGTGAAATCACAGGAACTTGTCAGGGTGATAGGAATATGTTGAATGTTCAAAGGTATTGATAATATTACAGCAGCTAGCTAGAGCTAAGGAATCTCATTTTTATATATGTACACACGTGGAAGTGTTATATGTATCTGTCTAGAACTCTAAGGAACTGCTCTTTCTTTCCTTCTTATATATTTTTTTGTCTCCTCTTCCAGAATTTTCCTGGAAAAGGAAAGATACAAATAAAGCTCTGTATGTAAACTCATTGACCAAAGGACTCAAAACAAGTTACGTAATTTTAAAATTCCATCCCCAACCTGCTCGTTGTGGCTGTAATGAAGGTGGCTTTTATCAATGGGTGGCCTGACAAACCATATGTTCCTGCTACCTGGCCACAGCAGGTGGGAAAGACAGAGCCCACTTTTAAAATATAGATTTTAGCAATACCGTGTGTGTGTGTGTGTGTGTGTGTACACACACCCATGTGCATATGCACATATTTAGGGCTAAAGCAAGCAAGGACGGTCAAACCTTCAAGGTTATATCAACCCAACGTAGACCTGTGTACTTAAGTGTGGTTTTCAAAACCCCAGGCATATTTTTATGTCTTCTGAGATTCTTTAGCGATGGAGGCCAAGATTGCTGTTCTGATTTTTCCTCCTTCGTTTCTGATAACACCACTGTTTCTCATCATATCCTTGCCTTTCATCTCTGCCAATTAACTAAGTAGCCCGAGCCTTGTTTTGAAAAGTTCTGAGTAGTTAGTAAGCTCTTTTTTTTCCTGAGCCAAGTCAACATGTCCTCTGGAGGCCTCTGAATGAGAGAGTCTATCCACTGCCCCCACCCCTGTCTGCCTGTTAGTGCAGGCCTGGGCTTAATCTTTCCCTTTCAAGGAGTTGCAAGGGGGGTGGAGAGTTATAGAGCGGGGGGTGGGGTGGTGACCGCAGGTGGCTGAAGAAAGGGGTCTTGTTCTCATGATGCTAAATGGCTGGTTAGCACTGCTTTTACTGTGAAATTCAGCTTCTGTCACTTCATGGTTAATTGCTTTATTATTCTCAGATCCAGATTGGACCTGATTTAGTTCTACCAGGAGCCATGACTCTTCCTGGCACTTGGCCAGGATCCTTTCGATCCTTTGATCTGAGGTTTTATAATCACATTACCGTTGAGACTGCAGCAGGAGGCATGGGGCTTTTGCTGCCGCTTTCTACTTAGACGTGCACAGGTTTGCTCAGTAGGTGGATGGAGAGTGACTCTGACCCAGGCAGGAGATTGAGGACTGAGGTCTTCTCCTTAGCTCAGTTTCTCCTTCTTGGTCGTAGGCTTTATGAGTCTAATTTGCTTTCCTTCCTCCATTCAACCCCAAATGGCAGTGGTAGCAACCACACGGACTCGCTCCTTAGGTGGTTTTATTTTCGGCCATCTCAAAGTTGAACGCTAGATAAGGTTTTGCTCTCCTCTTTTGCCAAAGCTTTTCTGCATCAGCTGGCTGTCCTTAAAGTGAAACAAGTCAACAGGTAGTTAAAATGACCTCCCATAATTGTAAGCAGAGGCTGGCTGGCCCCTATCAATTGTTCTGGGCTACAGACACCAGGGCGGAAGATGTCAAGCGGCCCACAGGCTGTGTTGTTAGTGTGCCTGGTGAGGGTGAAGAGCAGGAGCAACTGTGGCCTGGGCTTTTTAATAGGCAGCGCTGTAAAATGTTGGCCAGGCCTAAGTCACAGATGCACCCCAGAGCTCTTTCAAGCCCTTATTCCAATGCTCCACTTGTAACTATTTTTAACCTTATTAAAATGGAGCGAAATGCTGCAGCTTCACAAGCGCATACTCGAGTCTTGCAGTAAATTTCTTTGGTTTATAACTCCACCTTTGATTCAGAAGGCCAGCGGGCACGAGATCTTGGGTAAACATAAATCTCCTCCAGATCTGCTCCAGGGAACCATAAGCAGTTAGGGATGTGCTAGAGACTGGCCCTGGGTCTCCAGCTCGAGCAGAGGGGAAGGAGAGGCTCCCCTCTTTGGGTTTTCAGGCAGCTCAATCTTCAATTCAATCTTGCAAAGACAGAATTTGTGGCATTTGTGTAATAGAAACACAGACAAAAGTCAGAAGCACGCACCGAGGCAGGTGGTGTCTGATAACTTGAGCTCCACGTGACCAGTTTCCCAGCACAAGGTCAACGGGCCCATGGAAGCCAACTGCCAGAGTGGGAGGCAGAAGTGGGGCTGGCACTGCAAGACTAAGGGATTTTTGACTCGTTTATTCACTTCTCACTTCTGCCCTCTTCTATCAGTGGCAGGGGCTAAAATCTCATTTAGAATTTCATCTAAGCTTGCTGGTTTGTAAAGTCTTTGCTAACTTTTGAAAGAAGAACTTTTTGGGGCCTGGTGTAATCTTGGTATGAGGTACCTACTTTCAAAACAGAAAGAGACTCTTGCCTGCCATACTGCTTTGGCTCAGCTACCCACTATGTGAAGAAGGCCAAATTGGACTAAATTTCAGACAGTCAACAAGGAGCTCTGAGATGAGCTGACATGATAGTCAAAGTTTCTGGTTTAAAACTGTGGCAGTCATTGTGAAGTGTCTAATATGTGTACCGTGCCAAGATCGAAGGAGCATTGCACAGGACAAGGCAAGATTTCTGTCCTCTAGGAGCTCGTCATCTTATTAGAGATGCCACACCCCAGTATGTGTGGGACAGTGACTAGAGAGTTAACATCACTGGAGGTCAGAGGAGAAAGTATTTGTGGTGCCAGGACAGGTCAGGAAAGGCTGATGGGAGCAGGGGCACTAGATTCGCAGCTACTGTTAAGGGTATACTATAATGGGCATCTGGTATTTTTGACTGTTGATGATTACTTCTCCTCATTCACTCCTGGCAATAAAATTCTTTTTACTGTGGGAAAAATCCATTCCACATGATTGATTCAACTGGGCTGCCCCACCACACAGCTGGTCATGTGATGGAAGCCTAGCCAAGTAGAGTATCTCACCATTTTGGCTATATTGATTGGTTCAAGAATGGCCACCTGACTCAATCTGGGCAATCGTAATCCTCCTTGAGACTGTCTTGATAGAGCTATCGAGAAGTCTTGTTCTTTCCTCTGGGCTTGCCAGGCTAGAAATGTGTGAGTCGGGGGCTGCTAGCAGCTCTCCTGACACAGTGTGAAAAGAGCCAGTTTGAGCTGAACAGAGATGAGTGGAGTTAAGAGATGGCAAGGGAAACAGACATCCTTTGGTGACATCATTTGAACTTCTGTATCTAGCTGTGTCTGAAGCCGCTATGTGGGCTGTTAGTTTCTTTTATCTCTGCTAGCTTGAGTCAGGTTCTATAACTTATAACTGGAAGAATCTAATATGGAATTGGGGGTGCGATAGAAATATTTCAAGGAAGGAGGGTACTGGTTTCTATGTTAGTGCTGGTGGCTTATAAACTGTATAAGTAACTTTACCCAAAACAAAACAAACAGCAACAACGGAATCTGTCACCATGGCCAGCTCTTTTCTCTTGAAGACAAGCTACATGGGGCTATATAAAATCAAAACTAGATGAAATGTTTATTGGTACTGGGCCCAATGCATCCATTTTTATAAATATATTTATCAGATTGAGTCCATACTCAGACCTTCCCAAGCTTCTTCAAAACCCTCATTATCACCGTATATTCTGCCAGGAACACACTTTGAAACATGATACTTTGACCAGAACATTCAATTCAATAAATATTTATTGAGAACTATGAGTCAGGCATGGTGCTAGGTTTGGGGGATACGCTGATGGACAAGATAGATATGGTCTCTGTCCTCCCAGAACTTATGAACTCAATAAAATAGTGTTAACTGGCATTATTTAATGAGAAGAGAGTTTTTCCATGGCCTTACATATATTATGCATTCAATGTCCAAGACCTGTCAAGACTTTGTTTATCCACTGGGCCTCAGGACATACCTGTCTCATAGCTTTAATATTAGAGATCTCTAACTCCTTCTTAGGGTTTGTCTGCTAGTTTAGCTGTGCTTTTTGTCATAATCCATTGGCCTTGATTCATTTAAGCCTTAAACTCCTTAAGGGTTGGGCCATTTCTATTATCTTGCTTTGCATAATGCCAATTAAAGCGTTATGCTCAAATTAAAAGAAAAAAATTTAAAAAAAAGGAAGAAAATAAATATTGTACTAATTCCAGCTGAATTGAATATAATATCCTGTGTTCCCTCTACAACATCCTCCCCACTTTCTGTCTTGACCTGGAATGTCACTAATTGTACCATTGATATGTATACTTTTATGCTTCTAAGCAGTGATTCACTCATGGTAGCAAAATAGGATAGCCCAGGGGCCATAGGTAATGGAGACTTGATGCTGGAATGCCTGTTCTTTCATTTGCAAGAGTAGTAGAGTCAGACTTCGGTCCAAACCCTGGCTCTGTCGCTTAGTAGGTGTATTTCCTGGGTCAAATTATTAATCACTTGAACTTCAGATTCCTCAATGATAAAATGAGGCTAATAATAATGATATCTACCTTGGATATGAGGATTAAATGAAATAATGCATGAAAAGTACTTAGCAAAATGCTGGCATTTAAACAATATGCAAAGGATGCTAAAATTAGTGTGTGAATGTATGATGAAAAACAGGATATTTACCATCTCAAGGTATCTCCTCAAGATACATATAAATTACAATGGAAAAATAGTAATTTTATACTGGAGAAACCTGACAATTACCACCTTTATCAAGTGATCAAAGTTAACATCACTAATCATGATGTTTATTATCTAATAATAATTGGGCAAACCTAAATCATGTGCCTCCTGATATGATGCACTGAGAAGGACACAATGCCATGTCTATGCCATTCTTGCCAAAAATGAATAACCTAAATTTAATATGAAGAAGTATCAGACAAACCCAAATTGGGGGACATTTATAAAAATAACTGACCTGTACTATTCAAAAATATCAAGGTCAGGAAAGACAAAAGACAGATTGAGGGACTATCTAAATGCAATATGTGATCCAGGATTGGGTATTAGACCAGAAAAAAAGGACTCTAATAAGACAATTGGTAAAATTTGAATATAGTCTTTAGATTTGTTTATAATATTGTTTCAATGCTAATTTCCTTTTTTTGATAATTGTATGATGGTTATGTAAGATGTTAATAGTTGCGGAATCTGGGTGAAAGGTATGTACAAATTCTTCATGCCAATTTTGTAACATTTGGAAGTCTGATATTGTTTCAAAATGAAAAAAATGCATGTAGTAGACATTCAACAAACCTTGTTGGGACTAAGGGAATCTTCCCGAATCTGGGCCAGCCATTTAGATAAAGTTGGTGGCTTTGAATGCTGTGTCTGTGTGAACCTCTGCTGGGAGGTCTGGCAGCTCTGTGAAGATGTTATACATTTGCAAGGACATTCCTGGGCTGGTCTCTATCTGGTCCTTTCCCTGTGGTACGTCCTCCATCTCCACAGCTCCTTTGAGGAAGAAGTTTGAGACAAGTAGGAAATTACTTGCTGATAGTTTTTAGAAATAGGGCTCCTCCTTTCAGGTTGGTGAGATTGTCTAGTTGACAAAGATTCACCCAGAATTCTCTTTGTGGTTCAGCCATTAATTTTGCTCTGGCATCTACCATCATTCTTTCACATGCCGGGCCTTACTTCTCAATCATTGGGAACAGGAGGTATAATGATGGACTTACAAAAAAGTGTCACTTGTCCAAATCTGACATCCGCATTATCAATACAGTACGTGCAGTAAAGGAAAACTTAGAAAAGGTAACTAAAGCTACCAAAGGGACATAATATGAGGATATATAGAGACTTGGTTCCAGGAAAAACAAACCAGAGAGAGGATATCATCTATGAAATGTGTAAGATCATGGAAAGTAAACGTTCTTCACCATCCGTGACAGAAAGGTGGCTGCACATCCAAGTGTAAAAGGACCAGTTCTCAGAAAATAAGAGGAAAAATAATTTGACAAAGTAAACAAAACACATATGAGTCTTGTTATCAAGTAATAAGTCCAACAATGATGAGGTTCAAGAAGGGTTTGAATTAACTTGCAGGTAGGTGATGGATATAAACGACAAGAAAGTGAAACTATGGAGAGTGGAAATGGCAGCAAGGAGCACAGGCATGTCCTCTGCCTGAGCATCCTTTGATGTCCTTGTTAGAACTGCATCCCAAACTGTGTAATTTCCTGTTCTTAACTTTGCTCATTCACTCGTAGCCCCTTGAACATGGGCTGCTCTGTGAGTGAATCGATGGTGATGATCTCACAAGGAACGTTGTGAGGTTAACAAATACAGTTTGTAATGTGCACTGCAAATATAAAGTGCCATAAAAATGCTAATGAATGTTAATGTGTGTCCACTCGTTAGCAGGCCGGTGCAACAAGCCAAGGATAAGAGCAAAAGAGACTGCCTTTTGAACACACAAAGTGCTATCCTATTCATCTGGCCTCACGCATGCCAGCATGGGAGGCTCTGGCTCTGCCCTCATTATTCACCCATACAACTTCCTTTCCCTCTCTGTCAGGGTCTGCAAGCTCCTTTCTGAGCAAAGAAAGATACCCTGAAATCTTTTGGCGCCATCAACAACAACAGCAGCAACAAAAGTTTGGCTTGAAAAATTCAGTCAAGGCATGAAGAAATACAATGGAAATCTATCATTATGGATGCTTTGGAGAGAGAGAGCTAAAAGACCTGGTTTTTGTTTTGCATTTTGGTAAGAAATGATATATGGCTACATAGTAAAAACAGTTTTATTAAAAAGATCTTCTCGGCCTGAATTCAAAATACGAATTGTACCCTCTTATCATCCAGTCACTTTAGAATGAAAGTTAAAAATGCTGATACTGTGGAACTAGCCCTTGGTATTATATCTCATAGCTGATATATTTGTCTAATACTTTGGTTTTTGAAGGCCCATTACTCAGGACCAGTGCGCAGCACTGTTCATTTTAATCCTTACTGAAAAGAGGAATGCTAGAAGAAGGTGTAGATAAGATTACATTCCCTGCTCCTGTGTGTGGGTAGGTAGTGGGGCATAAACCAGATAGCGAAACAAATGGACTTTTCATCACCCTGAGAAAAGGGTTCTGACCTCAGATTTGTGGGCTTTGTTTAGGGAAACCCTGCTAAAAAGTAGGGTTCTATGTTGGTCAGAATGTATCCTTCCTCTTGTGGAGTGAAAAATTTGAACAGCCTAACAAGGGTCCAGACATACATAACTGCAAGTTCAGAGACTTCAACTGCCTCAGTTTAGCAATAGAATAGATGTAGAATTTCATTATGTTTATTCTGCGCTAATAAAAGGAACCTCTCTTTCTACTGAAGCAATATAGTGAGGACCAGTCAGAGGGTTGGGCTTCCTGTGCTGTGAAGAATAAGGGGAGTTACAGAGTTCTTGCTCCACGGTTCCGTTTGGGCTCCAAGAATGGTTCAAAGGGAGGGTGGCTAAATGACCCAGATTAAGCTGTTTAATAGGGCTAATTCTTATTTGGTTTACACAAAGCTGTCCAGCAATCATATAGATACTTGGCAGCGTTATCATCATTATTTATTTTGCTATAAGCTAGATTTATAGCATTTGTAATACAGAGCATAAGAAACATTAATAGCTTTACTAATTATATCACTACCTTACAGATATAAATAGCGATAAAAATGCCAAGTAAAGAGAAGTAGTAAAACATTTTTAAGAGAATTTTAAAATCAGTTGCTGATTGACGATGTCTTTGGTGAGTCTTGAGGTTTGAATGGAGAAGAAGAGAGCCTTCTTTGGCTTTCTTCTTTGGCTTAAAGCAAGATTTAATTCTTGCTTTCCTGCCTGTTCATAATGAATGGAAAGTACTTCTGCCTTAGCCTGACCATAATCAACTGAACCATGTATTTAATAGGGGGCCAATAAAATCTATTTTGTCTTGGATTGGAGCAAAATGAAAATCCAAGTGTGGAGAAGGAGAGATGGAGGTGGAGGAAGTCAGAGAGAGAAAGACAGACAAACAGAGAGGAGAAACAAATGCTCATAAATGAAGTGGGGAAATAAAGGGAACTGAGTAACTAACATTGTGCGTCTCCCCATTCTGGTTACTGATTTCGCCCTATGTTCTCCAGAAAACACCTTGTTATAAATGAGGATATTGAGTGAAGAGAAAGAGTTAATAAATCCACTGCCTTTGCCATAACTGCTAATGGAAATCCATGAGCAGCTTAAGTGCTGGACAAGTAAAAACACCAAACTGGAAATGGAGGACATGGTGGATAAGAATGGGTAGACAGCATGTCTGATATGTGAGCTGAAGCAGTGGGCAACGTTCTTTGATGGGTTGCAACTCTTAGGATTCCTGAGGTCCTGTCTGTTGACCTATATAGAAGGTCAGCTTCAAGAATACCTACTCACTCTAGAGCAGGGGACTTTTGTAAATAAAGTTTTATTGGAACACAGCTAAACCCATCATTTAAGTATTGTCTATGGCTGCCTTTGTGCTACAACTCAGAGTTGAGTAGTGCAACAGAGACCTTATGGCCCACAAAGCTGAAAATATTTACTATCTGACAATTTATTAAAAAAAAATTGCTCTAAAGTACCCATTTTTCTATTTTCCTCTGGGATTCAATATATGCCTACCTCAAAATTTTTCACTGCCTGTTCCAATGCTATCGGAGCATCGAAAGGCTGAGATGGAGGTGGGCGGTGAGTGTGTAAAAGAAGGTCTTTCTCTTTGTGCAAAGCAAGAAATGTGACCCTTTGAGAAAAGGCCTTTAGGTTGCATTAGATAATTCTGATTTTTAAATGTCTAATCTTAAAGCTATAATTCAGGGATAAAAGAGTGTGAGTATTTTTATTTGTGGTTTGTGGTGGATATTATCGCATTTCTCCATCTTTTCAGAGCTAGCCCAGAGGTTCATGGTAGGGAATAACTCACCTAAGCCAATTTGAATGAATTCTCCACCACCACCTCCCTGAAGAAAATTCCTAACATGGAAAATTCATTTCAGCAGGAGAGGTCTCTATTTTTGAAATATTTAGACCTGATTTAGAGGCTAGATATAAATAAAAAGGAGGGAGCTGTTTACTCACTAAACTTATGATAAAATATTTGAGAGCTTACACATACTGGATGCAATCTAACAGTATTTACAAAGCAGACGTATTTCTGTTGCTTTCATTTCTCTCTTAGCAATTCTTGGGTTTTCCATCACACTTGATCTCATTGTTGCCTCTGTGGAATTTTACACCCTGTAAAGGCTAGCTGAAATTCTACAACTTTCATGACTATTCCTCAACCAGCTCAGCTGAGGATAGTGGAAAATTCTTAGGCTTTGCACTCAGATAGACCTGAGTTCCCATTCTGGGTCATCCATGGCTGAGGGGCCATGAACAAGTTATCCTTCTCCTCCGAGGTTCCAGTTCCACATTTGTAAATGGGTAACAAACTCAGGTCTCAGAGTTGTTATGAAGATTAAATGAGATGATGCATGTAAAGGGCCTGGCAGACAATATGCTTTTAATGAGTGATAAAAAGTGTTATTTTCTTAGGTGGAAGACTTCTGTTTTGAATGACAGCAGTTGCTTGCACCAATTAAGTGACGCTTCCTGTATATTGTCCTACATTTTTTAGTTTATTTTTTCGTATACATATTTCCTCTACCTAATTGAATTCTGAGCTTTTAAGAGTAGGCACCACGTTTGTGTATCTGTTCAAGTGTATTGCAAATAATAAGTACTTAATAAGTACCTGGATTGATTCTGGATCTTTGATATGTTGGGCAAATGTAGAGGGGAAGCAGAGCAAGAGACTGTGTGTACAGTCATCCCTCGGTTTCCAAGGGGGATTGGTTCCAGGATCCCCCACGGATACCAAAATCCACAGATGCTCACTTTTTACATAAACTGGCACAGTTTTTGCATATAACCTACACACATCCATATACTCTAAATAATCTCTAGATTACTTATAATAACTAAGACAATGTAAATGCTATGTAAGTAGTTGTTATACTGTGTTGTATAAGGAATAATGAGAAGAAAAAAAGTCTGTACGTGTTCAGTACAGCTGCAACCATCCTAGGTCTTTCCGTCTGCTGTTTGTTGAATCTGAGGACGTGGAACCCGAGGACACGGAGCGCCGACTGTATTTTGCAAGCTCACTAGGTTGTCTCAGAGACTGCCTTGGCGAGGGAGTGGAGAGCCGTGCGTTGCCCAGGCGTGATGAAATATCCAGGTGTCTACATTTGCAAAATGGGAGATATATGGAGTAGAGATAGTTTTGAAATGCATGGTCCTGCTCACCAGGGCCTGAATCTCTGATCTTTTCTCTGCCCACAGCCCCATGAAAACATTGCTTTCCCATACAGCACTGAGATTAGATTGTCAGTGGAGATAACTTACTTAACTAATTAACTAATTATTCCTTCAGTAGGGAGGATAGCACTAAAATTAATTTTAAAAAGTCTGTCATCTTTAGATTCTCTCTCTCATGTAAGGATGTATCAATATTGCAGTAGGCATTTTTTTAGATATAATTTACATATAATAAACCTCACTCCTTTTAGGTATACAGTTCTGTGAATTTTGACAAACTTAAGCAATGTGTAGCCTTCACCACATTAAGACAGAGAATAGTTCCTTGATTCCAAAAGTTTTCTTATGCCTCTTTGTAGCTAATTTTTGTCCCTCCATCCCCAGACCCTGGAAGTCTCTGATTTGATTACTGACCCAATAATTTTGCCCTTTTGAGAATGACATATAAATAGAATCGCATAATATGTGTCTTTCAAGTCTGGCTCCTTTCACCTAGCAAAGTACTTTTGAGTTTCATCCATATTGGTTCTTGTAATAGTAGTCATTCCTTTTTATGGTTGAGTATTCCATTGTATGAATGTATCGTGATTTATTTATCCATTCACCAGTTAATGGGAGTTTGGGTATTTCCAGCTTTCAGTGATTATAAATGAAAGCGCTCTAAGTATTTGTGCTCAGGTTTATGTGTGTTCCTGTATGCAGGCACAGGTATGGGATTCCCTTGGGTGAGGGATTGCTGGGTTATACGGTAAGTGTATGTTTAACTCTATAAGAAACTGTCAAATTATATTCCAGAATGATTTTACCATTTTGCATTCCTACCAGAAATATATGAAAGTTCCGGTGGCTCCATATCTTTGTCAGCATTTTGTCTTGTCAAATTTTTTTTAATTTGAGCAATTCTAATAGGTGTGTAGCGGTATCTTATAGTTTTAATTTGCATTTCCATAATGGCTAATGATGTTGAGCAGTTTTTCACGTGTTTCTTTTCCATCCATATATCTTCTTTGGTGAAGTGTCTATTCAAATCTTTTGCCTATTTATTTTTCTTTTTCTGAGGGAAGAATGAATGTTGTTTGAATTTTCAATTAGCATTTTTAATTGTACCATATGTTTGCTAGTCAACACCTACCGTTTCATGTCACGAAACTACAGTGAGTCAACCAGTCCCCTATCACCTTGGAATATTCCTTTCAGTACCTCATATAGGTAAACTTTTTAAAAGTGTATTACCTAAAAGTTCAGAGTGGGTAAATTACCAAGAAATTTTTCTCTCAGCTTCGTGGTGAGATGCCGTGCGTGATGTGGCCCTCCATCTGTTCTCTCGCCCCATCCTCCTTGTTCCCTTTCTTGATGATGGGGGCACATGCCAAATATACTTTTGCTTCAGAGCCTTTGACTTACGGCTCATTTTACCTGGAAATTCTTTCCCCAAAGAGTTGTGTGGCTTTTGCGTGACTCCATCCTTCACTTTGTTCGGGTCTCCAGTGAAATGTCACCTTATTGGGTAGGCCTTCCCTGACCAGCCTATGCAAAATACATCCACTTCCCTCGCATCCCCCTGCCTTATACTTCTTTGTAGCATATGTCACTACCTGGTATGCTATATTTTATTCATTTATTTGTTTACTGTCTCTCTCCTCCCACTAAAATGTAAGTTCCATGAAAGCAGGAATATGACCTGTTTTGTTTCTCTGCTAGATTTCACAGCCCGGAATAGTGCTAAGGATATAGCAAGCATTCAATAAATTATGGGTAGAGTAATAAGTTTTAAGGAGAAAGGTGAGAGAAATATTAATTAGCTAAGTTTTTAGACAGGCCTGCGCATTATACCAGACCTGGCCTGCTCCCAGCACTTAAAAGTTTTTTAAGCTATTTCACATTTGACCCGTGTGAACCCCTAAACTGAGCTTCCTTGGCCTAAACCTGTGTAACATTTCCAAATAGATGTAATGGTCCTTTAAAAAAACAGGCCCAAGATGGCAGCAAACAGAGATGGCAGTGATTGCCTTTGTTTGAGACCCACCGCCTGATTTCTCTTTGTCTCTGGCTGTTATTGATGCAACAGAGCAAAAACAAGCTTCGTAAGTCTGAAGATGCTCTCTCAGGTACACTTTGTGAGGGGGCTCAGGTTCTTCTGTCTTGGATTGCTCCAGGGTGTTTTTTTTTTCTTGCCTGTGCTTTCTCATGTTGCACTCACAGACAGGACATTTAATTGCTTGCTTTTCCCTAGGGTTTCTCTGAGTAGACTGGAGGAGTCATGGGGAAGAGTGGTTCTCCATCATGCAATGGGTGGGCTGGCCTTGAGTTAAAGGTCTCCAGAGTTAGGACCTTTAAGAAGCTACTCATCTTTCATGGGATTTTGATCATAATGGAGTCAAGGGTGGGTTCTCCATACTTTTCCATACTTCTCAGTGTTCCTGCTCATAAATCGTTTTCCATACCTGGTTCAAATCTGGAGACCTTCCTGAATGTGGCTATGGTAAAGCCCACTCTGGATTGGGCCTAACTGGGAGAAATTGAAAAGTTCCTAAGAAAAATAATCAACCAACCAACCCATCAAATGAACCACAATCACAAAAATCCACCAAACATTCAGCAACCATTAAAAATCAAGAATATTTTATGGTTACTAAAGAAAAAAAAAAATGGAAAAAAATAAAAACCTTTCTAGAAATGTACTCTTTCTCTTTTTTATTTGATATAGATATTCAGATCTTCCAATACATTTTCAGCTCAATAATTATTGGAAGAAAATTACAATCTAACCTATATTGGTAAAACACAAAACAGTATTTGGGACTTTTTATTGTCAAGACTTTACAAATAGGGGAGGGCGTTATAGAGCAAAGGGTCACCATCTGTAGTGTCTCCCTTGTGCTGAGTTCCTTTATATTGTGTAGCCTTGCAGATTCTGGTTTTCAGAAATCTTCTAAGCTGAGCATGTTTCAGCACTGATCTTTGCCTTCTCAGTGATCTTAAGTAAAATTATGAAAATCTTCCCAAATCCTGATTTTATAACACCAAGAAATACTGACAGTGATGCTTCAAGAGGTTAATGACGGTCTAATTATCCTGCACCAATAAGGAAAAAGAGTCAGCCTTTTGGCAAGATTATGTCAGAACTAGTCAGATAATATAGATATTTCTACCTCCACACATTTTCTAAAGGGGGATGTTGCTGTTTAATTAAATGTTATATGAATACATTTCAAATAGATCCAAACACAGGGCAAACTCTGTTTCAGAACTGCTGTTCCTACATTTAAAATGTATTTGAAATGTAATTTAAAAAAAAAAAAGATAACGCGAAAGAAAAACTAAAATAACTTGAAACAAACAGAATATAGTAGCTCATCATTACACTAATATATCAAACAATGTGATCTTAGCTTAATTATCCCCTTTGAGAGTTGAGAAAACTAAGCACAACCTTCAATTTACAGCTGTTTGGTGCCGGGAACCTGAATTATTATTGAAGAAGCAGGGGGGAAAAAGTTTATTTATTGTGACCTCCACTCAGTTTTTATTCATCGTGGAAAATCTGTATATTCACAAATGAGGGCTATTCATCCTTACACCGCAGCATTCTTCAGCTGTCCGGGCCTACATCAACTGCACTTCTCCAGCTTTTGTGTTCCTCTCGAAGCCTCTTCATCCAGATTGTTCATCATCTTGATGGTCGAGCTTTATCTTGCTTTTGTGCAGCTGCATTCCGCTTATCCAAAGTGCTGAGGGAGAGGAGGGAGAGGGAGAGAGAAAAGAGCGAGCGAGCAGGAGAGAGTGAGCAGGAGAGAGTGCGAGAAGAGAAAGGAGAAAAAGCAATGGCCGGTGCACATATGAGGATAATTTGTAGTTTCTCAATAATAATATATATAAAAAAAAAGGAGGACAGGCTAATTACTGGCTTAACTAGGGCAGCCTGTGGATCTTCATGTCAAAAGGACTGCCGTAATTATTTGCCATCAAAGCACATTCATATTGTGGCACAAAAGAAGGGCCTTTTGCAAATGGATCTTGCTAATAAACAGGGCTGAGAGGAGCATTATGTGTCTCCCTGGTTGCAGGCACATTAACACAGTGACATGGAGCATAACTCGGGGCCTGAGGAAAAAAACACCAGAATGATAATTATCCCCCTCTCCTCTCCAGCCTCCCTCGCCTTTCCCTTTGTGTTGGACGAGGAAGCTGAACATGACCTATTGGAGGGCCCAAGGCAGGCTATTAGTGACCTCTGAGCCCTGACAAGGTGCCTCTGTTCTTTTAAAAGCCTGCCTCTTGATGTCAGGAGGGTCACGTGGACCAGCGGCTCAGCTCGAAATGGTCCAGCAAACACTTCAACCTTAAAGACACCTGGAAGGTCATGACCAATTTAATGCAGATGAAGACAGCGGAGGCAAGGCTCGGTTGAATCCTGGTCCTGAAGTTTCTACTCTCTCTCTTTTCTTCTTCTTTGTCCACACTTGCTCACATGTACCTATTTAAGTCCTCAAAACTAAGTTCAGGCGGAACAAAAGTTTTCTCTCTTTTTCTGTTAGCAAATGAAGAAAGTCTTAGAGAGAAAAAAGGTGGATGCAAATACAGCCTCTTGGATTAACTCTTCTTCTAGCAGATGTAAACACACTGATTTCCCACAGGTAGGGGTCACTGGAGCGACCAGAGGGCGGTCTTTCTTGCTTCTTGCTGGGCAGGTGGTGAGAGGCTCATCAGCCACAGAAAGTCACCTGTGAGCTGGGCTGCCCGACACTGGTGATTGCTGGAGATGCACATCATCTCTGAAGGTGCCAGGTTTGTTTTGGTTTCACACAGAGCGGTTGATATTAAAGAAAAGGGCCAGTAATCAGCTTGGAAAATGTACCCAAGACCATCAAGATTGGATCGTCTTTTCCCTTTCTTTCCTCTTCCCTTTCCGTCTTGTGACGTTTCTGTGAGAAGGGTCTTCTGACACAGAGGGGGCATCCCAGAACCCAGAATACGGGGGAAGGTATTCGATTTTACACGCACCAGAAACAAACCCAATCCCTGTAACTCTTATTTTGCCAGCAGAGAGATTAAGCGTGACAATTTGCATTGCAAAATGATTCTTGCTTCACAAGTGCTGGCTTCCCTGAGTATTTAAATATTTAATTATTTGAAAGGTTGGCGGTTGATAAACTTCAAGTTAAAATGTTATGAGCTATTTCTAATGGAAGATCTACCAGGAGTGACTTAGAAACATTGAAAGATGTGTATCTGTGGGAAAATTGGATTGAGGGTTTTTAGGATTTGACCAAACTATTCAAGAGTGTGCCCCCTATCTGAAGCAGCTTGAGACTAGGAAATAAGTCTTAAGTTGTACATCTCCCGATAATCAATCTCTTTCTCTCTCTCTTCCTTCCTTCCTTCCTTCTTTCCTTCCTTCCTTCTGCCTTTCCCCCTACTTTCTCTCCAAATAATCTTAACATAAAGGAATTGTGGTATTGATAATAATTATATACATAAATTTTTCCAAACTGTTGTGTAGTAGAGCAAAAAAAAAATAAAAAATAGCTGAAACCATCATACCATTCCTCATTTTATCTCTCTAGCCTAGACCTCTTTCTCTGGAACTTTAAACTCTTATATCCGACTGCTCACAAGACCTCTACACTCGCATATCTAATAGACATCTCAAACTCAACATATCCAGAACGGAGCTCCTGATCACCACCACTCCCCCAACCCCACCTGCTACACTCACACAAATTGCTCTATTCAGTTTTTCCAGTCTCATTGGATGGCAACTCCAGCTTTGCAATGCTTAGGTCAGAAACCTTGTAGTCATTCTTGTCTCCTCTCTTTTACTTACCACATCCAAACTGCCAGAAAATACTGTTGGCTCTACCTTCAAAATACATTCAGAATCTAACCACAACTCAGTCTCCTCCACTGATACCTTGGTCTGAGCCACCATCACCTCTTGCCTCCATTATTCCAGTAGCTTCTTAACAGGGCTCCTGCCCACTTTAATCCGCTCCTAAATTGTCAGCCAAATCAGTCCTTTTAAACAGTCAGTCACGCTGAAAGTTTGTTACAAAGGCCCACGCGGCTCTGACTATCTCCCGCTTTTCCTTCCCTTGATCATTCTGCTCCAACCACAGTGCCCCCTCATTTTTCCGTAAACACATAGCAAGAGTGATCCCATCTTAGTGCACTCAACTCCCTCACCTCCAAGCCCTTTTCCAGAACTGAGTTTCCCGATGCAACCTACCCTAAATATCTTATTTAACCCTGCAACTGCCTCCCACTCGCAGCACCTTGGATCCTCTTGTCCCTGGTGTATTTTTCGTTTTTCCAATAAAACTTGTTGAACGTACTGTGTAATTTATGTTTTGTTTATTATTCAACTTTTTGCTGTTACTTTTTGTCTCATGAGCTTTAAGAGGGTAGGGCCCTTGTCTTTGTTTTGTTTTACACTGATGTACCCCCAAGTACCTAGAATAGTGTCTAGAGTATAGTAAATGCTCAAGAAACATTTGTGGCATGAATATGGAATAAATGAATTTTAAAGTTTAGGAAAATGGAGATCTAGAGTAACGGTTTAAAACAAAACAAAAACCACCGGAAATGTTCAGAAGGCAGAACAAAGCCTGCCGTGATAAAACAGATCTATAATGGGAATGCAGTCGCTAGATGACCCCATAGTCAGACTTATCATCCTTTACTTTATTCCAACCATGTGAGTTGTATTTATATAGCACCCTTCCTCCTCTCCCACTCCCCACCAGCAGAAAAAAGTGTAGTAAAATTACAAGAGGTATTTTTGTTTGTTTTGTTTTCTCTTGCATAACCACAAATATTTGGGTAACTTTTTTTGGCCAATGCCCCTTCCCCCACTGCCAGTGCTCACTAGATCAATTATTGCAGAACCACACCAACCAAGGAGGCTGCCTTAGAATCTCCCGCTTCCCCCCAGCACGCGAAACATTGAGCATTAGAGCTAGAAAAATAGAAAAGAATAGATAAGTTTCAAATACGTCCACCTTGCCCACCTTAACCCAGAGCCTTAGTGGGATCTATTTTACCCCATAGCTTTTTAGGTGGGCTGATATTTCAAAGCTACAGAGCAAACCAGCAGTAGTTCAGCTGCTAACTCTTAATTCCCAGGCCGTGCTCAAGTCAGTAATCTGTCTCTGCCTCTATCCCTCTCTATCGCTGTCTCTGTCTCTATCTCTCCATATCGTTATCTTAATCAAATTGGAAAAGGATTTGAGAGGAAACATTCAAATAAAGATAACTATATTTAATCAGAATAAATCAGTTCGTTCCTCACCACAAGGTGCTTCTGGGAGAAAGAGGAAGGCAGGGAAAGGGGAAGCAGAATTAGATCAGGATCCCATTTTGGGCACCTGCTCTTACTCTGGGCTTGGGTTGAATCCCCATGAGACCAGTGGTCCCGGAAGTGTGGCTTGAAAGTCCCTGTTTCCTAAATTAGGAGAGCTCTTTCTTTCAAGCATCTGCAAGTCCGCTCAGCCTTCAGCGCTATAGGAGTGGAGCAGGTTGAGAATTGTGTGTTTATCTAAGAAAGCCTAGGGTCATGTCTGCCCCAGAACACAGAGGCAACACAACCCCCAGGATGTGACTACCAGCACAAGACCTGGAGTGGCCACCATGTGCAAACCTCTGTGTGGCACAGAGAAGGCCCTTAGAAATGCTGAAATTCTTACTTTTACTTTAAAAAGTAGAGAGAGGAGCCTGGTTGTGTCTCATGATTTCCTCCTTCCAGTGTATGGAAAAATCCACACCAACCAGTTCTCCAGTTCTCAGTGTACACAGACTGGGTGTCTTACAAATTTAGCTCAGTTCTGACATTATCTACCCGGAGATTGCATCAGCTCCCACAGGTTAAGGGCTCAGTCTCACAAGAGCGCCCCCACTTCCACACCAATTCCAAGTCCAGGTCTTTCCCTGTGCTTCTGACCAACTAGTTATAAATCAGTTTCCCACAACCCCCTCTTTAAGGGAGTGGCTCACAGAACTCAGAGAAATATTTACTTACATTTACCAGTTTATTATAAAGAAGATTAGAAAGGATATAGAAGAATAGCCAGATGAAGAGGAACATACGGTGAGGTCCAGATGGGTCCCTAGTGCAGGATCTTCTGTTCCCATGGACCTGGATTGTGCCACCCTCCTGGCATGTGGATGCTTTCACCAACCTGGAAGCTAATCAAATCTTATTGTTCGAGAGTTTTTATAGAGCTTTAATTTACAGCCCCCCCTTCTCCTTCCCAGAGGTCTGTGGGACTGAAAGTTACAATCCTCTAATCACTTGGTCTCTGGTGACCAGCCCCATCTTGAGGCTATCTAGGGGCCTCACCCAAGCCACCTTATTAGCATAAACTCAGGTGTGCTCAAAAGGGTCTCCTACCACTCAGAAAAGGGGTTTAGGAGCTCTGTGCCAGGAATCTGGGACAAAGATTAAATGTATTTCTTATTATAGTAACACCCCTCTACTGTGTAACTCTGGGCCCTCGTCAGCAACCTGGAGGACATCAGCAAATTTGTGAATCAGCTTACTATTCACTTTACTATTATGAAGGAGAGCCATTTGTTAGCTTAAGTAAACTTGGATTAATTATAACTGTCTGTTTGTGAAAATATTGACTAAGGAGGCCTTTAGCATACATTTAAGAAAGGTGAAAATCTCACAGACTCATGAAATTCAAGCCCTTTTCCTATTCATCAGTCATAGCTGGGGCAGTAATAAAAGCAGACACTTCGGTTCAACTGAATGATGATACAGGAAAAAATAATTAGGGTTTCAAATGAATGATTTTGCAAAATTCTTTTTCCTGAGATATCTCTGAACAGATAGGGTCTGTGGGAGCGTGGACAAGCAAGACTAGAAAATGCATCTAAAGGTGACTCTCCTGTGAAGTTGTTTTTTCAGTTTTCTCCCCCTTTGGTGTGACTTTGGAAGAAACAGTCTAGAAAACGTTTTGAGAACAGTTTGGGGAAGATTTAAAAATCTTTACTTTCTGTGGGTTAACATATTAGGGATTGGTGTTGGTGGCATGTTGTGACCTACGGTTAATGCTGATCCTAAATTTCCTAAAGTTTGAATTTGCATTTGGTTCCCTGTCCATGTCTTCAGCTCCTGAATATATTTCTGTTCAAAACCGTTTACTGGGATTTAAAATCATATATGTGATGTCAATTATTGACTTAGAAAACATTCCTCGATTAAAGTGTTTATTGATACTAGCACATGCAGAAGAATCTTTGTTGAAGAAACAATACTATCTCTTCTTTAAAGACCTGAAAGTAGAACTAATCAGGGCTCCCATTGTGGGCCTGAGCATCTGGAGCCTGGTTGAACAATCTTCCCAGGCTATGTTTTCAGGGACCCTCCTGCAAACAAAAGAGGACTTCCTTTCCCCTTCTGTAGCCTGGTTCTTAAAACCAAGTGGAATCTGTCACATAATTGTTTCCATAAGGAGAGGCCTCATTCTGTGTCTGAACCCTTTATGCCCTCATGTCCCTGAGCAGGCCTTTCCAGAGAGCAGTGTGCAGTAAGTCAGTGGAATGGGCGCCACAGTCCAAACCGCCTACAAAAGACAGAAGAAAATAGAGTCCCGATGTGTAGCATGCGGATCAAAAGGGAGACAAATAGAATAGTTACATTTAGAAGGCCTTATAGGTCTGGCTACTTATTAACCCCATCAAGCAATATAGATGTATTTATTCTTTAATGAATGCTGACCACCCACAGAATTTGAGAAAGAAATCCTGATATTTGGCTTAAATTTTCAGGGTAAAGTTTTTTGTTATTGTTATGGTAGTCGATAAAATTAGTTAACATTTACTTTTTTCCTAGCAGGTAACATATGTGTATTTGTGTCTTCTATATCTATGTTTAAGCCTAAATACACACACATACACATATACATACATGTGCATGTATAGGAAAAATATGTATACATATGTATATATACACAGAACAATATATAGGTATATTTTACATACATATATATCTTATATACATATTTAAAATATGAAAAATTTTTTAGGTTTTCCAACAAGGCCCACAGCATGCTTATAACTTGTAGTGTCTTTTATGCCTATAGTGTAATATAATGTATTTTTCCTTAAAACATTAACTTATCATATTGCGAGTAATATATGTTCACTGTAGAACATTTGGAAGGTATAGGAAAGTACAAAGGAGAAAATAAAAATCACACAAAAATCACGTAATAACTATTGCTAATGTAAAGGAGACCACTATTACTTTGTTGTTGTTTTTATGTAGGCTACTTTTTAATTTTGTTGTCCCCAAGCTATTATCTTCTAAGAGGAAGGTGGTATATCTTTATGTGAAACAGGCAAATTGTGGCATAATTGGTCCATTTATTTTGGTATTTTAAGACAATGCAATTTTTTTTGTTGTTGTTCAGCAAATCTCCTACTCTGAAGTACATACCCATTCTCCATCCACCATCAATCCATCCATCCGTCCATCCATCCATCCATCCATCCATCCATCCATCAATCCATCCATCCATCCATCCATCTTTCCCACAGGTACTTACAGATCTTCAAATAATGTCTCCAGTTTCCTTTAGGATTTTGCCAGTCTCCTGCATTATCCTAGGTCTATACAAACTCCATTTTGATTACGTACTAAGGTGCTAGTGAAATATGCTTCCTTGGTGTTCTTTTTTCCCACTATCTCTCACCTCTAGTCCTTTAGCAACTCGACTGAATAGCTTGGATTATGATGATACTAGTCAACATATTTCACTTGTTATTCTGAGCTTTTCCTTTCTGGGTACCTTCTATAGTTCATCCCTCCCATGCCTTCATGACAGTTCACCTCTATCAAGATCTTTTCGTCTTTGTACCCATATTTAATCTCCCTGTTATAAGCACTTCCTCTCATCTGACCTGGGCACAACAGTCAATCATTTCAACTATATTCCATCTTACACCTTCAGTTTGTTACAGACTTGGTCCCCCTCTGAGTCCAGGTCAACCCAAATATTTTTCTCTCTTTTCTTGCCAATGCTGAAGAAAATCTCGAGATTTAATTGTTGATAAAAGTTTATGATTTCCGAGGAGGCGGAGTCAAGATGGCGGCGTAAGCAGACTTGGAACTCACCTCCTCCCGTGGACACAGCCAATTTACAACTACTCCTGGAAAAATTACCCCTGAGACAGAACTGAAAACTGGATAAGAGGAACTCCTGCAACAACGGACAATCCTAAATGAGGTAGAAGAGGCAGAGACTCCCTTCTGGAGAGGAGAAACGCCGCCTTCACAAGCCACCAGCTTCACGGCCGCCCGGGAGCAGCTCATAGGTACGCAGCCCTCCCTGGAGGCGCGGGGCCCTGAGCCGGGGAGCGCCCCCCGCTGTGGGCATTTTGTGGACCCAGCACAATTGAGACCAGCGGCATAATATCTGACTTTGCCTGCTCCTAAAGCATTGGGGAGTACCCCCAGGAAACCCGGTTCACAAAGAAACTAAAACTGGCTCTTACAGGGCCCGCACGCAAACTCACCCGTTGCAGAAAGCATCCTAAAATCACCAGAAAGAAAGGTGCACAGTGCACTGGTGACAAGAGACTCACCTAATAGGCCAAGTGTATCTCGGTGAGGGGTGAGACCTCTCCAGGGACTGGGACATTGGCGGCGGCCATTGTTGTGGCCTGGTGTGAGAGTGCTGACACAGTCGCCATTGGAGCTCTCCCTGAGGCCTGCTAGCCCAGGTCTGCCCCACCCGCTAGAGCACTGATTTAATCCAGCTCAGCCAGGGCAGGCAGCCCACCCTAGAGACTGGCCCCACCCAACAACAAGCCCTCAGGCAACTTGTGGGCCTGCATAGATTGGTGACTGGATTCTCTGCAGCCTGGCAACTGAGCCAACTTATTGGGGCAGGGTGTGCACAAGGAGTGGGTGGAGAGTGTGGGGCGGTGGTGGAGTGTGTGGGGCTCCCGCCGTGGAGAAACTGGGTCCGCTTGGGGAGGTCGGGGCGCTCACATGGGGCAGGATTGTGTTGACTGTGTGTGTGGACCTGTGGGCGGCAGGGCTTGTCAGCTGCAGAAGACTTGTGCTTCTCAAAGACCCACTTAGGGGGTTTGCCCCACCTTCCAAAGCCTGAAACAATTGGGTGCTCCTGTGCCTGAGGCCAGCCCCACCCAGCTGCAATCCTCAGAGAGCTGACAAGAGACCTAATACGCTAGAGGCTTAGAGCAATTATAAGGCCCTGAGCCTAACAACCTGCCACGCTGGGGGCCTACTCACTTAAAAGAAATACTGCAACACAAATGTGGTATTAGAACTTGCAGCCAACTGTGCTGGGGCTCCCCACACCTGATAAAGAGACTGAAGGGCCCACAACAACTACAAGCAGCTGAGCATTACAAAGGCTGGCCAGGAGCAAAACTCAGCCATCCTGGGCACCTACAGGGAGAGCAAACAGGCCACAACAGAAGGACACACGTAGCCCACATAGGGGTCACCCCTGGAACATTGAGAACTGAGGGAAGCACACTGGAAGCCTCCTAAGGCATCACTTACATAAGGTCACCTATCCAAGAGCAGGAGACGTAGCTGACCTACCTAATACATAGACACAAGCACAGGGAAAGAGGCAAAATGAGGAGACAAAAGAATACATTCCAAGTAAGGGAACAGGACAAAACCCCAGAAAAGGAACTAAGTGAAACAGAAATGAGCAACCTACCCGACAGAGAGTTCAAACTAAGAGTGTTAAGGATGCTCACTGATCTGGGGAGAAGAATAGATGAACTCAGTGAGAATGTCAACAAAGAAATGGAAGATATAAAAAAGAACCAATCAGAAATGAAGAATACAATACTGGAAATGAAAAATTCATTAGAGGGACTCAAAAGCAGAGTAGAGGATAAAGAAGAACGGATCTGTGAGCTGGAAGAAAGAATAGAAGAAATTACCCAAGGTGAACAGGTAAAAGAGAAAAGAATTAAAAAGAGTGAGGACAGTCTAAGGGACCTCTGGGACAACATCAAGCGCACTAACATCTGTGTTATAGGTGTCCCGGAAGGAGAAGAGCGAGACAAGGGGGCAGAGAATCTATTTCAAGAAATAATAGATGAAAACTTCCCTAACCTAAGGAAGGAAACAGACATCCAGGTACAGGAAGCACAGAGAGCCCCAAACAAGATAAACCCAAAGAGGCCCACACCAAGACACATCATAATCAAAATGTCCAGAATTAAAGAGAGAATCCTAAAAGCCCCAAGAGAATGTCAAGTTACATACAAAGGAAACCCCATAAGGCTATCAGCTGACTTCTCAGCAGAAACCTTACAGGCTAGGAGAGAATGGCACGATATATTTAAAGTGCTAAAAGGAAAAAACTTACAGCCAAGAATACTCTACCCAGCAAGGTTATCATTCAAAATGGAAGGAAAGATCAAAATTTTCCCAGACAAGCAAAAATTAAAGGAGTTTGTCACCAAGAAACCAGTGCTACAAGAAATGCTAAAGGGACTGCTTTAAGGGGAAAAGAGAAGACCACAAATAGGAAAAATTATCTATTTCCATGATAAGAACGTAATGGATACAAATGCACAAAAAAGAGGTTAGATATGATATCAAAAACATAATAGGAGGGAGGAGGGGAGTTAAAGAGTACAGCTTTCAGACAGAGGCCAAACTAAAGTGACCATCAATTCTGTATAGAAGAAGAAAGGAACAGAGAAGGACTACTAAAACACTGAGGAAAAAAAAAAAAAGTTAAAAAATGGCAGTAAGTACATACTTATCAATAGCTACTTTAAATGTCAATGGACTAAATGCTCCAATTAAAAGGCATAGGGAGGCTGACTGGATAAAAAAACAAGACCCATATATATGCTGCATACAAGAGACACACTTCAGAAGGGATGGAAAAAGATACTTCACGCAAATGGCAATGAAAAGAAAGCTGGGGTAGCAGTACTCATATCAGACAAAATAGACTTTAAAACAAAAACCGTAAAAAGAGACAAAGAAGGGCATTACATAATGATTAAGGGAACAATCCAACAAGAGGATATAACACTTGTAAATATCTACGCACCCAATGTAGGTGCACCTAAATATATAAAGCAATTATTAACAGACATAAAAACAGAAATAGACAGTAACACAATAATAGTAGGTGACTTTAACACTCCACTTACACCAACGTATAGATCATCTAAACAGAAGATCAATAAGGAAACATTGGCCTTAAACGACACACTAGAACAGATGGACCTAGTAGATATATACAGAGCATTCCATCCAAAAACCGAAGAATACACGTTCTTTTCAAATGCACATGGAACATTCTCCAGGATTGATCACATATTAGGCCACAAAACAAGTCTCCATAAATTTAAGAAGATTGAAATAATACCAAGCATCTTTTCTGACCACAATGGTATGAAACTAGAAATCAACTATAGGAAGAAAATCAGAAAAGCCACAAATACGTGGAGAGTAAACAAAATGCTACTGAACAACGACTGGGTTAACGAAGAAATCAAAGAAGAAATCAAAAAATACCTGGAGACAAATGAAAATGAAAATACGACATGCCAGAATTTATGGGATACAGCAAAAGCGGTTCTAAGAGGGAAGTTTATAGTGATACAGGCCTATCTCAACAAACAAGAAAAATCTCAAATAAACAATCTAACAATGCACCTAAAGGAACTGGAAAAAGAAGAACAAACCAAGCCTAAAATCAGTAGAAGAAGGGAAATAATAAAAATCAGAGCAGAAATAAATGAAATAGAGACCAAAAAAACAATAGAAAAAATTAATAAAACCAAGAGCTGGTTCTTTGAAAAGATCAATAAAATTGACAAACCTTTAGCTAGACTCACCAAGAAAAAAAGAGAGAAGGCACAAATAGGTAAAATCAGAAATGAAAGAGGAGAGGTTACAACAGACACCTCAGAAATACAAAAGATTATAAGAGAATACTATGAAAAGCTATATGCCAACCAATTCGACAATCTGGAAGAAATGGATAAATTCTTAGAATCATACAACCTTCCAAAACTGGATCAAGAAGAAGTAGAGAATTTGAATAGACCAATCACCAGTAAGGAGATCGAAACAGTAAACACAAACCTCCTCAAAAATAAAAGTCCAGGACCAGACGGCTTCCCTGGTGAATTCTACCAAACATTCAAAGAAGACTTAATACCTATCCTTCTCAAACTCTTCCAAAAAATTGAGGAGGGGGGGAAGCTCCCTAACTCATTCTACGAAGCTGACATTACCCTGATACCAAAACCTGACAAGGACAACACAAAAAAAGAAAATTACGGGCCAATATCACTGATGAACATCGATGCAAAAATCCTCAACAAAATACTAGCAAATCGCGTACAACAATACGTTAAAAAGATTATACACCATGATCAAGTGGGATTTATTCCAGGGATGCAGGGATGGTTTAACATTCGCAAATCAATCAATGTAATACACCACATTAATAAAATGAGAATAAAAATCACATGATCATCTCAATAGATGCAGAGAAAGCATTTGACAAGATCCAGCATCCATTTATGATAAAAACTCTGAATAAAATGGGTATAGAAGGAAAGTACCTCAACATAATAAAGACCATATATGAGAAACCCACAGCTAATATCATCCTCAATGGTGAAAAACTGAAAGCTATCCCTAAGAACAGGAACTAGACAAGGATGCCCACTGTCACCACTCCTATTTAACATAGTACTGGAAGTCCTAGCCAGAGCAATCAGGCAAGAGAAAGAAATAAAAGGGATCCAAATTGGAAAGGAAGAAGTGAAACTGTCACTATTTGCAGATGACATGATTTTATATATAGAAAACCCTAAAGAATCCACCAGAAAACTTTTAGAAGTAATAAACGAATATGGTAAAGTTGCAGGATACAAAATCAACATACAAAAATCAGTTGCATTTCTGTACACTAACAACGAAGTAGCAGAAAGAGAAATTAATAATACCATCCCATTTACAATTGCAACAAAAAGAATAAAATACCTAAGAATAAACTTAACCAAAGAGGTGCAAGATCTGTACACCGAAAACTATAAAACATTTCTGAAAGAAATTGAAGAAGACACAAAGAAATGGAAAGATATTCCGTGCTCTTGGATTGGAAGAATTAACATAGTTAAGATGTCCATACTTCCTAAAGCCATCTATAGATTCAATGCAATCCCTATCAAAGTTCCAACAGCATTTTTCACAGAAATAGAACAAAGAATCCTAAAATTTATATGGAACAAGAAAAGACCCCAAATAGCTAAAGGAATCCTGAGAAAAAAGAACAAAGCTGGAGGTATCACACTTCCTGATTTCAAAATACACTACAAAGCTATAGTACCCAAAACAGCATGGTACTGGCACAAAAACAGACACACCGATCAATGGAATAGAATCGAAAGCCCAGAAATAAACCCACATATCTATGGACAGCTAATCTTTGACAAAAGAGCCAAGAACATACAATGGGGAAAAGAAAGTCTCTTCAACAAATGGTGTTGGGAAAACTGGATAGCCATATGCAAAAAAATGAGAGTAGACCCTTACCTTACACCATACACAAAAATTAACTCCAAATGGATTAAAGACTTGAATGTAAGACCTGAAACTGTGAAACTTCTAGAAGAAAACATAGGCAGTACGCTCTTCGACATCAGTCTTAGCAACATCTTTTCAAACACCATGTCTGACTGGGCAAGATAAACAATAGAAAAAATAAACAAATGGGACTACATCAAACTAAAAAGCTTCTGCACAGCAAAGGAAACCATCAACAAAACGAAAAGACAACCTAACAATTGGGAGAAGATATTTGCAAACCATACATCTGATAAGGGCTTAATCTCCAAAATATATAAAGAACTCATGCATCTCAACAACAAAAAAACTACCAACCCAATTAGAAAATGGGCAAAAGACCTGAACAGACATTTCTCCAAAGAAGATATACAGATGGCCAACAGACACATGAAAAGATGTTCAAAATCACTAACTATCAGGGAAATGCAAATCAAAACTACAATGAGATATCACCTCACGCCCATCAGAATGGCTATAATTTACAAGACAGGAAACAACAAGTGTTGGAGAGGTTGTGGAGAGAAGGGAACTCTCATACACTGCTGGTGGGAGTGCAAACTGGTGCAGCCACTATGGAAAACAGTATGGAGATTCCTCAAAAAGTCAAGGATAGAACTACCATATGATCCAGCTATTCCACTGCTGGGTATTTATCCAAAGAACTTGAAAACACCAATTTGTAAAGGTACATGCACCCCTGTGTTCATTGCAGCATTATTCACAATAGCCAAGACTTGGAAGCAACCTAAGTGCCCATCAAGGGACGAATGGATAAAGAAGCTGTGGTATATATACACAATGGAATACTACTCAGCCATAAGAAACGATGAAATCCAGCCATTTGTGACAACATGGATGGACATTGAGGGCATAATGCAAAGTGAAATAAGTCAGAGGGAGAAGGTCAAATACCGTATGATTTCCTTCATTAAGTAGTAGATAATAACAACAATAAACAAACACATAGGGACAGAGATTGGATTGGTGGTTACCAGAGGGGAAGGGGGGAGGGAGGAGGGTGAAAGGGATAATTCGGTACATGTGTGTGGTGATGGGTTGTAATTAGTATTTGGGTGGTGAACATGATGCAATCTATGCAGAAATAGAAGTACAATGATGTACACCTGAAATTTTTACAATGTTATAAACCAATGTTACTGCAATAAACAAACAAACAAACAAAAAATTTTTGATTTCCAACCTCAGCTGAACTTTCAACGGTGCTGAAAATAACTCTTTAATGGCAAATTAACTCCTTTCCATTCCTTTCTGATATTTTACCATTTGTTTAAACCACCAATTCTGTCCTTAGCTCCCTTTCTTTTAGTGGGCAACTTGCCTGCTACTTTCATAGAGAAAAGCAAGGTCATGCTTGGTGGTCTGATATGGTAGAAAAATGATGGACTCTGGACTCTGCTAAGTTAGAATTCTAGCTCCACTATTTGCCATCTGTGTGACCTTGGCAGTTGACTTAGTCCTTCTAAACTTTCATTTCCTTATTTTGAAAACCTTACTTACTTCATAGGATTTGTTGGGAAAATTCAATGACATGATGTGTTTAAAGAGTTCAAAACACAGTAGATCCTCAGTTGCACCTATTATTGTTTTTATTAGGTAGCAGTGCTCCCAACTTCCTTTTCCACTTAGTTCCAAGTTTATTTATATCTTTGTCCTTTCTTATTCCTTTCCTGTTGGTTTGGAAGAAGATATAGCAATTCCTTTCAAGACTAATTCCTAGAGACTGCATTCTGGGCCATTTCTCCAAATATTCTTGCTCTTTCTTGCATCTTTAATTTGTGTAGTCTCATCTTCCTCATGTGAACACCCAGTGTCTCTCAATTCCTTCCTTCTCAATGATGCTTTTGAAAAATAAGTCTACTCATAACTCACAAATGTACTTTTTTCACTCTTCAGTCCTCTGCTCCATGGCATCTTCTTAATCCTTTACTGAAACAGCATATAAAAGTTCCCAATGACTCCTGATTAGCAACTTCGGTTGGAGATGGGCCTCAGTTTTCAGCCAAGCTCCAGTACTGTATCCTTAGGAAGCACGAGGAGCCCCTACTGGGCTTCCATTAGACTTTGTTTCTGCTCATACTATGACACTGTCTCATTGTGTTGTTATGAGGTTCTGTGTGTCTTACCTGTTAGATGAAGAATTTCCTGAAGAGAGGGACTGGGCTTTATTCCTAAAGGCCAAACTGAAGGATAAACACACATCCACACCCACACCCACACACACACACAACAACCTTGTTGACTCCAAAGACTGTTGCCTCAAAGAGGAAACGACATAAAAAGACTGCCTTTATATATACTCTGAGGTTCCTAAATGCTAAGAATGGGCATTTTTTCACGTTTAGTGAGTGTTACCAAAACATTTCTGACATTGCTATCAACCAGTCAGCAAATATTTATTTATTGACAGTGATAGGTTCTGTCATGAATAATGGGAATTCAGTTCTGATAAGACCTAAGATGGACACGGTCTCTGCCTTTTGGGGCTGATTGAAGATTCAAGGACTTGAATTCTGTATACGTATCCCTCCCCATATGACATATTAAACACTTAAATTTTATAGCTTCACAATTAGAACTCTTTGGGGGAGGGAGTCATACTAGAAATTTCTATAATTTTTCACTTGGGTAGAAAATGTATTTCTCTCCAAACTCATCTGGAGCCAGGTATTGATTCAGTGATTTCAATTTAAATTTCAGTAAGTATTTTTGACTTCCACATAAAAATGATTGCATAATATGGGAGTATATATACTTATTATTTAAATACTGAGCACCTGTGAAGTTAGTCAAGCCCCTGCATGAAGGTTTTGTGCATATGGCATAGGTCTAGAAAGGAGTCAGAAGCACTGGAAAAACATATCCAGATTGGAAAGTTTTACTTTTTTAAGGTCCTCTGTTTATAATGGAAAATCTCCACTTTGAAAGGATGAGCTTTAAAAATAGTCTTTAAAAATATGTATGTATTAACAGAAGTAGTCTATCATTGCTCCAAATCTCAATATGTGATTTTTTACATTCTGAGATTCCTATATATATATATATAAATTTCATAACTCAATAGCCTGCTATTTATTGAACAAGAGATACATTTGAAATAGACTATCAAGATCATTATGTAACTTCTGAAAAACTGAGTATCCTACTTTGAAAATATTTAAGATAATGTGATGCATTATCAGTACAAGAAGATACTACATGGTTTGTTCTGAAACAGGTTTTGTTGCTGGAGTACAAAACATTAATCATTGCCACCAGGGTTGTTTTAATAAAATATAATCAGAAAAGAAATAGGGTACGATCACCGCCAACCAAAGTGCGAAGAACTGAAGCCACCTTTTAGCATCTTCCAGTTGACAACTTTGCACGAATGTCCATATTATCAGGTCTTTGTGTACCTGAATTAAACTGTGACCTTCCTACCATCTTTTCTATGTTGCCCATACTGTGATTTTCTTTTGTCTTCTTTTTGCTTTTTGGTTCCACTTTTTCAACAGCTTGAGAAGAGCAAAGTTTTATGAGACTTTAGCCCTTGGGAGCATGGGGATGATAACAAAGGGAACTGTCTTTTTCACTCTGATTTCACAACAGCTTGAACAATGTCTGATGCCTTGTAAATGCTCACCAGATATTTGTTGTAGGACTGAATGGAGTGGCATGATTGATTTTTAAGTCTATGTGACCCCCGTAGGCTGAAATCATGGTGCTTTCTCATTTGAAGGGCACCTTCTCCATTCTCCTGCTTCTGTTCTCAAGAGAAGATGGCTAGTCCATGATTCCACAGAGACCGTCTGAGGCTCTGAGAGATAACCCTTAGAGAAGTTAGGGCTTTGATATAGTTTATTTTCGGTCTTCTTAGACCAATTCCCTCTGCAACGGGGCCCCTCTTCTTTCTCTGTGCTTTCTGTTTCTTCATTTACTCCAAGGTTAAGAAGATTTTGCAGGAATTTTTGAACTAAACTAAAGGAGTAGCTCTCTAACTCATACAATTTCAGATATTGGTCATCAGGTAGGGGGAGAAAGTGATGGAGCCTATTGAGATTTCCTGGGACCACTTGAAATCAGTTGAGTTATGCCACCACATCCTCTACCAATAGATTGGGCGGGTCCTAAGACTGACTGTTGTTTGGTGTTGACAGGGGAAATTCCACATGGACGTGGATTGGCATTTCCCTGATTTATTAAAATTAAAAAAAAATGATCATGACAAAGAATTTTTAAATTACTTGGACAAAAGTTTATTTTCTTTCTGACTCAAAGCCCCCTGCCTCCACTACCACACCCACACCCACGCACCTTCATGCTCATACAGGCACACACTTCTTATATCCACCATACAGCAACACTTCATTCTGGCTCCCTGTTGACTCTATGCAGATATTTGGGCAAGGATCCAGGTTGGAAATGTGCCCCTACCCGAGCACCCACAGTTTATTGAATCTGCACAGTATTTACCAGGATTCTAAAACAGGGATTGTTTGTCTTTGATAGCAAATGCCAGCCATCAGGTCTATGAGGTATCAGGTCTATACTTAGCAAAGCTGGGAAATATCCTCTTCAGTTAAGTGTCTTGTAGAAAATAATTTGCCCCAGACATTTTCATCTTTGAAAGAATGTAGATTTATAGGCTTGATTTCTTAATCAGGGTGAACTTTTGTTAATGTTTCGTGGCTAGGATATATATGGCTGTGCCATGGACCCAGTGGTGATATTAGTAATAAAGACAATATTATTAATATCACTACATCAATATAAAAAGAGTTATAGAGTTAACATTTGTAAGACAAAAAAAAGGAAGAAAAATCCCGGGTTAACAGTTGCCTTCTCTGCCATTAACTCACTCATTGGCAATATTTTATGCACTCGTATAGTTTATATACCAGGACTAGTATTTGGCAAGAGTAATCAAAGACACACGAAAACAACCAGTTGCTTCTTTGTCTTTTTTCTTTTTCCTAGCTTTTCATTCCCCCCTCCTCCTCCTTATGATGAAATTTTATTATTTCTTTGAAACTCTGAATCAGCCTCCAATGGAGGGCTGTGTCCTTTCAGAGCCAAAGTGCAGTATTTGGACTTTGCTATCACATAACACTTTCCGAAGCTGCTTGTCTGAAATGACTTAATTTGCACTGCAGGACCAGCCTTGAACCCACAAATACTCCAAAAAGCCACAGTAAGCCAGGGCAGCAGACCTATTACTAATTTTTTATTAAAATCCCTGAGGCACCCAACACAGGGCCCCAAAGCAGCTTTAATAATAGACAACATACAGCACATTTTTCTTGTATTGCCATGTAATCAAATCTGAGGCTGCTGTTCACTTTCTTTGTTTTACCTAGAGGACCAGCTTCCAATTTAGTTGTGGCCTACTCTAAACTGATTTTTCATTGTAATTAATGCCTACTTTGGCCTCAGCCACTTATACAACTTTCCATTAGAGGTTTGCAGCCATCCGCTGAGTATTTTACTAAGTTACCCTCACAGACCTGCTATAGCTGCAATTTTGTTAAAGTCTTTCTTTTTATTTTTTTGCAAAGAATTTTTAAATTGCTTAGCTAAATAGTTGGGGTTTTTTAAAAAAATTTTTTCCTTCTTCCTTCTCTCTGTGCTGCACCTATTAAAATATTTGGGAAAAGGTCCAAGTTGGGGAAAAATACACACACACACACACACACACACACACAGACACACACACACGCATGCATGCACCCCTCTCACCCCCTCTACTACCCCCAACAACCCCAGCCTTTAAGTGATTTCAGAGAGGCTAGTGGAACTTATTTAGATCCAGGGTCTGCTGTGGCTAATTTTCTGTCTGTGTGTTGTGCTGTCCATTTCCTCTGAAATAGTAGCTGAGGTTTAAGGTTCCTCTGCAGAGGATGTTAAGAGACCTCTGCAAACATTCAAGCAGCAGCCTTCCCACCACTAACCTTAAAAAAGATTATGGCAGTGGGCCCAGGGTCAGATTGAATAGATGAAAAAGTATATGCCATGACTTTGCTGCTCCTGAACCTTTCTCTGTTGGCTAGGCTGACATTTTCAGTGACTTTTCTTAGAGCCTTGTTCAGACGGTCTTCCTAGAAAATTCTGGATCTGTTTACTACCCATCTTCTCTCACCTGCCTTGCCATTACTAAATCACAAAAAACAACTATCAGAAATTAGAGCCCTCTGGCTCCTTGGATGGTTCCCCTTTGAACCCGAAGATGTGGTTTTCAAGAAGACCCAGTGAATTAGCAAAGTCCATTAACACAGCATTGATAACACATAGCTTCCACAGAAGGCAGCTTCGTGGGGCAATTCTGTTAAAGGCCTTGGCTAAGAATACTCTGAAAAGAAACTATGAGATCTTGTGCAGTTTTTAACTTTCACATTTTAAACATTAGTAGTTTACCCTATAGGACTGATGGGGGAAAATCTCCTACTTGCTGGTAATGAGCAATGGACTTCTTGTCTTGGCTGATACAGGTTACAAAATGCTGCTAGCCATTGGGTAGAATAATTACCTTTCTAATCTTTAGTAGTCACTTCTACTTTTATAACATTTTGCACTGTTGTATAATGCTGTCAGCCTTTTAAATAGCATTTACAGACTCTTTTGATCACATCCACAATGTGAGTTGAAATTGAAAAGCACACAAAGTCTTAATGGAGCCCTGTATTTATGTTGCGGCTAACTGTCAACAACCGGGTAATGTTTTATGAAGGAGAACACATTTGTGGGTTGGGGAAGGTGAGATCCAGGTCTGTTTCCCAGCCCTAGTGCTTGTTTATGGAACAAATAAGGCCTGCTGGTCCTCACCAGGTGATGTGGCCTCATCAAATTTATGGCAAGTCCTCCTCTCTTTCTCCCAGCAAGGATCCTTGGGCATCAAAAGATAAACAGAAGCACTTATATAAAGCGCTTGATAACTCATATTTTTTAACATAGGAACATGGTTCCATTGGTTGTCATTTATATAAGAAGTGAGACTTAAAGTAAGGAGACTGATTTGTGTATGAGGCTTAAGAAATCAGGTAGTGTGCTTGTACTCCTACCTCACGCATCTTTTGTAGAATGTGCTATAAGTACTGAAGATCAAAAGGAATCTTAACCAAGATTGAGAACCACATTTCTAAAAGTTTAGTTAAGACAAGCTCTACTACGGTGTTAATTTTTCTCCTCTGTTTTTTCCCAATCCCTTCCCCTGAGCATATAGAACCAAAAGTGTCTATTCTGCCTGCTTTCTGAATGTGATAGCCCAGTTGCACCTTTACTCATTCACCAGCTTCCCCTTTCACCCGCCATTAGCACCCTGCCACCCCCTCTTCTTGCCCAAAACACTCCTCCATCCGTTGTATACCAATTGACTCCTATTTTAAAGAACTGCCTGGTAGCCAATATCAGAGATTGCCTAGTGCCAGTTCTGGCAAATAAAGACAGACCTCCTCTTTCCTTTAGAAACATCAGGATGATTTTATTCCACCCTGACTTTCAAGTTAAAACATGAAGCTTGACTCTCTGGTTTTAGAGCCCCTCAAAAGAACAATTGGGAATTCCTTCTAGCAGGTTTTTCCAAAATGTGTATGTGTGTATGTATGTGTGTATGTGTAAGATGAAGGGCAGAGGAGCATTCTATTTGGGTCCTTGACAGATGTTAGAATTTCTTATTCTAATTTCTAATTCTAATTTCTAACGAACAGAACAATTGCATGTCTTACCAGGTGCCCAACCAAAACATCCTCACCGGCATCTAAGTGGAATCAGATGGACTCAGCACAAATCCTTTTCTTTTTTTGATGTGAATGGGGTATTTTCTTGTCTGTCCGACACAAGACAAGATGCTAAGCATTAGACAGGGATTGGGCGGTTGTGGTGGGCCTGGGCCACATGGCATGAATGCCAGGCTCTCAGAGCCCTTTCACAATACTGAATACAACTGCAAGGGCTCTTGCGCATTAATTGGAATGACTTGGCACCACAGAATATTTGAGCGCAAAAATCTGCAGAGATAATCTAACTCAACGTCCTCACTTTGCAGATGGGGAAAATGAGACCCAGAGAAATTAATAAAATTGCCCCAAGTCTCACAGGCAGTCAGTGGGTCAACAGAGAATGAAACCCAGCTTCTTGTAGAATGTTCTCTCCCTCCATCTGCACAAATAATTATGAGACTTCCCATCAAAGCCCAAGCCTACACTTTGTTGTTAGTGCCGTCTAGAGTCCGACTCTTAGTGACCCTCCATACAGCAGAGCTGAACCTGCCCTGTCCTTTTGCTCCATCCTCTCACCTTCTAGTACTATATCCAACAATGCTCCGTTGTTATTCATGGCCAGTTTTTTTTTGGAATTGGGTAGCCACATCCTTCTTCCTAGTCTGTCTTAGTCTGGAAGCTCTGCTGAAACCTGTCCACCATGGGTGACCCTACTGGTATTTGAAATACCAGTGGCATAGCTTTCAGCATCACAGTAACAGGCAGCCACCACAGCGTGACAACTGACAGATGGGTGGTGTGGTTCCTGACTGGGAAGTTAACCTGAGCCATGGAGGTGAGAGCGCCGAATCTTAACCGCTAGACCACCAGGGCTGGCTAAGTCTACACTAGAGACAGAAATACTGAATTTTGGAAAAGCATTTTAAGGTCCCACTTAATCTGCATCCACGGTGAAAGCCCAGCATGGATCTCCAAACAACTTTCCTGCTAAAACAGCTGTTTGAAATAGACCAGCCATTTAAAAACTGTGGCTTGGTGCAGTGGAGAGCATGCCACTAGGAGTCAAGGATGTGTCCACCTCTGGCTAAAGGATTCATTATCTGGACTCTTGAAACATTAATGTGCTTTGAAATCATCTAAGAAACTATTTAAAATGGAGCTTTCCAGGCCCCTGCTCCTAGATAGGCACTCTATAGGTCTGACATGGTGCCCAGTAAGCTGCATTTTATTGCACACTAGGTTCTGAGTGTTACTTCATGCTTTACACTTTTCTCTGTGGTCTGAATAAAACAGAGAAGGTACTGCCTTCATTGAAGCTTTGAGTCAAACTTATGTGTCTCTGTGGGTGAATTTGAGGGGGCAGGGGAGGTAACCAATAAACACATCATAGATAAATAAGTTAAATTCAAAGATTGATAAATAAGATAAAAATGAGATATAATAAATGAATACAGGGTTGCGTGGGGCCACACTTGCTAGTATGGGCAGAGATGGCTTTTCAAAGATTTGAATAGGGAGTAAGAACCTGCCATTTGGAGATTCGAGGGAAGGAACTTCCAAGCAGAGGGAACAATTCAGGCCAAGACTAGAGACAGGAACACCCTTCATGTGAACGAGGGCCACAAAGAATGGTAGGGTGGGCAGGGGGAGTGGACGAGGGAAGAAGAGCAGCCCATGAGGTCTGAGGGTGAATGGGGAGATGACCTGTGGTCTGGGCTGAGTGAGGAGTGTGAAACGGAGTGTGGATTTCTTTCTAATTGAACGGGCAACTGTTGAGTGGCTTTTAATGGGGGAATGATGTGATCCAATTTATGCCATAAACAGATGCATTTGAACAAGTGTCCCAGGTGCTTCTGATTCAGGAAATCCTCAGATGCACACTTTGAAATTCTCAACTAACCAGTCGTCTTCAGGAGTGATGGGCCTTTCTGGGTTTCGGTTTTCTTGTTTAGCAAATTTAATTCCTGACCATCCTTATATCACAGGATTTTAAAAATAAAGTATTTCCTTGAGAATACTGTGCAAAGGTAAATTAAAAAAAATAGGATTATTCATTTATTTTCACTTTTGTCTCGATAGCTAAGCTGGGAGACAATTGACTGGGAGGTAATTCGAATTTTGGCCACTGGGTTGGAAAAGTCATATGGTGCAGAACACCCACTTGTAACCAACTTATTTTTCTTCTCTCCAATATTCATTGTAAGTGGATTTCCCTTTTGTGTATGTGTGTGTTTGAGACAGATGGCAACTTTACAGCATGATGTTAGAAGAAAAATTGTTTGGAAAGGGAAGAAGGAAGGCAAACAAGGAAAGCAAGCCTTGAATAAGCAATTTTTCTTAAAAGGAATACATTCTGGGACAGTTTATTTTTATGATCTGCCTGGAATTTGGGGACAATGTGCTAGAATTCTCTTTCTGCCTTCAGCTGGCAAACTGCCTAAAAAAGGTGGGGACTTGGAAGAGATACACAGTGTTTCTATTAAAATAAGGCTTTATTGAAAGCAGGACCAAGGGCTAAAGTTAATCCTTGGCTTTTTTAAGGCACTGTGGCTGGGTCTACATGAACATTGAAATGGAGAATGGAAACTATTATCCAGCTAGGGCATTTGGGCTCAAATATCTAAGTATATTCAAATCATTGCAGGCCAAGTGGTAGGCTGTTTTTGGAAGAGAATATGAGTTATTTGAATTGTTTCCTTAAATTCCCACTTTATTTATGGGGTAAATATGGTCTATATTTGAGCTGAGGATGAGTTTAATGTAGTCTCTTCTTCCAGAAATACTTCTCTGCTGTGTTACTTCCATTCGATTTGGGGTTGTTACCTCTAATACTTATAGGAAAACCTCCCTGTGGCCTGGGGATCATCCTGGGTTCTGGTCACATCAAAGTCTTTCCCAGCATTGTAACCATCCACCAACCTTGCTTCTAAGCCAAGTTCTGGTCCTTACAGGATCCAAAGACAAATATTTCTTAGTCACAATCAATAGTTGTTATTTTTAAATTTTCTATTTGAATCAGCCTTAAAACTTTGGAGTTAGGATTGGTTCCTCATTTTCCCTATGCTTTCATCTCTGGCTGCAGTTTTATTGATTTTTCCTTTAACACACTTCCCAGATAACTATAGTATTCACTAATATTTATTGGGACTTAAGATATGTAAGTTGCTGTTTTAAGTTGATGATGACTTAATCCCAATTAATTCTCATGGTAATTTTATTAGGTTGCTACAATTGTTTCACCATTTTACAGTTGAAGAAACTGAGAATATGCGATGTTAAGGCACTCCTTCTAGATCACAGAGCTAGTAGATGGTAGAGTAAGGTCTTGAACCGACAAATTAGTTACTTCAGTAGACAAATAATAATTGTGTGAGTTCTGTGAGCTATAAATTTTCTAGAAATTGGGAATTCAATAGAGAACCGGATAAATGGGGAAACTGTATGAATTAAGCCATAAAACTTTACTGAGAGACATTAAGCAGTTGATGTAAAGATATAACTTGTGCATGGATGGGAAGGCTGATTATTGTAAAGATGTCAATCTTCCCAAATTATTTTTATTAATTTAGTGCAGTTTCAAGAAGGGGATTATTTTATTTAGCATAACAAAATGGTTGTAAAATTCATTTGGGAAAAAAAAAACAGACGATATATTTTGTAAGGGAAGAGTTGAGATGAGAATTCTCTATTTGACAGTGAAATTTACTACTAAACTAAAACAATCAAAATAGTGTAGCAGATGGATACATGGAGTAGATAGCCATAAGCCAGACTCAAAACTATGAGAATTTAGGATGTGATATATATGATATCACAGATCTCCAGAGAAGGAAATGGTTGGTCAATATATGGTATTAGGAAAATCCCTTTATGTTTTGGAAATTTAAGTTTAGAACATTACCTCTTTCCTTACACTAAAATAAATTATTAAAGTTTAAAGAGATAGATTAAAAATACAAAGTCATTAAGGAAATACAACTAGATATTTATATCTTTAATGGGAAAGGACATTGTAAGTATAAAAACAATTATAGAAGTAAAGAGAGAAAATGAGAATATACCATATAAAATTTCAAATATTTATATGTCAAAACTATAAACAAAATTGAAAGACAAATGACATATCGAGGTAAAATTTTTACAATAATTATGCAAGGCAAAGGGCATACTTACTGTATAATAAGCTCCTACAAATGGATGAGAAAAAAAACATAATCCCCTTTCAAAATATGAGAAAAGTAAGTATAAACAAGCATATATATATATATATAGAGAGAGAGAGAGAGAGTATATTAAATATATTTAACCTTACAACAGGTCAAAAATATATAAATAAAAATAATGAAATCCCACATTTTATTATTGTCAGCATCAACTTAAGCAATGGTGGCGTATTACTCAACACGGTCATGAGTGTGGTCAAAAGGGCTCTCTCACTACTGATATGGAGAGATGAGCTGTCACAGTCTTTCCACACAGCAGTTTTTTAACATGAACAAAGAGCTTTCAAATTCTCAAATCTATGACTTGATGGCAATCTTTTAAGATTTTATCTTAAGGAAATAATGAGATGTATTCAAAAAATTATATATGAACATGTTTGTTGCACCCTTATTTATCAGAGAAAAAAGTTTAGAAATGGCATAAATATCCAACATAAGGAAATAGTTAAATTATGATCTATACAGCACTATTATGAAATATGCAGCTATTTAAAATCATATTTTGAGAGAATATTTTATGTCATGGGGAAATACTCATAATGATAGGTAAAATAAAGATAAACTGTATATATTTCATCCTTTTAAAAAGTCTCTCTCTCTCTCTGTGTGTTTCTTTTTTTTACTGAATAGATGTGATAAAATATTAAAAATGGGAAAATGAACACTGTATACATGTAAAGTGGGTCAACGGACACTTTATATCATATATGTTTGTATTTTTCAGGTTTTTAAGAAAGGTGTTCATTGTAAAACTTGAAAAAATATTTGTTTGTATGTTTTTAGAGGAAGAAAACTGATCCTACCATTGGGTCGAGTCAATTTCCTAGTCTTGTGCAGTATTTGGCCTGAGCAGCCGAGTCTCTCTTAGGATGTGGCAATGCCTGTTTCATCAATAGAACACTTTTTTTTTTCCCCTAAATCAGAGAAACTTGAGTTCTCAGAATACTTAAAGGAATGTTTGGCTCACATTGTCATTCAAATTGGTTTAATTTCATTGAATTTTGTTTTATCTCTAGTAAAACATTTTGAAATGGTGGTATGAAAGACCCTCTACAACCAAGCTATTGGCTGATCAATTTGATTAGCAGTTAGGAATTATAAATGGAAGATAAAACAGGTCTTTTCTTGTTATGCAGCCCTGGTAATAAATGGCAAGTACATATTTTTGTGAGGCTTTTATTCTTAGAAAGAAAGTAAAAGGATATAATAGGTTTTTTAAATACATGACACATAACTCATTCTGACAAACAGATGTATTTTGTTGTTGCTATTATCATTTGATGAAATACTTTAAAAGTAGTCCAAGGTGGTCCATTTTCAAATATAATGCATACAGTACATCTAGCAGTTAACAAAATTTGGATGTGTAGCATAGAATGGTCATTATTTTTACTGAAAAAAAAATAAAGGCACTAATTACTTACAGACAAGATACTTAGCAGAAACAGATAAGCTTCAAAATGAAAAATTCTCGGTTTATGATAATTATGTTCTCTGCTTTGTTTTCAGAGACTGATAATTTGAGGCTTTAAAATCACCAGGAAGCCATTAATTGGAATTCTTCAATAAAAAATAAATTACATAGAAGTTCATGATGAGTTGTAAAAGCAGAGAGACTGTATTATACAGTGAGCGACATTGCCTCACTATTTATAGCCTCATGCAGATATGTCTAACAGAAAACTGTAAAGAATTTGAGATGTGCAGATAGCAATTATTCACAGATCCAGACTATCTACTGATATTTCAAATAACAGCTTTTAGCAGATCTCTTCGCCAGGAAAGGCAGAGCTTTAATTTGAAGCATGGTTTTGCTAACATGTTGCTTCTTGTTTTTAACATTTTCCATGGCTTCCTAAGGCCATCTCAGATCACAGCTTCAGGAGAGACAAATCTTCACATCACGTAGCACAGTACAACCCTGTGTAAGAGATACAGCCCAGTGTAAAAGCAGGTGCATTTTGGAGATGGTGGCTGTCACTGGGCTTCTGGGTTGCACCACCTACACAGGTTACCTGAAGCAGTCTCAGCTTCAGAATATTATACCCCCTTAATCCCTCTAAAGAAAATGAAATCACTGTAAATTCTAATCTACCATGCTCAGGGTTAGAGATGAGGATTAGGGATGAGAAGGGAGTGCTAAAATAACCACCTCCTTGGGATATTCCAAGAGAAAAGCAAATCTATTTTGGGTGAGAGAAGCAAGCAGATAATAATGATAACGGGTGCTGTGTGACTGAAGGTCAAGGGTAGTCCATACATACTAGTCTGTAACTGGACGGTAAATATGACTCTCATACTGAAGTCTGGAGGTTCTGCACCTCCCTTCCATCTGATGTCGGCATGGGAACACTGGCATCACTCATGCCTATTGTTCAGGGAAATAGAAGGATTTCTACGATGGTGGCAAACACAGACCATCCTCTAGTGAAAGGAGAATTGTGGGGCCTGAAGATGTAAGAAAGAAGTTGGAGTTCGGTTTCAGTTTTTTTTAGGATACCCACGTCAACCATTCAGTCAGTAATTTCATAGTGTACACTCAGTCTGTTGGGAATTATGGGAGATTCAGGTAAAAATAACCTTAAAATATTAGGAATATGATGGGAGACTAGGGAGAGTAGTCAGATGCACATGTAAAGGCATCATGGTTCTGTGGAATGAGCACAAATTTTATAATGTATATTTGTCAGGATAGGCTAGATTATGCTTCTGAAACAAACAATCTCAAAATCTCAGAGGCTTGATACAACAAAGGTTGGCTTCTCCTTCCCACTCTGTGTTCACTATAGGTTGCCAGGGGGCTCTGCTCATTACAGTCACTCAGGGACCAAAGCTGATGGAAGCTCCCTCTTGATATATGCTTCTGTGATCACCACAAAAGGGAAAAGGGAATGTGATGAACTGTGTACTGACTCTTAAAGCTGCCACTCAGAACTAACACGTCTCTTCTGCTCACATTTTATTGATCAGAATAAGTCATGCGGTCACTCCTAACTTCAACGAGAGACAGAGAAGTGCAATCTTACTATGGACTTGGGAAGAGAATTGGAATGTTTGTAACAGTCCTAATAAGTGCTTACATTAGTTTCCTAGGCTGCTGTAACAAATTACCAAACTTGATGACTGAAAACAACACAGGTTTATTCTCTTAATTTTCTTATACTTCTGGAGGTCAGAAATCTAAAGTCAGTTTCACATGGCCAAAATCAAGGTGTAGATAGGGTCAGGCTCCCTTCATAGGCTCTAGGGAAGAATCTCTTTCCTTCCCTTTTCCAGTGACTATAGCTGCATTTCTTGTCTGGTGCTCTCCTCCTTCATTTTCAAAGCCAGCAGTGTATCTTCTTGTTTCAGTCCTCACATTGCTGCCTTCTTCTCTGTGGTCAGTTCTCTCTCTGCCTCCCTTTGATTAGGACACTTGTGCTTACATTTGGGGCCCACCTGGACAATCCAGGATACTCTCCCCATTTCGAGATCCTTAACTTAATCACATCTGAAAAGTCCATTTTGTCGTATATGGTAACATTCAAAGGTTCCAGGGATTAGGACCTAGATATCTTTGGGGGCCATGATTCGGCCCACCAGAGTGCCATAGAGTCAAAAATTCTAGATGTCATCCCCATATTCGTCACTTACTGGCTCTGTAACCCTAAGTAAGTATCATTCTCTGAGGCTCAGTTTTCTCATTTATAAAATGAAAGTTAAAAATGCTTGATGGGAGTTGTAAGGGTTAAATTATTTATCCATGCATAAGTTCTCTATGATGATTTTTTAAATTTTAGGATTTTGTTTTGATAATCTAAAAGAATCTGTGTACCTACATATATGTATATTCACATCCTGGATCATCTGGATGACTACCTAATACTGCTCCTGGATTCAGTATCTGGGTTTGCATTGATTTATGATCATATAAACACCCATGATCACCTATTGTTTGGCAGTTAATACTGTGCTCCTCTGACTTTATTATGCATCAGGTAAAGCTACCCAGTATTGGTAAATAATGCAGATGCCAAGGCCTTACATGCCCAGAGATCTTGGTGGAGGAAGTCTGGAGTAGAGTTCAGGCATATGTGTTCTTATCACCCCTAAAGCTGATTTTCATGTGGGTACTCCATAGACCTCCCTTTGAAAAACACTGTCCTGGTAGATATGTGTGGATGCTGTTAGGTTGTTATGTCCTAGTACCAAAATGAGAGTTGAGCTTCCTCCATGACTGTACTCATGTACTCAGAGCCCACAGCTGGCTTTTCCATAGAGAGGGGAGAATTATTGAGGTTACAAACTTATATAAAACAAAAGAAACCAATGCCACCTACTTTTATGAATCAATGTAATCCTTCATTTGTAATTGCATATCATGGATCCACAGATGTACTTTTACAAAATTAAGTGAATAACTTTAAAGAAAAACACAGAACAACTGAACTCAGAGGGAACACCAATAGTGCATGGAACAGAAGAGAGCATTAAATATGCTAATTAATACCTTCGATTTAAGAGGACGTTGCATCCATAGTATAAAAACAGACTGCTATGAAAAACAAAGAATAAGAAAGGATTCTCAGAAATTAAAAATATAATTTCTGAAATTATAAAGGAAAAGCTGAATAATTGACTGGAAACACCTGAATTAATGATCTGAAACAGAAATCTGCATATACCTCCTAGGACAAGAAGCAAAACGATAAAAAAGATAAGAGACGGAAAGTATGAAAGAAAAGTAAAACTGATAGAGAATAAATCTAAGAAGTTCAATATGTAATTAATAGCAGTTATAAAAGGAGAAATCAGGGAAAGTTAAAAAAAAATTTTTTTTTCTGAGCTGAAGAAAGTACCAAGCAGAATTAATGAATTAAAACTCACATTTAGACAGAACCTGGCAAAATAGGTTTTAAAAATTTTGAGAGTGTAGACATAAAAATCCTAAAAGCTCCTGGGGTGGCAAGGAGGAGACAAGAAGAAACCTATACGTAAAGGAATGAGAAGCAGATTGGCCTCAGACTTCTTACTTGCCACACTGACAATAGAGGACAATGGAACAATGTCTTCAAGGGTTTAAGGGTATGTAGTCAAACCAACGTTCAAGCAGGACAGCAGAATATAGACTCTTCAGATAACCTACAGACTTACTTTGGAAGACTGGCTCCAGTATGCAGTCAACAAGCAAAACAATATATAGAGGACAGTGAAAAATATGAGAAATAATAGTTAGAAAAGAAACCAGTATGGCATACATTTAAGTAATTGTTAACTCATATACTAACATATGATAAAATCACAGTATGTTGGGCCTTGAGGTGATGAGGTAGGGAGTAAGAAGGTGGTGGTCTCTGAAAATAAGACGAGGAAAGTAAAATACTGCTAAGATTTTTGTCTTGGTACATGGAAGGATATAAATGGTGATAAACTCTAGATATTGATAGAGAAACATAAGTTTAAAAATATTGCTTAAATGTTTGATGGTAACCATTTGGAATAGGATTTATGACTTTGAAACCATTAGCATAAATTAAAAATGGAACAAGAAAATGTTATTTCAACAAAAAGCAAAATGAAAAAAACCCAACAAAAACAGGAATATATGAGCTCATTGAAATATAAATACAATGGAAGGGTTATATCTCAAAATATCGGTAATTACATTACATATGAATGGACTAAATTTGCTTTTTAAAATATTTGTTCTCTAGTTGGCTAATAATGATAATACCCAGCTAGATGTTATTTAAAATAAACGTAGCTAAATCCAAATAACACAGAAGTATTGAGTATTAAAGGATGGAAGAAATATACCAGGCAAATATCAATTATAAAAGAAATCATTTAAATCATTTAAATATTAATATAAGACAAAATTAAATTAAAAATAAATGCATTAGATCCAACAAAGAAGACTATCATATATTCATTAAAGGACAATGGATCACTGATAAAGGATCACAGATAAAAGATCACTGAGGACATCCAATAATCATGAATTTTTGTGCATCTAAAAATATAACTTTGAAATATACATAAAGCAAAAACTTCTACAAATTCAAGGAGAAAGTGACAAAATCTATTAATCAGAGAAGAAAACTTTGACATACTGCCTAAAAAAACAAACAAATTAAGTGGACAAAAATTAGGTAAAGCTATACAGATTTAAATAACAATTGGTGTGATGTCAGCATCATGGTGGAGTGAGTTGCTCCCTTTGTTTCTCCCCTCTAAGTTATAACCAGTAGGACACCCATCAACCAACAAAGGACTCTCTGAACAGCACACTAGAATGCCTGAGAGATCCATACATCTATACTAGACCTCCTGGAGGTGGCGGAATGAGGAGAGCAGTGGTGGCAGCTCCTGAGAGTAGAGGCTCCAGGAACTGCAGCTGCACCTGTGATCAGAGGCCCCAGGAACTGAGGTAACATCCACAGATGGAGGCCCCAGGAACCCAGGCAGCCCATGCTCCTGGAGGATCCAGGAATCACTGCAGAGCCTGCAACCAGAGGCTCTGGGAACCATGATGATACCTGTGACCCAGCCTCCTCCCCCTCACCCAGTGGCAGTGCCTTTGACCCTGGCCCTCCCAGCAGTGAGGGCTGCATCCAAGACCCCAATACCCCCAGCAGTCGTAGCAGTGCCTATGACATGAGGTTTCAGGAATTGCACTGGCACCAGAGACCAGAGGCTGCAGGAACTGCAGTGGCACACGTGACTCAGCCTCCACCCTGGCAGTAGTGGGTGGCGCCCATTACCTGAGGCTTCACGAACCACAGCAGTGCCAGCGAACCAGGGTCCTCCCCTCCCTGGGTAATAATACCTCCGACACTGGCCCTTCCAGCAGTGGGGGGCTGCATCCAAGACCCTGATACCCCCGGCAGCAGCAGTGGTGCCTGTGACCCAAGATTCCAGGAATCGTGCTGGTTCCCAAGACCAGAGGCTGCAGGAACTACAGTGGCACTCATGCCTCAACCCCTCCTCCTCCCCCAGCAGTGGTTGGTGGTGCTTAGGACCTGAGGCTTCAGGAACAGCAGCGGTGCCTGTGAACCAGCCCCTGGTGGCAGTGCCCCTGACACTGCCCCTGCCAGCAGTGGCGACTGCATACAAGACCCTGGGCCCCTGGCAGTGGCAGTGGCACCTGCGATCTCAGCACCCCTCGCAATGGCCATGCCAGCACCCCCAGATAACCTGGAGCAGCAGAGCAAGCAGCACACACACCAGCAGTGCCCGAGCTCATGGAGAACCAGGTAACAGCAACAGTGGAGCCCACAACTCTGGTTTCCCCCAGCTGAAGTGGTGCTTGTAACTTCAGCACCACCACCTGTAGCAGCAGTTTGTAGACTCAACAAACCCGGACATGGTAGAGGTGCCCATGATCCTGGCTCCCACCCTACTCTCACCCTCTTCCCCACAACAGTGGGAGAATATGTGACCCGGATGACCCCAGAAGCAGCAGAGATGCTTGCAGCCTGTGACACTGGTGGCAACACCCATGAATGCAACAACATCATAAACAGCAAGGCACCAACAACCTTGGAGGCACAAGCAGAACAAGGAGGGCATTAATGATGCCTCTGACAGAGGCACTGGAGGTGGAAAGCACAGGCTTTCAAATACAACCAGAAGCAGTTCAGGATCAAAGTAAACAAAGCCTTACTCAAATAATAAAGATGTTTGCTACCACAAATGACCAGCAGAGGAACAACTCATCAAACACCATGAAAAACTACAGTAATGCGGTATCACAAAAAGAAAATGACAATTCTCCAGAAACCAAACTTGAAGTCATGGATCATTGCAATCTAACTGACAGAGAATTCAAAATAGCTGTCATGAAGAGGCTCAATGAGTTTAAGAAAACTCAGAATGACAGTTCAATGAACTCAGGAATAAAATTAATGAATAGAAGGAGTACTGTACCAAAGAGATTGAAACTCTAAAAAAAGAAGCCAACAGAAATTTTGGAGCTGAAGAAGACAATATATGAGAGAAGAATGTAGAAAGCATTGGAAATAGAGCAGACCATGTGGAAGAGAGAATTACTGAGCTTGAAGATAGAAATCTAGAAATGTTTCAGTTGGAAGAGGAGAGAGAACTAAGATTTTTAAAAAATGGAGAAATTCCATGAGAAATTTCCAACTCAACTGGGAAAAGCAACATAAGAAAAATGGGTATCCCAGAAGGAGAAGAGAGGGACAAAGGAGAGAAAGTTTATTTGAAGAAATAATAGCTGAGAACTTCCCAAACCTGGTGAAGAAACTGGACATACAAGTACATGAAGCTAATAGGACACCTAATTATTTCAATGCAAAAAGACCTTCTCCAAGGAACATTATACTAAAACTGTCAAAAGTCAATGACAAAGAAGTGATATTAAGGGCAGCCAGAGAGCAGAAAATACAAACCTACAAAGGAACCCCCATTATGCTATCAGCGGATTTTTCAGCAGAAATTTTACAGGCCAGGAAAGAGCAGAGTGATATATTCAAAATATTGAATGATAAAAACTGTCAGCCAAGAATACTCTATCCAGGAAACTTATCTTTCAAATATAAAGAATAAATAAAGGCTTTCCCAGACAAACAAAAGCTGAGGGAGTTCATCGCCACTAGACCTGCCTTACGAGAAATCTTCAAAAGAGCTCTCCTACCTGAAACAAAAAGGCAATGGTAATCAATGCTTTGAGCAAGGGGATAAACAGACAGAATCAGAAAATTGCAACTCTATTCCAGAATAGGTTAGTAAACACTTAATTATAACATAAAGGCTAAAGGGAAAGAAAGCATTAAAAATAACTATAACCACTTCAATTTGGTAACAAACTCACAATACAAAAAGGGATAATTTGTGGCAACAAAAACATACAAAGGGAAGAGGAAAAGAACAGAGCCTGCATAAGCAAATGGAGATAAGATGCTATCAGCAGAAAAAGGACTATCTCATCTAGGAGATCTTTTATACAAACCTCACAGTAACCACAAAACAGAAATTCAGAACAGAGTCACAAAACATAAAAAAAGAGGGAACTGAGAAACAGATCACCAGACTGAAATGGCAGACAGAAACACAAGGAAAAAGAAACAATGGAAATACAGAATAACCAGAAAACAAAAGATAAAATAGTAGTATTAAGCCCTCATATATCAATAATCACCCTAAATGTAAATGGATTGAATTCACTAATGAAAAGACACAGAGTGGCTGAATGGATTAAAAAACAAGACCCAACAATATGCTGCCTCCAGAAGACCCATCTCAGCTCTAAAGACAAACTTTGGCTCAGAATGAAGGGATCAAAAATGATACTCCAAGCAAATGGCAGCCAAAAGAAAGTGGGTGTAGTCAGACTTAGACAAAATAGACTTCAGCCAAAAAAGATAACAAGGGACAAAGATGGACATTATATAATGATAAAGGAGAGAATTCACCAAGAAGAATAACAGTTATTAACGTATATGCACCTACCATAGGAGCACCAAAGTATATAAAGCAACTATTAACAGACATAAAAGATTAAATTGACAGCAATACAATAATAGTAGGGTACTATAATACCCCACTAACATCAATGTATAAATCATTCAGACAGTCGACAAGGAAACACTGGCATTAAATGAAACAGTAGATCAGTAGATCAGTGGATCAGGTAGATCCACTGTAGATCAGGTGCATCTAGAACAGTAGATCAGGTGGACTTAATAAATATATACATTCCATCCAAAAGCAGCAGAATACACATTCTTCTCAAGCACACATGGAACATTCTCAAAGATAGACCATATGTTGGGAAACAAAATAAGTCTCAATAAATTTAAGAAGATTGAAATCATATCAAGCATCTTTCCTAACCACAATGTATGAAACTAGAAATCAACTGCAAGAAGAAAACTGGGAAAGCCACGAATATGTGGAGACTAAACAACATGTTGCTGAAGAACTATTGGATCAATGAAGAGGTCAAAGGAGAAACAAAAAATACCTGGAGACAAATGACAATGAAAACACAACATACCAAAATCTACGGGATGCAGCAAAAGCATTACTAAGAGGGAAGATTATAGTAATACAAGCCTACCTCAACAAACAAGTCAAAATCTCAGGTAATCTTAAACTAAACCTAACAGAAGTAGAAAAAGAAGAACAAACAAAGCCCAAAGTCAGCAGGAGGGAAACAATAAAAATTAGAGTGGAAACAAATGAAATAGAGACTGAAAAGAAAATAGAAATGATCAATGAAAGTGAGAGCTGGTTGTTTGAAAAAATAAACAGAATTGACAAACCTTTAGCTAGACTCACTAAGAAAAAAAAAAAGAAGGCTCAAATAAAATCAGAAATGAAAGAAGAGAAGTTACAACAGATACCAAAGAAATATGAAGGATTATAAAAGAATACTATGAAAAGTTATATGCCAACAAATTGGATAAACTAGAAGAAATAGATAAATTATTAGAATCATGCAACCTCCCAAAACTGAATCAAGAAGAAACAGAGACTCTGAAAAGACCAATCACTAGTAAAGAGATTGAAACAGTAAACAAAAATCTCCCAAAAAACAGGGCCAGCCTGGTGGCATTCATGTGCTCCACTTTGGCTGCACAGGGGTCACTGGTTTGGATCCTGGGAGCGGACCAATGCACCGCTCATCAAGCCATGCTGAGGCAGTGTCCCACACAGAGCAACTAGAAGGATGTACAACTATGACATACAACTATCTACTGCGGCTTTGGGGAGGAAAAGAAAAAGGACAAATAAAAGGAGGAAGACTGGCAGCAGATGTTAGCTCAGGGCCAATCTTCCTTGAAAAAAAAAAAATATATATATATATACAAAAAAAAAAAAAAAAAAAAACCAACTCAAAAGAGTCCAGGACCAGATGGCTTCTCTGGTGAATTTTACTAAACATTCAAAGAAGATTTAATACCTGTCCTTCTCAAACCCTTCCAAAAATTGAAGAGGACAGGATGCTTCATAATCCATTTTAAGAGGCCAACACTACCCTGATACCAAAACCAGACAAGGACAACACAATAAAGGAAAATTATAGCCCAATATTGCTGATGAACATAGAGGCAAAAATCCTCAACAAAATATCATAAAATCAAATACAACAATGCATTAAAAGGATCATATACCACGATCAAGTGGGATTTATTCCAGGAACTCAGGGATAGTTCAACACCCACCAATCAATCAATGTGATACACCACATTAATAAAATGAAAAATAAAAATCACATGATGATCTTAATAGATGCAGAGAAAACATTTGACAAGATTCAACATCCATTTATGATAAAAACTCTCGATAAGATGGGTATAGAAGGAAAGTACCTCAACATAATAAAGGCATGTATGACAAATCCACAGCCAACCTCATACTCAATGGTGAAAAACTGAAAGCCATTCCTCTGAGAACAGGAACAAGACAAGGATTCCCACTCTTGCCACTTTTATTTAACACAGCATTGGAAGTCTTAGCCAAAGTAATTAGGCAAGAAAAAGAAAAAAAAGTATCCAAATTGGAAAGGAAGAAGTGAAACTACCTCTATTTGCAGATGACATGATTTTATATATAGAAAACCCTAAGGAATCCACCACAAATCTATTAGAAATAATTAATGAATACAGTTAAGTTGAAGTGTACAAAATCAACATACAAAAATCAGTTGCGTTTCTATACACTAACTGTGAACTAGCAGAAAGAGAAATCAAGAGTACAATCCCATTTACAATCACAACAAAAAGAACAAAATATCTAGGAATAAATTTAACCAAGAAGGTGAAAGACCTGTATGTTGAAAACATTAAGACATTGCTAAAAGAAATTAAAGAAGGCATAAAAAAATTGGAAGATATTCCATGCTCATGGATTGGAAGAGTTAACAGAGTTAAAATGTCTGTATTACCTAAAGCAATCTACAGATTCAAGGCAATCCCAATCAGAATCCCCATGACATTTTTCACAGAAATAGAACAAAGACTCCTAAAATTTATTTGGAACAACAAAAGACTCCAAATAGCCAAAGCAATACTGAGAAAAAAGAACAAAGCTGAAGGTATCACACTCCCTGACTTCAAAATATACTACGAAGTTATAGTATGCAAAACAGCATGGTACTGGCAGAAAACAAGCACAAACATCAGTTGAACAGAATCAAGAGCCCAGAAATAAACCCACATATTTATGGACAACTATTTTTGACAAAGGAGCCAAGAACATACAATGGAGAAAGAAAAGTTTTTTCGATAAACGGTGTTAGGAAAATTGGACAGCCACCTGCAAAAGAATGAAAGTAGACCATTATCTTACACCATACACAAAAATTAACTCAAAATGGATTAAAGACTTTAATGTAAGTGCTGAAACCATAAAACTCCTAAAGGAAAACATAAACAGTATGCTCTTCGACATCGGTCTTAGTAGTATCTTTTTGAATATGTTTCCTCAAGTGAGGGAAACAAAACAAAAAATAAACAAATGGGACTACATCAAATTAAAAAGCTTCTGCATGGGAAAGGAAGCTGTCAACAAAATGAAAAGACAATCTATCAATTGGGAGAAGATATTTGCAAATCATATATCCGATAAAAGGTTAATATCCAAAACATGTAAAGAACTTACACAACTCAACAACAAAAAAAGAAACAACCTAATCAAAAAGTGGGCAGAGGTGGGGCTGGCCCGGTGGCGCAAGCAGTTAAGTGCGAGTGCTCCGCTGCGGTGGCCCGGGGTTCGCCAGTTCAGATCCCTGGCACGCACCGATGCACCACTTGTTAAGCCATGCTGTGGCGGCATCCCATATAAACTAGAGGAAGATGGGCACAGATGTTAGCCCAGGGCCAGTCTTCCTCAGCAAAAAAGAGGAGGATTGGCATTGGATGTTAGCTCAGGGCTGGTCCTCCTCACAAAAAAAAAAAAAAAAAAAAAGTGGGCAGAGGATCTAAACAGACATTTTCCCAAAGAAGATATACAGATGGCCCACAGGCACATAAAAAGATGTTCAACGTCACCAATTATTAGGGGAATGCAAATCAAAACTGCAATAAGATATCACCTCATGCCCATCAGAATAGCTATTACTAAAATGACAAGAAATAACAAGTGTTGGAGAGGATGTGGAGAGAAGGAAACCCTTGTATACTGCTGATGGGAAGGTAAATTGGTGCAGCCACTATGGAAAACAGTATGGCAGTTCCTCAAAACATTAAAAATAGAAATACTATATGATTTAGCTGTTCCACTTCTGGGGATTTCTCCAAAGAACATCAAAACATAATTCGAAAAGATATATGCACCCTTATTTTCATTGCAGCATTATTCAGAGCAGCCAAGACTTGGAAATAACCTAAGTGCCCATCAATGGATGAATAGATAAAGAAGTGGTACATAAGTACACAAACACACACACACACAATAGAATACTACTCAGTCATAAAAAAGTCAAAGTATTGCCATTTGCCACAATATGGATGGACCCTGACTGTATTATGCTAAGCAAAATAAGTCAGACAGAGAAAGAGAATTACCATATGACTTCACTCTTATGTGGAAGATCAACAAGCAAACACATAGATGTGGAGAACAGATTGGTGGTTACCAGAGGGGAAGGGGTGGGGTGAGGGTGAAAGAAGTAAAGGGGCGCGCGTGTGTACAGTGACGGACGGCAACTAGACTTTTGGGGGTGAACATGAGGCAGTCTATACCGAAGTTGCAATATAATGATGTGCACCTTAAATTTATATGCTATAAACCAATATTATTACCGCAATAAAAAAATAAATAAATAACATAATTAAAAGGCTTGATTATATACCTCTATATAGGTGTCTAATTATACTCATACTGAGTATAAATATGCTGGATATATATGATTATACTCAATAAACAGAAAATGTACATTTTCTCAGATTTCGTTGAAACATTTAAAACACTGAATAATGTGTTAATTTAGAGGAACATTTCAATAAATTCTAAATAATAGAAATCACTAGTTCAAATTCTCTGAACAGAGAAAAATAAAATTAGAAATTAACGACAAGAAGGAGAGATAAAAGTTCTCTTCACTCAGAAATTAAAAATTGAAACAAGCAAGTTTTCTCATTTACTTTAGAAGCAATTGACAGGTGTGAAGAGGAGTTCAGAAATTGTGAAAGGATATGTGTATAATATTATTTCTATAAAATTTGGAAATTTAGGTGAAATAGATGATTTTCTAGAATTGACCAAATAAAAATTAGAAATTTTTGGACCAAAAGTGGTAAAAGTAACTGAAAAATGTGTCAAAATTTTGGTTCTATAAAAAACATTAGGGGCCGCCCGGTGGCATAGTGGTTAAGTTCGTGCATTCCACTTTGGCGGCCTGGGGTTCTCAGGTTCAGATCCTGGGCACGGACCTACTCATGTCTCGTCAAGCCATGCTCAGGCAGCGTCCCACATAGAGGAACTAGAAGGATGTACAACTAGGATATACAACTATGTATTGGGGCTTTGGGGAGAAAAAAGAAAAAGAGGAAGATTGGCAACAGATGTTAGCTCAGGGCCAATCTTTCGAAAAAAAGAACCCGAAAAACAGAAAACAACAACAAAAAAAACATTAGACTCAAAGTCTTAGCATGTATTCCAACAAAAATTTAAGGAACAGATCATTCCCTATGTTCTATAAACTCTTTCAGAGCATTAAAAATGATGGAAAGCTACCCAAATGATTTTACCAAGCTTACAAGCATGGCACACAAGAATAAAACTACAGGCCAATATTGCTTCTACTATAGATGTAAATAAATATTCTAAATAAAATAATAAAGCAAAAAAATGAATTAAATTCAGCAATACTTCAAAGAATCATATACCCTCACCTGCTAAAGTTTATTCTGAGAATACAAGGATCTGCAGTGTTTGGAAATATATTGATGAAATTTAGTACTAAATTAACAGATTAAAAAGATAATATAATAATCTAATAATCTCTGGGGAGGGATGGGAGAAGGATCTGGTAAAACTAGCCCCTATTAAATTGACATGGACTTTTGGCACAACCATTTGGTAGTGTCTATCAAAACGTAATATTTGTGTACCTACTATCCCAGCAATTCCTATTTTAAGTTTATTCCTTAGGGGAAAAAATGCTTGCTAGAGTGTACAAAGAAACATGGACAAGAATCTTCATTTCAATATTGTTGATTATAAATAAGAAGTAAAACCATACAAATTGCTACCAGTGAGAGACACCGGAAGACATAGAAAGATCACCAAAGAATTTAGTTTTGTTTTAAAAAGAGCAAATGCACAACAGTCTATATAGTATTATTCTTATTTATGTTATAACAAGACGGAAGTTAAGCCTATGTATATAAACACACAGAGAAAGTCTTGAAGAATACATGCCAAACTGATAACGATGGTTTCCTTTGGGGAGAAAAATGGGATCAGAGCGTGGAAGCAGGGATACTACTCAATATACTTAATTTTTGCTTAATAACCATAAATTTAACTATATGTGCTTTTTTAAATAACCAAAATTCATTCAAATATTACTTGAATAAAAATAATTTTAAGAAACATCAAAGGAAGAGGGGCTTCATTTGTAAATGAACTCGCTGATCCTGCTACATCAGGCAAAATTAGATATTGCCTCTGTGGAAGAAGGCTATCCATCAGTTCTCCAGAGCTTGGGAGAACCATCCCTTCTGAACTTGTAACTGCCATTATTGGGATTCTGTGTTCAGCAGCATCCTTGCGACGTATGTTTGAGTTTCTTGGGTGACCTTTTCCACCAAAAGAGAATGCTTGGTTTAGTTGCTTGGTTCTTATATCAAGTTTATCTCTATTCTAAATGATTAAGCCAACCACTGGTTGGTTTAAATAATAAAGCCATGCAAACCAATGGCACAGTTCCTGGAATTCTCAGCATATGACTTTTTTGCTTTCCACCTCTTCAAATGACTAGGTTTGCAGAACACATGCAGAAGCTTTTCACAATTTTTTACATGTAATGCTAATTCCTCCATTACTTAAATGTGACGAATTCACATCTTCTCATGACCTAATGACACAGCCATGTGAGTTTATGGAGACAGGGTAACAATGTCAAGATAAAGTGAAACAATATTGGCCAGTGTCTATGAACATGTTTTAATGTCAAGATCGAGTGGGACAGAGTCGGGGACAAATGCCACACAATAAAAATATTGGGTCTCTGCAGGCATGGAAACAGCTCATAATTCTTGTTGAATAAGACCCACAGTAAATCACATGAAATCAATTGATAAGAGATCCTGGGCAGTTTAAAAATATTCCCCTCCCCTTCATTAATAAGGTGGCTGCAATCCAGGGTTGATTGTTGACGTGGCTCACTTTGATAAATGCCTTCTTACTCACTAAAAAGAAACTTTCCATAATGAGGCATTGTCTTCTATTTTTTCGATCAATTTTATATTTCTGTGTAGCCATCCAGGAGAGAGGGAGAGAGAGAATTCCATTGAACTGATAGCTCTGGCCAGGGAATAGCTTCTTGACATGTACTAAATTGTCCACACTATATTCTCTCTTCCCTCACTAATTTTACCAGCAAGGAACTTTCATAAAATTACAAAAAAAAAAAAAGCCCATCCAATTGTGTACTATAGGATGCCTGCTAACTCTGGGCTACGACAGCCAGGATACCCTGGGGCTTTGAATTCTAACTGTTAAGAGGATGTTCTCTGAGAAGCAGGCTCTGAGATGGAGATGAGCATGAAAGAAGTTGATTGGGGAATGTTCTAGGAACAAGAACTATGAGGAGAGCAGGGCTGATCCAAAGGAGCAGCGGGACTACAATGCAATGACAACAAAGGCTCCTCGGATTCATTCGAGTGCACTGCAGCCAGAATTGTCTCCCAAAGTGTTCGAGGGCCAGGTTCTTCACAGTCTGCATTGGATGTAGCCTGCTTTAGGAACAGGGCCTTGATGAGGGGTTCTCTTCAGCCAAGGACTCTCAGAAGGGATTCGCAACGGTCACTCACCACATATCCAGCAGCTGGAGAACTGAATGTCTCGTCCTGGAGGGTAGGACCCGGCCACGGCAGAGTCTACTCACTATCTAATGTTAGTTAATGTTCCTGCTAATTGGATTCTAAACTGAATATTTATTGAAATATCACTGCATTAACAGTTATCACGGTTAAGTCACTCAACCTCTATCTAAAATGAAAAGGTTGAACTCATGACTAGGTCACTCCATCTATGAATTCTGTGTACGAAAGATTTTCTTGCTGAAACGTTTTAAGCATCAGTGTTTAAAACAGAAGTGCAAGAATTGATGTAGTTTCTCATGTCTTTGGTTGACAAGCCCACTTTGTTCCTTTTACATGCTTTTGTTTAAGCCTCTCTTGGGTGACTCGGGTGAAAGGAGGTCACATGCGTCTTTGACAGTCTGAAATTTTCAGGAACAGTTCCAAAATTTAATTAAGTACTGATTGTCTTCTATGCACATGAGAGAGAAGAAAAAAATCTTCAGAAATAACAGAATTAAGCATGCTCTATTTTGTAGCCTTGTAATGACCTCCAGCAAATGCCTGACCTAGTTCTGAGGGCCTTGAGTCCACTTGCATGAACACGATGCCTTAAAAAGCTGACTCGGAAATCAAAGTCGAAAATGGCACCATCCGTGGTAATGGAGCGGGGAGGGATGTCCGTGCCATTGGTAGAAAAGACAAAATTTAAAATAGAATGAAATTTGCCTCCAGTCACTTAATTTGGAGACAGCATAGGAATTGTGCAGCATTTCAGTCTGCTGGAACCTTGAATTAAAAGAATTAATCTGAGACGGATTTTCTTATTACTCTGATGGTGTTGGGGACGGATATTCCCCCGGCTATATTAATGCCTAGGGGCAGCAACTCCTGCCTACCCCCAAGAGGTTAACTAGTAAGCAGGGCTCTGTGAAGGTCCCAAAATGTTATGTGTGTCAGACTGCCATCCCTTCTGTGGCAACCAAAGCCTTCATTGGTCAGCAGAGACAATGCTTTTGCTGTTTTACATTAGAAGGCCAAGTTCACATCAAGAGGCAAAGAAGGGATTATGTCAGAGAAGTCTCGGACTCAGAGTTGATCCAAGAGTTCATTTCTTTGCATCATAGGAGAAGGCCCAGGGGGAATGACTTTTCTACCTTGTCAATCCTGGTCTAAGTCACTTAATATGTACTAGCAACATTCCCCACAATATGGCTTAGTGAAAGTTAGTCTTGTGAAATATTTCATTGAAAAAACTTTTTTTCCATTAGATAAATTTGGGAAATACTATTTCCTACACCCCTGTCTTGCAGATTCACAATGAAAATTAAGATATTAAAAGACCACGTGATCTTGCCTTAAAAAAAATCTGAGGAATCCAGGTTTTTCCAATCTATTTGACTTGCAATCCTCTTCCCCTTTTCCTCTTTTGGGTAACACCTTCATAATTCCCACAAAATGTACTGCAGACCACAGTTTGGGAAATGCTGTGTGAATGGAATTGTCAGACTGTCAGGCAATGCCACAGGCCACTTCAGCGATCTTCCTGCGTGTCTAACCTGTCTGCCTCCTCCAGGAATCCTCTGATAGCTCTGTTAAGGTGCACCTCAAGTGATTTCTCACGATTGATAATAAATCTACTCTGCCCGCCCCCACCTCCGTTTTCCCTTCCCCTTCCCCTCTGCTCTCCTCCCTCTTTCTCCTTTAAGCCAAAACTGCACTTTCATAGCATAAGATCACCCCAGCTTGGTTATAAAGTCTCAATATGTTACAGACATCTTTAGGTTTCCACTCTGCTTTGCTCATAGTAAACTTGCAATAAATAGTGACGGATAAGGGAAGAATGCAAAACTATGGGCTAGATGACTCTGGCAGAATCCATTCCTAAGAACATGCATGGTTAAGGACACAGCTAACTCAGAGGCAGGGGAGTCCCGGGGATAGGCAGCAGCTCTGGGAAATGGTTTTCAGTCTACCTGGAGCTCAGTCCAGGAAGTGTGGGATCCGAAGCAGTATGATGGGGATCCAGAATGACCTCTGATCTCAATCAATTGTGTGGGTGATGTATTCCCTGGAAGAAATCACAGTCCATTTGACTACTTTTATTCTTTTAGTCAAAAGCTACAAGAAAATCTCATTACTTTCATCCCACATCTAGTTTTTTATCCCCCAAGGATGCTATTCAATTCTGAAAGCCCTTGAGCAGCTCCCCAAGGTACACTGTTTCTTGCTTTCACCACTTCCCCGCTTATAACGTTTTCTTATTTTGGTTCCTTGAAAAACGCTATAAAAGCCTTTTACTGTAAATAGTGGCTACTACCCTCAAATTTACCTCTCCCAAAAGAAAGACACAAAAGCAACTATAGTGTGAAGTATAAGGAGGAGGTGGTGGCTATTACCCCACTAGGATTCATGTGGCATTATAAATTTCTATGAAAATGGGAATTACAAAGGATCTGCTTTGCTTTCGGGCAACCTGGTTACTTTACAGAACATTCCATTTCTTTTCTTTACTGCAGAGCATGGGTGGGTAGTATTTCCAGCCGTGAATCTACTAGATTTCTCTTTAGATAGATAGATAGATCAATAGATACATAAACCTCTATATACTCTGGGATTATTATATCAACTTTTACTTTGTAAGTGTAAATGATGTTTTCTACATAACCTACGTTTATTTTTTTGGAAAAAAAAAGTATTGAGCCTGTGAAAGCACCCACAGATAGACACATGAATGCATAAAAATGTTCAAATGCTTTTAATATAGTATTTCACAAATACGATTGTGAGAAATTTTATTTTGTGTTGCTCAGTGTGGAAGGGAAATTTAACAAAAATGCAAAATTATGAAATTCAACTCTGGACTCTAAGTGACCAAAAAGGCCCAGCATAACCACCTAATTTCTTCGTTTATTGCATTTTAATCAACTAAATGCCACGTATTGCACGCCACCCAGTGCAGTCCCTGTGTGCCCAAGGAGCACTGCAAGCTTTCAGGTTTACACTAATGAGGTAAAGAGTGTGAGTTGGTGTCATCTGGGAAGACTTTCTGGCGGAAGCAGAACTTGGGTCTTGAATGGTGAAGTGTTACATTTGGACAGTCACTTGATGAGAATGGAGTTGGGGTGTTTTTAGGTTTTGGGAATACTATTACCAATGGTGCAGAAATGACAAAAGCATTAACCTTGCCAGGGCAGTGCTCTCGTCTTGGGACTGAAGGGAAACCGATAAGTGAAAAGTAATGGAAAATGATGCTGGGCATGGCCACTTTGGAAAGCCAGCATTGCTGGGTGATGGATGTGCTTTCCTCCTATGGGCTGGCCACTTTTACTTGTAGTATTGCAACATGCTGACCTGTCAAAATCCATTACGAGATGTGGCAGAGTCATTTGATTCTAGGAAAAATAACTACTAGAGATTTCGTTTGACTTAACATTTGGTATATGTAAAATAAAGTTGCACCTTTATAATCATGTGTGGTAGGGATCTTAATGTACCATGGGGTCTTCTACTGTCCATTATTGGGGTTTAGGCATGGCTGGGCCAGGTTGGCCAATCAGTGGGATAGAGTGAGTGACATGCAATGCCATATGCATACCATACCTCTGCATAGGGTTGGAAGGCATCAATCTAGAGAGGAATTAATCAAACATACAGAGTGTGAGCCAGTAATGAAACTTTCATCATCAGACAGGAGCCCATGCTCTGATGGTGGCTGTTCCTGGAATCTGCCCTGTTCCAAACCCCTGGTGCATATCTGGGCCCTGAGATGACAGAAGGTTATAAATACATGTCACACAGGGCTCAAAGAACATTGCCTTTGGGCTCCTCTAACAGAATGCCACACAGAGTGGAGAGAATGCTTTGCCACATGTCTACTCACTAGTATAGGGCAGCTAGAAGAGAAGTACTGTGCTTATAGAGTAGCTGGAAAGACTGTGGCACGAGGAACAGCTCAGATGCTGTGAGATACTCTGGAGGTTTCCAGAAGTACTTTAGTCAAGGGCTTCAGCAGATGAAGAGGATATATACATAAGGGACTTGACTTCCTACCCAAGCGGGTAACTCATTACTTGGGTAAGCAGTAGCCCTCTCATTCTCCTGCATTCTAATGCAATCATTAAATGGTAAGAAAGGGGGTTACCTTAGAGCTACAAGGCTTACTGTGTAAACACAAGATATCCAGTGCCATATGCATGAACATCACCCATCAGAAGTACAGTGGTAGGGGGAAATACCTGAGAATCTCAGCTGTAAATAACAGGTCCCGGAGCCATCAAAATTTCAAATGGGCAATGTCTAGAGGAAAATCATTTTCTATGATGACCTAGTGGCCACGTGAAGAAAGAATTAATTAGAGCATATATTGCAGGCCAGGAGGCCGACTTAGAAGGCTGGAGTTTAATACAGCCAGCATTGCAGTTGAAATCAGAAAACATATGTTCATGCTCTGGCTCTCCTAATTAGTTGCTGTGTGTCCACGGGTAAGTTTCTTTGTTTTCTGAGCCCACTTCCTCATATACTGACTGGTCCATGAGATGAGGGTCTGGCTTACCTCTCCTCCCCTTCTGCATCTCCCTTGCTAGTCTTCTACCCAGAATGTTCTTCTTCCATATGGGATACTCTTACCTGGATTTGCTCTATCCCCAGAAATCCCTTTGAAAGTATGAAAACCCTTGAAGAATGTTCTAAGGGTTTTTATCAGCTATTACCACAGGGGGACACACAAGGAAGGAAAATAACAAGTATATGAGTTTACAAAGCAATATTTTGTAAAAGCCATGTCAATAAATATTTTTTCTCATCTTCAAATTTAGCTTTCCTGGTGCTCTATCAGGTTCCTGGGGGCTTATCTGTTAGCTTTTTCTCCTGGAAATCAGCCCTGCCCAACCCTGCTCTCTCTGACACTAGTATTCATGCGAGCTTCGACACCTTTTTTGTGGGCTCTCTCTCTGTTCTTGCAGTGGCTGCTGGAGGAGAAGGGTAGTGAGTGCTCAGGGCCCACGAGGCCCAAGGAGGAAACGTGTGACCTCCGCAAGGAGCTCCAGACTAGACGGCTCCCCAGTCATATCTTCTTGCTTCATGCAAGAAACATGGGGTCCCAAGCTGGACAATTACTACAATGGTTATGTGGTAGTTTCACAAGCAGGGCTGATCACCCATCCCTCCCAAGGCCCTTGGAGTATTCTAAACTGAAACCAACAGAGTGCGAACCAGGAAAAGGGACAAGGAGATAGGAAAGCAAAAATGACTGTGCATTTGTGTCTTTGCGTCTTATGGTATGTACATATTTGATGGAACTATTCAGAAAATACACAAAAAACGTGGATGGAGGGGAGAGGAAAAAAATCGTTCTAAACCTGTCTTTCCACTCTTAGATAATGTAAGATAGTTAACCAGGCCTACCACAGAGCAAAGGACTAAGGAATGCTGGTTCATTTCCTAGTGAAATTAACTATAAAAATGTGAACAGGTCATATATATTATGATTCTTGTTACATATTGAAATATGTTACACAAATCCTAGGACAAAATATTGAAAAGTTATTTTCAGCTCAAGTTCTCAGGTTCTTTTTGTTTTTTTTTTTTCCCTCCTGTTCTCCCCTCCCTCCTTTTTTTGGTGGACTGGAGCTGATGCTGTTCCTGAACATAGATCATGTTCTCTCTTTTCCCTTTACTGAATGGATTCCTGTTTCTGTGAAGTAATGACGTGCTTATGTACGTTGGTTAAGTTGCTTAGAACTTCATCGCCATGCGGATTTTCTGCAGGAAGTTATTTTTCTCTCCTTGTTTGGCTTGGTGGTGGTGGGTGCTTGGTGAAGGAATGTGAGAGCTCATTAGAGGTTATTGTACGGTGCAGCAGGGGGATGTGAAATTATAGAAGCCAGGGGGTGTGGGGGGAGAGGCAATTGCTAGACCAGCGTTGACACCAATAACTTTTTACGAGGGTGAGTCAAAGCATCAGGGAGGCTGGAACCAAGTTTCCGCCCTCTTGAACCTATTACTGTAGATCATGACAGAGAGTGAAGGGAAGGCAAGCCTCTCTCTCAGGCTGGGTGGAGAGAAAGACTAAAGTTATGGAGACAGATGCCAAGGTATTTGAACTCAACTGGTGATTAGGGTAGACAGGGGTATTAGGAGAAACCATTAGAGTAGCAAATATAATAAGAGCTAATACCTGATTACCTAGAATAATGAGAGGCAGGGAGCACATCCCTAGTGAAAAAAAATAGCTCAGTGGGTGATTCCCATGGACTGTAACTTCTTCTCTCCATTTTCATTTCCTTACAAGAACTAGGAATTTGTGTAATGCTCATCCCACCAGAGAAATACCTCATAAATATTGGACACATAAAGCTTGGAAACTAGCCTCCTTGATGGAGACACTGTGATATCCCATCTTACCAACTCTCTGACCTTGAGAGCTGGTAGGCAGGGTGGTATGAACTGACCAAGCTGTGATCCCCACTGCTGGTGAGGCCGATCCAAACTAACTGCCCTCTGCTAGTTCCCATGGGATTCATTTCTTCGTCACAGGAGAGGCCACAGTTAGGAAAAGCATGAATGGGTCAAAACTTGACTCGTCTGTATACCAGTGACACCGAAATCTTTGCATTTCCCCAATATATCATTGTCCTAGTACAGTTCTAACCCCTCAGATAGCCTCAGCTGTGCCATGCTCAAAAGAGAGAACTGATTCCTGCAACCAAACAAGAATAGAACTAAATCAGTAAGAACTTGCCCAAGGCCGCAGCTTCTAATGTATGTCTTTATACTTTCATCTCTTCTGGTGTCAGTACTCTCTGCATTTTCCTAGTTTTTTTTTTTTTTCTTCTTCTTTCTTTTTCTCACTAATAAACATATCTGCCTCTGGATATTACTAGCAGAAGATTAAAGACCCTTTAAGTGAGACCCTTTAACCCATCTGCATCACCCATTATAAAAATTGCAGGCATAGCCAACTATGGAGAGCATGTCTCCGCCATAGAAGGTATCAAATTGTTAGCACTTACCTGCCGTTCCCAACTCTGCATGGCCTGTGAGCAGATGCTCTAGCTGTGGTCAGCCTCAGTTGTGGCAGGTGGACTCTGGGAGGGGTGTAGAGTGTGAGAAGAGAAGGGCTCTCTCTTTCTTAGAGCAGCATCCTGTCTGACATCAAAAGAACACTGCATTGTGTGGGAGCACAAAGTGAGGTTACAGACATCCGTTGGGACTGGATGGCAGGCCTCTGTGCTTTCCACTTGGTCATTGTGTCTGCCCTGTGTGTGGTCACTGTGGGGATGCTCCACTAGGATTCTTGGAGAGCGAGGACTTCTTGGATGGCACTCAATGGTCTTTTGTGCAGACCTGGAAACCAGCCGTGGTGAGATTTTTATGCGTGCGAAGAAGAGACTGTGTGTAAAGGAAGCGGTGAGATGGAGCTGATTCCAAGGCCCTGGGGTCTAGACCTTTTGCCTTTAGCTTACACTGACTTTGGCATTCAAGACTCTCATTTGATACGTCTCCTGGAGACAGAGGTGGATGGGCCCCCTCTGCTGACTTCAGGATAGCTGTTCACACTCCCAGCAGTGTTTCCTCCTGGGCTGGGGGGGCAGTGGGAGCAATGCACACATACTTGGCAGTAATATTCCCACTGAGCACCAGACCCTACTCTGCTCTCCCTGAGGGCTTGGGACCTTTGCTTTGGGCATATGCCCAGATGAAAGGTTTTCCCTTGTGATTACCATGGCTTAAACAGCAGTGGGAGAGCGCCCCCAGGAAAATGACTGCTGCCCTATTTGTCCTCAGGCTGCCTCCTCTTCCTGGCTACTTTTCCTGCAGAGGAACATGCTACAACAAGATCTATCCTCCTTTTTCTAGGCTCTCTCTGACCTTTATTTTAAGTATCTTTGTGACATGTGTACATGTGTTTTTATTGCAAACTGCCTCAAATCCATTTGGATATGGATGCTATACAAATTATAAATAAATAAATACATGATAAAGAGAGGATCTCTTCCCTGCCAGCTCCTTGCTTAAAAAGCAGCAAGTTTGCACTTGCGCGACTCTGCTTTCGCTGGGCCCCATGCCGGCAGCCAACAGGAGTGAAAACAAAATCTGTCCCTTTCAGCACCACACATTCCTCTCCTGAGCTGAGGGGAAGAGGTGGCAAGTATCATTTGCCAATCAGGAACCAGATAGCCTTTCCTTTACTGAATTCCACATCTTTAATGAAATTCTACTCAGTTTTGGAGAGCCATGATGGTAAAGAAGAAAGCCACGGCTTTTCCTACCAGGTACAGAACATCTCTATCTCATTCCATCCCCACAATTCTACACAGCCCCCTGGCTTACTCTCCTGCTCTGCCTCTCGCTCTATCCCTTAGGAACTTTGTTTTTCTCATAAGCAAAGGCTCTGCCATTCTCCATTTATTCTGCACGGGAATCTCTCAATGCTTGCTTTAATGAAATCTGGGCTTCCCTTGAACTCCCATCATCTCCAAAGAGGGCATCTGCTCGTTGTTTTGGTAGTTCCTTTTTTCCTCTCTTGCTTACTCCTTATCTTGCTTACTCTCTCTTTCAAATCATTTTTCTGCCTTTGAACCCTGAAGCCCACCTCTTCTCTTTCATTTTGAGCAGAGAACTTTGGGCCCACCTAACTGAGGCTGTTGAGATCATTCTGGGTGATTCCTCTACATCTTTTATTTCGACTTCTGTTTCTCCCGTCTCTGTTTTAGAAGTTGTGTTCCCCTTTCCCAAGGCTAGATCTTCAGCTGTGTCCTGGATTTCCGTCCTACTCTTCTACCCCAGTTCCTTACCCCCATCAATGTAGCCCTTCTCTTCCCATGACTTCATTTTCTTCTTCTCCATGAGTTCTACCCCTACTTTATATTTTAAAAATATTAACACAATAGAAACCCTCACTCCACATTGTTACCTCCTCAGGGCATTTTCCTCTTGCTGTTTTTCTCTTCAATATTAGCCTTTTGGAAGGCATTGTCTATATGTTGACATCCTTGCCAAGTTCACCACCCTCACACCATTACTGTGTGACTTCCGGTACCACCACCACAAAGAAACTACTTTCTTAAATATTGTCCTTAGTCCATTATCTGCCAAATCCAAGTGACTGCTCCCACCTTACCTTCTATGGAATATTTTCTTGTTCTTCACTCTGTGTTTGCTTTCCATGCTATCCTTTAGGTCTTACTACCTCTAAAATTGTTCCTTTTCCATGTCATATACTACTTCTTTTAGTCCTTTGCTTTGTCTTCTCAGCTGAGATTCAGTCCTTTAATCTCAATGGTCTAATTGACAACTCCTCCCATTTAGATTCTATCCCATTGGAACCTCAAACTCCCTTCCCGTCCATCCTATTCTCATACCGAAAACAACTGGCTTCTTTCACCAGTATACCCTTCTCCCAGGCTCTCAAATCTTGGTATCGTCTTTGAGTTCCCATCCTTCCATATTTTGCACATCTAACCAGTTAATAGATATTGTAGGTATTCCTCACCAGTGTCTCTTATATCCTTTCTCTTTCTATTCCCACTATCAACCTCTGTTTCAGATATCTCTGCCTCCTCCAAAAGCTGTCCACTAAATGTCATGGATCTTTGGAGAGCAAAATTCACTTGGAGCCTGAACCAAAGATATATAGATGATTCTCTTCTCCATTCCTCTTACCTCACTTTGTATACGTAGACTGTGAAACAAAAAAACAGCTATGTATTCCTAACAATGGTTTTGTTGGTGTTTAATGATATAACTTTATTAAGCTTATGTTAGATTTTACGGCAAAATGATATTGTTTTTTAACTCAGGTTTTTCTGTGCTGACCTATGTACTCAGAAAGAGCAGAGTTAATCAGGAGTACCTTGGGGTAGGCAAAGATCAGAGGTTGAACATGTGGGAAACCCAGAAGAAGATGATGCCCACAGAAGACAGGAGAAAGCACGAGATATTTTAGCAGTCATAGGCTTCAGATAGGATAAGAAAGAGAGTCTTAATGGAGCTCATTGAAACATTGCTTCTAAGCAACAAAGTAGTGTTGATGTCATATTTAAAATTTTAACTCTATAATGAGTGAAGAATAAACAAGAAGAGGAGGAAAAAAAATCATAAAAAGATTAAAGACATGTGGTGAAGAGCAGGAAAACCCATGCAAAATTGTAATAATAAAGGCTTTATTGCAACAAAAACATTGTATGCCCTTTGATCTGTGTGTTTATGTCTAGTGTTTATATTTGCGAATTAATTTTATTCATTTCTATGTTGCTTTATGCATAAATAGTTGTATTTATGAATGCAAAAGAGTAAGCCATTATATAAATATATCTTTCAGATTCTTTTTTCATTAGTTTTCTTGTGCTAGCTTAAGGAGAACCTTTCTAGATTTTTGGTTATGCCAAAGAGGCACAACTAACCTTCCAGTGGTACAAAACAGAAATAAAGGTGAAGCACTAAGAAATATTAAACAGCCTCCTTATGTCTCACCCCATTGAAAAAAATTTTTTTATTGTGGTAAAATGTATATGCCAAAATTTGCCACCTTAACCATTTTTGAAGTGTACAGTTCATTGGCATTAATTACATTCACAATGTTGTGCAACCATTTACCACTATTTCCAGTTTTTTTCCTTAATTCAAACAGAATCTCTCTAACCATCAAGCAATAACTCTTCATTCCTCCCACCCTCCAATCTCTGGTAACATCTAATCTATGTTGTATCTCTATGGATTTTTCTATTCTAAGTATTTAATATAAAGTGAAATGATATAATATTTGTCTTTTTGTCTCTGGCTTATTTCACTTAGCATGTTTTCAAGGTTCATCCATGTTGTAGCATGTATCTGAACTTCATTCCTTTTTATGACTAAATAATATTCCATTGTGATTATATATATCATATTTTGTTAATCCATTCACCTATCAATAGACCTTTGGGTTGTTTCTACCTTTGGGTTATTATAAATAATGCTTCAATAAATATTGGCATACAAGTATTTGTTTCAGTCTCTGTTTTTAATTCTCTTTTGGGTATATACCTAGGAGTAGAAATGTGGTCAAATGGTCATTTTATGTTTAGCTTTTTGAGGAACTGCCAAATTATTTTTCACAGCAACTGCACCATTTTTCATTTCTATCAGCAATGTATGAGGGTTCCAATTTCTCCACATCCTTGACAACACTTTTTTAAATTATAGCCATCCTAGTAGGTGTGAAGTAGTGTCTCATTGTGGTTTTCATTTGCATTTCTCCAATCACTAATGATGTTGAGCATCTTTTCTCATGATAGGCCATTTGCATATCATCTCTGGAGAAGTGTCTATTCGAATCCTTTGCCAATTTGTGAATTGGGCTGTTTGTCCTTTTGTCGTTGAATTGTAAGTGTTGTTTATATATTCTAGATGTTATACCCTTATCAGATATAAGATATATGAATATTTTCTTCCATTCTGTAAGTTGGCTTTTTACTTTCTTGATAATGTCCTTTGATGCACAGAGGTTTTTAATTTTGGTGACGTCTGATTTATTTATTTTTCCTTTTGTTTCTCATGCTTTTGGTATCACATCTAAGAATTCATTGCCAAATCAAAGGTCATGAAGATTTACCTCTATTTTTTCTACCGTGAGTTTTATGGTTTTAACTCTCATATTTAGATTATTGATCCACTTTAATTTTTGTATATGATATGAAGTAGGGATCCAATTTCATTCTTGTGCATGAATGCAAAATTCATGGAAAAAAAAATTCAGTTGTACTAACTGAACTAAACTAAAAAAGAAATTCAGTTGTACTAACACTGTTGTTGAAGACTGTTCTTTCCCTATTGCATGGATTTGGCACCCTTGTCAAAAGTTAATTGACCATAGATGTATGGGTTTATTTCTGGACTTCCAATTCTATTCCATTGGTGTATATGTCTACCCTTATGCCAGTATCATCTGCTTTGTTTACTGTAGCTTTGTAGTAAGTTTTGAAATCATGAAATTTGATTTTTTTCAAGATTATTTTGGCTATTTGGGCCCCTTTGCACTTCCATGTGAATTTGAAGGATCAGCTTGTCCATTTATGCTATTGGAGGACGCTATCGGAATTTTGATAGGGACTGCATTGAATTTGTAGATTCCTTTAGGTAGCATTGCCTTCTTAACAGTATTAAGTCTTTCTGCCCATGAACGTAGGATGTCTTTCCATTTCTTTAAGTCTTCTTTAATTTCTTTCAGTAATGTTTTGGAGTTTTCAGTGTACAAGTCTTTCATCTCTTGGTTAAATGTATTTCTAAGTATTTTATTCTTCAGATACTATTGTAAATGGAATTGATTCTTACTTTTCTTTTGGGATTGTTCGTTGCAGGTGTATAGAAGCACAACTAATTTTTGTGTGTTGATCTGGTACTTTGCAACTTTGCTGAATTTATTCCTTAGATCTAGTAGCTTTCTTGTGGATTCTTTGGGATTTCTATATATAGGATCATGTCATTTGTGAATAGTCATAATTTTCCTTCTTCCTTTCCAATTTGGATGATTTTTATTTATTTTTCTTGTCTAATTGCTCTGGCTAGAAATTCCAGTATGTTGTTGAATAGCAGTGGTGAAAGTGGGCATCCTTGTCTTATTCCTGATCTTAGGGTGAAAGCTCTCAGTCTTTCACCAATGAGTATAACATTAGCTGTACGTTTTCATAAATGTCTTTTACCATGGTGAGGAAGTTCCCTTCTATTTCTAGTTTTCTGAGTGTTTTTATCATGTGAAGAGTATTAGATTTTGACAAATGCCTTTTCTGGTTGGTTGAGATAATCATGTGGTATTTTTCCCCCATTCTGTAAATGTGCTGTATTATGTTGATTGATTTTCTGATTTTCAACCGCCCTTGCATTTATGAAATAAATCCCACTTGTTCATGATATATAATTCTTCTAATATACTGTTGGATTTGGTTTGCTAATATTGTTGAGGATTTTCACATCTATATTCATAAAGGATATTGATTTGTAATTTTTTTTTGCTTTTGATGTCTTTATCTGGCTTAGGTATCTAGGTAATGCTGCCCTCAAAGAATGAGTAAATAGGTGTTCCTTCCTCTGCTATTTTTCTTTTATGAATTTGAGAAGAATTGGTGTAAATTCCTTAAGTATTTAGTAGAACTCAGCATCCTGGACTTTTTTTTGTTAGGAGGTTTTTGTTTACTGTTTCCATCTCTTTACTGGTTATACAGGTCTTTGAGATTTTCTATTTCTGTCTGAGCCAGTTTAGACAACATATGTTTCTAGGAATTTGTCCATTTAATCTCAGTTATATAATTTGTTTGAGTACAATTGTTCATAGTATTCTCTTACAATCCTTTTTACTTTTGTAAAATCATTTATAACATCTCTTTCATTTCTGATTTTAGTTGTGTCTTTCTTTTTTTTGTCAGTCTAGTTAAGGTTTGTTAATTTTTTTCACCTTTTCAAAGAAACAACTTTCAATTTCATTGATTCTATCTATCGTTTTTCTATTCTCTATTTTATTTATATCACTCTGATTTTTATTATTCCCTTACTTCTGCTAGCTTTGGGTTTAGTTTGCTCTTCTTTTTCTAGTTCCTTAAGGCGTAAAGTTAAGCCACTGATTTGAGATCCTTCTTCTTTTCTAATGTAAGTGTTTATGGCTATAAAATCTCACTGAATACTGTCTTCATCACACCCCATAAGTTTGGTAAATTGTGTTTTATTCATTCATCTCTAATTATTTTCTAATTACCTTTGTGATTTCTTCTTTGACTCATTGGTTATTTAAGAGTGTGTTGTTTAATTTCTACATATTGGTGAATTTTCCAGTTTTCCTACAATACTGTAACTTCATTGTGATCAGACAAGATATTTTGTATGATTTCAATCTTTTTAAATTTACTGAGGCTTAATTTGTAGCCTAATATATGGTCTATCCAGGAGAATGTTTCATGTGCACTTGAGAAAAATGTGTGTTCTGTTTTTGTTGAGTGGAGTATTCTATGTATGTCCGTTAGGTCTAGTTGATTTACAATATTGTTTAAATTCTCTATTTCCTTATTGATCTTCCCTTTAGATGTCATATCTATTATTGAAAGTGGTTTTGAAGTCTCCAACTGTTATTATATAACTGTCTATTTCTCATTTCAATTCTGTTAATGTTTGCTTCATCTATTCTGAGGCTCTGATGTTTGGTGCATATGTTTATAATTGTTATATCTTTTTCATGAAATGACCCTTTTATCAATATATTATGTCTTTCTTTGTCTCTCGTGACAGTTTTTGATTTGAATTCTATTTTACCTGATATTAGTTTAGCCATCCCAGCTCTCTTTTGGTTACTATTTTCATGGATTGTCTTTTTTCTATCATTTCACTTTCAGTCTATTTGCAGCTTTGGATCAAAAGTGAATCTCTTGTAGATAGCAAATAGTTGGATAATTTTTAAAATTCATTTTGCCAATCTCTGCCTTTTGATTAGAGAGTTTAATCTATTTACATTTAAAATAATTTCGGATAAGGAAAGAGTTACTTAAGCCATTAGGCTGTTTGCTTTCTGTATGTCTTATGCTTCTTTTCTCCCTCACTTTCCCCATTACAACCTTCTTTTGTATTTGGTTGATTTTTTTGTATGAAACATTTTGATTCCCTTCTCATTTCCTTAGATATATATTTTAGATATTTATAAGATATTTTCTTTGTTGTCATCATGGAGGTTACATTTAACATCCCAACTTTATCATAATCCAGTTAAAATTTATACTAATTTATCTTCAATAGCACACAAAAACTCTGCTTCTATGTAGCTTTGTCTTCCAACCTTCCTTAATGTTGTTGCTGTCACAAATTACATCTTTATACATTGTGGGCCCAATAATATAGATTTATAATTAATTTTCATGCTTTTATCTTTTTTTTTTAATTTTTTGTTTATTGCAGTAACATTGGTTTATGACATTGTAAAAATTTCAGGTGTACATCATTGTACTTCTATTTCTGCATAGATTACATCATGTTCACCACCAAAATACTAATTACAACCCATCACCACACACATGTACCGAATTATCCCTTTCACCCGCCTCCCTCCCCCCTTCCCCTCTGGTAACCACCAATCTAATCTCTGTCCCTATGTGTTTGTTTATTGTTGTTATTATCTACTACTTAATGAAGGAAATCATACAGTATTTGACCTTCTCCCTCTGACTTATTTCACTTTGCATTATACCCTCAATGTCCATCCATGTTGTCACAAATCCTTTAGGAAATAACAAGTGGAGCTACAAACCAAAAATACAATAATCCTGGATTTTATGTTTGCTCATGTATTTACCTTTACCAGATATCTTTATTTCTTGATACATCTGAGTTTACTGTCTAGTGTCATTCATTTCAACCTAAAGGACTGCCTTTAGCATTTCTTATAGGGAAGGTCTAGGGTAATGAATTCCTTGAGCTTTTGTCAATCTGGGAATGTCTTAATGCCCCCTCATTTTTGAAGGACAGTTTTGCCAGATGTGAAATTCTTAGTTGACAGGTTTTTTTTCTTTTACCACTTTGAATGTTATCCTGCTGTCTTCTGGCCTCCATGGTTTCTGATGAGAAATCAACTGTTGATATTATTGAGGATCAATAGTATGTAATGAGTTGCTTCTTTCTTGCTGCTTTTAAAATTCTCTCTTTGTCTTAGTCCTTCGATAGCTTGATTATAATTTGTCTCAGTGTGCATCTCTTCAAGTTTGTCTTACATGGGATTTATTGAGCTTCATGGATTCATAGATTCATGTCTTTCATCAAATTTGGGCAGTTTTCAGCCAGTGTTTCTTCAAATATTCTTTCTGCTCCTTTCTCTCATCTCCTTCTGGAGAATGCATATGTTAGTCTGCTTAATGTTATTCCACAAGTTTCTTAGGCTCTGTTCACTTTTTTTCCACTCTTTTCTTTTTACTCCTCAGATTGGGTAATTTTAATTGTAGTATATTCAAATTCATTGATTCTTTCTTCTGGTTCAAATCAGCTGTTGAACCCCTTTAGTGAATTTTTCATTTTAGTTGTAGTTTTCAGCACAAGAATTTCTTTTTGATACCATTTTATAATTTCTATCTTTTTGTTGATATTCTCATTGTGCTTATACGTTGTTTTCCTGATTTCCTTTAGTTTTTTATCCATATTTTCCTTAAGCTATTTGTCTATATTTGAGACAGGTTTTTTAGAGTCTTTATCTAGCAATTCTAATGCTTGTACTTCCTTAGAGATAGTTTCCGTCAATTAATTTGTTCCTTTGAATGAGCCATACTTCCCTATTTCTTTGTATGCCTTGTGATTCTTTGTTGAAATTGGACATTTGAATGTTATAATGCAGGAATTCTGGAAATTAGATTCACCACCTTTCCCTAGGATTTGCTGCTTTTTTGTTTGCTGAATGCCGTAGTAGTTCATTTGTTAAATGACTTTCCCGAACTAGTTTTGCAAATACTGTATTCCTTGTTGTGTGAGGCCACTGAAGTCTGTGTCCCTTAGATTGTGTTCAGCTAGTATTTTGACAGAGATTTCCATGAATACCAGAGCTGAACAAACACTTCTCCCAATCTACAGATTGGCTCCATGCCAGGGCACTTCTTCAACGCTTGGTCAGGCTTGCACTGAGCCTAGGGATCAGCCTGAGGTGAAATCTTAGTGTATTCTCAAGTCTTTTCTGAGCATTCATCATGCCCTGTGCATGCACATGGTTTTCTAAATTTCCCTGTATATATGACTGCTTTTATGTGTTCATAATTTACTGAAGAAACTCTCTCCAGCTTTTGCTCCCAGGCCTTAGGTGTTCTATTTTGTTTGACTGTAAACTTTTGCCCTAGGCATCTGAGGGTTGTTAGTTTGGCTTCCAGTGTTTTTGAGCAATACCAACTGATTTTCTGGTTTGAGTTCATAGTTAGGTGAAACAGAGATGAATACCTTGTGTCAGTCTTTCAGGTCACTTTTGGTTAGAACAGGCATACGCAATCATTTGTGAATAAGCTCTACTCTCACCCAGGGACTAGAGTCCTATGGTGGGAATCTGGACTGCTGCTGCTTTAATATCACCACCGTTCTGGGGAGGGAATGGGTCCTGGGCAAGTAAAATTCCACAAAGATTTCCTATTGTCTGGAAGTTGCCATTTTCTTGATTCAACATTTACTTGGTTGCTATAAACCTTTGACTATTCTCCAAAGTTCTGATAAAGTTGATTCTGATAGTTTCTGCTTGTTTTTAGTGTTTCTGTGGGGAAATAAGAGCTTGGAGCTGCCTATTCTGCCATTTTGCTAATGTCACTCCCACCCTAAAATTAAGCACTTAATCCTTTTGGAAAGGTTTAAGAGAATTTTGTGATTTCAGAACTGAAAGAAGCTTTTAAGATCATGTCTGATGGTTTATAACCCTTCTGCCTGGAGCACCAGGAATTCCACGGAATTCCCCTACAGCGACCTCAGAATATTTGAGGCTCCTTACTATCCCTCTCCTCCATCTTCACATAGAAACACTGAGTTTCTCACCCTTATTTTTGTTTTCGTTTTTTTTTTTTTAACTGGTAAGCTTTCATTTCAATCAAGAGCTTTTGGCTTAAAAACTTTTAGAAACCATTGATTCATATCAAGTTCTTAGCTCAGAGTTAAGCAAAGAAGGCTCAGGTTCCTCATTCAAAGTCATCCAGTTTCCCAGCTACTCAGCTGTCTAGCTGGAGTGAGACATGTAGGCATGCTTGGCAGGATAATAACTTGGTGCCTTTGTTCAACATTTAACTAGGGTAAAGGCACTGTGCTATGTAGGGGAAGGTAGGAGAAGGAGATTTTTGTGGTAATTCTCAATCCTTTTCTATCAGCCTGAACAATCCAATTCTCGCTCCATATTGGCATCCTCTCTCAGCACAACTAGGTCCTGCAGTTGACCAGATTGAACCTTGTTGGAGAGCAACTTGTCAACTATCTATTGCTACTATAGAATGCCTGTCGGAGGGTTCACCTCTCTTTCACCATCATCGCAGGAGTTAGCAAAGCATTTTTTCTTACCATATATAATTCTCTCCCCTGGAGGAGATCTAGAACATAAAATTTTCTCTATCCTGTTAAATTTTCAGTTCCACTTACATGTGGCCACTAGCTCTGACTTCATAAGTATATTGTATGGTGGTAGAGAACCTCTTTTCCATTTTTCACTGTTTTTGAATGACAGCAAGGAGCTTAAGTGATTTTTGAATAAGATATTCGTACCCGGGAAGGGCACAGGACACCAGATATGATATTGAAGTAGACCGAAAGTGAGACTCTCTAAGGTTGGATAATTTTCTACTGAGAGAAAACAGCAGTCTTCATTGGATGGATTTCACTGCAGTTCTTGAAGAAAGTGAGCCAGTCTGATCTAGTTAACCTCTCCTAGTCTCTCAGAGGCCTAAGATTCTATCTTTTGTAGTAATTAAATAATTTCTGATTCTACATATGTTCTATAGATATGATGAGTTTTATTTTCTTTGGTACAATTTTATATATATATTTATATAGAAATTATTATTTTTATATATATACACACATTTTTCTTAGTTGATTATATAAAAGTATAAAAAATATGCTAATGTCACTCAGAAGTTTGTAAGAGCAGCAATTTTCAATCCACATAATATATCTAAGCAGAAAACAATCAGCTTGGAGATCTTCCTGCTGACTGGTATGTTGACATGATTGTGATACCTCCAGCTGGCTTTTTCACACTGAATGACAATTACACGCATGCCCCATGATACTTGATGCTCACAGAGCATAAAGAGAAAGGAAAACAGTGATCTTAGGTCCATGAGGGAAGGCTATAACCATGGACAAAGTAAGCAAACAGAAACCCAGCTAATTGAAAGGGAGGATAGTTAAAATTTAGCAATGTTGAATTGGGAATAGCATCAATGTCAAAGGGAATTTGAATTTCACTGAGTGATTGCAAAATAACATAGCAAATTGTTTCTTCCTCTAAATGTATGGCACCAAAATAAGCCAAGGATTTTTTCCTCCTGTGTTTTAAAAGGGAGCCACTGAATATACAGGTTTGGAATGAGTTTGGATAAAAGCTCTTATTTTCTAAAATCAGAAATATATTTTACCTTTTAGCATATTTTAACTGTGCCATTATAGGTATGTGGCTTTGCATTAACATGAACCTTGGTGGCTTCTGTTTGAAAGGTCTAAGTATCTGAGTTTCTTTACTACCATGTAACTCCCTCCTGCACCCTCAGTAATAAAACTTCTGATTTTTAAGATAAAGAACAATATGTACATATTACATTAGTAATAAACAATGAACAGTGATATATTAAGGCAAAAAAATATTTAAAATCTTCCTTTGCGTGCCTCTCAGTGGTATCTGGGGGTATAGTGGAAAGATCTTGGACTGGGAATTCAGACAGCTTGGATTCAGTTCTGCAGTCTGCCACTTACCATGTGATTTTGTCTTGTCACTTTTCTTCTCTTAGCCTTTTTTTCCTCCGATTTGCACGATGAAGAATGGAACTTTGCTTTACAATCCCTGGGTTATTTTGAAATAATGTGTAGGAAACTATTTGGAAAAAAAAGTGATTTGCAAATGATGTGGATGGTGCTGCTCCGAACTAGAAATTAACATGTTCAAAAATCATTATTCTTATATGATATTTTATATTTTTTTAAAGAGGAAACATGACCAATAACAGCCATCTTTCCGTGATATAAGACACATTTAATTATCATTTTCAACTGAATTGACAATGTGGAAAAAGAACTGAGTAGAAGTCAGAATCAGCTAACTACTATCAACTAACAGACCTTGAGTTCTTCACACCCCTGAATCTTTACTTTTTTATTATTCAAATGCAAATACTCTATTTCTTAAGTTCTTTTAAAATGTTAGGATTTGGTAAGTTTTATCTTCATTTATCCTATTGTCCCTCTATCCTCACACACACACACACACACACACACACACACAAAATGCCTCTCTACCACTTTTTCCTTCTCCTAGCTAACTTTAACAAGGTCTTCACTACTCAGCTGAGATGTCACGTCTTCCAAGAATTCTTTTCTAATTTCTCCTCCCAACCTCAGTCTGGCCTACCTAAGTCTCCTCTGTGCTATCTTCATACCTTATACCTACCTATATCACTGAACTCTGCTATTTTGCTATGAAGTGTTTCTGTGTCTTTTACCCCAACTTCAGTGTAAGACTCTTGAAGATAGGGGTCATGTGCTACTCACTTGGGGGACAGGCATTTAGTAGATTCTGAATAAATGTTTCTTTACTGAGTGAATAAATGAATGAATGGATAATGTATGAGAAGCTCTTTGAAAAGAATAAAAGACAATGTGCAATATGGTATTTTTCAAATATAACTACAGAAGAAAGAAGCATTTGTCTAGTGAAACAATACTATATTTGGAAGCAAGAAATCAGTTATTGGGCCATTTCTCCCAACTTGGTGTGTAACTCCAGGAAAATCACTTAAAAGCTCTACAGCATCCATTTATGATAAAAACTCTGAATAAAATGGGTATAGAAGGAAAGTACCTCAACATAATAAAGACCATATATGAGAAACCCACAGCTAATATCATCCTCAATGGTGAAAAACTGAAAGCTATCCCTCTAAGAACAGGAACCAGACAAGGATGCCCACTGTCACCACTCCTATTTAACATAGTATTGGAAGTCCTAGCCAGAGCAATCAGGCAAGAGAAAGAAATAAAAGGGATCCAAATTGGAAAGGAAGAAGTGAAACTGTCACTATTTGCAGATGACATGATTTTATATATAGAAAACCCTAAAGAATCCACCAGAAAACTTTTAGAAGTAATAAATGAATATGGTAAAGTTGCAGGATACAAAATCAACATACAAAAATCAGTTGCATTTCTGTACACTAACAACTAAGTAGCAGAAAGAGAAATTAATAATACCATCCCATTTACAATTGCAACAAAAAGAATAAAATACCTAGGAATAAATTTAACCAAAGAGGTGAAAGATCTGTACACGAAAACTATAAAACATTTCTGAAAGAAATTGAAGAAGACACAAAGAAATGGAAAGATATTCCGTGCTCTTGGATTGGAAGAATTAACATAGTTAAGATGTCCATACTTCCTAAAGCCATCTATAGATTCAATGCAATCCCTATCAAAGTTCCAACAACATTTTTCACAGAAATAGAACAAAGAATCCTAAAATTCATATGGAACAACAAAAGACCCCGAATAGCTAAAGGAATCCTGAGAAAAAGAACAAAGCTGGAGGTATCACACTCCCTGATATCAAAATATACTACAAAGCTATAGTAACCAAAACAGCATGGTACTGGCACAAAAACAGACACACAGATCAATGGAATAGAATCGAAAGCCCAGAAATAAACCCACACATCTATGGACAGCTAATCTTTGACAAAGGAGCCAAGAACATACAATGGGGAAAAGAAAGTCTCTTCAACAAATGGTGTTGGGAAAACTGGATAGCCATATGCAAAAAAATGAAAGTAGATCCTTACCTTACACCATACACAAAAATTAACTCCAAATGGATTAAAGACTTGAATGTAAGACCTGAAACTGTGAAAGTTCTAGAAGAAAACATAGGCAGTACGCTCTTCGACATCGGTCTTAGCAACATCTTTTCAAACACCACATCTGACCGGGCAAGAGAAACAATAGAAAAAATAAACAAATGGGACTACATCAAACTAAAAAGCTTCTGCACAGCAAAGGAAACCATCAACAAAACGAAAAGACAACCTAACAATTGGGAGAAGATATTTGCAAACTATACATCTGATAAGGGCTTAATCTCCAAAATATATAAAGAACTCATGCATCTTACCAACAAAAAAACTACCAACCCAATTAAAAAATGGGCAAAAGACCTGAACAGACATTTCTCCAAAGAAGATATACAGATGGCCAACAGACACATGAAAAGATGTTCAAAATCACTAACTATCAGGGAAATGCAAATCAAAACTACAATGAGATATCACCTCACGCCTGTCAGAATGGCTATAATTAACAAGACAGGAAACAACATGTGTTGGAGAGGATGTGGAGAGAAGGGAACTCTCATACACTGCTGGTGGGAGTGCAAACTGGTGCAGCCACTATGGAAAACAGTATGGAGATTCCTCAAAAAATCAACGATAGAACTACCATATGATCCAGCTATTCCACTGTTGGGTATTTATCCAAAGAACTTGAAAACACCAATTTGCAAAGGTACATGCACCCCTGTGTTCATTGCAGCCTTATTCACAATAGCCAAGACTTGGAAGCAACCTAAGTGCCCATCAAGGGACGAATGGATAAAGAAGCTGTGGTATATATACACAATGGAATACTACTCAGCCATAAGAAACTACGAAATCCAGCCATTTGTGACAACATGGATGGACATTGAGGGTATAATGCAAAGTGAAATAAGTCAGAGGGAGAAGGTCAAATACCGTATGATTTCCTTCATTAAGTAGTAGATAATAACAACAATAAACAAACACATAGGGACAGAGATTGGATTGGTGGTTACCAGAGGGGAAGGGGGGAGGGTGGAGGGTGAAAGGGATAATTCGGTACATGTGTGTGGTGATGGGTTGTAATTAGTATTTTGGTGGTGAACATGATGTAGTCCATGCAGAAATAGAAGTACAATGATGTACACCTGAAATTTTTGCAATGTTATAAACCAATGTTACTGCAATAAAAAAATAAATAAATAAATAAATAAAAAATAAAAGCTCTCTGTACTCAGCTTCCCATCCAAAAATGTGGCAATCTATATTTCCCATTGCCTGCCTCGCTAGGAATGCCACAGAGGCCAAAATTAGAGCAATTATTTGATGATTGATAATTTTTTAAAAATAAAGGTGTGTTATGCATTCTAGGGGGATACATTATTACCTGTTCATAATCAAATGCATATTCAATTTATACTCAAAATATTCCTGAAAAATTTTCTCTCAGCAATTTAAAATTAAATAACATTTTAAATGGACTGAAGGAGATTTATATTCAAGGCATATTTTTGGTCTATACTAGTTTTTTAGAGTGCAGAATCCTTTTGAAGGGGGAAAATTATTTTTAATTGTTTTATAATTTAGAATTTTCTTTTAATACCAACCTCTTAAAGCAACCTCTTGTATCTCTCTGACTATGTCTCCCTTTCCGTTCAGCAAGTCATTGTTGACTGGCAGTGGAGAAGAAATATTCCCCACTGAATTGCCATGATTGTCTTTGGGAAGCTGAACTTTTGTTCGTGAACACAACCTTTATCCTGCGAAGGATAATTTTCAGAATTGTGCACAGATATTTGTATCTTTGAGAAATAAGTAAAGAAGTGTTAAGGTGACGCTTGCAGGAATTTTGGAAAATCTTGTTCCTAAACTAAGATAAAAGGTCTATCTCTTAATAATTACCTATGGGATTGGGGATTTTCTTTTTCTGTTTAAAATCAAAATTTTTTTTGGAAACTGATCCCAGACAGAGTAACAAATCCAGAATTCATTTCTCATGTAATCATGATGTTATTTACTCCCACTTTATCAGGACACTTCTTGTCCTCAGTTTAAGAATGTAATTTGGGCTTTGCTTACTCTCCAATTAAAGATACAAACTACATAGTGTTTAGATTTTCTTTGTTACGAAATTAATGCGGAGCTGGGCTCTTTCTTGTGTCCCACTATACTTCTGTATGAAATTCTGTCTCATGGGAGTAGGGTACCTCTGTCTTCATTCCCTTTTTTTTCCTTTTGAATCAACTTGATCAGAGCATACTGTACGTACAATAAACTGTATCTATGTAAAATCCATGGAACCATCACCACAATCAGGGTGCAGGGCATTTCTGATCACCTCTGAAAGATCCCTCATGTCTCTTTGTAGTCAATTCTCATTCTACCCCATGCTTAGGCAACCACAGATGTGCTTTCAGTCACTGCAGATTAGTTTGCATGACTGTTGACTCCTGAGTCTACCTTCTTGGAGTTGAATTCCTTTATGGGGAGACAAATTATGTGGTTGGGATGAAGGAAAAGGCAGAGCTGAGGCATTTATTCAAATAAATCTCTTCAGATCTGATAAGCACTAAATTTTTATGGAAGCAAGGTTTATCTAAAATCATAGGCTAATGGTTAGTTACCTTTACAACATGGTTAACCAAGACTACAAAATTGGAATGAAATTTACATCTAAGTCATTTAATCCAGAAACGTCCTAGGGAGAAGGTCAGGGTTTGCAGCAGCTTTGAAGAAGCAAGTTTTCCATTCGTCACGTGAATTTGGCCCCACACTTTTAGCATCACTAAGCTAAATGGGGCTCTAATATTTATTGTTTACGTGTTCACCGTTCAGAAGTGAGTTGGTGGTTTTTCTTTGACCATGTAAACTTATGGAATATAAAGTCTCATTTTAGGAATGTGGAGCTTTGTTCTGTTGACATTTTGAAAGGGGTCAAGGGATAGGGCCAAGAGACAGGCTTTAACACAATAGTTCTGACCACTGGACATTTGACTTTATATGGCCAAGAGTCAAGTGCTGTTGGCGAGATGTTTGCAAAAGGATTGGCATGAAGTCGCCTGACTAGCATTTTATGCTTGTGCCACAGCCCAGAAATAAACATTACATTTCCTTCTCTCAATATATTTGTGTAGTGGAAGCCAACTGACAACTATTGTCTTTTTTTGGTTTTCCAGTTAAATAGCAGTTGTTCTGGATGAAGGAATGGCACTATTTAAAACTCTTTCACTCTGAAGGGTCTCCTGGGCACAAAGGAAAATAGATTTCCAGTCTTAAGAATCAAATAGCCCTATTCGATGTCGTTCTCATGACTTTCCCCCACACATTAAAATTTTTGTTAGAGTGGGCTTTAACCTGTTTCAAAATAAAGTTGAGAAGCTTCTATGTCAGGACTGTCCTAGACACAGGTGCCTTTCTATCTTATAGATCTTTTTCTTCATAATGTTTAGTGGAAGAAGTGACTTTTAACCTTTTGAAGCCTAGATTTCCTTTATTCTTTTTAAGGAGGTTTAATTAACCCATCTCTCTTTAATTTAACCTATCATTTGGAAATTTCTGGGAACATAATTTACTTAAAGCAGTAAGTCAGACATTTTTTCCTCTCTCCTCCCTTTTTTTCTTCCATAGGTGAGAACTGTAGTATATGCAGATTATTGAGAGAGGAAAAATAATATCTGAAAAGGTGGCTTTCTTAAAAGGTACCAGGAGCATTAGTGTCATGTCTGCAGCACCCATTTGTGTCAACTGTACAGACCTTTCAATGGAAAATTGTGCTGTGCTACCTTTTAAAGTATGAAATGCTAATTTGGGATTTACAGTTTTTGAACTGGAGGGCTGCATTTTGCATGGGATTTTGTTTAATTTCCCAGTGAAAAAAGGCATTTGAAACACAACTGCCTACAGCCAACTGTCAACAAAAATCAACTGTAATAGCACAGAGCCTGTCACTGATGTATGTGGTGATGTGGTAATCTTCTCAATTTAGCTGGATATTTCTTCTTCGCACAAAATAGCTGAAAGTCTTGCTAGGCATTTATGAATATCGGGAGGTATTATTAGGCTGATAATGGGGCCATATTAAGGAAGTGTACACTGGTTCAAAGTGTCAGTTAAAGAGACACAAAATGGGATGATACATGGCCCCTGGTATAAGGGACTCTTCGTATTTCAGGTTTGCTAAAGATTTGGGCATGCTGAATTCCATCTGCTGTGAAAATGGCTTTCTGGGGAAAAAAACAAAGTTGTTATGCTATTTTTTCCCCCAGAAATCTGTTTTTGTTTATCAAGAGAGTGAAATAAAAAATCTCTGAAAATGGAAAAGAGGAGGGCAAGCTAGGGGGATCTCCTGGGAAGAGACTGGTCAGTGTTCTTCTCTGCTCAGCACTGAGAGCTGGTGGCTGATGGCTGGCATGTTTTCCCTCTAAGTCACGGCTCTCTAAGAACCGGGAGAAGAGAATTCTTTTGGAGTGTCTGTATTTTAGTAATGAGACCCCCTTTGGATTCTAAATAACAACTGGCAAGTGCAAAGCAAAAAATAAAGCTGTATATAACCTCTTCTTTGGCAAGGCACAAAGTTGACACTTAGTATTAGCTCTCATCAAAACATGGCATTAGCGAAGCTTCTCATATCAAAAGGGGATTTAGAATCAAATGGCACTATATGTTATCAGTTACTTTTTTTTTTTTTTGGTATTTAAAGTGAACCATACTCAAATCTGGCCCCACCATTTACTAGCTCCATGGTAGCTCAGTTCTCTGTGATTAAGATTCTTCATCTCAAAATTGGATTAATAATTATGCCTACCTCATAGGGATTTTGTGAGAATTAAATTACTTAATAGATATATAAAGAGCTTAGAACACTGCTTGACATATAATAAGCATCATATGGTTAGCTATTATTATTTTTATCATCAATATTAGCAACAGAGTCCTTATTATCAAGTACTCATGTCAAAAGGATGAGAAGAGGAATATACTAACACATATGCTACACACCTTGTTGTGAAAGGTGTATTCATTTTGCCTAATCATTATGTTTTTATACGCAGATAGAAGACAAGAGTGAACCGCAATATCTAAGCTATGTAGAATATGTTCTAAGATACTTATAAATCGCACTGTGGCTAATAGGAACTTGACAGTGCCCACCTTGTTTTGTGCACTGCCTGCCCACTGCCCTTTTCTCTGGGGCTCTGCCCTTATGCAACTCCTGCTTTCCATAACACCCTAATCTATTCCCTTCCCTTGCTTGCTGTGGCTAATGATGATAGACCAAGGATGGACCTCTGATGGAGGAGTATGGCTCCAGATAGGCATGTCAGTGACATGTCTTGGCACATCCCTAAGAAAAGCTAGGTTGAGCCAGTCTGATTCCTTTCTCCACAATTCTGTGATTGAGCACTGAGGTACCCTTGTTGATTATCAGAAGGTGACCAAATTTAAAGACTATGAGATGGAAAGGAGGGTAAGGTTATATGTGGCCTTGGCAGTTATGTACAACTTAAAGCTATGACAGAACAATGGAGCAAAGAGAAAGCAGCAATACCATGAGAGAGATTCTCTGAGGCTGCCGGTTTTTATGTGTTTCCTGAGCTCTCGTGACTGGCTCTGCAGTTTTCACAGATCCCATGAGACCTCTTTATGTCCCTCCAGCAAATTTCTCTTATTCTCGACTTCCCACTAGTATGAGAGCATTTCTGTTCCTTGCAGCCAGTTGGGGTGCAGAGGGTTCAGGTTCCACATGTGAGTAGGAAGTAATGTTTTCTGCTTATGAGTAAAAAACACTGCGTATAACAGAATTAAAATAAAACTGAAAAAGTGGTCAGTGAGGTAAATTTTAATTATCTATATTCAAAATCTTGGGAGTGAAGGGGTGGTGGAAATAAAGGACTAGACAATTATTTCTAGGTTCTAGTTGACTGACAATGTCTCTGCACACATGGTGATTACTTTCTAATAGGGTAGACATGATCAACAAGTAAGTATAAATAAACATGGAAACACAGTAGTTATAGACTGAGAGGACTTCTATGAAGGAAATAAACAAGGAGTAAAATTGGGAGATCTTTTGGAGGTTTGGTGAAGTGTGTCCCTTAGCACCAAATGATTTTGCTGCCAGTGGTAACTGCCAATGATCTCTGAGTAAAAAATTCCCACGTGACCTTGATCCATTTCCTTCCTTTGTCTTGGCCAATAATGATGGACCAGGCATGGATCTCTGATGGAGAAGTGTGGCCCAAGACAGGCATAGATACAGGTATGGATATATACTGGATCAACATATACTCCAAATAGATATAGACCACTCCTAACAAGACATAAAGCTTTTCTGCCTTTTATCTTCAAAGATGACACCAAAAACCATCAATATATTATGGAAGTGTTTTTTTCTCTCTATTTGGAATGGATTTGGATGTTGGATAATGGAACAACAGTGTAATGAGCCTACCTTCTACCAGGGAATGTGTAAGATCTCTTCCACAATTCCCTGACTTAGTGGACAAAGCCATCCACTCTCAGCTTGTAATCATTGGCATTTGTGTATGCAGTGACTGCCTGGGATTCAGGCTTCTGTCTGGAACTGGGAGAGAGTGTTTCTCTCTGGACTAAAGGGTGCTTGAATCTGCTGCCTGTTTCTTATAGCATCAAGTTCTAGACTTTTAATGAGCAACCCATATGTAAATTATTAGTATAAAAGAGGAATTAGCTATCATTACCCAATTGCTTTTTTTCTTTTTATAAATGATTTGCTATTCAGTTTTAAGCTTTCCAACTATTTTGATGGAGATCCAAGTTGGAGAAAAGAAGTGATTTTTTGTTCTCATTATCATTTCCTGTTAAAACTGCATAGTTAATTTTCAGAGATAGATATCCCCTTGAGTACTCATGATAGGAAGTAGAGAGATTGCTGTTCTATGCCTTCAAGATCACTAAATACCCGGAATAAACCTCCTACAGTGTACCAGACTCAGGATTGTGAAAGCTATAAGGGATCTAGAGCATTGGAGAGGGAATGCACACAAGGTTGCAATTATGAAGCAACAGAACTTATTGAGCATGAAAAATTCTGTCACTAAATAGACAAACAGTCATCTTGAGTCCTTCCCAGGATGCCTGACAAGCGATCTCAGCAGGAAGTTTTTCTTCTTCAGGTTTCTAGTTAAAAAAAACAAAAAGACAAATACAAGCACACTGACAAATAAGCCTTTGGATGGAGAAGTGAGGCCAGGAGCACCATGAGCTACTTCTCCAGAAGGTGAGTGCTGACTGATTAGGGTGTTTCTCCAGGGGTGCTGACCCTCACCTCCAAACGGGTCCTTTGGTGATGATCTTTACAGTTCTTCTTTACCCTTCACTTTTCTTTCAAAGGCACTTAAGTACCATGATAAAGAAATGTAATCACCGCCACTCCCATTGTCCTTCACAAGGGGTATGTCATGAAATAATTACTTTAGGCAAAGTGGTGATGGGACTCCTTCCTCACAGTCCCATTTTATCCCAGTAAGAAGATCTATACGTACTTCCTTTCAAAGAGTTAGGCTTAGACAAAGTATTGCATTTTTTTTCTAATGAGCTCAGTATTCTCTGATGTTCGTCATACTTTTTTCAACAAATACTGATCCAGAGCCTACTTTGTGCCAGAAACCACTGGAGATGCAGCAGTAAACAAGACAGACAAGGTCTTTGCTCACATGAGATTACATTCTAGTAAGGATGACAGATCATCAGGTAGATACAAATAAAGAGGGTAATTATAGACTGGGATAATTACCAGGAAAGAAATAAAGAGTGGAATTAGGGTTTCTTGAAAGTTTATCCAGTTAGTGCTAAGGGCCATTCCCTCCTCACACCAAACCTCCAACATTTCTCCTTAGGCTTTGAAGTGCACAACTGACTTTATTTTTCAGTTTTAGATACATAGCTATGAATTACAACTTCAAGCCCCTCTGTCCTTTCCAAACAAATTCTTATCCCTAAGTCTCTCCTATATAGACATTTTAGAACTGCCAATGAACCCAGTATTAAGCAATTTCTTTGGCAGCAAAGACACAAGACAGAAATTCTACATTATCAAAGTCGGGAACCCAAAAAGGACGAATAGCTGTGTGGCAGTTATTTGCATACACGTCTGTCTTCCCTACTAGACTGTGAACTCCTTGAAGGTAGACACTAACCTGGGGTTTTTTGTCTCCTATGATGCTTAACATCATGCCATGCACATAGTAGGAACTCAGTATATTAGTCATTGAATTCAGTTGAATTAGCAAAAACCACAGGCTCTTGCCCAAGGTATTAGCGAATGCATATTTGAAGAAAATTAACTGACAATTAAGAAAAAAACGTCAGTATTCACATAGATTTTGGCTGAGCAGATACATTTTCTTACTGGTGAACATAAGGCTTTTCAGACCAATGAATCTGGTATCCTACAAGCCCCTGCCAACAAGGCATGGCAGGGATGGAGGAAAAGGAGTGTGGGCTTAATGCAGACTTTGGCGAATGGTTGGCACTTGAATCTCTCCTGCCAGAGTCATAAGCTCTTGGTCTGCGTGGCAGGAGGTATGAGAGAGGGAAACTGAGAGGTCCTAGAATAAGACCTCTCTATGGAGGTACTGAGGCTGTTTCCGGTCTGCCTTGAAGTTTGTGAGAAGGCTACACTGCCTACCCTTGTTGAATGATTTCAGGCTTCTTTACTGAGCACTCTCTTCAAGGACCTGGTTCAAATGATCTCTTTATTGAGACCTTACAATGTGCAAGTCCTATATGTAGAGCTGGGGATACAAAGATGGACAATCAAGATCCTTGCCCTCTGGTGCCCACGATTCTCATCTAAGAGGCAGAACTTAATCTGTAACCAGCAAAGAAAAGCCGACTCTGATATTCTCTCTGCCCTGAGAGTTGACTTTTGTGTGTGCACATGTGCATGTGTACATACACACAGATGTGCACACACAGACACACACACACACACATTTGTACTTTCCCACATGGGATAAATCAGAGTAATGCCTCAGGCCCCATGTTTTGGCAGTGGGACTTGGGGATGGTTCCAGGCTATGGCAGCGTGTGGGTTACAAGGCAAGGACCAGAAGAGGCAACTAATATGGAAGAGAGATGTGGTTTTACTAGCTGGCCTGGGTTTTATGAACCTAAATCCTTCCATGAGGTAAATTCCTGTGAAATGAACAGCAGAAATATACAATTTGTTCTGTCATTCATTTGTTCATTTATTCAAGAAATGAATGTTGGGTATCTATCTACTCCGTGCTAGGGACTAGGGATGTCACAGAAGGAGAAAAAAGAAAGACAAAATCTACAGGGGAAACAGACATCATATAGTTCCACAAATGTAAAGTTGCAACTGTGACAGAGGCTAAGCTATTTGGTGCTGTGAGATATTATAATAGCAGTATTTAACTTGTCAGGGAGGGCTTTCCTTAACTTACTTGGTTTTGCTCATGTAATGATTTTTGGGGTCTAGGGTAGGGAGAGTGGGCTTGCCCTCCACTTCGTGTTTTCCAAGGTCGATCTTTGCATCAGTATGTGAATGTTTGCACGTCATTTAAATAGACTGGGCCTAACTTTTTATGTCTTTTCTTCACTTTTCATGTCTTTTCTTCACTTTTCATTTTATTTATTTATTTATTTGCACACTATTAGAACTATTTTTAACGTAACCACGTTTACTCATCATCTTCAGGAGACTGTGGGAATTGCATCGAAAATGCAATTTCTTCAGTCACTCTCTGGACATGGCAGGATGTTTCCAATGAGCTGGAAAACCAGAGCTGAGTGATGTATCACAAAACTTAGCTTTTATGTTGAATGGTCCTATTTTGAATTGTGTTATATTAAAATAGAATGCACTGGAGGCAACGTGGCATGTGGAAAGAGCAAGGATTTCGAGTCCAAGAGGCTCTACACTCATCCATGGGGGGCCTTGGGTAAAGTATGTATCTTCTCTGAGCCTCAATGACTCCATCTGCAAGATGGGGATTATAACAGGTACCTTGACGTTTTGTGTGAGGTTTAAGACAAACACAGTATTTGAAGGCTCTAGGACAGTGCCTTGCATTAGTTGGGGCTCAATAAATGTTTTGTTTTCTTCCATACATTCTGATTCTTGGGCCTCTTTAGCATAGGTCTATACGGAGACACCCTGCTGATTGCAAAGAGGGCTTCCTCTACCCTAGAAAGGAAGACGGAGGGGAAAATTCTAAAGGGATTCCCATCTCGACCTAGAGAAAGGGAGGTTCCCGTACCCCCGCTTATAACAAGATTCCATAGAAGAGGGGATGGAAGATGAATGCACATTAAAATGACTCAAAACACGAGCAGACTCTGCAAGTGTTATGCACAGATGAGTTAATTGTTGTGCCTTAAATATATTTCCTGAAGAACAGAAGCCTGATCACAGCACACATCGTTATGTATTTTAGACAAACAGCACTTTGAATCAAATTATAGTACATGCATAAAATATTAAAATAAGACATTTATAACAAATCTTTCTAACTTAGTGCTCGGCTCTAAAATAGATTTATATGCGGATAAGCAATAGGTGCGATAAATGTGGTACAGATACCACAATTTAAATTGCAAATCAACGGAGCATCATGGGAAAAAGGAATGCAGACTTGAAGTACTGAGGGAAAAGATCCAGCTATGCAATATTTTTAGGTCTTCTGCCTGATTTCGTCTTGCAGTGTCTGTATCTGGACTCCATGTTTGATAAATTCCAATATCTGCTCTCTAATATAGTTTCTTTACACTCCCAATTTAAATGATCTAATTAAAACCTTCATTTTTTGTTCCTTTTGTTTATTATTGAATTGTTGCCAATATGCAGTTCCCCAGAGTCTTCATGTTATTTTAGTTAGTTGGGAGATTTTAGAAGAACGTTATTGTTTCTCAGTTAACAAAATAGGCAAATGAAATGGGGAACAATCTCCTTGCACGTGCTGGAGGGCTGCCTACTTTGCCAGATCACCTTGCCCTCTTTTCCTCCCCTGTGGTTTGTTGGACGATGTGTGGTGAATGTGTCGACAACTTGTCTCCAAGAATGATCCCTGCCCGGGAATATTAAACTTGTTTCATTTATTTTGAAGAACTTTGGGGCTATCGAATTGAATGTCTACAGAGCTGAATGTTTCTAGGCTGGCCGGGCTGCTAGAATTCAGGATTCTCCTCCATATCAGAGTCCCCCGGAAGAACTCTAAGGGATGAAGTTGTGCCCTTGGACTCTCATGTCCAAACGCACAACTCTCATATCCAGTCCATGTTAGGGAAGAAGATCCTTTGCTCTGAGCATCACTGGATGTAGGTGAAGAGCTACAGCTTGCCCAGCAACTATTTTCAAGGCTGGAGGCCTGTGAAGGGAGGGCAGGAGGAGCAATCACAAAGGATTAGTGACAGTATTTCTGAGTGCTGATAACTAAAGAGATCTTTTTTAGCCAAAATTTTACATACAGCTACAGAATTGAAACATCTCTCCTCAGCAAGGTGTAGAGTCGTTTTACTTGAAAACCTTTCTTCTTTGCCTGATCTGTATGCTGGAAATTTCTCTTCTCATTGAATATCTGCAATATTAGCTTTCCTTCACAGAGAAAGTCTGTATGGCCATATTTCATTTTCTTGTAATGTATTGTATCGAGTTTTTAATGCTTAGGTTTCTGGTGCAATTAATTCACCTACCTCTTTCTCATTCTGCTTACTATAATTGTTTTTAATATGTTTTTGGAAGCTGTTGCATTGAAAATAATAAAGGAAGAAATAAATGCCTTCATATCCAAGATTTCAGGTGGTAAGATTCGACCATAGTTTCATGTCAGGTGACCATACCAGAAGAGAAAGAAAGGCCTGTATTCCTGCTATAAACTTGCATCCACAAAAATGTATCTGTCACTGCTTGCCTCTGTGTAGGTCAGTACAATTAGGACAGCTCTTAGAGAGGAAGAAATTAAATATATGAATTAAATACACATATACAGATTGTTCCTGGAACTAAGGTACCAGTATGGATTCCCAATAGCCTATTTCAATATGAGCCAAGTGCAACCTCAAAAGAGAAATGTAAAGCGTTAGATGTGCCATCCATTACAGTAGCCACAGACCACATGTGGCTATTGAGCACTTGAAATGTAGCTGGTCTTAGTTGAGAAGAACTGTAAATTTAAAATACATGCCAGATGTTGAAGGCAATACAAAAAAAGTAAAATATCTCAATAATTTTTATAATGATGAATTACCAAAATGATAATATTTTGGATATATTGGATTAAATAAAATATATTATTAAAATTAATTTCATGTTTCTTTTTCTTTAAAATGTGGCTACCAGAAAATTTAAAATTATATATGTGGCTCCCCTTATATTTCTATTGGACAGTGCTGAGCAAGATTGATGTAAGTTAATATTGTAACTAATTGGCTTAAAAGACTTTGGTATCAGGCAACTCACTTTGTTCTTTATAGCACGCCTGAAATTCATTGTAAATGGAGTCCTATTTTAAGTGTGCCAGGAGATCTTTCTGGTTAAAGTAACCCCATGGTGAGAACTGCCATCTTATGAGTAATCACTCCCTAATATACCTGTTTCATAGCTTTGGATTTTAATAGGGTTTTCCTAAAGCAGAGTTCACCAATTTTATCATTTGATTTCCAACGTGGCCATTATTTATCTCTGTGTGAAGGCTCTCTGGCCTCTCCTGAGATACATTTTTTTGTTTGTCCATCTTTCACAATCACCCCTTCTTAGAAGGGAAGTGTGGTTTAGTTGTATGTGCCTGGACTCTGAAGGTAGAACGCCTGGGCTCAGCACAGCACTTACTAGTGACCTTTGGCACATCCATCTCTCTTAGTTGAAGTTTCCTCATCTGTGAAATGGAACAATAACCAACCCATGGCTCACAGAACAGTAAAGAGCATTCTATGAGATGATTCCTCTACCGGGTGTATGGACTCAGTGAAGTGAGTCCCCATTCACTTCCTTTTTTTTTATGAGCGCCTTGGGGCCCAACTTTCTAGGACACTGAGTCTATATTGCTGATCACTGAGTTTTTGTCTCAAGGGAAGGCCATTGTTGTGAGTGTTATGTACCTGTTTGAAGCACTGAGATGCTCATGACACTTGTGAAGAGAATTGCACATCAGATTTTGGCCTGTGTCTTTGCTTGGCTCTTCCTGCCCAAATTTCCCTCCTTCCCCATCGTTTCTTTTCCTCATTGTCTTGTCCATCTTACAATGTCCACACGAAGTGCCATTTTGTTTATCAAGCCTTTTTTGACTTCTCCAGACAGCACTAATTTATCAACTTTACACATTTTATTGCCAATGCAAGCAAATTTAAATCAAGTAGCAAATATTCATCTGGTGTTTCAAATTCCAATGCTTACTATCAGGTGATTTCAAGCCCATTCATTTGGTTTCATCCACTGAACTGTAAGTGTTTTGAAGGCAGTGACCATGCTTCGTACCCATTTCACAACTCCCATACCTCTTGCTCAAAAAATACTTACTGATTGATGATTGACTAGGGCTTGACTAATAGAAAATACTTTAATGCAAGAGTGATTATTCATGATAGGGAGTTACTCATCAAGAAATACCATATACCGTCCTTACAGATATATGTGGTAAATAATTAGTATACATGTCAAAATTTAAGAAGATTATCATCATGTAAAAATCTCTCTTATTTAACTGCTGAGTTCTAGGAATACCTGAGTTAGTAAAAAGATGACTTAAATAAGTTTCTGATTCTAGATCCTTTTGAGAGAGAGAGAGAGAGATATACATATATATGCAGACAGATTTGTTAAGATCACTAAGAAGCACAGTTTCTATTTGTAGTCTTTTCTCAATAAGGCAGTGGGACATTGGTGCTTTCAAATGAGCTTAGAGATGTTGACTATGACATTCATGTCATTAAAAATAGTTAGCTGTTCTTGGCTACATTCACAAAGAAGTTCCCTAATGCTTCCTTTAATTGGCAGGATCTACATGTGGTATCTATTTGGCACTTGTACTCTGCACTGATCGGCTGGAGCTGTGTATGTGTCTGCGTACATTCTCTGTAGGTGACACTACACCCTAATTAGACAATTGATGCATTGTACTAGGACATACTGTACGCAGACAATGCCTCGCCTACCACTCCCCCCTCTTTTTTTTTTAAACCCTGAAATATGGTTGATATGGTCCATTGCAAAATGAACCTATATTGGAAATGGTAAAATTGTAATGTAAAATATACTGGGGTCAGTGGGGTGTGCTGTTTTTTGCATATATTTTTTCTCCCCTGACCCATGCCATTCCCCTGCATACAGGGAAAAAAGCTTCATCTCACACAGAAATGTGATGTCCTTTACTGCCAGAGGCTGTTGCTGTTTTAAATGAGGAAAAAGCACAATGCATGAAGAAGGAAAATTAAAGCATATTCATTTTGGAAATTAGATATGGTGTCAGGAGACTCTCAGAAAATAGCCCCGTTTGAATGGAGCCCCACACTACAAGACAGTTCACTGAACTTTTGACCACTATTTATGCTATGGAAGCTTTTGAAATAAGGAAGAGAGCAAAACATTTTATAGCTACTTGATAGCCGAGTTCATTTTTCTTTCTTTCTTTTTTTCCCACCAGGCATTTGTCTATCCCTTTGGTGTATATAAGTTATGCAAACACCATGTAGCTTATTGGCAGGCCTTTGTGTTAATGTTTCCAGGTTGGTTCCAAAACACACAGCTACTGGATGAGAGAGTCTCCCGGCCAATGTGGTGACCTTCCTTACCCTCCACGGTGCAATCAGCCATCTGCCTGTGGCTGGTCTGGAATGGCCAGCCCCAGCCCAGGTCATGGAAGTCTTGAGAGTGACAGTGACCTCTTTAGAGGTCATGCTGCAAATGCAAAGAGAATATACCTTTCACAGTTCCCAGGAATTCCTAATGCAAAATTGAACAGGGATGGCAGAGAGGTGATGGAAAAGGCACTCTGTCTAATTTCTCCCTTTCTATTATTTGGAAGAACAGTTCTCAATTTGTGATCATCCCTGTTCTGCTTCATTGCTTCCCTCCTGCAGAGCACATCACACCGGCCAGGTTAAGTGGGATTCAACGGCCCTCCAGGAAGGGTGGCCTAGATTTTTGATTCAACACTGACTAAGGAAGCACCTGCACAAATGAGGCAAGGGAAGAGTTAATCATGAGTGGAGGGTGGGGTCAATTAGAGGTGGAAAAAGAAATCCAATTTGTATTGGTATTAATGAAAAATATGCTTTAACTTTTATACAGATATGAAACATGGAGTTAAATATTACAAATTATAGGTTGTGAGTCTATGTCAGCTTTATTATTGTTATTACTATTAACGCAATGATATCAAACCTAAGGGGTCACTGTGTTTGTTTAATTTATTTTCTGGGAAAGCTTAACATTTCATTTCCAAGTGAGGACCTTTTATTTGGCCTCTTGGTGACTTGCCCACACTGGCACAAATTAGGCCCCGCCTCTCTCGGGATCTGTGTGCTCCTTAGCGTTCTTTCTCTTTGATCATTAGCAGTCTAAATTCTCACAGCTTTACCCTCCATTCCACTCCTCAGTCAACCATGGGTCTCACTTTCATTAGGAGATGATACAATACCGAGGTTTTAATGGTGACTTGAGGTGGGGTGAGGACAGGGGATGCTGAGAAAAGCCTTAACAATGAAATCACTTTGTGCCACAAGATGCTGAAATGTGTTTGAGTGCTGACCTTCTGTGAGTGTGCTTGGCTTGGGAAATAGGGACAATCTGTCCCCATACATGACTGTGAGCTCTTTACAGACTCACATTAGGAAAAACTTCAACATGGGGACATGTTGCTATTTTCTTCTGCCTTGTGCTCTGTGGTTTTTAACTTCAGAGAGAGAGAGAGAAAGAGGGAGGGAGAAAGAGACCATGTCTCTCCTCCCCCACTCCCAGCATTATTCATTAGGAGAGGATTTTTTTCCTCCTTTGGATGGGAAACTTCTCTCCTCTCACTAGCCAGTAACAACCCTTCTGTTCATCCTTATGTCAAACCTTCACAACTGCACTAATATGATCTCTGACAATTGGAAAGGAGCTGGGAGAGTGCTGTAAGGGCCACTCTGAAGTCAGGAGACAGCGCAGCGTCTTCTCAGGGCAAGAACTCCTCCTGACCATCTACTTTCTGCCAGGACTGGGAGGGTGAGATCTGTGTGCGGACCTCAGGCCACAGGCTGAGAGAAACCTGAGAAGTGTGCTTTAATCAAAATCTTCTTGGCCTCAGAATCTACCCTCCTTTGTTTCCTGTTCTCCCTGAGGCTTCTTGGCACTGCCAGCAGCCATGTAGCTTTTGCTCTGATTTTGTGGGAGGAAAGTCCTAGCGAGCCCCTGGGGGACTGCTTTGTGCTCCATGCCCGTACTACCGACCTACCTCCAATCTATGGCCCGATGAATGGAACTGAGATAGGATGAGGGGGATGGAAGGGGGGTGAGGTCATGCTGGTCACTGTTGGCAAAAATCAGGCACCAGAAAGGGTGACATCAGGTAAGTACTTTACAGTTTAGAGCTGGAGGTGGGGGGATGTAAGGGATCAAGCTTGGAAAATTCTCAAGCCATGCCAGCCTGCTTCACCCTCACCTCCCTTCCTCCGAGGACTTTGTGGAGGTGGACCTGTGGACTCAGATGCCCTGCGTTTGTCTGTCACCCCTGCCTTGGCAGCGGATTATCCCTACAGTTGTCACACCATTTGTGATGGCCCGTAGTTCCCCTGCCATTGTGGTGGCTGATAGGGACTGGGCATTTTACATGATGAAGAAAAGAGGAGACAGTAATCAAATCCAGCAATATTAGCCATAATGATATTTTTTTTCTCTCTTTTTAAGTCCTGTAGAAGAGAATGAGGAGACAGGCCTGGGCAGGATTTCCGCTTTGCTTAGTTACAAATGGACATATTATAGCAAATATTAATGATTTCATTAGTTCAGGAATTGCAAGTCTGACTCAAGTCTGAATATCAAGTTATGATGACCAGGCTTTAAATGCAAATCCATCTCAAATGAAAAATCCTCGCAGGTGGTGTTGGTAACATCCTCATTGCATATTGGGCAGGGCAGATGATGGTGAAGTATTTTCTGGGTCACAAGTGGCTTTGCTGGTAGTTCCAGAGTATTTCTGTTATTCTTATGTAGTCTATGAAATGTGAAATTTTTTTTATAGTTTTGCTGTTCCTTTCTTTATAAAATTGAATTTTGGATAAAGGTTTCATGACATAGTAGACTGGGGAGGCAACTTGATGGAACAAAGGAGGGGGCAAACTTGGGTTCAAATTTCAGCTCTGCCACCTCGCTGACTGCAAGGCCTTGGATAGCTCACACTCTTCTGGTCTCAGTTATCTCATAAATAAAATGGGATAATAATCTCTACCGTGCTGCATTGTTGCGAGGATTGAGAGTAGTTCTTGCACAATATTTACTCAATAAAAAAATAGATTTTTTATCATTATTATTGCAGTAAGAGATCTCAGAGCTGGAAGAGGCTTTTAAGATTCATTTGCTCAAACTTCCCCCATCTTACAGAAAAAGAAACTGAGTATAAGAGGAGCTAAGCAACTTGGTAAGCAACATGCAAAATGGTCTCAGAGCATGGCGTGGTCCACATTCTCTTGATGCCCAGACTGGTGGTCTTAATCCATTTGGGCTGCTATAACAAAAATACTGTAGACTAGGGGGATTAAACAACAAATATTTATTTCTCACAGTTCTGGAGGCTAGGAAGTCCAAGATCAAGGTGCTGGCAGATTTGGCAGCTGGTAAGAAGCTTTCTTCCTGCTTCAGAGATAGCTGACTTCTTGCTGTGTCCTCACATGGCAGAAGCAGCGAGGGAGCTCTCTGCGGCCTCTTTGATAAGGGCGCTAATCCCGTCGTGAGAGCTTCACCCTCATAACCTAATCACTTCCCAAAGGCCCCACCTCCAAATATCATCACATTGGGGATTAGGTTACAACACATGAATTCTGGGGGGACACAAATGTTCAGTCCATAGCATGGACTTACTTCTTCCTTATCATTTCTCAGGTCAAGCCTTTCATGTTGTTGAAGATGAGTGCTAAATAAGAGTTTTTCTGAAGTGTTTTAATTTTCTTTTCCCCATTGGGTTTTTCCTAATCAATTCTTTCTTGAACCTTGCATATCACTTGCTTCTCTGATATCGCTGTTCTTATCGGTTTTACCTTCTGATTCTCTTGAGCTGGAATACTTTATTGTCCACTGATTCTTTGCCGTCTCAGCCTTGTTTTCCCCAAAAGAGTAGAATACCTAAGCAAAGGGACCATGCAACACATTTTATCTACCTTTGTGGTTCCCAGACTTTTGCTTTCACTGATCAGTAAAAACTTTTCTTTCCGTCTTTCTTCCTTCCTTCCTTCCTTCTTTCCCTCTTTCCTATTTTCTTCTTCTTAGTAAGGAATGGATACAAGTTGGTCAATATTTAGTTTGCCGAGAGCTTTAAAAAGGCTCCTTTTATCTAGTGACATCTTTACAAATAAAAAAGATCTTTGAATATCATTAAAAAAATAGAAATAACATAATATTAGACTTAAGGAGAGCTTTCCTCAAGAAATAGCAGAAGGGCATGAGCATTGTCCATGTGGATCACTTAAAATTTTGTTACAGATCAGCAGAGGCCCATAAATTAGTAAATGGTAGCCATTAATTTAAGGGACAGGAGTTGGTTTGCAATGTAAATCGGACAACCGTAACCCATCAGAAACCTAGAATGGGGACAGCAATGTCGAACTGATATCACAGCGCTTCTATAAGGTTCAAATAAAATGACATGGAAAAATGCTTTAAACATTCTATCTTTCTGTGTAAATATAATGGGTTATAATTGTATTATCAGTAAGCACTTATAGAACACCTAATTTTATATATATTTAATTATATTATTTATAATATTGTATGTTATTATTATTATCTATCTAATTATATATACCAGTATACAAGAGCTCTGTAGGACAATCATATTTCAGTAATGGGAAAAACAATGGAAGTGACAATAATCCTGACTTCCAGTCATAGTCTCGTGAGCACAAAGGACTTCGGGAGTACTGAGGAAAAAATTATGGTGGCCCTTTCCTGACAGAGTTCACATGAATACTACCACCATCCCACCATCTGCACTGTCTCTAGTCCCAAATTACTTAGCCCTAATGCTGGACATCCATTCACAGAGAACTTTTGATCAACCGATTGTCTGAAATATGTTAGGTAGCTCCCTAGAATGGGATCTTGCTGGCGAGGCAGCGATGCTAGAAACTGAGTAATATGGAGCTGTGTAGAATGATTAAAAAGCAAAAAAACCCAAAAGTACCTCTCATTCACTGTTACCATATGCCTGATTCCTGAACAAACATTGAGCCATGTTCTTCCCTAGCCCACAGATGGCTGAGTGTGCGACAATCGTGGGAGCACACACGTTTCAGGCCACTACAGCTGGGTAAACCTCCCTGTAGAGCCATTATTGCAGATGAGAAAACTAAGGTTCATAGAAGCTAAAAAACTTGCCCAATAATGAATGGCAGATAACTGGTAAGGCCCAAGTTTTGGAACAAATCTCTCTGACTCCCAAACTCATGGTCTGTCCAACAAACATACAATCATGTATGTATGAAAGTTATGTGTCTTAATGAGTGGAACAAGTAAGGGTCATATGGAAATAATGAACTTCTGCTTTTTCTCTGCACCTCCAAATGGCTTGCCTTTCATTTTTCCCTTGACTAGTTCTCTAACTCTAGTCACAGTTGAATTGCTTTTTCCAAGGTCCAGAGACAGATATTAATTTGAGGGGCAATTAGTTCAGGTGTTGTGTGGGGCCCAACTAACCTATGCTTTCTCAGATTTCAGACAAGTCAGTTACCCAATTATTTCTGAGAGTAATTACTGTGTTTTCACTCTAGTCCATTTCCACTCTTTGGCCCATTGTTTACCTCAGAGAGGAGCAAAGAATGAATTCAAGTTATAGTCTGACATTACAATGAGATTGCCAATAGAAATCAATGACTTGTCCCATGACAAGCCATGGTTTATGAGGCAGCCTAACGGTGTCTTTATATCTTTGCCTACCTCATTGTACTGCCGTTCAAGCGGATGATACAATTTTCCTGTTGTAAAGAGGCTATAGTCAGGGCAAAGGAGGTCTAACTGAGTTGAATAAAACTGGAAGTGGTAGTACAGAAGCCTTATAGAGAAAAGGATAGTACAAATAAGATATTCCAATAAGAGTAGACTGGGTTATCTATTAAGGTTGATATGTCCACATTTATTGACCTTAGAAAGAGAATATAGACAGAGCAGAGAGAGGTCAAAGAACTCACCTTTTCATCGGCAGGAACCTAGATCTCAGTGGAATTGAAAAGAGTTATACTTAATGTAATGAAATAGCATTTCATCAATTTTGTACTTATGAGAACTTCTGCTTTTTTGGGTAAAGTGGCTGAAAAATACATCCTTCTCCAAACAAAGCAGCAAAGCCATAATGGAGACCATGGAGTCACAGAAGATAGGCAAAATTCTAACGCCGTACTGTCTGATATGGTAGCCACCAGCCACATGTGGCTATTGATTTCTTGAAATGTGTAGTTTGAAATGAGACGTGCTTTAGTTGTAAAATACATACCAACTTTTGAAGACATAAAGAAAATAATGAAAAATATTTCATTAATAATTTTTATATTGCTCGCATGTTGAAATGACAATATTTTGGATGTATTGGTTTAAATAAAATATTAAATTAATTTCACTTGTTTATACTTTTTAAAATGTAGCTACTATGTAAAATTACACATGTGGCTTGCATTATATTTTGAGTGGACAGCAGTGATCTAGTGCAATGCCTAAATGATATCATCTGAGAGTCAAATTTCAAAAATTTGGCCTCATTTAGATGAGTGTCAATATGCATTTTCCTCATGTGGGATATGGATTTGCATCCACTATTGTGATGTGCATCTACACACACATCCATATTCATGCATGTGCGAAGAATCCCTCACCTTTGGATGAGAGAAATCATCCCAATAAATCCAAAGTTATTGTTTTCGCACGTAGAAATGATGTTTTCATGCATCTCTTTGTTTCAATAAAACGCTCAACCCCAAACAGTACGATTTGGAATAAGCTACTGGAACAATTTATTCTTTCCTCTCCACAGATTAGAGAGGTGGTACTTGGAGCAGCTTGTTAAAGAGAAGAGCTTGGCCCTTGCCCTTGCTCTGTGTTTAATGATCCTCTCTTCCTGTGCCACCTCTCTAATCTGCAGAGAGATAGGTACAAATTGTATCTATAATGTTATATTACTTAACAGTATAATGTATGATAAATCATAGAATTGCATCCTTACCTTGTAATTGGTGAGATGTGTTGCATGAGAGATCCCCTAATTCAATAGAGAATGGTTGCTCTTATGCATAACTGCCTCTCTGGATCAAACCAATTCAGCCCACAAGTGATGAGGGGAGAGTTAAAGCTTTTTTAATTAAAAAAAGCAAAAATATGACTTAGAATGGCTTTATAAGCCCCTGGATTCAAATGACTGCTTAATAATCCTCTATTTGAATGGAGCCTCTTTTTTCCCTTTTTCTGTAGGCGGTGGGAATGGACCATCTGTAGGAGATGGGTACCTGCTAGGACAGACATCAGGTGAATTCACGTTCTCTTATATGGTAATCATCACTTTTGATACGTTGCTCTTAGCCAGGTGTGTTTATTATTTTTGAAAATGATTGTCTTCCTATTCTCACCCCCACACATATGTTTTATGCTCAGCACTTTTTGCTTTTGTTTTAAATCCATTCCTTTTACCTTTTACACAGCTCACTCCCAGATTCCTCAGAGTTCTTTCATTGTATTTTGTTTTCTTTTCTTATTTCCTTAAACTGCTGGGCTTGTTTTATTTTTTAGCACTGCGCATTTTGGTGAGCTCTTTCCTTAACTCCTAACCTTCTTAACTTCCCAGTATTACTGGCAAAACTATAGCATCAGGGCATTTATCACTGAAAGATGGAGTGCAGGGGACTGCATCTCCATTCCTCAGAATGCATGGAGCTTTTGGTGGCAAGCCACATTCATACAGAAATGCGGAGGAACAGTGACATCTAGATCATGATTGTAAACCGTCACACCTGTGTTCCTGACCACCCAAAACCCTCTGACCAACACTGCAGATAATTTGGTCATTGACTGTTCAGAAATTAGTTATGAAGACAACTGAAATAAAATTTGACAGGCAAGTTTAATTAAGTCTGTTACAATTGTTATGACTTATACAAATTAGACTGTTCCAGCTGGATGGGGCTGTAGACATAGCTAATCTTTCAGGAAGAGCTGAGGAAATGGATGAAATAACTAGTACTAGGCTCATTGATGCCTTGAGGGAGATCTGTCTCTAGAACTTGAGTTTCCCAGCCCTCACTCAGCCCTTTTTCCATCCCCTCAGAGTCCATCTCCAGAAGCTTCTCTTGAGGAGCTGAATTCTATGACTCGTTGTTTGAAAATATGCAATAAGATTTGTCACATACTTGCCACTTACAATTTTCTATTCATCATTAAGCAAATGAGTGAGATTCAATGACCTGATTTTTCATTTCTAAAATTTTCATATGTATTTTCTTAAGAAAGATAAAACAGATTGTGTGGTCTTATCTTAATTCGATCACTTCTCAAGTCTGACTTTCTGAAAAGAGTAGAAGGTCAGCTTTTTGACATGAGTCATTGATTCTGTTCAAACAGACATACGCACATTACCAAAACTGCAGACTGCCACAGCCTACTTGGAAAAGTGGTGGGTTTGAAGGTGGGGTTGCCTGATGGTTTTCGATTGCATCTACATTGCTTTTTCTGCACTCCACTATTTCACATCTTAATAAAGAGAAACAATTCATTTGGTAAATAATCTATAATACAATTTCCAGAGATTACCCTGCCATTTCTCAACTGCCAGATATATTTTATTTTTACTCTGCATGTAACCAAGGAAAACAAGGTTGCAAATGATGCCAGTTTATGCTTTTCAGCTATGAATTGTCAATAGCCCTTGATTTTGTTGTTGTTGTCACTAATTTCTGCAAGTTCAAAAAAAAAGTGTCGTAAAAACAAATTGCTTTTAAACATCCTATCGTTATTCACACAGTATTCTTCTGAGATATAAGAATATATTTGCCATGGTTTTTTAAATCACTTTTGATCACTAATATTCAGGCCCTTAGAAAAGGCTCCTTAGACTCTATTTTTTATTTTCCCCTCAGTTTTTTTTTCCTTCCTTGTATTTTCATGCTGACATTTTTACTATAAAGTTGCATTTTCATCTAGGACAATGGCATCTTGTTTTTAAAGCAAACAAACACGAGACAATTTGTTTTGAAAATATGTGGGTTGATGACAAAGTCATAAGAATTTCAGAGAAATGTCAGCGCTAGCGTCAGGAGAGCCAGTTCTCATGTGTTTCTTATATGAAAATGGAATTTGGTGCCTTATGTACTGACAACCTCCACACGGCGCAGAAATTTCTTTGTTTTTGCTGGGCATTGTCTTCCTCTGTCGCTGTAAGCCCACAGATGGTTTCCAAAGATCAATTCTACTTTGCAGTGAATGTGTCTCTTAACCTTTTCCCTAGAAACTGAAACAGTACACAAGTGAGTCCCACACAAGGGGAAAGTCTAAGATGAACAGCAAGGAAGCAAAGGGTTATATTATAATTCACCTAGAAAAGAGCATTTTCACTAATCAGTACCCATATCATACATTTGTAAAAATGCCTGACAGGTGAAAAATCTTTTTTTTTGACAGTGTACATTTAGTCTTAAATCAATCCAACACAATAGTTCCTTTTTTTGCTTTACACAAACTCTCTTTCACCTTTTGATAAACTGTACCCCTGTGAGCCATAGAATGTTTCAGATTCCTACTGTTTTCTGTGTTGCAGCAATATTTTGAGGGCAATGTAATGCAGATTCATTTGGCAGAATGTTTTCATATGCATATCAGTGCAAAGGTACGATTTAATGATTTTGAGGATTAAAGGCTCTGTCCGAAACTTTGTAATGTGCTGTGAAATACTTGCAGTGCGAATTAGACTCCTGACCCGCTGAGGCCTCTCTGAGGTGTTCTGTTTTAACCGGGTGTATAGAGCACAATAGCGATAAACCTTGAAGCAGATTAAGTAATTTCCCCTTAGTGGTGTGTCTATTGGAGTTTCAAATAACCTGGCATAGGGATTCAAAGTCTTGATACATTTGGATATTCCAGACTGTATTCCCTCTGTGTAAAAAAAATTTCTGGCAGGGCAGCATCATGCACTTTGACCCCCTTGTAAGACTATAAATGGATGCCCTACTGAGCTGAGTGAATGCTAATTATTTTGCAGCTCCTGAATCCTTAAAAATAAAATAAAAGAAAGAAAGAGAAGACAAGATAGCCCATTTACATGCTTAAAATATGCCAAAGATTGTATGAAACAGAAGCTTGAGACATTATGACACTCTCAAATCTCAGGATGCCATGGGGGATTTGATTTACTTTTCTGTTTTACTTGGAGATATTCTTGTTTGGCCTAGGCAATTTTGACTAGAAAAATCTCTGAGGCTTACCTGAGACAACGTTCATGAGCATCAACTGGGCAGCCAGAAAAGTATGTGCAAGGCTCAGAGCTGGGACTTGTAATGGCAGCACCTCTCCACGGGAGCCATCTTGAATTCCACACTTTCCTACAGAAGGAAGTTTTCATTGTTACTTAGTGCCAACACCTTTGTGAGGTAAAGGTCAGATCTACATAATGAAACAAAAGCAGGGGCAAGTCAGGGAGAAGGGGAGTTGTTTAATCCAAGAGACCAACAAACTTTGGAGATTTGATTGTAAATCCAAATGCTTCCCTGGGAATAAGCATCTAATTAGTATGGAAAACCTAAATGTGCCCTTGCTTTTTTGCTCCTTTCTACAAATGACAAGTCCTCTCATTAAACACATTTAAAAAAGCAGAAACTATGGGCTTGAGCAGAACGCTATATGGCTCACTCATTTTTCTACTCTTTTGAAGAAAAGAGCTGTGGGCAATATTGTCACTGCAGGGCGAGAGCACTTGGCAATATCGTGCTGACAGCACATTAAGAAAAATAAACAAGAGTAGTATAGACTGGGAGACCACACCTCTAGGAGCTCCAACCACTCTGTGTTTCCCAGATCAAACCTCAGAGTCTTTGTAGTGGCCAGCCCATTGGAAGGAAACACGGTATGTTGTGTGTGTCGGGGGGAAGGAGTGCTGTGCAGCTAGCAAAGAGGAAATGTACCTGTATGTGTGTGGGCATTGTATGCACAAGTGTAGTTGTGGGGGTGTGCATGTGTGTGAGAGTGTGTGTGTGTGCACATGCATTTGTGTGGGGAGCATGTGTACATACAGATATGTGTGTGTGATGATTGTGGAGGTAGTGTGTGTGTGTATTTAAAAAAATTATATGTCACTACTCATACTTTAATAAAATAACAAACATTCTTTTCCTCCCTCTGCCTCTTCTACAGTCTGACTATCTGCTCTTACTTAGTGCAATTTGTCACCATAAGAAATGATAAAAAGAAGAGCTTACTGCTTCTTAATGGTGATAAGATGAAAATACAATTATTCCCTTGGTGGTTTTGATGGAAGCAACACGAGGCAGAGCACACTTTGGCCTAGGAACCTACTCCTGCTTATTAAGTTGGGGAAATGGGAGCATTTGTTGAGTGAATCTGAGTCAACATGATGTTTAAACAATGTGTCCAACTCCCCTTATTTCCTATGAGTTCCTCATTCTTTGGCCAGCTTCGCGGGTTCACCATCCCAGTGATTCTTTCCCTAGTAAGCTCTTTCCTCCTTCTACCATTTTCCTCTTGGAGTTTTCCAACATGCTCCGCATTTCTTTTTCTTCCTTATATGCATCTCTAATTTACAGATAATGTATTAAAATTCAATATCGCAGAACCTCAGACCTAAGGCTTGGAATCACAGAAACTAAAGTGAAACAGGATCTGAGGATGTTCTAATTCAGTTTCCTTATTTATAGATGAGCATGTTTAGAGCAGATTCCTAGGGGGCAGCCGGCTGTGGGTCTGAGTATCCAAGCAACGTCATAGGGCTGACATAGACATTTCACCAGAAGTTGTGGCAATCTATGTCGTGGCAGTGACTGAAAACAGTGCTGAGGGCATTTCCTTTAGGAGATTAAATGTGGTAACTCAACATTTGTGACAGTGCTTTTGAGCTATAATGTGGTAAATGCCTGGAATGTAAGATGATTCTCTCTTTTTCCTCTTTTATAACTAATAATGTACTAGATGAAAGTTGTGCCATAACTTTTGAGAATATAAAACCTACTGAAACGTCTAAGTGAATATTACAAAGAAGCCCTCTATTGTGTTTCAAAATTCTTTAGTATTTAGTTTCCAGAAAGCTGCTTTGAACATTCTGCCCTTTAGGCAAGAAGGAATCATTCATACAGTTGTGGAGAAAGAGCACTGACAGAGCCTCTACAGGCTCAGATTCCATTCTCACTTGAGATTTTGCCGTATTTATTCACTTGATGACTTAAATGACCGTTAACTATTTAACCTGTCTAAATGGAATGCATGATTTTCTTTCATCCAAAAGTGATTCCCACCTATTGTCTGTTACAGTGAATGGAACCACCAAGTGTTCCCTTGCCCCAACCAGCAATGTGGGAGGCATGTTTCCCTCTTATTTCCTCCTTACCTCCGCCCACTCCCTCACCAGCATCTGTCTGATTTACTCATAAATATCTCTTCTGCTATCCCCATTGCTATTGTCCACATCATCATCTCTCACCTTGTTTTAGTTCTAACTAGTCTCACTTTCTCCAGCCTTGCTCCTTTCTCCTTCAAGTGCTAGCCAGATTGATCTTATAAATTATAAATTCTATTAGCTCACTCCCCTGTTTAATACCCTTAATGACTTAAGAATGCCCTACTGAGGAAGTTCAAAGTTGTTACCTCGATCCATAGGCCTTTCATGACATGGCCTCTGCTGGCTTCTCCAGTCTCATCTCACTTCACAGCCCACACTCCAGTCTTCGTGATCTTATTCTGTTTCTTCAATGCACCATCTTACCTCTCACCTCCAAACTTCTGCACATGCCATATCCTTGGCCTAATACTAATACTAAGCTCTCCTTTCCAGCTCTGTTATCTTCATGTGCTTAAATCCATTTTATCTTTCAAGTCTCAACTTAAACATCCCTTTGTCTGGAAGCCTTCTCTGATTGCCTCCTGTCGGGTTGCTAACATCTCTGTACATCTCCTATTAGAGCACTTATCACAAATCATTAAACAGTCAGTGTCCCCACTATATCATAAGCTCCACAAGATTAGGAAACAAGTAAACATAATTTTTATATCTTCAGGTTTTACTCCAGTGCCTCATATATAGGATCGGCTAAAATAAATGTATATTGAATAAATGAATACATAAATGTCAATGACTTATTATGTGACTTTGAACAAGTCACTCATTTGGGACACTAATATCTTTATGACTAGCACGAGAACATTGAACTAAAATGGCACGAAGGTGGCTTCCAGTTTTAAAGTTGTATGAATTTATAATTGTCTATTGATATACAAGAAATGTAATAGAATTTCAAAATAGTTATGAGTGATACGTTTCTATTTTTGTTTTGAACTTATACATTAAAAACGTTTATAATCCTTGTTCATGCCTATATCAGTACTATCTACCTCATGGTAAATATCTTCCTAATGCAGACAATGAGTGGTCACCATTAATGCCAGAGATCAAGAAGAGTTTACACCCTTACAATTTCAGTTTTTGTGGGCTTTGTGGACATGTGATAGAAACTGCAAGAAATACATTTTTCTTGAAGAATTTAGGTCCAATCTAAAAGAGAGCAAATGGCTCAGAAGCAAATACATATTTATTCTTTATCCAGGTTAATGAAATATTTGCTTGAATGGAATGGACTAAAGACGGGAGCTAGTCAATATTTCTCTCAACTAGGTTGAACCTTTGGAAGTTGAACCATCAATATTTATATGGTAGCTAAGTCTTAAATTTCATTCCTAAATGGGAAAATGTGGTGTATTTCAGTGAGTCTACAGATTATCCATGTGAAGAAGCAGTTGAGCTGAGATAGTGCTGATGACAAAGAGAAGCAACAAGGTATTTGAGTGTAAAATATTCAGAGAAATTTTTTAGCTTCTTATTCTTAGTTTTGGATCATCCAAAAGGTAAGAAATGCACATAATCTACTGTCAGAGATTGGGGGAGCCATAATGCAAATCAACAGAGATAGACTCCACATTTCCTCCCCAGAGAAGCTGAGAAAATGTCGGAGCTTTATACTGAGAGAATGATCCGATTAAATACCAATATGAAGCCAGCATGCTATGTGCCCAAAAAACAAAGCTAGCTACTCACTCTTATCAGTGTCTCTTAGAAGACCCCCTCAAGCTTGACCCTATAGTCATTGTCTTTGCTCTTTCTGATTCAGAAATATGACCAACTTTCCAAGTTTTGTGTCCTTCACTTTTCATTTTTTTTACCCTTTTCTGTCTTGTTACGCTTATGTTCTAACATATCTACACTGTGGTATTGTGGTACTGGAATTAAACATTCTACATCTAGGATTATTTTTCCAATTGACTGCCTTCTGGGACAAGAATGTCTTCCTTAGACCTCCTGCCAATCTGCAGTTGCTAGTAAATGATATACTGGTTTGAAGGTCTGGGTACTTTTAGACGGGGAAAGAAAATCATGAAAGAAAAATGATTTTGATCTGACACTGAAATTCAGACAAAGGATTGGTGGTGTTGTTTGAGTAGACAGTGCATCAACATGACTTTATATTAGATAGAAGTGCCAGCTTACAGCAAGCAGGAGAGGACTCAAGAATAAAATAAAACTAGGCCTACCTCTGCTTATTCAAATACCACCCACAACTTTCTGGGAGAACATATGCAGAGCATATTTGAAAACATTATAAGGCATGCATAAAGTACAATATTAGTCAATTTTATATGCTCAGTTGCGTGAAATCTGTGTGTTTAAAAAATATAATAATTTGCATTTCATGGCTTTTGATAACCTCAGGAGTGCACTTGAAATTCAGCACATGCCCACAGCACCTCCCAGCTCACCCCATTTTTAACTGAAGACCAATGGTTTCTATTAAGGGATCAGGCAGGGCCTCTGACAAGCCAGTCAATAACTATGTGAGGTTACTTCATTAATGCTATAATGGCTGATAGAGTGAGAGGCAAAAAACAGGTTCCTGACAGCAGCAAATGAAAATGATAGAGATTCCTGAAGCAATGCGCCTTTCCTTTGTCATTGTCTTTTGCTTCGCTTATTCAAAATGTGGCATTTATGTATTCAGTCTTGATGAATGTTGCAGGCTTTAAGTACTTTTTCCATCTCTAATGCAGTGCCGATTGCACATTGTTCTCTCTTTCTCTCTCTCTCTCTCCCCCTCTCCCTTTCTCTCTCTCTTTTTTTCCTATAACCTCTGCTGTCAAGGCACTGCAGGCTGAAGGGTTGCAGGCACTGGCTAAATAGCTTTTGTGCTGTAAACGGTGAAGGTGATGGGACAATGCATCATATGTGCTCGCTGGGTCATAGAGCAGAGAGGGTGGTGGGAGCTGGACCCTGGAGCTAAAACAGTGCAAGTCCCCCTGGCCCTGCCACCCTCTTACTGTTATTTGGAAGCCAAGCGGAAATCTCCAAGCAAAGTCAAGTCATCTCTGTGGAGTTCCGACAGGGATGCCATTGGGAGAGGAAAGCTCACTGCAGGTGAATCAAGACAAGTCGCCTGACCAGGGCACTCCAGTTAGCTGCGTTCAGAACCATGCACAAATCTGGCAGGGGTGTGCTGGCGTGAGTGTCTGGCTTCTAGAGGCTGAAGTTCTTTCCAATTTCTAGGTGCCTTAATGGGCACAGGCTGCATTCTGATCCGTGTATTCTGTTTGAAGGGATAAGAAGGAATACAAGATGGCAGGTCTCTGGCATCAATGAGAGGGAGCCTTAGGGCAGCCAGAGTGGGAGGTGCCGGCATTTCCCTGAATTGTTATTAGGTGCCTCCTTTGAGGAGGTTCATAGTCAGGCAAAAGATAGACATGCAAGGAAGCCAGATTTGAGAGCTCCTTGGTGCCCATTCTGATGTGGTTTTGTGTGGCATAACAGGCCAGATTTACTGCAGCCCTTGCACCTTTGGTGGCATGAGAACTGTGAGCCATTTTGGAGGGGAAATGTGACAAATATGTATATTTGAATTTCAATAGCCTTCACCAGGGAATTGATGTGCTTTGTGGGGTGCTTGGCTTCAGCTGGCAGAACATCAGAACAACAACATGGTCAGAGTCAAGGCAGGCAGGAATGAAAAATGCGATGGCCTCAATTCTCTATGGCTTCTCCCCACACAACTTGGGTGGTGGACATAGCCTCAAATTGCCACCATGTGTTTCAAAAACCGACTCAAATCCTTTGTGAAGGAGTCTGTACCCAAATATAAACAAACCGAAACCAACCAATCTGCAATTAAATGCATAATTGTAGTCTTGACGTACAGGTGACTTGCCAGGTCAGAAGCACCTTGGCAGAAAGGACTGACCTTTATTATTCTGTGGCTCTATCACAGAATGCAGTAATGCTCTCCTATCTTTGTTTACTGCAGAGGACCACAGCAGGAGTTTGTCTAATTGAAGATTGAGCTGGCCTGAACTACATGGTATTATGTTCAGGGCAGCCTCAGTCACTTTGGTAATTACAAAATTCTATTTTCATTGTGCCTTTTTCTCATTGATCTTTACCAATTGCTTACATAGTGGGTATTATTCTCTCTTTTTTGTAAACGTTATGGGCTGAATTATGTCCCTCCCTCAGCCCTCCCCCCCCTCCGCCGCCCGCAAGTTCATATGTTGAAATCCTAACTCACGGTATCTCAGAATGTGACTATATTTGGAGATGGGGTCTTTAAAGAGGTAATTAAGATAAAATGAGGTCATTTGGGTGGGCCCTAATGTCCAACATGACAGGTGTCCTTATAAGCAGAGGAAATTGGGACATAGACAGGTATAGACTGGAAACTATCCTCCAGAATTGTGAGAAAATAAATTTCTGTTGTTTAAGCCACCAATCCCCCATCATCTGTCCCCAGTGATCAGCATTTTAAGGAAATGAATGCATTCTCTGTACCCATGTTTTTTATTTTTACTTGTAAGTTAGGGGTCCATAAATAATGTGTAGAATTAAATTGTGTATTTTGAAAAGTTCACATATATAAAAAGTTTCATATTGCTGTGATGTTCTATAATCTGCTTTATTTCACTGTGTTATAGTTTTAACATGTTTTCATAAATATAGAAATAATCCATTCATTTTAACTGCTGTATAGTACTCCACCATGTAAATATAATACCATTCACTTATCCTTTCCCCTACTGAAGGAATTTGGATTATTTCTATTTTTTTTTTTTTTTACCATGATGAACAGTGCTGCCATGAACATTCTTACACATTTTCTGGGGCACTGTGTGAAAGTTCTCTAGGCCATATTCCCAGAAAAGTTATTAACTAGATCATGGCACATATATATTTTCAATTTAACTATATATTGTCAAATTGCTTGCCAAAATAGTTATATCAGCCTCTTTTCCCCATAGCAGAGTATGAACATCCCCATTTTTCCATAATTTACCAATACTTAGCATTCTCGAGATTTGTAATTTTCTCCTAGTCTAATGGGAGTGAATGGTGTCTCACGGTTGTTTGAAGAGTCTTCTTAACCACAATAGCAATGGCCACCATTTATTGAGCCCTTATCAAATGCCAGGTTCTGTACTATTTGTTTTACATCTTATTTAATCTTTATAATAGTCATATAAAGTTGGCATAGTTACTATCACCTGTATTTTGCAGATAAGGGAACTGAAGTTTAGAAAGATTAAGTAACTTGCTTAAGGCCAGACAACTACCAAATGATTCAGCAAGGATTAGAATGTAACTGATCCCAAAGCCTGTTGCATTAGTTTGGGTTTCCTCAAAAGCAGACTCTGATCAAAGGACTTGGATGCATGTAGTTTATTTGGGAGTTGATCCCAGGAAGTGCACATGAGATTATGGGGAGGGTCAGACAAGGCTAGAAGAGTCAATACAGTGTCTGTTAATGAGCAGATTACCACTGTAAGGAATTGGGTTTCCATCTTTCTTGGGTTCCTCTGAGGGTTGGTGCACCTTAGAATTATCTCACCTAGTTACGGGGAACCTGGGGGTATTCATCCTCTGATCCCATTACTCATTGGTTGGGTTTAGGGCTGCTCTGCATAAGGATTGACCAAGCTCCCCCAGACCAGAGAAAGCCCTCAAGTCAGAGAAGTATAGAGATGTAGGTCCTTGAGTACATCCACCACAGCTGCAGAGGAACATAGAGGTGGGCTAAATATATGGAGAATGGCACCAACACCCACTCTGCCTCCAGTTATACTGCCATTTGCTAAAGCAAGAAAAATCGCCCTTCCAGCTTCTCCCTCTCATGACCTGAGGAGAAGCAACTGCACTTTAATATCTGCACTGTGGGGTTGATTTATAATTGATGAGACTTTTCCTACAGAAGTTGATGCATAGTATTGCACTTCACCAAAATTGTCTAACTTGCCATGCAATGGATATTTTTTTGTCACATTTATTCTTTCTTGGTTTTAATTACTTTATATGTGATAACAAGGCTCATCACGTACTTTTGATAAATTGAGGAAACGTCAATTTCCTCACTACCTTCCAGTGAAATATATAAAATAAAATTCATCTCTAACTCTGAAGCGGTTCCTATATTTATAAAGATGATTTTTCATTCTAAAAAGAACTTCAATAAGGTCACAGATATAAAACTGGCCCATAAATAAAAATTTTACCAGAAATCAGACTGGGGACAATGAAAACAAGGCAATATGCTTAAAAGAAATAACACATCACTTAGATTTGTATGTACTTTGAGTTTTCGAGCATTTTCGTGTTATTTCACCAGAACTGCTTAACGAGAAAGTGCTGGAATCTCATTATTCCCTTTTATAGATATAAAAACAAAAGGCTCAGAATGGTAAAAAGACTTTGCCAGGTCACCAGTGAATTGGTGACCATGGCTGAACTTGAGCTCTAGACTGCTGAAACCCAAACCTATTCTTGTGCAACCACATCGGAGTTTTTAAATATGTGGTTCACAAACAACCTGCAACAAAATTGCTGGGTTTACTTTTTAAATGGCCGAGTCCTGGGCCTTGCCTCAGGGGAGAGGTGTCTGATAAAATTGGCTGTATGCCCAAACGCAAAGGTGCAAGACATTTTGATGGGCACATGTTGACACCTGGATGTCATGATGATCATGACATTCTCACCACCCCTGGAGATGATCTGGGGAGCATGCAAACCACCCAGGATCCACTGCCCATGCTCAGGCAGAGTCTTCATACAAGCAGACAGCCCTGCTCTTCACAGCAGAATGTTTTTGTGCCCACCCATAGTGGTCATCATCCTGTCGATGTGAAGAAGCCAAAATTGCTCCAAAAGAAAGAACATATTTGTGGTCATCCTTTCCCTGCCAATAATATCTTTAAACAAAACAGATTTACCCCCAGACGTACAGACAGGCTGATTCATGCAATCTGGATAACCTTCTACTTTTTTTCTCTCTCTTTAAAAAATTAACAAATGAGTCCCCAAAGCATAACTGCAATATAAAGAATGACTTATTGTGGCATTGATGAAGTGTCACTTAAGAGAGTTTTAAATACTTCCTGTAAATCTTCTGGTGTTTTAAGGGGCCAAACTATTCAATTTTATTTTCTCTGCCTATCAAAACTCTACTGTGGTTAACATGTTCTCTAAAACCTTTGGGGGCAGCCTGAACCGATTTCTGCACCATCAAAATGAACCCGAGATGAGATACTCATAGTACTCCCTTGATTTCCAGGATTATCGCCAGAGGCCATGGCAGTTGTCCAATTGGGAGATGATAGGGGTTTAGACATTGATGTGGCGGGGGGGTAGTTAGAAGGAATTTGATTCTGTATATATTTTGGAAGTACAGCCAACAGGATTTCCTGATGGATTGAGTGTGAGGCATAAGAGAAAGAGAGGGGTCAAGGATGACTCCCAAGTTTTCTTCCTGAGCCACTGGAATGATGAAGTTGCAATAAATTGAGATGGAGGAGGCTGTGGATGGTGCAGGTTTTGTGAGTAGGATCAGTTAGGGACACTTTGTGTCTGAGGCAGCTATTCAACATCCAGCTGGAGATGTCAGGTAAAGTTTCAGATATATGAGTCTGGACTTTGCGAGACAAGTCTGGACTGAAGATATAAATTTGGGAATCATCAGCATATAATTCAAATTTAGAGCTATAGGACTACAACTCACCGAGAGAGTGAGTTGTAGATTGAGAAGAGGAACAAGGACTAAAACCTGGGGCACTTAATAGCAGTCAGGAAGAAGAGGCAGAATCAGCCAAGGTGACTGGGAAGGAACAAACAGTGAGATGTGTGATGTCTTGATGTCAAGGGAATAATGGATATCAAGGCAGAAGAGATGACTTCCTGTCAAATTCTGCTGATAATTGACCACTGGATTTAGTAACATGGAAGAAGTCATTGGTGACCTTTATAAGAGTAGTTTCTATGGATGAGACAGGCAAAAGCCAGTTTGGAATGTGCTAAGAGATGAGGGAGGAGAGGAACTGGTAGCTGCATTAACTTGATTCCTATTTAACATCTGACCTGCACCATTAACTCCAGAGGACTGCCCTTCTCTTATGCTAGTCCAGCACCTTCAGCACACAGTCCTAAGACCACGAATTTAACCAGGTGGATAGAGCGCCAACAACCCGCAGAGGACTCGGATGACCAGTTGACAACTCATAGGCATCATCTAGAAGTGCTTCCCTCTGTTTGTGGGGAAGATGATTATAATTGTTCCCAAAATAGCCTATTCGGCACCCGGCACAGTGCCTCATACATAGTAAGTATTTAATAGCTTTTCTGTGGTCTGAATGGATTTGTAAGAGAATGAATGTGCTTGGGTATATTTGGAGCAAATTATCTATGTTTGGTCAATTTTCTTTTTCAAATAAAAGATCTACAAATGATTGCTAGCAAAAATAAATAAATAAAACCAGGGTAGGGGGAAAAAACCTGTCTGAGACAAACACATTGTGTCCTGAAAGATCTTTTCTGTCATGCCAGCAGTCTCATTGGCTGTGATTTGTATATTAAGAAGATTTTAATTGCTCAGGTAAGTGCCTGCACCTGCTAAGACATTGTGTATTAGAGCACTTTATTCTACTCTTTTACAATACAGGGCACACTTCACCCATAAAATTATTCTTCGCACAATTATCACTCCGTTTTGCTGAGGTAGAAAGTGCAACTTAACACTTTGGGTTTCACTCATTATTATTAAAATCATGGAAATTAGGATCATTGGGTAAAGCTTGTGCAGTTAACTGCTGAATTGCCCCCGTCCTTTCTGCTCCTCTTTTCCTTGCACTGGTGAACAGGACTTGAGTTGTTACGTTATCTGCAAGCACGGTGGGTGCTGGATTGTTTTCAACACAAAAGGTTTATAAACTCCCAGCAGAGCTTTTCTGCTGGGGCTCAGGGAACATATGTACTAGCTGGTTTTCTTCTTTCCTTTTAAAATAATTTTTTTCCTGATTATAAAAGAATTACAAAAGGAAAATTAAAAATAGCTGCATACAGAAAGTAGCGGAAAATTTATAAAATACAGGGGAAAACAAAAATATTTATAATCAATCATTATTCATGTGTTTTTGATGTACTGTCTTCCAGTTTATATATAAATATAGAGAATGCGTATAGCACACGCACATGCTCTCACACATCCACAGAAGCACATAGTTTCAGATGGAATGTAAGCGAAAGAGTGGTTACGTTTTTCTTTTACTGAGATAAACTAAAGCAGAGGTTACAGACCATATCCTGCCTGTTATTATGAATAAAGTCTTATTGGAACACAGCCGTGCCCCTTTGTGTATGTGTATCTATGGCTGCTTTCATGGTAACAACAGGGGGCGGAGTTGAGTAGTTGCAATAGAGGCCATATGGCCTACAAAGCCTAAAATATGTGCTATTGGCCTTTCACAGAAAAAAACCTATTGACCTTGAATTACTGTAGCAGCATTTTGCCACACAGCTCTCACTGACAGCCAGGTGCCTTGTTGCTGATGTGGTCAGCAATGTTACCTCAATGTCACTTCAGGGACTGCATTATTAATTTATCTAGTGGCCAGCACATATATACTGTGTCTTAGTTGTGGTCTGGTTTGACCCAGCTCATCTATACTACATACTCATTGTAGGGTGATGCCTCATTTCTTCACTCATATTTACCTCACTTTCCTGAGTTTTGAGGCTCCCTAACAGCCCATGTGTCCAACAGTGGTCATCCAAGGATCATACCAGAACCTGTGTTGTCTTTTTCCTAAAACGCCAATGATCAAACTTCAGTGTGCCATAGTATGCACCCCAACAGAATCTGAGTCAGTAGGTCTAGGATGGGGCCTGGGAATCTGTATTTCAAACAAGCTTCCCTTGGTGATTCTGATGTAGGTTGTTTATACAAGCTCATTTTGTAAAGATTGCCTTAGGCCCTTTCTCTTCTCTCCACCTGCTCTACTGAACTTATCTGCATTCCCTTCCAACCACTTAGGGCTGTGATCTCAGCCAGGAATTGAAAAATCCATTGGGAGTTAGAAGGTTAACATGTCATCTCTATGGAGTGTGCTTTCATTCTATTAGGATTTCCTGGAGATAAAGCCTTAACCTGGAGAAGTGGTTCTTCTGAAAATGTCAAATCAGTAGCATGTCGGTGTAGGAGAAGTTTAGAGAAGAGGGTCTTTAGATGCCCCTAAAATACGACCATGAAATCTGTATTTGGACCAGCCCTGTTGAACACTGACTGTTTAAACAGGCGCTATATAAATTTGTGAGATATTCTAGTTAGTAAGCAAACAAAACCAAGCGGCGAGTTGACACATAGGCAAATCTTCATTGGTCAGAAGTAGTTGTTATTTATCTTAGTTTCTGCAGTTCATATTTTCGTTTATTTCATCCGTTAGCTTCTATTTGTCAACACTGACACCCTCCAAAACCTCTTTAGACACAATACAGACTCTATGTCAGTGTGAACGTTGACTTGTAGTTATAACAGCATTTTTTAGGCTACTAGTGGAGTAAGTTTTTATCAAAAATCTGAATAAGTTTCCTGTTTGAGAGTTCCATCATGGTGTGTTGACTAAAAGTGTTAAATGAAATGCTTTCTTTTCTTCTCTAACTGAGAAGCATTTCTTTAACAGCTATTATAGCTTTGGAAGGACTATAAGCCCTCAGGTTAATATGTCATTTTCTCCATTGCCCTGTCTTTAGGCAGCACAGTCCTAGAATACAATCATTTGAACACTTACTATTTTTTGAGAACCTGAGTATACCCAGTATTGGTTAAGGTGTAACGGGGGGGGGGGGGAGGGGGGGGCGGGTGCAGAAGTGCCATAAAGCATAGTTTCTGTCCTAGAATTGCTTATAATATAATTGGAGAGAAAAATAATTCGTTAACTTACAATGGGGCAAAATTCAGGACAGTAGAGTAAGACCCTTGCTATTCAATGTTTTAATGTTTATTCATTCAATCAGTAAGTATTTATTGATTGCCTACTATGCATAGGTACCAGACTAGTAGTAAACAAAAGAGACAAAACCCTCGCCCTTAGGGAGCTTCTTCTAGTGGAGAAGACAGACTATAAACAATAGGATGTGAGTCATAATGCTAAGGAGAACCACTAAAGCAGAAAAGGGGGGTCAGAGAGCGTGTGTTGAGGGATTAGGGGAAGCAGTGGTCATTTACTATTTGTAAGCTACCCCAAAGGCTCCAGATTTGAATCTCATGAACTTTGAGACCCTTGCTTAGATTTTAGCCTCTAAGGCCCCCAATCCAGAATCTCAAGCCTGCTGTGTTGTTCTGGAATCCTCTTCAAGTAGGCAGAAATTCTAATCAAGTGATAAAATCCTATTTCTTTACGAAACATAGTCTTAAAAGAGGAAGTATAATTCAATGACATGAAGACAATTGGGAATTTATGAATGTCTAAGTACATATCCCAGCTCTGAGGGAAGTGTCTGGAGGGTTTTCTGGCCGGATTTTTGCATGTTTTGCTCCTTATCTTTCTCCTAAGGGAGGTCTCTCCTGACCACCCATCTAAATCACCCTCCCCCACCATGTTACCTCCTTTCGTTTAAATTTGTTTTCATAGCACTTATCACTAATTGATATTTATTAACTTATCTACCTGATAATTGCTATCTTCCCCTACTACAAAGAAAGCCCCAAGAAAGTAGGGAGCTTGTTTATTTTGGCCCCGGCATATGGTAAGTTCTCAAAACATTTATTGAATGAAAGAAGACTGCCAAGAGTTAGCTGTATGGAACCATACACAAAGAAGAAAGAAAAGTCTTCCCAGCCACTTTACCCTTAAAAAATTATCTCAACCTAATTTAAGATCCTAGTCCACTTTTTAAAAAAGAATAAACAACTTCTTATTTTAATTGCAAAATTTCACTAATTTGGAACAATCCAACATAGAGCAGCTCTTATTAATGAAATTTTTGAATTATCCAGTTGGTTTCCAAACAGATAAATATACTTTTGTTTTATGAGCCCATTGTAGAAAAAGCTGCAATTAAGGCAAAATTCCCCATTCTCCTAAAAAGTAATTTGTGTGCATCTTTTTTCACTTAATAAAACGCACAAAATTCACTTACCTTGCATAGGCTCTTTCCCTCCAAATAACCTAATTTTAAGTATATCATTTGAAACAATTGTTTCTCTATATTATGAAATAATTCAAGCAAATGGAAAAGTATATAGAATAATATAATAAGCATCTGTGTGCTCACCAATCGCCTTTGTCAAATCTTAACATTTTTCCAATTTGCTTCATATCTTTATTTCAGGTAAATAAATATTGCAAATACAGTTGAAACTCCCTGTGTAATTGTCCCTTTCCCCATTCCATTCTCCCCTTCCCAGAGGTCATAATTATCCTGATTTGGTTTTGTCTCCATGCTTGTTTTATAATTTTATACACATATATGATTCCATAAACAAGATAGAGTTGTGTGTATTATTATATAATATCATACTACATGTATCATTCTGCAACGTGTGTTTTTTACTTAACATGGTTATGTGATATTTATCCATCCAGATGCATATAGCTAGGGCTCATCATAGGCTCCTACACACACTTTCCAGTTTACTCATGATGTCATCCTGGGTGTGCCTTTTTCTATTCCCACCTGTAGTACATGAAACCTGTCATTAGTTTGCATTCTCACTGATACTTGGTATTACTGGATTTTATTTTCATCTTTGCCCTTCTGATGCGTAAAATATTATTTATTTTTGTTTTGCCATGCATATCTCTAATTAATAGTACAGTAGAACATCATTTCTTAGGTCTACTGGACTTTTAGATTCTCTCTTCTATCAATTACCTCTTCATATCCTTTGCCCATTTTTCTTTAGGTTATTTATCTCTTTTTAATTGATTCATAGAAGTTCTTTGAACTCTGACTACCAGAACTTTTTGGTTATTTGAATTACAAATATCAATATCCAGTCTGTGCTTTATCTTTTTACTTATTTATGACATATGGTATTGCACAGAAATATTTAATTTTAATTTAGTATTTAAATTTATCACTTCGTGTTTATTACGTCTTGTTTAAGAAACTCTTCCTTTTTCTGAGACCATAAAGATTGTATCTTACACATTCTTCTAAAAGTTTTAACATTTTGATTTACACATTAAAGCTTTCAATATACATGGCTATATATTCATGTATGATATTAAGCTGGGAATTAATTTTGTTCCAATGCAGATATATAATTTTTCCCTACCATCTATTAAATAACTCATACTTTTCCCATTGATTTGTAAGGATACTCTGTCATATATCGATTTTCTGTAACTGTTTTGTTCTATTTCTGACATCCCTAGTTGGTTCTCTTTGTCTTTTCGTCTATCTATGCACCAGAACCACACTGTCAGTTGTTATTGATTTGGGGAATACACCATGGTACTTCCAGAGATCAAATATCTGTGTTCGAATCTTATCTCCACCATATTCTAGTGTTTGACCTTGTGTATGGTATTTCGTCTCTCCATGCCTCAGTTTCCTCATCTATAAAATGAAGTAATGGTAACTACCTAATGGGTGTTATGGCAATTAAGTTAACAAATGATTATAAAATTCTTAGGACAGTATCAGACACATAAAAGCACTTAACAAAACTGTGTAATTGTGTTACTACTGCTACATTAAATAAGTCTTGATATTTTGATACTTGTTCTTTTTCCTCAAAAACTGCCTTAGCTAATCATTGTCTTTTCACTCTTGCATATAAATTTTAGGGTCAACTGGCCATGTTCCAAAAAATAACCCACTAGGATTTTAGTTGCAACTGTATTGACTGTTTTGGATTAATTTGTGAAAAATAAGCATTTTATGTTACTGAGTCTACCTATCTATGAACATAGTGTGTGTATTTTCTTTTCATTAAATCCTCTGTTTTTCAGTATAATTAAATATTTTCTCCTTGGGAGTCTTGCATATCTTTCATTAGATTTAGTGGCATCTTTTGAAATTTGTATTTCCTAATTATTTCTTTTTTTTCCCCTCATTTTATAATTCATATCTCTTTATTTATTTATATTTTTTTATTGTGGTAACATTGGTTTATAACACTGTGTAAATTTCAGGTGTACATCATTATACTTCTATTTCTGCATAGACTACATCATGTTCACCACCCAAACACTAATTACAATCCATCACCACACACATGTGCCTGATCACCCCTTTTGCCCTCCTCCCTCCCCCCTTTCCCTCTGGTAACCACCAATCCAATCTCTGTCTCTGTGTGTTTATTTGTTGTTGTTTTTATCTTCTATTTATTAGTCAGATCATACCTGATTATTTCTGGTATATAGCTTTCTGATGTTAAGCATACTTGCTTATCCAAGTTTAGAGTGCTGTAATTCTTTTTCACTTTGCTGGTTTCAGTTCACTAATATTTTATTTATTATGTTTGTGTCAATTTACAGATTTTATGTTCATATTTGACATTTTCCTCTATTTACTTTATTCATATTGCCTTAGCTGTTTTTTTAAAATGTTTCAAAAAAATATTTGTGTTTTAAAAAATGTTTTTAAAAGCTGTTTTTTTAAAAGGTTTTAAATGTTTTCATAATTTTATGATAAGCTCATAAAGTGAGTTGCGGGGCAGTGTGTCTTTATCTGTTTTCTGGAAGAATGTGTGTACATCTGGGGGTATCTATTTTTCAAAGAATAGGTATAATGGATCTGTAAAATATCTGGGTCTAGTGTTTTTTTGTAAATAGATATTTTATATTACTGATTTAATTTTTTTTTAATTATGAATATATTAGGGTTTTCATTTCTTGAGCCAGTTTTTATTAGCTATACTTTTCTAAAGGATTATCCATTTTATCTAAATTTTCAAATATATTGACCAAAAGTCATTTAAATTATTCTCATAATATTTATATTTTCTATGATTGTGATTATAAATCTAATCTTTGATAATGAACATTTGCATTTTTTAAATTTGTATTTGATTTTTTTGATCTCTATAGTTTTTTTCTTCTCATTCATTATTTTCTCTTATCATTATTATTTTATTTCTTCTACTTTCTTTGGGATTGTTCTGCTGTTCTTTTTCTTTCTTTTTAAGTTGAAGTCTTTGTTTTCTGTTCTATTACAAACACATAAAGCTATAAATTTTCCTTTAATTCAGGTTTAGCTGCATCCCACCACTTTTATGTAATATTTCAATTTTCATTGTTTTAAGTATTTTTTTAACTTCAAACATGATTTTCTCTTTGAACTATAAATTATCTAAAAATGTTTATGTTATTTAAAATATTTTTTTACCTTTTTGATATTGATTTCTTGCTTAATTAAATATGGCTATATACTATTCTTTTGTAGTGATTAAATTCTTTAGTATTTACTGGGGTTTGCTTTGTGCTTTTATGCATGGTAAATTTTGGTAAATCTATAGCTATTGGACACTATTCTATTAATGTCCATCAAATCAAATTTACTGTTTTCTCAAATCTTATGTATAGTGACTTCGTGTCGTAGGTAGAATCTTAAGATGGCCCCAAAATCCAAGGCCTCTGTTTTCCATAACTTTGCCTGGAGTGTGCATAGAACTTGTGACAAGGGATTTCACTCCCTTGATTAGGTTACTGATGAGCTGACTCTGAGTAATCAAAAGGGAGATGGCTAGTACCTGACAGTGAGCTCTAGGAGATCAACCCCCTCCTAACAGGCCACAATGAAACAGGGACCTCAGTCCAATAGCCATAAGGGACCGAATTCTGCCTACCAGCTGCATGAGCTTGAAGAGACCCCCAAGCTCCAGATGAGAATGCAGTTTGACTGACACCTTGATTTCAGTCTTGTGGGCCCCTGAGCAGAGAATTCAGACTTCTCACCTACAGAAATGGGGAGATCATAAATAGCTGCTGTTTTAAGTGCCTAAATTTAAGACAATCTGTTATACAACAAGAAAACAATTATGCTATATTTTTGTATTTGACTTATCAATTGTTAAGGAAGAGGTGTCAAGGTATCACATTATGATTATACTCACTAATTTCTACTAGTAATTCTGCCCATTTTTACTTTTTCTGTTTTGAGGCCATGATACTTGGTCTACATAAATTCAAAATGGCTGCTTCTTAATGAATTTTTCTTTTATTATTATGTAGTGACTCTTTCTTTATTACTAATTTTGTTTCTTGCAAAACTTATTTTGTCTGATATTAAACTACTTATACCATATATCGTTTGCATAGTATTTTCCTGGTAGGTCTTTTTTTATCTCTTTACTTTTAGTCTTTGTTTTATGTTTTTAGAAGCATCTTTAGTAAAGAGCATATAGCTGGATTTTTAAAATCCAGTTTAGGACTGTTTATATTTAAATGGTGAATTTTATCTTTTATATTTACTGTGATTATTGGTTTATTTTAATTTTTTCTAGCATCTTTTATATCATGCTTTTTATTTTTTAAAAAGATTTTCTGACATATTACTTGATCAAGTTCTTCCCTCTCTCCCATTTTCCATCTCTATTAGTTTAAGAGTTAAATATTACATTTTCATTATTTTGGTTGCTAGTTTTTAATTTTGACCAGCATCTTTTACTTAACAAACTTTAAAGTTAATCAACATTTTTACACTCTTAAAAAACTACAAAGATCTTAGCCTTCTAAGATCTTTTCATGTCCTTTTATTTTGTACATTATGTCTTACACTTTAGTTCTGCCTTATTTTCAGCATTCCAAATATTCATTTTCGTAAATATTGATTTATATAATCAATGCTTATTTAGTTACTCACATTTTCTTTCTCTTAATTTGTTATTGCATCTTATACGTTAATTCTGTGTTCAATTCATTTTTCCTGATGGATATTCTTTAGTTGATCTATCTGCATGCTCCCAATATATGCCTGAAATGGATTTATTTTGTCTTTACTCTAGAATGATAGCTTAATTGGGTATAGAATTATAACTTGAAAATTTTTCTCTTTCAGCACTTTGTAATAACTATTCCATCATTATTAGTTTTTTGATCTGGAGAAATCTTTGAATGCTGTCTAATAAGAGATGGGGTCTATGTCCCTTCCCCTTGAATCTTAATAGACACTGTGACTGTTTGATCAATAGAATATGGTGGAAGTGACACCATGCCAACTTGTGGGCCCAGGCTTTGAAAGATTGGCAGTTGCCTTGTCTTTCTTTTTGGAATTCTCACTTCCAGGGAAGCCAGCTTCCATCTAAGAATTCTGATTACCCTGCTACTGCCATGCTGTGAGGAAGCCCATGTGAGTCACATGGAAAAGCTGCATAGAACCAATCATCTCAGACGAGGTGACAAACACGGGAGTGAAAAAGCCATCTTGGACATTTAATTGCCTGCTGATGTGATGTAGAGAAGATCCAAGGCCACAGATATATGGCCCTATTCTCATTGTCCCAATCTTCTCCAACTATTCAAGATACCCTAGCTGAGGCCTAAGTCATTGTGGAGCAGAGACTAGCTTTCCATACTGTGCTCTGCTCAAATTCCTGACCCATAAAATCACGAGCATAACAGAATGGTTGTTGTTTTACTTGACTAAGTTTGAGGTGGTTTGTTAAAAATTAATAGATATCTGGAATAATAGCATTTTCCCTTTATAATACTTAGATCATATCAGAAAATTATATATTTGTTAGTATGAATATTTCTTTAATGTTCATCTTCCCCCAAAGAGTAGGTTCTATAAAAGTAAAAACAAAACATAATTTGTTTTATACTTTATTCTTGGGGTCCATCCCATATAGGTGCTCAATAGATATTTGGTGAATGAACAGATATTTTGAAAAGTCTCTACTGCTCAACTTTTTGTACTAATTATTCTTTATTACGAAGTCTTTTTTAAAATTATTTTTTACAAGGTTGTTTATTTGGGCTTCTATAATCCACTAAGAAAATCAGTTAAAATAATAGATTAAAAAAGCTTCAAAAATTCAATGTAAACTGCAGATGCAAAATCTAGCTCTTTTTATGTTTTTAAGGGTTAATTGCACCTTCTGTATAGATGATTTTCTTGTCCGTAGAGGCTGGAAATAGTCAATAAACAAAAAAAGCTAGATTGAATAGATAGAGTACACATTGAAAAGTTTATGGTTTAAATTTAAAGATTACTTAATCACTTTTATTTTAAAATCTGGGAAACATCAGAATTCTTCCCCTAAGTGGGCCCTGGCTCCACTCTGTATGATGTGATGATGCGGCTACTTCATGGTTTCCTGACATCTGTTGCTCCATGTCTTCACGGACAGCTGCTGAAAGTCTGATCTGTTTATTCTCCTCGTCACTTGGTTATTTCTGCTTTTACCCTCCTAAGATAAATAATGCCGTTTTAATGAGAGCCTCTTGAAATAGAGTTTGAGGGAAACAAGTATTTGTTTGTTTGTTTGTCTTTTCCAACCCCTCCGTGTCCTAGAAATTAAAGTCAGCTTACATAGATACATAAAATGTAACAGGTCGAATTTTAAAAGATAGGGAAAGAAGGAAAGGAAGGAAGTAAAAGAAGGACAGTAAATTGATCTTGTTATAAGATTCAGAAAACTCAAACCATAATGACCTTTTTTTCTGGCTTCTGGTGGACCAACATGTGTCCTTAAGCACCACGGGAAGGGGGAGACTGGTCAATCACATGGTTCAAAGTGTCCATAATATGAATGCAAACCAATTGTTCAGAAGTGCAGTCGTTCTTGGTTCCCCTACCATACGGGAATTTCTCCCAAGTCCCTCATAAAGGGGACCCAGGAGGAACAAAATGGTTTCAGCTGAGCTCTACTTTAAGACAGCATTTAGGAGAGGCTGTAAAGAAAAGAGGAATTCAGAAGAGAATAGGTCACGTTCATATTTGTATTCCTAGTTACTAACAGTGCCAGGCACATAGTAGATACTTACAAAATATTCTGTAAGCATATGAGAAAAAGAAAAGGAAAACAGCTTGTGATTTCACGATCATCTTTAATAGAAAGTTCTCTGGAAGAAAAACTTTCTTCCGAGGACCTGATGCGATATCTGGCACCGCTTCCATCACCATCCACATCAGGGTTGCTATGGAAAGAGCATCCTGTCCGGAGGAGAGTGATGGGCACCACTGAGAGTTAAGCAAATATTGTTTATTTTGTGAGGAAGATCAGCCCTGAGCTAACATCCATGCTAATCCTCCTCTTTTTGCTGAGGAAGACCAGCTCTGAGCTAACATCTATGCTAATCTTCCTCCTTTTTTTCCCCCCAAAGCCCCAGTAGATAATTGTATGTCATAGCTGCACATCCTTCTAGTTGCTGTATGTGGGACGCGGCCTCATCATGGCTGAAGAAGTGGTGTGTCGGTGCACGCCCGGGACCCGAACCCGGGCCGCCAGTAGTGGAGCTCCCGCACTTAACCACTAAGCCACGGGGCCGGCCCCAGTTAAACAAATATTAATTGCATAGAACTGAGAAGGCTGCAGTGGGTTTAGCCATCTTAGAGGAGAAGTCTCTGTAGCTTCTGCAGTCATCATTGCAGCCCGGAGAGCTTGGGAGGCAAACAGTAATAGTTAGCACTGTAAACTTATGTCCCCTCCCTACTATACAGGGCAACTGGTCAATCATTTTACGTTATGCCCTTGGGTCCTCCAATTCCCTCACCCTGAGTTCTCTTTAATTTAATAACATCTAAGGACTGACCAATTTTTTTCCGATTTCTTCATTTTCTGGAATAAATCTTAAAACATCTGTCTACATTCAGTTGACATTAAAGCTTACTTTTCTAAACCATAGTTTTCTTCTCTTTATCAACCTTCATGTCCACTGAACAATCAATATACTGTGGCCTGAAAGACACAGTGTCATTGTGTGGGTTAAAGTCAGAGTATGAAAGGGGGGTGCACAACAATGAGGCTATAGTATTCTTTGCTGTGTTGCAACTGTCCACCCAGGTTATGTGAGAAGGCCCAAAGGTAAAAGCCAAGTCACAAAAATAGGTTCCTTATTACCACACTGCTCCACCCTTGGAAGCATATTGCTTCAGTTAGAACAATGCTACACATTTTGTGTTGGTGAAGAAGGAGGCAGTCTTTCCTTTTATTTTCTTTGGTCAGCACTTTCTTTACTTGGAAAAGCAGTCTCTGTGTGAAAAAGCAGGAAACAAAGCACCATCGTTTGGACTTTACTTTTACTCCTGCCAGTGAAACACCAAAATATTGCAGTGGGTGAGGCTCCCGTGATGGCGTTTTCTACTTTCTCTAATCTAGCCATTTGGCCACTGAAATGTGGACTCTTGGGGCCAGCCTGGTGGTGTAATGGTCAAGTTTGCACGCTCCATTTCAGTGGCCCAGGGTTCACAGGTTCAGATCCTGGGCGCAGACCTACACACCCCTCATCAAGCCATGCTGTGGCAGCATCCCACATATAAAGTAGAGGAGGATGGGCACAGATGTTAGCTCAGGGCCAGTCTTCCTCAGCAAAAAAGAGGAGGATTGGTATCAGATGTTAGTTAGCTCAGGGCTAATCTTCCTTACCAAAAAAAAAAAAAGAAAACAGGAAATGGGGACTCTTGTTGATTTTCTTCCTGCCTTTTTTTAATCTCAGAATTTGCTTTTGTTAAGGACTGGTTAACATTTCTGTGCCAAAACAGAACAGCTGTACAATAAAGGGGAGAGAAAGAGAGCTAGGGGATGCAGACATTAGGCTGTGTAGCAGATGCTAAGAAAGTCCAACAAGTCCACTTGGCGTTGTCGGAAGGCAAGCTTTACATGGTAATCCTCCAGTGAGCAGACAGTTAAGGGAGGACCATACCAGCCTGTGTTGTTTGGGAGAACTCTCAGTCTCTGAGGCATCATGGTGACAGACCCACAACACATATGCAGCCTTTGCCCAGTGGAATCTGTTAGCATCCAAAACACTTACGTCTGGCAAACCCTGAAAGTGGAATTTGATGTCCTTTCATCTATATGTGGGTACCAGGCTGTGGGACAGGAAATGTCTTGGAGAAGCAGGATGCGACATGCATCTTACTTTGCTTTTATGAACAAGTTGCCTCCACATTGGCTGTCCTTGTGCACACGGAGGGGAGGTCAAGGAGCTAGGGCAGCTGGCTCTTCTATAGACCAACCACACAGCTCTGGCCAGGTGGCCCCAGCACATCCCTCTGCACTGAATTGACGTTCAGTGAATTATACTAGTTTGTGAATCTCCAGGATCTGAAGAGAATGAGATGAGAGAAAGATGTCACAGCTGAGCTGATAGTCTTGCCTGGCCTACGTGTGATGGGAAAATGGACCTCCAGGAGGAATGACTAAGAAAAGGCAGGTTCAGATAATCAGGGCTGCATGGGTCTTCCACCAGCAGTCTAGTGTAAAAGAAACTGAGCTGCTCTGACATCAGAGCAAAATAGGGGTGTAAACCGATGGCTCTGTCACTTTCTAGCTGTACCACTTTGGACAAGTTGCTGAACCTTTCTGAACCTCTATGTCCTCATCTATAAAATACAGACACCTGAGAGTGTGGTGAGACTCAAACAAGATAATGTATATTTAAGTGCTTAACTTCATCGCCGACACTATTGCTATCCTCTTTGTTGCATTATCCTCATCATTATAGTTACTCACTTTGTTCTCTAAACACATAGTCTTAAAACATTATTATTATAATTAAGTATCACTGAGAACACCCTATATGTCACTGATCCACATAGTTGCAAAGCAAGAATAATGCACTTCCTCGTTAGAACAAAAACCTCATTTTTTTTTTTCAAATAGGCAAGTGAAATCATGTTTTGATTTATTCAATACTTAGTTTAGTTTAGAGTTACTCAAAATAGTAGCTTCATTTGTAGATCTTTTCTCTAGGAAGCATTTTTTACAAGACTCAGCTTCTCAAAAACTAGCAGGGTGGCATTTATAAGTCATGTCTCTTCGTTGGATCTCATTTTCTTCATTTATGAAATAATGCAGGAGGTCTTCCCTGGTCTCACTTGCCCTGTACAACTCACTTGAGCTTTATAAAATCCCACTGAGTTTCTTAAGGTAAGGATTGCTTCTCTAGTTTTACAGATTAGCTAAAATATTCCAAGAAGTTCTATGGTTTGTCTAAGGTCGCTACTAAAGTAGAGAGGCTAGGAATTGAACCCAAAACTTCCAGTCCTAAGGAAAGCGTTCTGCTCACTGTCTTCAAGCACCTGAGAATTATGACAATGTCTTAAATAATTAGGATGTATTAAAGCCTATTAACTGTACTGTTATACTGGTCTCACAGGCACTTGAGAATTTTGTAGTTCTTCCTGATTATTGTTTTAATAGCACTTGTTACTATTAAAAATGAGTGATCACCATCCAGTTACCTAGAGGCTGTTTTCAAAAGTTTAGAGATTGGGCAGAATCTATACTGACCTCTTACTACTCTCAGGATATTGCCACTTGCCACTGAGTAAATAATTATTTGTTATGCCAAATGAGACTTACTCCCTTAGATGATATTCTCTCTTTCTCATAAATATAGTGTTTAAAAAGGATAGCAATTTGACTTTTGTTGTCAGATTTTATTAAAAAATGATGATGGTAGTGATAGTAATATTAATAGATAACATTTGGTGAGCTTGTGCTAAGTGTCAGGCTCTTTTCCTGGTATTTTACATAGATTTTCCCACTTAATCCTCTCAGTTAAACCTATGAAGTAATTACATCTCTTACCTTCATTTTATAGTTAAGGAAACTGAGACACAGAGAGGTTAAATGACTAGTCTAGGGTCATGGACCTAGTAAGCAGTAGCACCAGCAATTGAAATCAGACAATTTATTCTTACATATTTTTCAGAGGTGGGTTAGCTTGTATCTTTAAAATACTGTTGAGGAGAGGGCTTGTAATTAATTCATTCAGTCAGTATTGTTCTAGAACCTACTGTGCGCCAGGCACAGTGTTGATGCTGAAGAGACAATGGTGAGCAAGATGGTCCTGGATGTAGATGGAAAGTAGGAAAAGTCCCAGGTGAGGAGAATGGCAGGTACAATTATTTTGTTGCTTCCACAGCCAGCCTGTCTCTGTCTCAAGGAAATTGAAGTTCTCCTACAGGAGATTGGACTTTCTCCTGTATAGCAACTTATTCTCTGTTAGACTGTTTGGGTCTCTTTAAGATCTTAAGGTTAAAAGTCTTTCTATTGTTGGGGCTGGCCCAGTAGCGTAGTGGTTAAGTTCACATGCTCTGCTTCCGCTGGCCCCGGGTTCGCAGGTTTGGATTCTGGGTGTGGACCTACACACTGCTTATCAAATCATGCTGTGGCAGGTGTCCCACATATAAAGTAGAGGAAGATGGGCACGGATATTAGCCCAGGGCCAATTTTCCTCAGCAAAAAGAGGAAGATTGGCAACAGATGTTAGCCCAGGGCTAATCTTCCTCACAAAAAAAGAAAAAATGTCTTGTTATTATGGAATAACTAGTTACTTCACCTCCAGGTCAGTTCTTCGGATAGATACAGGACACTGACGCTGCTGTGTTGACTCTACCACTTTGATCGTAGGGACGTTGAGATCCTACCATTTTGAGTAAGCACATTCAAATCAGAATTTTGTCATCATTGAATTTTGTTGAGAAAGAGTTTTGGGTAACACAGTCCATGCAGCAAATTTAATTCGTTGATCAATTTTCTATAAGACCCTGCTAAAGCATTTTCAATTCTTTTCATTATAATGTTCATGTTATTGAAATTATTTTCATCAAAATCAGTTCTTTTTCCATTTAAATCTTACAGTGAAGATTTGATTTATTGATTAGTTTTGTGTTCATAACAATTTTAACATATTTTAGTGAATCTTCTTTTCTGAGCATTATTTCTGTTCAGCTCATTTTTCCAAGGTCTGACTTTTCATATTTTCATGAAGTATTGACTTTTCTATCAAAATTTGTTTTGTTTTTTAAAAAAGATTTAGGTGTGCACTTTGGGCTGTTATGTATTATTTTATGCTGATTATTTTTTATCATGATATTCATTATAAGTAATGACTGTTTTATTTATTTCCTAGCTCATCCATGAAAAAGATATGAGTATGTATTTTGAAATGTTGAGATGGAAAGGGAAGGAGAATAACACAGGCCATGAGGAGACTGGGGAATGGTAACAAAGAACATAGAGACAAAGTGAAAGGTAGTTGGGAGGAGAGGGAGAAATGGAAAGGTATTGGAAAAGGAGGAAAACAGAGGAGAAAGTAAGCAGGAGGTATGAGAGGAAGTCAAAACAACCTATGTTCAAAATGGAGGCGTCAAGACAATTGGCTCTAAGCAGTGAGGTCTAAATAATCTGTACCACTTGGCGCTAATTGAATATCCATGTGTTACCTCTTAAAATATGTTGGGTGGGACTCTGTCATTTCAAACAATGGTGACTCTTTTAAGATTTTCCCTTTGCAGATCTGCAAGACTTTGTTGTAACTTGACAGAGTCTGCTATTTTCTTACTTTATCCTTTTCACAGTAACCAGAGAATGTTCTAATGGTCTATTTCCCAGCCCACCTATGTTGCTAATATTGTCTACAGACCTGTGGATGGGAATTTTGCCAGGGAGAATGTGTTTGGATGAACCTAATAAATCATTTTGAAGGAATGCAGTGGCATCTGCAACAGATATGCTCCTCCAGAGAGAACATCTTCCGAGGAGGCAGGGGGCTGGCTCTCTCCAGAGAACTCTGCATGAGTCTCACTGAAACCCCCACTGAAGTGAAACTGAGTGATTTTCAGAATGATGTTAGTAAAGCCACCTCAAGGCTACAGAATTAGCTGGGTCATCAAGGTCACATGGTCAGAGCTGGTAGCTAGAAACTGAAGCCTAGTCTTGCTTGGGAAGGCTGAATAAAGTATTGTCCTTTTACATCTACTGCCACTAAGATATTCTCCAAATGGTCTCTATATTTTTGCTTCATAACCTTATTGCCCTTTGTTATTGAGTATTCATTTTTGTGATTACTGGTTTAACGTTTTCCGCTGACTAGAGGCCATAAGCTCCACGAAGGAAGGAACCAGGTCTGTTTCGTTCACCGCTCTGTGCCTGTATTTAATATAATCCCTGGCACATAGCAGGTGCTCAATTCAGGTTTGTTAACAAACAAAAATTAAGTAAATGGATAATCTAAAACAAAGGACAGAGCAGAGCTTTTCAACTTGGTGTGAACCAGAGTTACCTTGAAGACTTTTCTCCTTGATTCCTTTATGAGGATACGAAGAGGAAAGAGGAAGAATGGAGGGGAGCATGGATGTGGGTCCTTTCATTCATGCCCTGCTTCTGTACCTTGATACTGGTTATCCCAGTGTTATCCCAGTGTTTCACTGGCAACGTCCCAGGGCTGGATCCAGAGTTGGCTTTTCTGACTTTCTTAAATGATGGTGCTGGCTTGACTGGGTTCTCAGTCCCAAGCTCCTCCAAGGCAGGTTGGTAGAAGTGAAAAACTCCAGGATCCAGACTTGCCTCATGAGAACAAGCTGAGAAGAAGAAAAAGACCCTCAGAAAACTGAGCACAAGAGCTTTTGACATGAGGAAGGGCAGATGACATGAAATCAAGAATGTATTGGAATTTTTCAGATGTTTGGAGGGCGATGACCCCCAGAGCACAAAGAATGGAATTGCTTCTAAATGATGGCTCTACTTATAATAAACCATGAATTCATCCACTTAGTTTATGGAACAAGTATGTAAAAGGACTGTCCATGCCTTCCTCTCTGACCTGAGTTCCTACCTCTCTTCCCTTCATTCTCTACACTCCAGCAACACAACTGTCTTTCTGTTCTTTGGACAAATCAGTCTTGCTCTTGCCTCTGGGCCTTTGCGTGTTCTGTTCCCTCTTCTAGAATACTCTTCCTCAAACTCTTCACATGAGTAGTTCCTGCCCATTGTTCAGTTCTCTACTTCAATGTCACTTCCTCATATTTTACCACCCTCTCTAAAGTACTCCCCAGCATGAGTCCTGTTTTTATTTTTTTCCTAACAGTTATCTCTGTCTATGATTATCTCATTGCTTCCTTCAGTCTTTCATTCACTCATTTTCTGTCTTTCACCTGACAATGTAAAGTCTGTGAGAGTATAAATGTTGTCTGTTTTGTTCACTGTGCTATTCCCAGCCTCTAGATTGTTACCTGGCATATGATAGGCACTTAATGCATTCTTCCTAAATAAATGAAAGAATGGTTGAATGAATAGATGAGATAAGAGGAATCTGAGAACTTAAGCATATTCTAGATTCTGTGGTCTTTGAGGGCTGCGAGTGTTTGGATTTTATTCCAGTGCAGTGTGTCAATCTAGATTCTGTGTTGCCAACAGCAATATCCACTCACGTTAGTTTAGGCAGAGAAGGAACGTATTTAAAAAATACTAGAGGGGCCGGCCCCGTGGCTTGGCGGTTAAGTGCGTGCGTTCTGCTACTGGCGACCCAGGTTTGGATCCCAGGCGTGCACCGACGCACCGCTTCTCCAGCCATGCTGAGGCCATGTCCCACATACAGCAACTAGAAGGATGTGCAACTATGACATACAACTATCTACTGGGGGGCTTTGGGGGAAAAAAAAGGAGGAGGTTGGGCAATGGATGTTAGCTCAGAGCCGGTCTTCCTCAGCAAAAAGAGGAGGATTAGCATGAATGTTAGCTCAGGGCTGATCTTCCTCACACACACACACAGAAAAAATACTAGATAACTCTTAGTCAGGGCTTCCCCAAGAGTGTGTGGGCCCTAGGCAAGTATTTTGTTTCAAGTGATGCATGGCAGTTAACAATAAGGATAAATCTAATCTATGAACACTTACCCGACTAGATGACAATGCAAGACAACTGGGATATGTTGGATGAATGCAGATTTTTTTCCTGTGATTTCTAACCATATAAATATCTGGGGCTATTGAAATAGGGAACTATCCTATCTAATCCAGGACAACTGGCTGGCTTAATTAGGTATATTCAGACATTTCCATATCCTGTACAAATAAGATAACATATGCTTGATTGTGAGGTCACTCATTATTTTATATGGATTTTTTTTCATATTTCATTTTTATCCTAATTTTTTGGGAAGTTATGATAAAAGATGTTTTCCCAAACATGAAAGGCCCTGAAATTCAGGTGTTGAGACAAAAGTCTTACTTGCCCAGGTCTGAAGGTGGCACTGCTTATAGAACTTTCAGAAGGCTAAGGAGCTAGGCTCTGAAGCCATGCCATCATGGTCCACACCCAACCACATTGCAGACCACTCTAGTGAAAACTCATTTTCCCCTTGGTACCAACAAAGCTTGGGTGTAAATGTGAGCAGTCCTGCCACGTTCACTCCCAGCAAGCCAAGCACTCCCACTGCTCTCTTGTCTCTGTGTGGAACTCTGTCTCATATCGCTCAGCCCCAAACCATGTATCTCTGACAGATGCATTTTGATGGGTAGGATCCAAGTTACACACCTGTTCCCCAGCTGCAAGAGAGTCTGGGAATACAATTTTTTTCCATTCTGCCTCAGAAAAGTAGGGCTCCTAGTGTGGAAAGTTCCTCAAATGTAGGGAGAATTTTCAGAGATGTAGCGACAACTGACAGAGGTCCAGTGCAGCAGCTTGTTAGCATTTTGAATAGGAAAATGATATGATTTGTGTTCTTAAATCATAAAAACACTCTGGTTTCTGATTGGATTATGATTAGAAGGTCACAAGAGTGGCCCCAAAGAGTCTGGTGAGGAGGCTGTTGCAGTCCTGTAGGAAGAGATATGAGATGTGAAGGTGACTTGGACAGGGGTGGTACAGCAGGGATGGAGAGAGGTAGGCAGATCCTGGTCCAGTGCAACAATGCAAACCACTGCAAATCCAATGGAATGGACTGGTGGACGGGAGCTGCGGGCAAGTCGCAGATCACCTGATTTAACTAAGGTATTTCTATATTATCATACAGAGAGAATTCCCTTTTTATTAACTTCATCTTCTACTTCTGATAAAATGTCTATGAAGATGCTAGAAGACCAGAAGTCATCAAATTGGTCATCTAATATCACCTAAGATATAAATACCAAAATCAGGGTGTAGTACTCCACTTTTCTTTATTCCAATATGGTTTTCATACTCTAGCTCATGGATGATAACTGCATTTTAATTGGGTGGAAGGTCTCAACAAAGCAGGTTAACAATATATTAACCTTTTTCCTTTTCTTTTTTTATATTACTTTTTTATTTGCTTAAACTGCAGCAGGCATCCAGGTCAAAATACAAGGCTGTCTGTTTCAGTTGGCTCTTATCTTCTTAAGAAGCCAAGAGCCTGGAGTCCACAAACTAAAATCTGATTTGAATGTTGCAAATCTGAGCCACCAGGAAGTGCTTTTAAAAGGAATTTCCTGATGATTGTAAAACAAATATTATCAACTCTTTTATTACTAATCTGAAGATAAATATATATAACCTGATCCAGCCATGACTAAGAGGAATATAGAATTTTCAAGAAGGTTTGAAAGGCTGAAAACCGTCCATAAGGAAGAGGAATTGTTTTAGAAGATCCAATTATGAATGATAGAGTGAAACTGAGTGAGGGGAAAATTTGAGCTGAACATCAAAGAAAATTTCCTTCAATAAGGGTCACCTTTGCGGTGAAAGAGCCAACCTTGGAGCCTCTCCAAACAGGGTTAGTCATCACACTCACTCTGCAAGACAGCCAAATCCTGGCCTGGCTGGTCCCTGGCCCACACAGGGAAGAGGCCCTTTTCCTCCAAGGCTATCTTTGTTCGGTAGCGGTGATTAAATGAGAAATGAATTTCAAAAGAGATTTAGAGGATTTGCGCAGAGCACCCAGAAATGTCAAAGTACCTCTCATACTTCCATTGCTGCTGACAGCGGAGGTGAAACAGAAGGTGGCCGGTGATCACCCACGGGAAACAAGCCCTTTATCATGACAACCTATTTGAAGGAGATTATTGCCGTTATAATAATAATTTATTGATATGAGACATAACAACTTTATTCTAAACAGTGGCTGGCTGAGTGGTGGAATGTCTTCATTAACTATGAAATGAGTATCCTCAATGTGATACTAGGAAACGCATTGAACGAGGTTCATAATTTGCCATCCAAAAAAATAATTTGCCACATTAGGAAAGAAGGATACATTTTAAACAGTATATGTATATTTCATGCCTTGACATTCACGTCTAATGGTAGAAAGTTTATAGTTCTTGTGTCTTTTGGGTTTTCTGCTTAGATTCAAAGGAAAAACTAAAACTTTGCAAACAAGCTGTGTGAATGAATCTATTTTCTTTTCTTCCAATTTTTTTTTTTTTTTTTCCCGGAAAGAGGCAGATACATGTAGGAGCATAGGTCAGGGGAAATCTGCTGTTGGTTTTCATGAAATCCAGAAGACCAGGAAAAATAGGGATGCTCCTGCCAATGATCACCTGGGCACTAAAAATTATATACATTGGTGAGAAAAAGAACAGAAGACCTAGTGAGAGGAGACAGATACTGTGTCCACAGGTTGGATGACTCCATGTTTTTCAGGTGCCAAGTCTCCCCAGATTGCTCCATAGATCCAATTCAATCACAGTTAAAGTCATAGTGCCTTTATTTTTTATAGAAATTGAAATTGCAGATTGTAAATTTGATATGGAAATTCAAAGATTCTAGAATAGCCAAAATAACTTTGAAAAATAAGAGCCAAGTTATAGAACTGAAACTATCTGATTTCAAAACATACTATAAAGCTACAGCAATTAAAGCAATATGATGTTGGTGTAAAGCAGGAATAGGGAAAGCTTTTATGTAAAGGTCAAATAGTAAATATTTTAGGCTTTGTGGGCCACACTGTCACAGCTACTCAGCTCTGCTGTTGTAGCATGAAAATAGCCATACACAATACACAGAGAAATGAGTGTGGCTGTGTTTCCATAAACCTTTATTTAAAGGCACTGAAATTTAAATTTATATAAATTTTACATGTCATGAAAAACTATTCTTTTGAGTTTTTTCAGCCATTTTGAAATGTGAAAACCATTCTTAGCTTGTGGCTGTATGTAAACAGGCAGTGCACCAGATGACCTTTGGGCCATTGTTTGCTGACCCCTGGTATAGAGATGACAAAAAAATCAATGGAACAGAATATATAGTCAAGAACTAGACCTTCATATATATGGGCAACTAGTTTTTGACAAAGGTACGCAGAGAATTCTGTGGAAAAGGGTAGTCAAATGGTGATATAATATCCATATGCAGAAAAAAAAATTTTGATCCATACCCTACAACATATACAAATATTAACTCCAAATAGATAATGTAAAACCTAAAACTATAAAAGTTCTAGAAGAAAATCCTTGTGACCTTCGTTTAGAAGAGGATTTCTTAGACAGAATACCAAAAGCATGATACATAAAAGAACAAATTGATAAATTGGACTTCATCAAAACAACAACAACAAAAAAGAGTCCTGCTCTTTGGAAGACTCTATTATTAAAATGGAATATCTATCAATAGGTGAATGGATAAACAATTGTTGTGTATCCATACAATAGGTCAATACAAAGGACTGAACTATTGATGCATGCTGTAACATGGATGAATCTCAGAATAATTATGCTAAGTTAAAGAAGCCAGACAAAAAGAGTATATACTATATGCTTCTTAAAAATGCAAACTAATCTGTAGTAGACAAAAACCAGATGAATAGTTCTGGGGATTGGGGTGGGTATGAGTAGGGGCAGCAGAGAAAGATTACAAAAGGGCATGAGGAAACTTTTGTGGATGATGGATACATTCATTTCTTGATCATGGCAATGGTTTTTCAGGAGTTTATACATGTCAAAATTTATCAAATAGTATACTTTAAATATGTGTAGTTTATTGTGTGTCAATTATATCTCAATAAAGAGATTATAAATATAGAAACAGGTAGTCAAGGTATTATAACTATTAGACAAAGGCATTCTATACATCTCTGATTAGTGTATTTAAGAAAACAGATGACATGATGGAAATTTTCATTGGAGAAATGGAATATATAAAAAAGCACCAAAGAGAAATCTAAAAACTGTTAAATACAATTTCTAAAATTAAAAATTCAAGAGTTAGATTTAATAGAAGATTAGACAAATCACAAGAGAGGATTAATTGACTGGAACATAGTTATGCATCGGTTATTTATAGCACAAAAACACATTAAACATTCATTTTGTTCATTGGTCTGCAGCTCATCTAAGGCAATTCTGCTTTAGGTTGCAGTTTCTGGGGTGCTCTGCTTCAGGCTGCAGGTTTGTGGTTGGCTTGGTCACCTGAACTCCATGTGCCCATATTTTGGGGAGAACAGCTTTATACCAAGGAATTTTAAAATTTAGGTGAAATAGTTTCCTCGAACAACACAATTACCAAGTTACCAAAACTGACACAAGAAGAAATAAAAAAATCTGAACAATACTAGATCCAGTATAGAAATTTAATAAAAAACTGAAAACAGTCTCACACAAAGACTCAGGTTCAAATGGCTTCTGGGTGAATTCTACTAGTTGTTTAAAGAAGAAATAAAATCAATATTACATCAATTCTTTAGAACAACAGGAAAAAAATGAAACACTTTCCAGCTCATTCTGAGGCCTACATAAATTTGGTAACAAAATTTTGTCCAATTTCTCTTGGACATTGATGCAAAATTCCTAAAAAATGTTAGCAAGTTGAATTGAATAATATATAACAAGGAAAATACATCACAACTAACTTGGGTTTATCTCAAGAAAGTAATGTTGACTTAACAATTGAAAAATCAATCAATGTAAGTCATTGCATTAAGAGAACAAATGAGAAAAATCATATGATCACTTTAGAAGATGCAGAGATAGCATTAGAAAAAACTCTAGCAGCCTTTCGTGACAATAAAAGAACATTTTCTTAATCTAGCAAAGAGTATCTACAAAACATCTACAGCAATCTTCACACATAATGGTGAAATATTGTGAGATTTCCCCCAAGACCGGAAATGAAACAAGGAGATCTGCTCTCACCAATTCTATTCAACATTGTGCTAGAGGACCTAGCCAGTGCAACAGGCAAGAAGGAAATAAAAGGCATAATAATCAGAAAATAAGAAGTAAAACTGTCATTATTCAGAGGTAACATGATTTTGTATGTAGAAAATCCAAAAGAACTAAAGTTCTAAACTAAAATTAGAATTAATAAGTGAATGTAGCAAAAATCAATTGAATTTTACATGCAATGTAATAAACCTTTACAGTTCATAAAGTTCTGAATGATAAATGTGTGTATGGTTACTGTACAAAAATGTTGGAGTCAGATGCCAATGATCACTGAGGTTAAAGTTTTCTTGCATGGATTCATGAAGGACCCTAGATTGTCAAATCCCAAGCAAATGGTAACTACTAGAAATTAAAATTTTAAGAATGATGCCACTTAAAGTAACATCAGTGGTCAATCGCTTAGCAATAAATCTGATGAAAGATTTGCAAGACTTCTGTGAAGAATATTCTAAAATATTATTTATAATTTAAACAAAACCTATCATGTTCTTAGATTAGCAGATTTAGCATCGTAAAGACATCAATTCCTCCCAAATTAGTCTATGGATTCAGTGCCATTCCAATAAAAATACTAACAGATTTTTTTTAATGGAAATTCATAAGCTGATTCTAAAATTTATATGGAAATTCATATGGAAACAATAGCCAAGAAAATAATGAAGTTGGAAGACATACTATCAGATATCAAATGTTATTATACTTATTGTTCTTATTATTAAACAAAGGTGCTACTACAATGAAATGGGGAAAATAATTGTCTTTTCAATAATTGGTACTGAGTCACTTGGATATCCATGAGGGCAAAAAAATGAATCTTGATTCCTACAACACAACATACCATATACAAAAACCAAATCCAGGTGTGTTGTGGATTTAAATGTGAAAGGTAGAACTTATCAAAGGTAACATGAGGGAATTTCTTCATGAACTTGTAATCGGTAGGGAAAAATTAATAGTATTTTGTGCTCAGCTCCACTCAGCAAGAAGCAAGCTCAAAAATGTGAAACAAGCTATAAAGTGTGCTATTCACCTGACCATCCCACTTTAGGCCTGTGCATCTTGATTTTAAATAGTCAGAAGGAGTCCACTTTTATAGATGTCTCTCTAAACAATGTCTAAGATATCTTGGGGACTTTATAAAGACAATAAAAGGAAAAATTGGGAATGAATGTGAAAACTCTGAACTGTATTTTGTTTACTACCTAGTAAATGTAAGAATAAATCCATACAGCAAACTATAAACAATATATAGGGTTATGATATTTACTTCCAAATCCATCTCCAAGGATTTAATGAAAACTGTAACCAGCTGAAGCTAAGGGATTTTCTGTCTTTTCCACTATAGATTTCTCCTCTTTTATCACTCAGGTCCTGCTAAGGTTTTGTACTTCATGCCAGGCTGGAGGCATTGGTTATGGTAACAGCTACCAATGCAACCACTCAGCCAAAGCGATAGAAAGTATGATAGGAATACAGGCTTTAGAGTCAGACAACTTTCTCTGAAATCCCACTGTGGATGCTTCCTGTTTAAACTTGAGCAATATATTACATCTCTTTGAGCCTGGTCCCCAGCCAAGGAATAAGATGAGATACTCATAAGGCTATTGTGGGGACTAAATAAAGATGGCGTTTGTGAAATGCTTGACCCAATGTCCAGTCCATAATGACTGGGTAAAAATGGAAGTTGAATTTTCACTTCTTCTTAGTAAGACTCGTTGATAAGTGCAAGGAATTCTTAATCTCTGAAACAGTAATGACTCAAAATTTAGGTTTCAAATGAAAGTACGTATCCATGGATTTCTAAAGAGGCTTTTGCTTTTATTAAATATGTTCTACAAATGCCATACAGTCAATTAGTTGAAGATACTTTCTTTCCCTTTCCCTTGTATCCACAGCTTTTGGTTTCTCTCACCCCCTCTGCTGTGCCCAGCCCTGTGGAATAAAGAAGGAGAAGGTTTCTGTGATCCAAGGTTGTTTTTGTTTTTTACTGGAAAGGACAAGTCCTAGGTTGGATCTGAACTAAAAATGGGTTCTCCATTCTGCAGAAGTGATAAGTCCCATGCTACTTTTACACAACTCCCTTACTGCTGCAGGAGTCCAAGTTTTACTGTTTAAAACCATATGGCACAAATTATGCCATGCCCAAAGTTACTCATAAGCAGACCCTCGCCTTTCTTTACAGGTCTCGGTTGTGGGTCCTCCTTGTTTTACTTGTGGTCACTGGTATGTACTGTAGCAGTTGAAATCCTCCTTCTTAGCTGTTCCGTAGATAGCAACTCCCGCCTCTCCCTTGGATGTCCTACTATTGAGGAATAAGGTATTTTTTATTTACCAATGTGAGAACCTGCAGCCAGGCATATCTCTTTTACAATGCAGTGAACCTTCCAAACCCTTGTCTTAGTCTCTTGGAACCAAAAAAATTACATGCCATCGTGTGCTGTATATCACGGCTAGAACGTTTATAACGTCTGGCTGAGTGGAGTTTGGGAATGGGCTTCTCTGGTGAGCTGGAGCAGATTGTGTCTTTGACTGACAAGCTGCCATTTTCTTGAGATTTGACGATTTGAGGTCCTTCACCTATCCATGCAAAAAAACCTTAACCTTAGAGATCTTTGGCATTTGACCTCAATATTTTTATACAGTAACCATACATACATTTATCACTCAGAGCTTTATGAACGGTGAAGGTTTATTACACTGCACTCAAACCTCATTTAACCTTTTCTCTTGAAGCAATACTTTAAAACAGAGTTGAGGAGTCTGTACAACCAAGGCTGGTCGGTTGACTCATTTTTTGTTTCCATTCCTGAGAAGCCTTTGGCATGGATGTTTGTGGTCAGGAGATGTGTCTGTAACCTTGAAGAGACTTACCCTTCTGTTTGAAAGTGTTCTTTTGGGGCTTCTAAGTCCCTGGAAGCTTTCTGGTTGGCAGAGATTTTGTAATAGGGAAACCTCAGAATTGCTTGAGGTCATTGGCAGAAGTGTCCCTCATGTACACCATTATCTCTTCTGTCTCTGAGCATTGCTCTTATGCTTTTCTCCTTCTCCAATCCACACGTAAGCCATTATGTACGGGGCACTTCATGCCTGGTGACTATTGTTTCTTCCCTTACTATTCTGGCCCACATGAAACTTTCATTCCCTGAAAGTTTCTTCCTGCCTGAACCACAAAATTTAACCTTTTATTACTATATACTATTTCGAATTATTTTCTGATTGATTTTTATTTGTATAAATATTGCTTTCCCAACTTGCTTGTAAGTTTCCTGAGGACTAGAGTTGTATGCTATACTTCTGAACTCTATACAAACCTACCACCTTGCCTAACACATAGGAAGAAGACAACATAGGTTGAATGAACACATTTTGACTTAGTATCTTTAAAAATGTATGTATTTCCATCTGAAGAGAAATTTTCCTTAATAAGCAGGCAATAATTCAGAAAGGGGCAGAATTTCCTGCCTTGGATATTCAGAGGGTCCACATGGTCATGATTCCTTGGAAATGGGCCTGTTTGGATTTGGTGTGTGAGAAGGGCTACCATGTTGCTTCATGGGTCTAGAAGCAAAGCTTTGAACCCTTTGTTTTATTCTCTCTCTGTTCAAACTCCAGTTGATGTGTAGGAGCTGCCTGCAGCATTTAGCTGCACAAGGAGAAGTTTTAAGCTCAACGAGAAAGAGGACCATGTCTGTGTGGAAAGAATGAATGGAAGTGCGTGTGCCATTTATTTGTCGTTGCTGCAATGTACATCTCAAAACCAGGTTTGAGAGCTGACACTCTGGTTGCTGTTGATGTTACTTTTGGATCTGCCTCTTAGGTGTCCCCCTGAAATCAGTGCTAATCAACAGAAAGAGCATTTTCCTCTCGCTGGGGAAATGAAAGACACTGACTCTAATTTCAAGTAGATACGCAGACATTCAGTAATGACAAAGTTAATCATTTTGGTTCATCTCTTCAATTTTACTCAAACAAAGAATTGTTTCCCTTTCTGTTCTTCCCTTGAACATGACCCTTCAAAGTATTTCCACTATTTATAACCCTACTTGGGGCTTATCATCACTACGTACAATGTCTTTCTGGTTGTTTGGGGAAAGGACAGACAGGTGACATCAAGCCAATCTGGGCTGTAATGCTAGGAAGTGTATTCCTGAGCCCCAACATCCTTTTATTTCTGTGACACTTATTTGGTGTTTAACACCTGTCAAATAGTGTTCCAAGTGCTTTATAGATATTAACATAGTTAATCCTCATACAACCCCAGGAGGAAAGTACTAAAATAATCCCCATTTAATAGATGAGGAAACTAAGGCACAAAGAGGTTACAGCTATTTTGCCTAAGGTCACACAGTCAGTAAATGGCAGAGCTGGGATTTGAATCAAGGCAGTCTAATTCCAGAATCCATGACTTCAACCACTCTGCCTCATTCCTTGCGTTCTGTGTATTTTGTTTATTTTTGTTTAACAGATACTTGTGGAATACCCTATGACCAAAGCATTATATAAGACAATTTGGGGACTATGGAGAAGAGGGGCACCCAGTTACTGACTACAAAGGATGTTAGCATTCAAGAGGAGTGAAGGACATGTCCAGGTCTGCACAACATATGTGGGGTGTTCTCTCTGCCCTTGAGGACAACTGATTCTTCACTGATGAGAGAAGAGCTCAGATGTTGGGAGAATTGATGATTCAAGGAAGCAAAGATGTTGAAGTGCTTGTCCATTAGGAGACCTTTCATATGGGCACGTGGGAGTAAAAAATAGAACCCCTAGTCATTCCCTTAACAAACATTTATTAAGCTTCGGTAAGTGCAAGGTATGATATTAAGAAATACTAGCACATTGTAGATTCTTACTTTTAAATATTATTATAAGACTTCACCAATTCAGACTACATGGGAAAAGACAGTACAAAAAGAGATGCAAATTTGCAAATTTTATATTCAGTTAATGTGATGCTCTCCCTATATACTCATTTTTACAAGGAAGAACAACAAAAGAAATAGAGAAGGGGGAAGAAAAGAAAGGATTGGACATATACCAGTAATTCTAGCACATTTCAGTGACCAGGAACTCCAACTCCTTACTCTCCCTGTCCAAAGATTCTCAGTGTGGGTACCCCTGCTTGGCATCTTTTAAATCCATGGGCAGCATGAACTTGGCCAACGCACCAGCCCCTGAGGAATACTAAATGTACCTCATTTCATTTATAGGAAAGAAGCAAATTAAGACAGAGCACTTTTGTGTAAACCATCAACTGCCTTTAACAAGGTAGGAGGCTTGGGAATCCACGCTCAGGCTGCTTGTTTTTCCCGGCACCTTGTTAAACTTGGTTGAAAGTTTGCATGCTGGGGAGCAGCCTGCTTTCTCTTTGTTCCTCGAAATGGCTCTAACTGACCTGGTAGACCTGGGTGGATGGGGTACAATCTTAGATACCGGGCCTGGAAGAGAACAGGGGAGCTCAGTGGGCCTAAACTACCACCTTCAAGCAGTGCCCACCTCAGTTGGGCCTGAGGGCCTGTGCGCGAGTTCTCCTGTTTGCAAGCCCTCCAAAGAACAGGGCCGCCTCAGACACTGATTCCAACATCTAATAACACTTATTATCAGCCTATCTTTCTATGTCTAAATTAAATCCTTCGTCCTGCAGTTTAGTGCATCTCCTTTTGTTCTGCCCTGAATAAAGATGGAGAACAGCTGGTCAGCGTTCCCTGTGGAGGAACTCTTCAGACACTTGAAAGCTATTATTAAGTTCCCTCCGAGTCTCCTCTTCTCCAGACGCATTCTGAAGCTTTCTCCCACTTGTTTTCTCCACTCACTTTTCTCTTTCTGGCTTTAGGTCCTTCTCCAGCTGCTGGCTTCTTGAAGCCACCTGGAAATCTACTGCATTTTTTCCTAATGGTATTGTTACTGGGAAATGACGGTGGGGGATTTTGTTTCTCTTTCGGTCATTTTCTGGTAGACTTCGTCTTTAATTATTCTAGAATTTCATTCATTGGCTTGAATTAACTGAAGAATTTCCCCCAATCTTTAAGTATTCTGAGTCTATGGAGAACTTGCTAGTAAAATTGTATGTGTGTGTGTGTGTGTGTGTGGGCGGGGGGTGGGGGTGTGAATGTGTCCATATGCAAAATGTATGATTTTTCTCTTCTTTCTTGTTCATTTCTTCCTAAATATTATATCATTATATTATGTGTACTTCCATTTTAAATGTGATTTCAAGCCACATTTCTTTCTAAATTAGGCATGGAATATTGTGTGTGTGTGTGTGTGTGTGTGTGTATACTACTGATTAATTTGTAGTTGCTGCCCAGAATTCAGTGGTGAGAAGGATTCTGAGGCTCTGTGTAGTTAAGCAGGGAAGAATAATGCTAAAATGAATATTTTATAGCATTAGCTATGGGTGAGAATAAGTGTGGTAGCGTTATTGCCAAGTTGTATGGTGCCTAAATAAGTGGTTGAAAAGTTAAAATAATAAACGATTGTGTTTTTTCCTTCCCTCTCCTCTTCCCTTTAGGAAACACAGCCCTTGTATTGATCTACCTGGAGGAGCATCATTAATTAATTTCTCACATACTCTGATTCAATATATCCCAGCACATTTTGGTACCTCCCTCACCTCCATCCCCTATATTCTACTGGCTCACTAGCAGTCTTGGGATACATCTCCATTTCCATTTTCCCACCACGTCCTAGGAATTTATCAACCCATTCATGGATTACTTCAACAGCCTGATAACTGGCCTGCTTGCCTCTTTTACTTCCACTTGGCCATCCTGCCAACATCCTAGGTGGATACTTTATTCATGGCAGCCTCTTGCTCAAGAAGTGTTAGTGGCTTAGTATTGCTTAATGTAACTCATATAAATGCATATTCCTTTTTACTGACTTTTGGAGCTCTCTCAAAGTAGATACTATTCCATATACTTATTTTAGCTTCCTACCACTTCCCAGGAACCCTTTTGGTTCAGAATTTTTAAAATATATTTTGCACATTCAAAGAATTTTTACCCCTTCACCTAGAATCTCCTCCCCTCTTTTCAGCCATCTAAATCTTACCCATTGTATGAGACTCATCAGCCATGAAGCTTTTCTAAATGCGGATTTCCAGTCTTTATTGATGTCTCCTTTCTCTAACCTCCTACTACAATTATATTCTGTCACTTAGTCCAATTATATACAGTTTGTGTGTCTCGCTAACTGTTCTGCGTGAATCAACTGGTCTCTCTTCAGTTAGATTCTAATTTCTTCAGAGAAGAGATCATACTTTCCCTTTTATCTATTTGTTCTACCCTCCTTTCTTTGTTTCAATCTGCCCCACAGCAGTGCCATGCTCAGAAATGGTACTCTGAAATACCTATTGCATGGCCCTCCAAATACCAAGTCTGACTGCTTTTCACAATTATTAGATAAACTTTTTTTATGAAAATACTTTGGCCAGTCTTTATGGCTTTGGATAGATGGATTAATATTTCAGAAGGTATAGTTACTAGTGACATTAGTAAAGAAAAATGTATTTGGGGATCCACATAGTTAATAAATGATTCTCTTTTGGGGAAGAATAAAACTGATTTCATTTTGACAGAGCTCAAAGTATTATTAATTACACAGATGCTAATATGGTATTGAGGAATAGCATAGAAAGGTATTGAAATGCAATTTCTCACCTGGCTTGCATAAAGGGTGATGAGATGTTCAACACAAGATTTCTCTACTCTGGCACAGTGAACATATTAAAAATTTCAGGCAAAATCCAAAAGCAGAAAAAAATCCTTAATCAATCATTAGTGCATAATTTTCACTAGCGTAGTCAATAAAAATCAGAAAGGAACCTGTTGGCTGTGGTGATTGTCTGATGTTTTGGGAGGGTGGGCTTCAGCTAAGTATGGTTTTAGAAACCCAGGAAAGACACCAGAGGACCTCAGCCTGGCTATCATTCTGTTCCCTACATGATGTGGAGCTCCCCAAAAGTCACCTGAGAGGCAAAGCAAAACTGTGCCATCGAATGGCATTTCTGAACCACAGCATAGTGGCTTAATTGATTTATACTTTATTCTTTTCAAAAGACAGCTGAATGTCAAAGGTCTTTCTTTTGTGTAGTACTGGAAAACTGGTTGTCAAACAACCTCTACTCATTTAATAATTTATACCATTTTGTGAAAGAAAAGCAGCTGATATGCAGTAAATCTACTCCATATTTAAATTACTACCGTGAACAATAATAAGGAGAATGAAAAATCTAGTCCATTATTTAAAATTAAACATATATGAAACTATTTTTTTCCAAATGATCACCAAAGGCTATAGTTTCAAGTCAGCACTGAAGCCCTGAGTGGAATAAAAATGCCTAACAGTAGTTTGCAAATGGCAGCAGAATTATTTATTCTATTTTTTCTATACATAAGGAATTGAGCTAAATGAACAATGTTTAAGCATGTCAGAATTTCATCAATTTTGCATGAGCATTCTCAAATATCCTGGTGGGGGTAATTGCTTGCAAATACATTTAAACTAATGATATGTTCTATCCTTACTTGATATAAAACTATTAAAAGATACGTTATTGCATTTGACAATGCCATGCAGCTGGGTCAGATCTTAATGACAGATTTCTGCATTTGTGAATTAAGATACACTCTGCTGGAAGCAAATATTTTGTAAAAATAAAAGCTATATACTATGTAAGTTTGATCATTTATCTAAAATTTCCATTTCTGTTTGTTGAGAGCTACAAGAGTTAAGAGAGAAGAAAGGTTTGTCCCTTTCCTAAAATTGGAAAAGGAATCCAGAACTATAATTAAATCCTCCTCTTACCCTATTCCCCTCAGCAGGAGCGAACAGAACTTGTAAAATTCACCATGTGGTTTTAAAGGTCCACTTAGAGGTGGTTTTGCATCCCTTGCAGGCTGCAAGTGACTGACGTGCCTCAAACCAATTAGAGAAAGTGGCCCTTTCCTCCCACGAAAAAGGCGTGTTTATTTTTAAGGAGAATTAAACTAGGCTGAAAGGAAATATTGGATGGGAAAAATAATTCAAGGAAAAAAATGAAATAAAAATCTGCTTGCAAAAATAGTTTTATTAAAAGGACAGCGCAAAAATCTGCTGAAAGGATTCTTTGGTCCTTCACTTTCAGGGGATATTGGCTTTTTAAATTTTTAGTCTGTTCTTGCTTTTGCCTGAGGTTAGTATACAGAGAGTCCAGTTTATATCAGCCTGGGTTTTATTTGCCTGGATCTCACCCCAGGCTCTGTGATCAAAACCCCAGTGTGATTTCCCTTCTTGACAATGGGCTAAAATGCATATTAATTTGTCTCCAGTGCCAGGATCTGTGACTCCAAGATAGATTGTGAAGCAGGCATTAATGCTCATGCATGATTACGGAACTTGTAGAGTTAGTTCGGCATCCCACTGGAAGTCAGATGATGTTATGATTACAAGGGAAGTATCGATATACTTCCCTAATTGTTTCTTAGGACTTTGGGTTCTATTTATGATGTCATTACAAAGCTATGCATTATCTGCATAATCGCCAAGGAAAAGACTCTCATGAAGGAAAATGCATCCCACTGAGATAATGCCGCAAGCTACCGCTATACATCCACCGGCATATGTATGGTGTTGAAATAATAGGACAGCATGGAATAATGATGAATTCTTGTTCCCATCATGACAGAAAGCTTTCCCGAAATTATCACTATTACTGGCTTAATTGATCCATGCTCAGTGAAAGGATTTCAGCAAATGGATGGCTTTGGGACGCAATCCCTACTCCACAGTACAGTTTCTGACAGTATCAGCCTAAGAAAGGCCAGGTACTCTTTGCAGAAGCTGTGATTGCCCTGCAAAGAATGCACACTGCATCTCTGGAAGTGTGTGTGTGTATCTTTACACAAACAGAACACACACACAATTTGGTTGATAGCTTGGGGTTCAAAAATAAAGGTAAGATAAACTTGCCTGTGGAATAAGAGGAAGATAATTTTTCTCAGCGAACAGACTTCACGGAGTGAAAAAATTACACATTATTGTTGCTTGGTGTTATATATGTGAAGCTCTTGCCTTGACTCGGCAGCCTGGCAGGACTAGATCTTTTATGTGGCTAAGAAGAGTACAATATACCTTTACTGCAAGGTTTTCAGTTGCACGGTAATTCTGATACATATTCTCTCCCTCTCCTTAAAAGGCACGTGTGCTCTGATTTTCAACATCGTTGAAGATTATTACAACTTCACTTCATAATATACTGTAAATTTTATTATAAAGCACCAATTCCTTGGCTCCTAAGAACAATCTTAGGGAAAGAGTGCACTATACTTCTTACTCTTTCAGTAATGTGAGAGGAGACCTAATGAAGCTCTTTATGCAAATTTTCCAGTTATCAGGTAAAATCTTCACATGGAAAATCTGTCACATGTTATAAAATTTCTTTATGTTATCAAATGCTAATGATGACTCAGAACACAGCCCACAGAGGATCTTTGAAATCTTTCATAAAAACTGTATTCCACCCCAATATCAGAGGCCTTGGAAATTCCACCACTCTGAAGACGCGGGTTTGTAATTAGCATGGTGCAGACTTCTCTGCCCTCTGAAACCATAATGTTAATTACAAAAATTACACTGTGTTTAAAAGTGCAATTAAGAGACTCCACTGCACAAAGGGAATCTTGGAACCTCTTTTCACACTTTGAAGCCAGGTCATAATGTAGCCCATAAAAAGGAGGCCAAGGCTCATTCCCTTTTAAAGTCTTCAGAAGATCAGAGAGGCGATCTCAGCGAGAATGAGCTCTACTGAGCTCTGCCGCGCTCTTAATGAACAATGTTCTACCTGGAGCAAGGGAGGAGGCAAAAGGAGAAAATTAGCTGAAAAATAATGGCTGTTCTACACCCAGCTTGGCTATTGCCAACATCAACGCCCAGCTTGGGTCTACTTTGGGCCAATTCGGGAGTCATTTGCTTGGTCCTGGTGTCTGCGTGGCTCCCAAAGTGGGACACATATTTCTGTAAGTAAAACTGTAAGATGGAGTTTTGTGGATTCAGGCCTATTTTTGTACTTCATTCAGAATGCAACACTGTAAGATTTATTTGATCAAAAAATTATACTGGGAAATAAGTCCCCTCTCCCTCCCGCTTCTTGGAAGAAATAAGAGAGAGAAACTGTAGAATAAAGTTAAGCACTCTCTTTGGTGATTTAATGGTAGGACTTGAGCTGCATTGCTGGTAGTGAAGTGTGTTAATGGTTAGTACAAAGCAGGCGGTGTAGACTAGTGGGCAAAACACTGGGGTAGGAAACAGAAGCCTTGAATTAGTCTCAGATCTGCAGCTGTGTGACATTTAGTGACAATTTAAATTCTCAAAGCCTCAGTTTCCCCACCAGGAGAGTGGGAATAATGCAGATCTTGAGGAAGATCAGGATAGAATTATCTGGAATAAGTTATTGGAAGGAAAAATACTCAGCCATCTGTAAAGGGGCAAGCATATACAAATTAATGTTACTTTGGGTATGGCTTGGATAAACGTTATGAGAATTTCAGTTAACTCTTGAAGAAGTTCTTTTTCTCACCCTGTGTTATACGTTAAATTGGTCCCCCCCCCAATTCATACGGTGAAGTCTTAAACCCCAGAACCTCAGAATGTGACCTTATTTGGAAATAGGGTAACTGCAGATGTTATTAGTTAAGATGAGATCATTGAAGAGTGGGGCTCTAATACAATATGACTGGTACCCTTATAAAAAGGAGAAATTTGGGCACAGAGACAGATACGCATGGAGGAAATACCGTGTGAAGAGACAGGGAGAAGATGGCCATCTCCAAGCCAAGGAGAGAGACCTGGAACAGACCCTTCCCTCACAGCCCTCGGAAAGAACCAACCCTGCCAACACCTTGGTCTTGGACTTCCAGCCTCCAGAAGAGACAATAAATTTCTGTTGTTTAAGGCCCCCAGTTTTGGAACCAAGTTATGGCAGTCCTAGGAAACTAAGACACCTGGAATTGAATGTGTCTTGCTTAGGGTCACTCTTCAAAAACTGAAATATCTTACCTTTCAGACAAATATACATGAGATCACACAGCCCCTTATGTCATTCCTCCTTCACTCACAACGAGTCTTTAAGTCACTCTTCCTCAATGCTGAGCCCCCACACACATTTTTGGACTCGGGAAGCCTACCCTAATTTCTTTGTCTACCTCTCTTTTTCTTTTCTTAGGGAACACTCTGGTGCTGAATCACTGCTGTCTTAGGAGCTCTAGCAGGACGTGAATCAAGCAGTAGCATTTAACCCTATGCTGTGAGGCAGCAAAGAAGCTGCCCAAATTTATTTATAGCCCCAAAGTTTTCATTTTTGCCCAAAGAGCAATAAAAGGTAGAGAATGAAGAAATTGACATTAGCTAGGGTTTTTTTTTTTTTTTAAGAGTTGTGGAATAGACCCAGAATGTTAGAGAGAAGGTTCTTCTCTAACAAGAAGTTAGAGAGAAGGTTCTTCTCTAACAAGAAGTTAGAGAGAAGGTCCCAGAAAGAGGGCAAACTTGGAGGTAGGCAATTCAATGCTGTTATTCTGGAGAGCAAATGGCAAAAAGACCATGTCCAGTTTCGTGTCCAATTATGCCTACTGTGTAGTTTCAGTCTGGCACTGTTCTGGCATCTTGGATAATAGTGCTAGTTACTCTAGAAAGAGATGTATGTATGGGAGATAAAATGATTTTGAAAACTCAGGAAGGCATTTTTTGTCACCCTTTCCTTATGATTATTTCCATTCTCTCTCTCTCTCTGACACACATAAACACACACACACACATGCATGCTAAATCCAAATGGAGAATTTTGCATCTTTTTTTTTGTAGATTTGCAAAATCTGCAAAAATGCATTTCCCAGATGTCGAGGACACCCAGGTAAGTTGCTGCCTAAGTAATTTCCATCAGGGGAATTTTTGATTCTCTGTTCCCTGAAACCTCAGGACATGTTAACCACACTGTTTTGTGCTCGTGAGCCCCTATGTGGTCTCTGAGCTGGTGCACTTTGCTTAATCCTTCCTTCCATTTACAAATAAGTTTCTTGTGAAGTCTAACGTGAAAACTCCCAACATTGCCCAGTAAATCACCAACTTGACCTTTCATAGAAACATTGAAGGTTGGTGGTGAAACCAATTTAAAGATGGGAGGGAAATTCCTTGTCTCCTCCTCACCCCCTACTGCCCCCAAAGTCCTGCACAGCGTGCTGCCCATTGGCCTGGGCTGTTTGGCCTATGTGTCTGGAAAAATTCACTTCCTCCTCCTTCATCTTCTACCTGCCCGACTCGTTACAGAACCAGACAGTTTACATATGTGATCCTTCCTATTTAGAAAATTAATGGTGTTTTCTGGCTCCAAATCACAGCTTGTGGTGCTCTGCAGGCGATGAAAAACTTGGCCAGCTTCAGCAGCAAGGCAGCCATTAGAAAATTAACCCTTGGTGACCAAGGAGCAAAGGTAGGCGAGCGGGGTCCTGGCAACGTGGCAGGCTGTAGCTTTCAGGTGTTGATACATATGTTAGTCATGTAGGAACAGCACACATGGGGCCCCCTGAGAGCTTCTAGCTAGCATGTTTGTGGTTGGCCACTGTGGAGAGGGCACGGACATAGCACTTGGCAGCCAGTGCAACCAATATGCCACGCTTTTTATTAGAGCTCAGGAGAAAGCCCAGAGCCCAGCTTTGGAATCCCAGCCATCACTGTCTTGGCTGTACCTGATTAAATGATGTGCCATTCATTGCCATCCCTGCATGCCTCCATTTCACACCCCCATGCTGTGCTCGCCCCACCTGCCTCAGGAAATGGCTGACCTCGGAACCACTGAAACATTCAAGCCAGGGCGGGAGAAAACTTTAAAGTACTTAATTTCACATTAACATTAAGTCTCCCCTTTTTGCTTTCTTTTAGGGTTTTGTTTATTTGTTTTTGTTTTTTGACATGGCAGCTAGAAAGGGCTATTTTCTTGTGTAGTTTTGAAACTGCCGTGTGTGTGTGTGTGTGTGTGTGTGTGTGTGTGTGTGTAAGGGGGAGAAGGCCAGGGTATGAGGCTTGGAAGTGTCAAGTCTGACTTTGGGAATTTGATTTCCTGAGGGCAATATTCTCTGGACCACTGTTATAGTTTTCCCTTTTCACAGCAAAGACTGAGCCAATGTGTTTTGAAGGTTCAACTTTGGTCCTGGATTTATCCCCGATGACTGTAAGATCATTTTCCTCGCCCTGCCCCAATGGAACTGGCATCTGTGACCCCCAGGATCAAACGCATTGGGGCATGCTTTTCTATATTTATTTCTTAAACCGATGAGATGCAAGACTCTCGATTCTGAGCAGTCATGGATCTCTGAACCTACCACTGAGGGGAGAAAAAGGGCTGCCTAGAGTGTACCAGCACCCGTGACCATAGGCTTGAGACTTCCTGTCTCCCTCTCCTGCACACCTATCCTGCAATCCTGAATTGATTTTATTTTTAGGTTCTTAGTACAGGAAAACACAGCTGTTTATTTTACTGCTTCTGAATGCCGTGCTCCGTGGTATTCAGTGAAATCAGGCTATATTCATCTCTAACATTGTGTAACACCAGCTTTCATACAAACAGGGGTAAATAACAGTGGCACATTAATTACTCCTTTCTAGTTTACTCTGACAAAAATGTACTAAAATGAAGACTAATATAATTATAGATGATGCATTTTCAATTAGCCTTTGTTAATACTATTAATAAGATTAATAATATATACTCAAAATGTCAATATGCTTATCTAAATAAATTTTTTAAATCACCCTTTCAAGTCCCAGCATCAAACATTAAGGCACAGCGTCTTAATTACGTGTGCTCATCAACAAAGTTAAACGGATAACATCCCTCAAGTGTGGCAGAGACAGACAGAGGCGAGCTCCAAGGCTGCCTACATTGTCACCTTTCTCAGCCCCATTTTACTTTTCTGTAAACCATCGGCGTTTGCAGAGAGAACATACCCAGATCAGCGCAGGGCTTTGCGAAGTTCTAATACGGTGAGGGCTACTCACGGAGCGGCTTATTCTCTAATACACACACGAATAAATGACCCCTTTCTGAACTGAATGATAAAATGTGGGGGTTTTGCCTTTATAATTTTAATAATATACAGCACAACTGTGACTAGTGTTAATGTATAGAATTAATTGGCCCAGTGAGACATTTCTTCCAAAAAAGCAATAATAGCTGGATTCTCCTTGAGAATGTGAAAACCCTCTGGTATACTAATAAAATGAAAAAGGTTCACAAAATAATATCCTAAATGATTGGGTTCCCTGTACCAAAGGACCCCATGTAGTTTCTCTTAAGCGATCAAAAAAAAATCATGATTATTCCTTTGGACTTAATAAAACATAATTGAAACAATATCAGTGAGGATAACATAGAGCAATCACATCCATGTCCCCTTAATATTTTTAAAGGTGAAATTCTTAACCCTTTCTCATTATTAAGGAGAAAAGACGTTTTGCAAGTAAATAATGATGTTTACTTGGCTGATAACATATTGGTAATATGCCCAGTTCCCCCCGCCCTCCTCCATGATATGTGTGTGTGTGCGTGTGTGTGTGATGTATTCTTGATCATGAAAACTTTCAACAGCTTCAGTTTGTAAATCCGCTGGCCCTCTCCTCCCTAGAAACTGGGGAAATGCATACTCCTACTGTTCTGTATTCATAAACAAATTAGTGTCCTTTGAATAGATTGAGTGTGTGTGTGAGTGTGGGGGGGGTTGTGGGGGCACAAAACTGTTCTCCTGCCTGGATGGATGTTTTCATCCCAGTAGCTTTTCTTTTTTTGCCTTCAGACATGAAGGCTCACCCGGACTGACAATCTCGCCCCTTATTCTTTTTCCCTGCTCATCTTAACCTATTTATTCACTTGTTCTTATGCCACAACACCCAGAGAAAAACAGTGGCTGGAAATGAACATAATTTCCCACGAAGAAAGAGGAGCTATGGAGAGTGTTGGGGACCTGGAGGGAGGCTGGGAAATGCAAAGAGGACTTGGGACAGAGCCGGGGATGCTGGAGCGACAGAATGCTGAAGATAGTTGTCCCAGCTACGAGATAAAAGCTACATTACATGAAATTAATGGAGGCTGTCTGCGACATACATGAATCACTGTTTCAACACTAAGAAACCAGCACAAAAGAATAAAGAAATCTGAGTACTAACTACATCTTCAAAGGTCTCCTATTTACCCAGCTATACTGGGTACTGACACAAGGGGGGGGAAATATAAGAAAAAAGCACTGCTGTGATCGAATGAATGCGACCATATGAGCTATATTGGAGCCGTATGCATCCTATTTAGCTGATATCAAACACAGTTTAATGAAAGTTAAATAGTTTCTGAGGAGTGCATGAGCTGGAACAGATTAGATTCCACCGAGGGGTCTCTCAGCATATTGTTGCTCACATGTATTCCCTGCTCAGGGCTGCTACAATTCCAGCACTCCATTAGCAATACACAAAAGACTTATGCAGATAGCGGGCATAAGCTCCTACCGCCATGTTGGGAAATAAAAACACACACACACAGACACACGCACACACGGACGAAGGTTTTGTTCAATGTGTTCATCTCAAAATGGATCTGTGTAATTCAAAACTGATAAGAGCATTTGTAGGAGGAAGGAAGTAGCTGCCTATATTTTTAAATAGAGAAATATGTAAACTGCCTCAAATAGAAGATACTGCATCAGGCACATAATGAGAATTTGATCTTTCAGAGGACAATGACATGGGTGATTGCGATGCCCTTTTGATCCGTAAGCTACGTCTGGGCTGAAGGTACGGCAGCTTCCCTGTTACCACCCTATGAAGTTATAGGGGTGTACGCTTCTGCAAATGCTCACACACAGTATTCCTCCAGCAATGCCTCATTTTAAAAATGTACAATTCCTTCCAGAAATACTGCTGAACAGCCTGTCCATCTATTCACATGGCTGTCGCAAAAACTGACATGAATTGCAATTAATAATTTCATTACTTGGCAAAGATTTTTTTTTAACTTCCCCACAATTAAATTGTCTATGTGCTTTTTTCCTTCCTTCTGTCCAAGCACCCCCTGCTCCGTCTTTGTTGAGCTGACTTTTCATGGCCAGTGACAGTGGTGTTTTAATTTAAATTAACAGGAGAGATCTTCACGTTGAGTCTTTCTATAACAGTGGCCGGAATGGTTGAATAGAATGGCATCATTTGCTCCTTTCAGATGAAGAGTAAAAGAAGTCACTTCCAACCTTAACTGTGTGTGCTTTCTCACTCTTACATAATTGCAGTCAGACTTCATTGAACATTTACTCTATGTCCAGCATTTTCCCCGTGCTAGGCTGGGTTATAAAGAGGAATCAGATGTGCTTCCTACACTCAAAGAGCTCACAGTCGAGAGTAGGGTTTCTCAGCTGGGGGTGATTTTGAACCTGCCCCCAGGGGATATTTGGAAAGGTGTGGAGACATTTATTTTTGGTTGTCCAGTCTAGGGGAATGCTACTGGTATCTAGTGAGTAGAGATCAGGGATGCTGTTAGCACCCTACAGTGTACAGGGCCCCCCACAACAAAGGCCTGTCCAGTCCAAAATGTCAAGAGTGCCAAGATCTAGAGAGATGATTGTTTCCTCTATCTTCCTCTAGGAAGGAGCAAGATGAAATTCCCAGTAAACATAGAACTCTCTGGCATATTTACACCTTGTTCCTATTCCCAGTAAATTCTGAACACTTTGGTGTGTTGTCACCTGGTGACACCCAGGGGCTGAATGAGGCTCCCATGGCATTTTGCTTAAACTTTGAGAGTAAACTCTTAAAAGCTTTTGCAGCCAGGGACAATGCTCCAAGTTTTTGGAAATCCTTTTTAGTTTCTTAAATGTCTAAAATTAAGGATACGGGCTTTTCTGTAAATTCAGCCAAGGAACGGGAAAACAGAAAACACCAGGCACCTCTCCTACATTCTTTCTTAGCTATGGGGAGACTTACCCTTTAATATTATTCAAGCCTCTCTAGGAGAGATGGAATTTTCTCCGTCTTCTTTTCTATGTCCTCTTATTCTTATGCCTAGGATAAAAATGGCCCCACATTAGGGACCTGAGTATCTGTTCAGGGTGGCCTGTCAGATGCTCTAAGGTAATTGGCTCTATTTCTTCATTTCTGTGCTCAGGTAAAATAATTTCATTAGGGAGCAGAGTAGGTGTTGAAGTTGTCGCCAACTGTCTGCTCTGGTCAAGAAAGATTTCCCCACATTGTCCCCGCTGTCCCTGTTACCACATTACATCATCACATTCCATGTGACATCATGTCAGAAGTGGTGCACACATTGAAAGTTGCCGCCAGCTGGTGGTGAAAAAATCAGGGGCTACTGTCCTGTTTGGCAACATCAACTAGCCTAGAATATCTGTAAAAATATTGATGGGTATGTCCTTCACTTCCTCCTAGATCTGTAGTCTTCAGATAATCGGGACTATGACATCACTGTGGCTAGAAGCTAAAGCATAATTTATAATGAATTGATAGCAAAGTTTATCTACTATGACTAATAATCATAATGTAGTAATGGTAATGTCAGTCATAATAAGAAGGAACTAATTAGAGTGGTAAACAATATCTTTCCTTAAGAAACCTTACCTAGCTGAGAAAATAAGACATGTAGATGGCACAGCATGTGCTAATTCATTTAGCACAGTGAACCCAAGTAACAGCACTTGCGTGGAATGATTGATTGACCCAGGAAATAATTCACGTGGAAACTAACTGATTGAGGATAACTCTCATACCACCTTTACCTGTGACTTGAGACACATCCCAACGGCACTGGGATGCTATTGCATGAAGTAGCCCAAAGCAATTATTTCCTAGGAAATGGCTACTTACATGTTCCTAGATGTAAGTATCAGCTGGCCTGAGTGTCAAGTGAAGAGGGAAGGCTGGCTGCAATGGTGATTGCAAAGGCATATTTTTGATAAAGAACATCGTCAATGAAATGAGACTGCATTCTGCTGATTGGCAAGGTTTGGGGGATATTTTGGAGGGACTTATTACAGTGTGCTGTGAGGATTTCAAGAATCTTGCAACAGTTTCTCTTTAACCTGCAGGTGGCATTAGTAGTAAAAATGTATTTCCTATCATTCTTGAAAAAATATGCAGCAATGAAGTGAGGGAAACAGTAAAGGGCTTCACAGCATGACTCAATTAGAGGAGCAAACCCGATTCATTGCAGATGGCTTTTTGCTATGTTTAATAATCCAGGGAACTCAATGATCCAAATCCAGAAATAGTAAACTACAATCCTTATAGGAATTGAAAAATCTGGGGAAGTTTTTTCTTTCTCTTGAGTTTGGAACACAAGCATACGTCTATATACATACACACACACATGTCTTTGTGATTCCGTTTCCGTGTGGGAGGCCAAGAATCTGAGCACTGGGAGCAAACTTGGTTCTTTACTTACAGAGCGAGAATGGAAACTCAACATAGTGTGATCGAAACTCTCTTTCTGAAACCAATCCTCTTAAGATTCTCTCTCGTTGATACTGGCCCTATGTCTAGCACAGAGAAACTGTGCATTGCTGATATAGCAGTTCCTGCCACCACACTATGCATTTTTCACTTCTTCCTGGTGCAACAGCAACTTACTAACCGCACTGGCCAAGCAGATCCTTAGATGTGGTGAAAAACCTGCAATAGAACAAATTTAGTGACATCTTCCCTCCCAATCTCTCCAGATAGCTGCCAATCCAATCACTTATGCCTGGTAATGGGATGGGAAGCTAAGACAGTATTCCTTTAGAAGCTCCAAGGCATCAAAGAGATAACAAACTCAGAAAAACACAGAGAGAGGATATAAAACCTGTTTGGATTGGGGTCTGTGATCTTATTCTGTATTAGATGGAGGAGGATAACTATGAGAGAGATGTTACATAGAGTGGCCCAGCTCATAGTGTGCAAACTGTCCTTAAGCATCCTTCAATGGAAACATGGCCTTCTAGCAGAAAGAGCCTACAAAGAAATGGCAAGCACTGATTGGAGTTCTTGTAAACACAAAACTCGGATTGATGGATAAAGAGTCTTCAAGAACAGGCCACGGATCATGTAAAGTTAGAGGTTGTTTTGAAGTGAGCATTTTCTTCTCTGATGTTCCTTACCTTTAAATGTTATGTTGTTCATGCCGCCTCCGCTTCCCTTCCAAAGGACACGAGAATTTTATTGATTTCTAACAGCCCTGATCATGTGCCAGAAGTAGATCTCTAGCCATGGGATCTGTTTCTCAAAGTTCTTTTTAGACAAACTGATGTGAAGGCCAACATCATATCAAATATTTAACACTGACATAATGTGAAGCAGTCTATCAATAAATCAGCTAAATCACAAACTTTTATTGAGCCTTCAAGTTATAATCTAAATTTCCCCTCTTCTCACTAGCCTCTGCCTAGAATCACTATTTCTCTGGCTCTAGTACACCGGTTCTCTGCATCTCAGGAAGCACGGCCCCTCTTATCACTAGTATTGGTGGGAGTTTCCATGAAGAAGTCTATTTCTCCTGGAGATTGCCACTGCCTTCATCTCTCACTGCAATCTAGGCTTCGACTGGATACTGATGGGCCTCTGAATTCTGTGTTCCCTGCAGTGGGTGAAACCCTGGAGCCCCAAGAGCCTCCAGGCTGCACAGCTGCTCTGGGGGGAAGTGGCAAAGATAGCCTTCCTCTCCATTGGTGTTAATTGCTATTAGAGGGGCTTCAAGCAGTGTCATTTGTGCCCAAAGACTTAGAGAGTATTTGGCAAAAGAACTTCTCTGGTAATAACCTATGTTCTCTAAGCTCTCCACAGAACTCAGAGACAGTATCATGGAGATTTGGCTAGTACATAGACCCACCATAGCCAAGGCACAAACACCCGGTGCCAAGCTGGGGTTTCCTACCTTAGACATGTTGTGTGTCAGAATCCGTGCTGCCTGATATGACTTGACACGTATGCTTAGCTCAGACTTCACTGTACTCAAAGTAATCTTATTTCAGTGCCCCATTGTCCTTCCCTCCTACTGGGTCTTGCTGGGAACATGGACACCCTGATTTCTTCTGTCTGATCTCCTTAACTCCTGATTATGGACATTTTTAAAAGAGATCCACTAGTCTCTTTATTCAGATTAAAATATTACCTGAGCTAAAAATTAGGACATGTGGTCTGAGACAGGATTTTTCTTTCCTTCTAATTTGAAAGTTATTATATGAAAAGACTTATGTAGCATTGTGGACTGAATATTTGTGTCTCCCCCAAATACACGTGTTGAAACCCTAATCACCAAAGTGATGATATTTAGAGATGTGATCTTTGCGAGATAATTAGGTTATGAGAGTGGAACCTCCATGATAGGCTGAGTGCCCTGAGAGAATTTGCTTCCTCTTTCTCTGTCTGCCATGTGAGGACACAGCAAGAAGATGGCCACCTGCAAAACAGAAAGAGCGTTCTCATCAGAACTCGACCATGCTGGCACCTGATCTCAGACATATCAGCCTGCAAAACTGTTAGAAATAAACTTCTGTTGTTTCAGCCACCTAGTCTATAGTATTTTGCAGACCGAGCTGACTAAGACACATGGTTATAAAATGTTTCACAATTGGTTTTGTATTTAACAAATAACTTTTTAAAAATCACATGCAACCAACTCCATCTTGGAAAATCTGGACATATGATTGCGTCAGCTTTAGTGTATGCCATAGTAACGATCTTGACCCGCTGAAAAAATGTTGTACTCCGTCACCTCTACTTGGAGTTCTCTTATTGGTCAGTTCATTCTGTCAGGGTTTCGCTCCTGTATGTTATAGAATATATGGCATCTATATGGCAATTTATGAGAATCTTGCAAGTTAATTATGTTACATAATGATACTCTCTGGCTGTGTTTTCTATTCCTGGCCTGCTACTTAAATGGGCCATGGCACCTCAGTTTTCACTGGTACAACTGTTATATGTGCTTCAACTCACTTGCATTTCAACAGCTTTGGAGATTCATTATTTCACTTTCATCAAATTCTCTTCAAAGATCTTTTATAGATAAGATGCAGCCTTGGTTTTATGATGGGTCAAATATATGCCTCCCACCGCTCACCATTTGGTAGAATGTAAACTACCACTCCCTGTAAATCCACATGCGTGTTTGACCTTTGCTTCCCTTGGATTTGTTTCCATTTCTACTTTACAACTGTATGCCAGACTAGCTCCAAATTGCCCCCAAACCCTATGCTCCACAATTCCTCCAAGGTACACATGCATGTGTGCGCACGCGCGCGCACACACACACACACAAACTCCTTCAAGTATATGCAATTGAAGGGGTATAAACTTCCAGTTGTAAGATGAATAAGGCCTGAAGATCTAATGTACAGCATGGTGATTATAGTTAATAATATTGTATTATATATATGAAAGTTACTAAGAGAGTAGATCATAAATGTTCTCACCACAAAAAAGAAATGGTAATTATATGACGTGATTGAGGTGTTAGCTAACACTATGGTGGTAATCGTTTTGCATAATATAAGTGTATCAAATCAACATGTTATGCACCTTAAACTTTCACAATGTTATATGTCAATTATATCTCAGTAAAACTGGAAAAAAGTATATGTAGTTGAATCCAATTATGCATTTCTGTATTCTATTCTATGCACAATTTTGGAGAGATTTCTTGATTACGAAACAATGGGCACTTTGGAGCAGAGAGGGTAAACCATTGGTGAAGGTAGAATATGGAAACTATGAAGGTAGGATATGGAGATAGGAAATCTAGGGATTAAGTACTGGCTTTATAACTTTACTCTCTGTCTCAACTTACTCATCTTGGAAATAGGAATCATAATACTTGTTCTATGTACTTTATACTGTTATCAAAGCAAATAAAGGAAATACTTTGAAAAACATAAAATGATGTGCAAACATAAGTATGGCCGGTGTTAGATCTATTACTACTTAAAACATCTAGATTACCTGCAGGATGCTCAGCAATGCCCAGGAGTCCCAGGCAGCATGGAGCTGGTATAATACCTGCACTTGCTAAGGCAAACTCTTATCCCAATGAAGCTCATATCCATGGATATGGACCTTATGGGCAGTTGTATGTTAGATTTTGTCTCATCCTGTATGAAAATTTTCCTTCATCCATTCATTTGACAGAGAAAATCAAAACACGTGAGAAGGGATGATTGTCTCCAAAGAAAAGTGGAGTGATGATTGTCTCCAAAGAAAAGTGGGGTGATGATTGTCTCCAAAGAAAAGTGGGGTGTGGAGAGTGAGTGAAGCATGGAGAGATGCCTCTGTCAGAATGAGGACAGAGGGAGAGAATGTGGAAAGTGTTTTGGATTCTGCAGCTGGAAGATACGGGGAAAGGACTAAGGAGGAAGCATCATTTTTTAGAGTGCTAGACCCTTCAAGAAGGGAACACTGACCCAGTAAGTCTCAGGCAGAGTTATGAAGGACTTTAAGACCCATTGGTTTTGACTTAGGTGTGCTTATTTCTAAATTTCTGCCCCTTTACTAACACATTTGTTCTCAGCATATTGCAGCATGTCTGCATTCCTAGCCAATTCCCTTGAATTCCTAATTCTTGTTAAGAACTCTGGCAATTAACCAATTACTCCTTCCACTGAAGGGCTCGGGGAGGAAGGGACCAATGATTTATAGCAGCACAGCATCCGTGCTTGTTGAATTGAACTCAATGGTTGGAGTACTTCATTTAGAGAATAGATGGGCAGGTGAGTAGCCAACAGGCTGAAGCCAGTCAAAAGACTAAAATTGCCCAACAGATGACGGGTTGGAAGTGCTGCTTCCTCTGACTCTTTTGTGCTATCTGTTTCTCACCTCCTCTGCCTGCTCCCAGAACTCTCGGGAAAACCTGATGCTGCTTGTGTGGGTCCAGTGCTGACGGTTCTGCAGAATGGTGGACTCACAGTGTTTAAGGAGTCTTAGAAGTTGTCTAGCCTATAAGTGCAGGAAGTTGTTCTACAATGCGCTAGTGAATGGCCGTTTAGACCCTTCTCAAATATTGTCAGTAATGACTTTGGAAGGAAGCTCATTCCTCTGCTGGACAACAGTGTTTGTTGCAGTCTCCCTTAAAGTGAGAAAAAAATCTTCCTCTTTGTCATTTATACTCATCACTGATCCTGCTTCTATCCAGTGAGGCAATCCAGAATAACTCTGCTCTCCCTCCTAGATAATGTGCCTCCAAAATTTGAGAACAGCTTTTGTGTCCCAATATTCTTTCTTCGCTGCAGTTCCCTAAAGCTTGTGGAGCATGGTCTTCTTATCTCTTTCCAGCACTCTTTTATTTTTCAAGGCTTTTCTTAAATTCCAGCACCAAAATCTTAATGCCCATACCGCATTTCTTGCGAGCCCTGTCCCTGCCATTTAACATTCCCATATTATCTTTGCTCCCAGTAAACCACAGATTCTGGGGAAACTATTCAATTAAAGCCAATAAAATGACCAGGAACATTCTGATGACATTTGCTAGTTCTTACCTGAAATAACTTTGGAGTCATCATTTCTGTTTCAACCACTGTTTCTGGGGCTGTGTGGCATGGCTTGAACTTTTGATGTGCTCTTTAAGAGAATCTAAATTTACTGAGTTAATAAAACTATAGGCACTGGTAAAGGCAATAATAGAGCAGGAAGAGGTGAGCAATAGCATCAGTCAGAGGGAGGAAAAGGAAGGTTGCTTAGGGGAGAGGAAGAGAAACGGTTCCTGCAGAAAAGAAAAGTGGTGTGTAGAGTGGACAGGGAGTCACCCCAAAGGGCATGGTGGTGGACATGGAATCACCCCAAAGGGCGAGACTGACCACGTGTACATGATGTGAATCGAAAGATGCTAAAACACTACCAGTTCCCACATATTCCTTGCACTCCTCCCACCACCAGAAATCCCTGTGTGGTTAACTCCTTTTGCTTGAGGCCACCGTAAAAATGTAAATGTTCTCTGGGAGAGTAAAATATGAGTCCATTATCAACCAGTAACATCCTAGCTGTACTTGACCAAATTAGAACTAGCTGGTCACTGAGCGGACCCCTAAGGGAATAGGCTACAAAACGGATATGCTTTAATTGGGGAAGAATAAAGAAGGATATAAAAAGACAAAGTTTCAAGACTTTGTGGTATCAGGGCGTGAATAGGAGGGATAGAGGTAAGTGTTTGGTGGGTGGTGAGCTGCCTGAGACAAGTGGGGTACCTCCATGGAGGCCTCTGGAGCCCTCAGCAACTGTGTGGCAGCTTGGAACTGGCTGAACACAGGGAGGATGCTAAAATGCAGCTAAAAAGGAATAGCAATAAATCTCCTAGGTTGAAACGCTATGGAGGGAGGCCCTGAGGAAATGTCGATAGAGCTGGACCTCAGGAATTCTGAATCAGCCAGATAGGCACGATGCCCTAGTTCTTTGATTTTTAATTATTATTTCCCACTTCTGAATGGACTTAAGAGCTGGAATTATGAGGGAAATATCATATGATTCCCTGCTTTTTTCCCTTTTTATTTTATTCTCTTTGATTTTCCCCATTTTATTGCAGCTATTTTCCTGGCCAAGCCCCACAAAAGTGGTGAATTAGCAAATGGAAGAGAGAAGGGGTCAGAAAGCAGATCATAAATGGGAAAAAAGATAAGGAAGAATAATTTTCATATTTTTTATAGTCGTGAGCTAGAAGGACTCTCTGACTTGCAATGACAGAGAAGCAACTCAAGTAACTTAGGCTCAAGGGAAGAGTATATTTATTCCCATAAACAAAGAGTAGAAAGGGAGGGTCACCTCAGGAATACTTTGATCCTGAGACTTCAATGCTGACATCTCTTTCTCTTTCTCCTTCTCTCCTCCCATCTCCCTATTTCTTATATGTGCTCCTTTCTGCCTGCTAGGTTTATTCTTTCCTGTCATGGAGGGGCTTTCTGCGTATTGTAGGCTTACGTCTTCACAACCTCATGACCATATGGGAAACAGTTTCCTCTTTTTCTTTGGTTCAGTTTAAGTAGAACATAAAACAGAGAAGGGCTCTGATTTGCTCGATGTGGGTCATGTGGCTATTCCCAGAATGATCACCAGCCAAGGCGAAGGGTGCTGTAATTGACTTATTCTGGATCCCATCTTACTCCCATAGCCAGACAGCTGATATCTGGTACCAGCAAGGAGAGAAAGGATGTGGACATACAAATTAAGAATCTTAATAGAAAGGAAGATTGGAGGAGTCATGAGATAGTAGTGCCCCTATATTTCTAGTGAGAGTGAAGATCTTGGTGGGGTTTTTTACAACCTGCAACCTACTTACAAAATTTTGAAAGGACTCTATTAGTCTGCTAGGTCTGCCATAAGAAAATACCACAGACTAGGTGGCTGAAACAGTAGAAATTTAATCTCTCACAGTTCTGGAGGCTGGACGTCCAAGATCAAGGTGCCAGCAAGGTTGGCTTCTCCTCAGGACTCTCTCAATGGCTTGCAGATGGCCGCCTTCTCACTGTGTCTTCACAAGGTCTTTCCACTGTGCACACACACTCCTGGGGTCTCTCTCTCTTCTTATAAGAACACCAGTCTTATTGGATTAGAGCCCCACCCTTAGGACCTCACTTAAACCTTAATTACCTCCTTTAATGCCCTATCTCTAAATACAGTCACATTGGGTGTTAGGGCTTCAGCATAAGGATTTTGAGTGGGACACAATTCAGTTCATAACATGGACTAATCTGGGTTTCGCTAAGGAAGTGGGCCCAGCTAAAGAATGGTGTTTGAGTTTAATTTCTTTCCCTAAATCTTAGAGCACAGGTATAAATCAGGGAGGATGAACCCATTTGAAACAAATACACAGAATATTTGCAATGTAAGCGTTGAGGATATTAAGATCACATGGTTACAACTGATAAGGCCGTTGAAGACGGGATCTAGCGAACAGGCAAATGACACTGGACTAATCTGAGCTGAGAATTCTGCCCAACAGAAAGACTGATGTTAAGTTCTCAGAAGGGTCTCCCAAAAGTGGAGATCCCTAGTCTTGGGAGAGGCAAGTGCTTCTGTGCCAAGTAAAGGACTAATGTGTCTCTAATCTTGTCTGATGAAGTTGGCCATGGTTTTTGGCAGTGCCATCATCAGAGAGCTAAGTTTTTAAAAATGTCTAGGAAAATATAATACTTATCTGCAAATGTGAATGCTAATAGAACCTTACTGCTGGCTAATTTCCATCAGCGGAAATAGCTACATATTCAAAATCTCTACGGGTAGATCCTTAAGATTATCATTGCTATTAAAAGGCAGTTTATACCAGAACTCTTGTTTGAACTAAAGTGGAAATGCAGTCTCTATACTGAGAGAATAATAATCTGGTAGTTTTCCTTATTTAATAGGAATAAATGAGGTTTGGGAAAACAGAAACAAAAGCATACTTAGAAATCAACTAGGTCTGGGGAATAATTACTATTAGGATCCATTGAGCGGAAGTTGTGTGTTTGTTCATTTGGTGTGTGTAATTCGTTTATAATCCTCCTACCTATGTACAGAGACTACATTTGGTGTGTATATGTGTGCATGTGTGCGTTGGGGGGGCGATGGAGAGGGGGAGAGAGAGAGAGACAGAGAGAGGTGGTGGACAGAGAGAACAAGTGAAAGAGAATGAAATCAATGTACGAGTAACATAATTTAGAAATTTATGTTTTTTAAAAAATAGAGTTTGTAAAGTAAGATAAACCTGGCGATGAGTTTTCTTTCTTATACCCAGGTTTATGTAAAAGAGGAAAAAGACTCATATACAAATGGAAATTCGTGTATCATGCCCCCTGCAAATATAAGCATTGATGTGCACATATGTCCCAAATTAATTCTGAAGCAATTTCATACCCAGATTTGTGTTAATGCATTTAGAAAGTAATTAGTTGTCCATTCATTCATTAACAGCATATTTAAAAACTTCTTGCAAAACCCCACCTCCCCCCTCAACAAAGTGGGACTTCTAAGAAGACAGAAGGGATATAAAATATGTCGGGTAAGATGGGAAAACAAATCAAAAAAAGAAAATTACATGTTAGTTGTAGAAGAACATTAGTCATAAAAACGGGATTTACAAAGAAAACACTTTGCTTTCCTTTACCTTTTCACACAAAAATGGTGAAGTTGTGAATCGGAGCTGCGTCAGTGGGTACTTTAGCATTTTATGATTCCAGTTTAGTTTAATGTTTTTCTCTCTTGGACATTATAATTTTTCTTCCACCTGAAAAGTGTTTTATAGTTTTCTAAGCAGTTTCACATAGAGTAGTTCATTTGTGGAACTAACAGCATTTACATGGGATCACAATATTCTAATAGAATTGTGCAATTCACGTAATGAGTTTAACTTGTTAATAAAACGGATGTCACTTGGATAAGAGTGAAGGAGGAACCAGACTGGTCAACGCTCTTGAGGTAAGTGCTGACCATTCCTGATTTGTAAGAGGCAGGGGTCCATGTGTCTTTCTTCAGGCCTCCTGATTCTTGTCTTTTATGTGTATACTGCCTATCCTTTGTCTGTCTCCATTTTCAGTTAGCACAGAGGATGACTTGGGGCAGAGAAAGTAGGAATCAAAGGGCTTAATATCCTACTCTGTACCTACTAAGGGTACAAGAAATATGTATGCTTATTTTTTGTTTGCTTGCATATATTTTGTAAAAAAAAAAAAAAATACTGAAGTTGGGATCCAAACGAGCATACTTGGCCACTTCTTAGTAGCTGACATAAAGATTTGGAAATATTTTATGCAGAGGCTAGCAGAAACTCCAAGCAGTGTTTAGGATGAGCTGTTAGCATTTTGCACCACTAAAATGCCCCTCTAGTCTTAGCATAGAGAGAATAGACCATACCTAGTGTTGAATGACCCTGTCTATTCTTTCTTCAGCTCTTCTCTGTTAAAACATTGATGGAGGGTTGATTTTCCACCTTCATACTCCCTTAAAATCTTATTTTTGGTAAAAATGCAAAATCATCTAGGATGGGATAATCAATTGGATAGTTATTGATTTTGAGATAGTCTCAGAAAAAGGAATTTATGGGTCTGAGACAATAGAGAGGAAATGGGGGAATAGGAGGTGAAAAATAAAATTACTTTGGGTGAATATGACCATGGACAAAACATTTTAACATTCAAAATGGGAGGCTAAAGGCACAAAGATACCCTGTCCCCTTCACGTTTTCCTTAAGAGCTGTGACAGAGATTGCTCGTTTCCATTCTCCTCATTTTTCCCCCTTATAAACACATCCCCTGCATTGTTGGGTGTGGCAATGTGCCCAGCTAAACAACTACATGACCCGGCCTCTCTTTCTCCTTCTTGTTTATATCAGCCTTCAGTTTTTGCACTATGGTTAGACTTTCTGATGCTGTGCTGAACACCTCTTGTGCATGCCTATTATTCCAGACACTGTTAGGTGACCAGCTTCACACAGGTACCTCTCCCTTCCCAATCCAGAGACTCTCTAATCATTGCCTTCACATGGGAAACTAGTAGGAACTTCTTCGATACTCAAGGAAGTACCAACCCAGAAGTGTTAGTGGTAGTGTATAAAGAGAGTTAATATATCTTGGGACTACTAAGTACCATTACCAATGGGGGATGATGGACAATGGATCCATTGTCCTCTTTCTTTCTGTCAGAAGGTCCTGAGATGTATTTCATAAAGCTTCTCTGACAGCCCATGGAACACTGCAATAGGTCATCCATAGGGGTGGTATCTTAATAAAGAAACCTTGTATTGGCATTCCCTTCCCCTCTTATACACTTCCTCTATACTCTACTCCTGCCCACAAATAAACTACCTATATATTAGCCTTTGCCTCAGACTCCTCTTTCCAGAGATCTCCTCTTCCAGAGATTCCAGACCACAACAGATAAAGTCATGGAGTAATAAACCAGTCCTGGATTGCCCAACTGAGCATCTTGATTGCTTCCAAGTTTCAGAAATTATGAATCAAACCACTATAAACATCTGTGTGCAGGTTTTTTGTGTAGACATTAGTTCTTTTTTATAATTTCTATTCTCTACTTAATGAAACATCATTCTTGTATTTTCCTTGAGTTCCTTAGAAATGGTTTACTTTAGTTCTTTGAATGTATTTTAAATAGCTTATTTAAAGTCCATCTACTAAGTATAATTTCTAGGTTTCATGAGAAGAGTTTCTATTGGCTGACTTTTTTATTGTGCATGTGCCATACTTTCCTGTTTCTTTGCATCTCTCATAATTTTTTGGTTGAAAATTGAAAACAAAAAAAATATTTTTCCAATATTATATTTAAATAATAAAACGTAGCAACTCTGGAAGTCAGATTTCCCCTTCATCATCTCCAGGTTTTGTTCTTGCTGCTATTTTTTTTTTTTTATTTTTGTGGCTGTTTGTTTAATTACTTTCCTTAACTAATTCTGTAGTATCCGTATTCTTTCATGTGTGGTCATTGAAATATCTGCATGGTTAGCTTATTGGCTAGCTTATTTAACAAATTACACTGAGATCTCCTTAAATGTCTTGAACCAATAATTTTCTGGGGAAAAAGCTGTTTTTAGAGGGTGATCTCTGAGTATACTGAAATAAAGAAAATCCATGCAAATTGGGGTTTCCAGGGAACTTCCAGACAGGTAACATAATGAAAATTCCATGAGTATGGAACTTTTGAGGAGGTCCCAACCTTTTCTGTCCACGCCAGTGGCTGTTAGACAGCTGGTTTTTATGCCTTCTCCTATTGTGAGGCCTTTTGTTTTCAAGGATTCTGTGGATCTGGAGAGACAGTTATCGGAAAACGACAAGTTAGAATGCCACACAGGTTCCTCTTCTTACCATGATTCAACTATTTTTCTTGCATAAATGCTTCTTAGATTTTTGCAAGGCTTTGGTTAATTTCCAAAATTCTGAAAATATTTATTTGAGTATTTTTGCTAGTGCTCTCATTGCTTCTATAAACTAGTGGAGTTTAGGAGGTCCTTTTCTGCCATGCCTGCAGTGTTACTCCCAGAATTCTGTCTTAATTAAAGAATGAAGGGGAAATCAAGATATTCTCAAATGAAGGAAAACTAAGAAAATTTGCCACCAAGTAGACATTAGGCATTTCTTCTCCTCTTGAGTTTCTAAATTATTTTTGTCTGATGTGGTTCTCAATGTATGTAGAGGAAACATTTAAGACAATTATGTAATGGATGTAGGAGGGTAAAGAGGTGTAAAGGGAGGTAATGTTTCTACATTTCACTCAAACTGGTAAAATGATGACAGCAGTGGACTCTGATAAGATGTGTATATATAATGTGATACCTGGAACCATCACTAAAAAATATAAAGGGATATAACCTCAAAACCACTGTATATAAATCAAAATGGAAGTATCAAATGTGCAATTAGTCCACAAAAAGGGAGGAAAAAGATATTAGTGAAACAAAAACAGAGGGAACAAATAGAAAACAAAAAAAGAGGCAGACTCAAGCCCTAACATATCAATAACTATATTAAATATAAAACAGCTAAATATACTAATTAAAAGACAAAGATTGGCAAGATAATGACCTAGTGATATGTTGTCTACAAGAAATTTACTTAAAATATAACGATATAGGTATATTGAAAGTAAAAGGGTATAAAAAATATATATGTAAACATTAATAAAAAGAAAGCAGGGGTGGCTGTATTAATATTATATGAATTAGACTTCAGAACAAAGAAAATTAGCAGGGACACTACATACTCATTAGTTTATTAGTACACCAAGAAGATATACCAATCCTAAGTATTTATGCACCAAGCAACAGAGCTAAAAATATGTGAAGCAAAAACAGATTGAACTGAAAGGAAAAGTAGACAAATTCACAATTAGAGTTGGAAATTTTAACATCCTTCTTTTAACCATTGATAATACAAGTAGTAAGAAAATCAGTAAGGTTCTAGATGTTCTCATAGGATCTATTTGACATTTATAGAACATTTCATTCAAAACAACAGAATACACTTTGTTTTCAAGTGCTTATGGAACATACACTAAGATAGAGCATATCCTGGGCCATAAAATAAACCTTACATATTTAAAAGAACTGAAATCATACCAATTGTGTTCTCTGACCACAGTACAATTGAATGAGTAATCAATAGCAGAATTATCATGGGCCAATCACCAAACTACTTGGAAACTAAACAACACACTTCTAAATTATTCACAGATCAAAGAAGAAGTCTCAAGGGAAATTAAAGAATTACATTGAATTGAATGAAAATGAAAACAACACATCAAAATTTGTGAGACACAGATGAAGTAGTGATAAGAAGGAAATTTATAGCAGTAAATGATTACATTAGAGAAAAGGAACATTTTCAAACCAATAATCTAAGCTTCCACCTCAAGAAAGTAGAAAAAAAAAGAGCAAAATAAACTGAAAGCAAGAAGAAGGAAGGAAATAATAAAGAAAAGAGCAGATAGCAGAAAAATTGAAAATACTAAAACAATGGACACAATCAATAAAACAAAGAGCTAGATTCTTGGAAAAGATCAATAAAATTGACAATCTTTTAATAATACTGACAAAGATAAAAGAATGAAGACACAATTTACCAATATCAATAATGAAATAGGATATATCATAACAGACTCTGAAGACTATAAAAGTATAATAAGGGAATAATGTGAACAACTCTACATACAAAAATTTGACAACTTAGACAAAACAGACTAATTTCTTAAAACGTACAAACTACTCCAACTTGCTCAACATGCAGCAGATAATTTGAATAGTCCTATAAATATTAAGCAAATTAAATTTTTAGGTTAAAATTTTCTGAAAAAGGATTTACAGGCCCAGATTGTTTCACTGAAGCAGTCTACTAACCTTTAAAGAAAAATTAGCACCAGTTCTACACAATATCTTCCAGGAAGTAGAAGAGGAGAAAACATTTCTCAACTCATTTTATGAAGCTCACTTTAGGCTGACACCAAAACCAGGCAAAGATAGTACAAAAAGTTAACAATAGAATTTATCGGTGATATTAATAACTGTTTATTTGAAAATACATATGTATATCTATGTAATCTATATATCATAATTTGGCAAGTCTGATTAAGAAAAAAGTGACACTACATAAACATTTGATTTGTGAAAGGGAATATAATTACAGATGTGGAAAATATTTAAATAGCAAGAGAATACCATGAGCATATTTAAGGCAACAATTATTAATTCTATTTATACTGATATTTTAATGAAATGTATATATTTACACTGAGTGTATATATATTTAAATTGACTCAAGAAAAGCTGGACTAAATAACAATAGATAGATGCTGAAAGTCAGTCAACTGTGGATTTCCAATCCTGGTAATGATGAATCAACTATCGTGTTGAAAAAACCTGAAAATGTAGATGAAATATTAAAAAATAAAATACGCTTGAAGGCATTGGAGTGTTAGGTAAACACTGAGAACTTATCAGACCAAAACATCAGGAAGTCAGACATACAGAGAGGTGAGCCTAGCATTTAGGGCCAGTTTTATTCCAGAGCATTTGCTGATACCTGATTCAGTGAGCTGGAATGAGAACAAAGAATGGCAAATAACTAGAAGCTAAAAATAAGCATCTTAAAACTTTTATGAAAATACTAGAGTTGAACAATGTAATTATCACAATTGAGAACTCAATGTACAGATTTAACAGCATATGAGGTACAGCTGAAAAGAGAAATAAGAAACTAGTACACAGGTCAGGTGGAAAAAATCATAAATGCAACACAGAGAAACAAATGGAAGGAAAATACAGAAGAGAGAAAAGACAAAAAGAGAGGTTCTAACATACATGCTAAGACACACCACACACCCAGAAGAAATGTAGAGAGAGTTTGATAAAGAGTAATATTTGAAGAGACAACACCTGAAATATACATACAAATTACAAATAAATTATCGTGAGTCCCAAGTAAAACAAATTTGGAGAAAATTACAATTATCATGAGATAATCGAGTCCTACTGATAATTTGTCCTACTGAGAAGTAAGGACAAAGAATAAGATCTCAATAGCATTGAGCAAAAAGACAAATTGCTTTCAAAGGAGCCACAACTTAACTGACAGCAGACCTCAGGACAGAAACAATGGAAGCCGGAAAACATTGAAATGCTATCTTCAAAGTGCTGAAAGACAAAGGTTAACCTAGAATTTTACAACTAGTGAAATTATCCTTTGGAAATAAAGACATTTTCGAGAAATAGTAAAAATAAATTCATCTATAATAGCAACACACTAAAATTAATTCCAAAGAGTACTCTTCAGAAGGAAATGAAATGATTTAATGTATGAAGAAGAGAGAGAAAAGTACAAAAAGGTAAACATATGGGTAGATCTAAATGAATATTGACTGTAAAAATAAAATGAATAATACTTTTTAGAGTTTTACACACAGAGAGAGAATCAAAATATAAAGCAATAGCAGCTTAGAAGATATAAGAATGGGAAATGGAGTTAAAGTGTTTTGAGGTCCTTGAAATGCCCAGGAAAAAATGAAAGTACCATCTTATATCAGCTTTTTATATGTCAAGAATTTATGATCTAATCTCTATTATTATCAATAAAAATAAACACACTTTATTTAGAGTGTCACACACTTCTCTAAATTAACTGATAAAACCAAGCAGAGAATAAAACAGTAAGAAGATAGACTATTTCAACAATACAATTTACAAACATAATGTGACTGATATAGATATAGAATACATCTGCAGAATGTACATCCAACATCTGCAGAATATAAATTCATATGAAGTGCACATGGAACATTAACCAAAACAGATTATCTGTTGATTCATATTGAAAGTCTAAACACATTTCAAAGGATTGTAGTCATGCTGAGTATGTTCACTGACCACAGAGCAAATTAAGCAGGTAAATAAAAACAAAAATATAGCTAGTAAAATCTTATATGTTTGGAAATTAAGAAGTATACTTCTGAATAGATTTTGAGTTAAAAAAGAAATTACAGAGGAAATCATAAATTTATGAGTGATAATGAAAATACAACTTTCAGGTTGCAGCTAAGGAAATTTAGAGGAGTAGTTGTAGATTTAAATGAACACGTAAGAAGATAATAAAGATAAAAAAATAATCTGAGCATCAATCTAAAGAAATTAAGGCAAAAAAGAATGATGTGAAACTGAAAGAAAGCAGAAGGAAGAAAATTATAAATACAGCAGAAATTAAAGAAATAGAAAACAAAGATGCAATAAAGTCAAATGTTAATTCTTTGAAATGTTTTGAGATATTTCTGAAATTAATAAATTTCAGTTATCGAATAAAACTGGTGAGAAAAAATCAAAATCAAGAATGAAGAAAGAACGTTGTTACAGATCTTACAAATAATATTATGCTTATATTATGAAGTAGTTTATGCTAGACATTTAAAATTTTAATATTAAATGAGCAAATTCTTAGGGAAAATTCCTCTTACAAAAATGAGAATAAAAAGAAATAGAAAATTTAAATGTACACAACTGTTAAACAAAAATGACTTCCTTATTAAAAGTCTTCTACAGAAAATAAAATATACTCCATGGCAAGATGGCTTCATGAGTGAATTCTACAAGTTATTTAAGAAGAAAATAATGACAATCTTACGCATCTTCTTCTGGAGAATAGAAAACAAAAATAAAATTAGAAAGCACTTCCAACTCAATTTCTGTCTTGTTCATAACCTCTATACCAAAACTGATGAAGAATTACACAAAGGGCTATTACAGGTCAATTTCTCTTCTAAACATAGATGGAAATTTCTAAACAAAAAAAGAGCAAACTGAGTGCAACAATAAATAAAAATGGTCATATTTCATGATGAAGTTGGTTTTATTCCAAAAATGCAAAGTTTAACATTAGAAAATTAATTAATATAATTCAGCACATCAACCTAGTAAAAGGAAATAAAAATATATTTTCAATAAATACAGAAAAGGCAATTGTAGAAACATTTGCTATTTATGATTAAAACAAACACATAATCAAAACATCTTAACCAAGTAAGAATAGAAGGAACTTCTCTTCATCTGTTAAAATATAACTGTAAATAAACTTAAAGCAAATATCATACCTAATGGCAAAATATCGAAAGGTACTCAAGATTGGGAATGACTCAAGGATGACTCTACCAGTACTATTTAACATTTCATTGGAAGTCCTTTTCAGGGCAATAAGATTTAAAAAGAAACTACAGAAATAAGAATTAAATGAAAGAATTACACTTTTTACTATTAAAGATGATATGATTATAATCATAAAAATTTGAAAGAATCTTTCAGAAGAATTATTAGAATTAATGAATGAGTGAGCAAAAATCAAAAATCAATTATATTTCTGTATACTAGCCTCAAAAAGTTAGAAGAAAATGAAATATATCAGAAGAAACCATTTCAATGCACAAATATAATAATTTATTTAGAGCAAGTCTAATGGAAGATGCATATAACTTCTACACAGCAAACTATAAAACAATATTGAGAGAAAAGAAAGAAGTTCTAAAGAAGTGAAAGAAATACCATGTTCATTGATTGGATGACTCAAGATTGGAAAAATATCATTTCTCTCCAAATTGATATTAGATTCAATACAATCCCAAACAAATTCTCCAGTATTATGGAAATTGACAAGCTAATTCTAAAATTTATATGGAAAAGGGCCAAGAATATTTGCTAGGACTTGTTCTATTAGATACCAAATTTATAATGAAGCTACAGTGTGGTAATGAAAAATATACTTACGACATAGATCAGAAACAGACACACATGTATATGGAGACTTGACTTATGGTGGAGATCCTTATAGAAAAGTAGAAATGAACAATTTTTTCACTAAACTTTGGTAGGTCAATTAGATATCCATATGACAGAAAAAACACTTTTTTGACCATTACCCAACACCAACAACAAAATCAGCTTCATTTTGGTTGTAGAAACCTACAACCTCCTACCTCCAAATGGGTTGGAGATGTGAATAGGTACTTCAAAAGGAGAATATCTAAATTACCAATAAACATATGAAAATATGCTCACAAAGATAGCTGTAAATTGAAATAACTGAGAGATATCAGTACATGTTCTCTAGACTAATTAAAATGAAAAAGACTGATAATGGAAAGCTGTAGCAAAAAGAGAGGTTGTGGAGCATTGCTGCTGGTCACTGCTGCTGGGAATGTCAATTAATATCATTGTTTGGCATTATCTACTAAAGCATTTCTATTCCTTGGGAGACCCAATGGAAATACATGCACATATGTATCAAGAAACATCAAAGGATGTCAATAGAAACGTGGCTCATCATAGCCAAACCTGAAACAACATATTAGATAAATAAACTGTAGTACATCTGTATAATGAGATATTATACAGCAATGAAATGGATATATTATTGCTACATGTTGAAACATGATGAATTCACAGACAAATAATGTTGAGCAAAGGAAGTTGGACATGAAAGGGGACACATACTATATGATTCCCCTTATATTCAGTTCAAAAGCAAGGAAAACTAAACTATAATGCTCATAACTAAGATACTGGTTGCGCTTGAGGAGGAAGAAGAATGCAGTGACTGGAAGAAGGTAAGAAAAGAGGTCATCTTGGGTCCTGGTAATAGTGTGTCATGATCCGGTTGGAAATTACATAGAGGTTCACTTGTGATAATTGCTGAGCTCTAAACTATTTTCTATGTACTTCTCTATATTTTTCTAATATCTGAATTATTTAAAAAGTTTAAATAGTGAATTATATTCCCCAAAGTCTGAAAGAAATCATACATTATAGATATTCCAAAACCTAGAAAGAAATGAAAAGAACTTTCCCAGTCTGTTCTGTAATACTAGTACCTTTAATTCCCAAACAAGACAACAACAATATAAAAAGTAAACAAAAAACAAAACTAAAAGCCAACCTTATTATTAAGCATAGATGTAAATGTAAGCAAATACGTCAAAGATAAACAAATATACTAAATACAAGCAAATTTTATCTAGTCATGGATAATACTAAATCCTGAACAAGGTAGATACATCTCAGAAATGCAAGAAAGGTTCAATGTGAGAAAATCTATTGATATAATTAATTAAAAGAGTAAAAGAAAAACAACATATGACATTTCAATAGAGAATAAAATATCTTTCATATAAATCAATACCCATTCTCAATAAATATTTGAATGAAATAAAGGCACAAGTTTGTTTTTTTTTTAAAGCCATTAAAAAGAAAGGCAATAAAGGTTTTGAAGGAAAAAATTAGAACACTTTTTTTAAAACCTTGTGGTTGAGAAGGCTTTCTAGAGCAGGAAAAAGAGAAAAAAATTCAGAATCTACAAAGGAAAGATTGACAGATTTTATGACATAAAAATTCAATATTCTATGACAAATATTCCATAGGCTAAGAAAAAAAGACAAATGACAGGCTGAAAGAAAATAACTGAAGTATATAAAAAATGATCAAGCATTATCTATCTATTTATCATCTATCTATCTATCTATCTATCTATCTATCTATCTATCTATCTATCTAACATCTATCTATTTATCTGGAGAGAGAGAGAGAAAGAAAGAGAACATGAGAGACTCAACAAAAAAAGCATGTACCTCAATAATTATCCAAAAAAATGAATAGTCAGTTCACGAGAAGAACAAATAGAAATGACCCTAAACCTTTAAATAGACACTAAACCTTAAAAAAAAAATCAGAAATATGTGAATGAAAAAAAGATACTTTAAAGGATTAAAAACAGTTATATAGTATTTGACCATGTGTAGGGAAGTGTGAACCATCATACACTATTGGTAGTAATGTAAATGTGTATAGCCTTTTTAGAGGGGTAATTTGTCAATTTTTATCAAAATTCCCATAGACTGACCTAGATATTCCACTTTTCAGCATTTACTCTTTTATTTATTTTTATTTTTTTTTTTTTCAGCATTTACTCTTGATCAGTTCTTGCAAAGCACACAAAGAAGCAAGTAAAAAGATGTTCATTGTGGCAAATTATTATTTGTTTTTGGTAACGGAGAAAAATTGGGGGTAAAATATCCTAATAAGTTTCAATAATCCAATATTTGTATGGGTTAAGTTCATTCATGTTGTGGAAAACTATTCAGAAATCTAAAAGAATAAGGTGAATTTATAAATAGTGAAATAGAAAGATCTTCAAAAGAATTATCAAGTGGAAAACAAGTTATAAATCAGTATTGAGTACTATCCTATTTATGCAAAAGCAAACCATTTATTTTTATATTAAACATATATATGTGAATATGTACTTTGTGTAAGTGAATAGTACAAAGTCAGGCAGATACACTTAAGTGATACCAGTTGTAGCGATTAGTTCTGTGGAGACGAGTGAGATGGGTGTTATGTGAAGTGAGATTTTTGCTCTTTAGTCTATCCAGCTACCTGTTGTTTCAATTCATAACACAAACTTATGTTTGTGCATTTTTTGTGTAATTAAAATATGAATTACAAATATACTATAACACTCACTTGTATCAAGGTATATGGGTTTATCAGCCTCTCTATGAGATTTATTTTTCAAGAATGCAAATCTATACATTTGTGTGTCCCAACAAATCATCTCTGGTGTCAAATAATGAAATTCTAACTTGAAAAAGCAATTCTAAGAAAACAGTCTAGTAGGAAAAAGTAGTAATAAAAAGTAGTAAAGAGTTGTAGTAACATAGTAAAAAATGAACCACAATAGGTTATACCTTTCAGCTGAATTTAGCATTTGAGAACATTTAGAATGTCAAGACTTACAGATTACTCTCAGAAAGATCCCCACCTAATATTTTGATACAAAAATGGCTCTATATTCTATCTGATATTTAGTGCAGAATGGAGGACCTGCACAGGAACATTCCATCCTCCACCTCTTCATTCCCCACTTCCCTTATTATTCTGGCTTCATGAAGAGAGTATTGACTTCTATTCCAACCGCGTCTTTCTTAGTGGGACTCCCCTTCTGGACCCTAGGGACCCTGAGTAACTAGTTTGTGTGCCAGCAGTTCTGTATTTTTGGATGATGAAAATTGATTTTCCTCCTCTTAGCAGGTGCAATCTCTGAGTGAGCCTTTCCCCTCACGAGTTGTGCAGAGTATGCCATCAATAGCGGGACAGTGGATGAGGAGGAAAGTGTGGCGCTCTCAGTACACAGCACCAAGGGGCCCGGTGAAGCCTTGCAGCAATGAGGGTACACTAGAAAAAAAGTGTAATAATAAACTTAGTTCAGAACTGTTTCCTTCTTGGCACTTCCTGGACAAGTTCAGTATCTATATGAATTTTCTGGGATTATCTATATGGACAGATCTTTATGCGAGGCCTATTATGATCTGTACAGTTCTAAATGGATCATTCTTGTTGAACTTTAGTAATGAGAAGACTTACTTTAAGGAAAAGAATAATAATTATAAAGAATCTCAATGTGGCTTAAATTATGTTTATTATAATGCCACCTATATATTTTCAAACATAAATAAGTCTTATTGTGCTTACAACTCTTTTACAACTAGGAAAGGCTAGCTACAGAGATGAGACTATTTTGGTACACACTGGACAAACTCAGAGATTTTGAGTTGGGAAATAAATACAAAAGTACATTTTGTGCTTGCATATAGGATAGTTTTGGAGTTTTGAGTCTAGAGACAGGGTAACTAGTCAGAAAGTTATTGCAAGTTGCTAGGACTAAGTTGTTAAGTGGGTGAGCGAGTATATGATGGCTATGGGAGCAGGGGAGGGGGGTTAAATGCACATAGGAAAACAAGAGTCTTTCTTCAAAGATGGGAAAACTCAAGAGAAAAGCCTTCTAAAGTACTTGGTATTTTTAGATATTTGTTTAAAAAGGTGAGATTGGCATCTAGTAGTATAAGTTAGTGTTGCTAAGACCTTCAGAGATTGGGAAAGAAAGAGTGTGGTTGGAGGGTAGAGTTACCAGGCTGGTTTATATCAAAATCAAGTCCTTCAGGAATAAATACACAAGACAAGCAGACAGTCTGCCATGACAATTTACGAGAGAGTTTCTAGGAGAAGCCACACGAAACAGTAGTTCATCTGGATATCCAGAAGCTGTGGACAGTGCAGACTTCATCCAAATGCTCTGTGGTGCTCCAGGTTAATTTTCCCTCCTCAAGTCCTCAACTATTGCATGTGCTATAAATAGTAGTTTGTCTCCTTGCTGGAGGAGAAAATAAATGAGGAAGAGGTATAGAAAGAACACTTTTTAATGCTTCAGATAATTATATGTTGTGGAGGAATTCTAGAGAGGATGAAAGAAAATCTGCAGGGTTCAAGTCCAAGAAAAAGATTTGGGAAAATCACAAGAAAGCAAAATCAGGATCATATACAGGAGACAAAAAAGCAAAGGATGTAAGAAGCACCTCAAAGATGTCCCACTTCTGATTTATGTGGAACAAATGTACCTATTAGTACAAATAAGCGTCAATTTCTAATGATTCTGAATTTGATGGGACAAGTGATGATCCATGCCAAAGAACAGGACTTGTTTTGCTGGAAAAGTGTTTAGGTAATTAAAATTATGTCTTAGCGATTTGACCAAGAGCTCTGAAGATAACTTTGAAAGAGAGAATCAAAATTGCCCAGCAAAACCTTAAGGGAAAAATAGTAAGGGTAAGTACAGCAAATGGTGTGTCCAAGAGAAGAGTATACAAGGTCCACAGTATTTTCCTGTAAGAATAATACGGGCATTCATATGTTACTATAAGAAGTGGCTGACAATGGGGAGCAAACAATTAAGTTAAGAATTGGATACAATGACTAAAAACATATACCTAGTGTGTGACTTGGGATTGGAATACAGAAATACAAAAGCAAATCTGCCTGGATTATGTAAAAAGTCTTTTTGGTAGTAATTGATTCCTCAATGAATCAATGTGGGAATTTGCATTGGAAGAATTGTAAATATATATTATATAATATATAAAAACACATAATATATTATACTTAAATATAGATGAAGTCCATGGTCCAGCATCTGAAATATGTTCACATTTCTGGATCCCACATTTTAAGGACACTGTGCAAAAGCTGGTGGTCATTCAGAGGTGCACAAGTAGAGAAACGCCCTGGCTGGCAATCCTTTCATGTAAAAAGTGGGATAGTAAGGAAAAAGAAGAAAATACCTCCATGTTGCATGATTACTCTTTCAAATATTTGGAGAGCTGTTGTGTTGAAGAAGGACTAGCCCTCTTCATCGTAATAGAGGGCAAACTTGAACCAACAGGTTAAATGTCCAAGGAGATGGATTTTAGCTAAGTATCAAGCAAAACATTCTCTGTAACAATAAAACCTTCCCTACCTCGGAGCAGCCTTCCTGGGAGGCAGGGATGTTTCAGTCCCTAGGAGTGACCAAGCTGAGGTTGGGTACAAACCGCCAAATTGCTGCAGAGGATTTATTTGTTGGATGGACCATTGAACTAGGTTAGTCTTGAGGTTCCTTCCAACTTCAAAATTTTATTATTCTATGAAAATAAATTAAGATCTGACTATTTCAGACTGTGGCAGCTCTTCATATGTAGTTTATAATTTGTCTATGAAAGTAAACTTTGGGGAGAAATTATAAAAAACCATCAACCAGAGCAAGGCTAGGATAATGGGAAATACTTCCAAATCAGATACTTTGAAACTTACAATGCTTGTTTAAACAAACAAGGTGATGGATAGATAGATAGATGTGCAGATGAATATAAAGATACGGATAGATATAGTTATTCATTACTTTATAAACATATCTCATATGCTTGAAAACATCCAGATACTATAAGGCATCTTCCAGTGAGCAGTTCTTGAAGTGGCAAGGGAGGAGTTAATCTTTTGTCCTCAAAGCCCACAGGAATGTTTATCAACTCTGGAGCAGGCCTCCTTTGTTCCTTTTGGTGAGTTAAGCCCGTCTCTGCTTTGTTTGACGCTGCCCATTTGAGGAAAGCTTATCCCTGACCTTCTGCCAGAGAGACTGATGACAAGGACGGTTTGCACTAACCTTGACATTCACCAGGGTAAATGGCTTTTTCCACGAGTAGTCGGCAAACAAGGAGAGCCAGTCAAGAGCTAATGAATCTGCACCTGAGAGAAACTGAACAACAATTGTGCTTTTAAAGAAGAAAAGAGTCCTTGGAAGGTGTGGGCCCATCTGGTGCTTAAACGTTCAGGGGAAATCAACTCTTTTAGCCAATGCAGTTTGAAAATAAATAAATAAAAACAACCCCTGGTCTTAAAATCTTCCAGGGGGGGGTCCTTTTAAAGTTTGACCCTCTGGTCTTTCCTGCCTTGAATGAACTCGCTGCGCCCTTCTGTGGAGCCCCAGAAGATAAGAGTGACGTTACGGAGTGACCAGGATGGCAAGGCACATTTTTTCAGTCACCACTTATGCCACTCAGCCCAAATCCTTCTCCACTGAGTTCAAGGGAAGTAAATTGTCAATCTTATTTTTTTTGAGTGGCTCAATTTATCTACTGTATATGCTATAAAATTCCACAAAAATAATACCACATGCAACTTCCCTATTATAGACAATCAGACAAACTAATATTCTCCACGGGATCCCTGTGTAGATGTAAATCCCACTGGTCAAACTAAAAATTGTAGCCTTTGTTATTTTGCATCCAAAGCCCCACTCAATACCCTATGAATTCTGCCCTTATTTCTCCAATACAGATTACTCTGTTTTCATCGTGTCTGTGTATTACAGTATCTTTTATATAATTTTATTCTTTTTCTATTATTTTTTATTTATTTATTATTTTTTTTTGAGGAAGATCAGCCCTGAGCTAACATGCGTGCTAATCCTCCTCTTTTCGCTGAGGAAGACGGGCTCTGAGCTAACATCTATTGCCAATTCTCCTCCTTTTTTTTCCCCAAAGCCCCAGTAGATAGTTGTATGTCATAGTTGCACGTCCTTCTAGTTGCTGTATGTGGGACGCGGCCTCAGCATGGCAGGAGAAGTGGTGCGCCGTGTGCGCCCAGATCCGAACCTGGGCCTCCAGTAGCGGAACGCGTGCACTTAACAGCTAAGCCATGGGACCGGCCCCTAGCTAATTTTATCCTTAGTACAAACCTACTAGGACTATTCTTTATTTTAGGTGTGTATACATTGGCTCTTCACTAGATTTGTAAAAAATTATTCAGATTATGAGACATTTTTTATCCACCACAGTATGTTACTCAATTTTGGGATACTTAATGAATTTAGCATGGAAATGTATGCTGGTGCCTTACAAAAGTTGACCAACTATGTTTTCCTAAGCTTTCGTCAGTTTTTTTGCTTATTGTCATGTAAAGTCAGTGCTAGTAATCTCACCGAGATGACTTTATCTACCACACCAAAAGTGTTTCTACATTTCCAGTACTCTGTTCTTTTTTTGTTTTAATTGTTACATAATAATATACATAGGAAAAAATGCATAAATTTTAAGTATACAATGCAAGGCATTTTTACAAAGTGACACATCCATGCAACCACCACCCAGATGAAGAAATTGCACATTATCAATACACCAGAATCCTCCCTAATGCTTTGTCACAGTCACCTCTCTTCCAAGGTAACTCCTGTGTGTCTAGAATTCTGTTTAGTGTTACGTTTGTGAAATTCATCCATGTGGTTGAGTGTAGCTGTGGTTTGTTCATTTTCAGTGCTATGTAAAATTCCCTATTTATTTATCCAAACTCATGTTAACGAACATTTGGGTTGTTTCTATTTTTTATTGTCATTTGTTATTAGGAATGATGCTGCTGTGTACATTTTTATACATGTATGCATTTTTGATGGGAGTGAAATTGCTGGGTCATAGATAATGCATATGTCAGCTTTAAAAATATTATCAAATAATTTTCTTAATCTATAAGAGTTTCTCTTGCTCCATAATGTCTCAATACTTGGTATTGCAATATTTTCTTTTTTCCCTTCTCTTCCTTCTTTGCCTTTATTTTTTTCTATTTTCACCTCTCTGGGGGGAGGGAGCCATGTTAATTTGTGGTCTTAGTTTCCATTTTCTTAATACTAATGGTGTCAAGCATCTTTTCAGATGTTTATTGGGTTTTTAGATGTCATCTTTTGTAAACTGACTTCAAGTCTTCTGCTCATTTTTTTTTAAATGGCTTATTTGTCTTTTCATTATATGTTCTGCATACAAGTCCTTTTTCAGATAAATATATTACGGATATATTCCCCCACTATATGGCTTGCCTTTTCATTAAACTTATAATGGCGACTTTTGATAATGAAAAATTTTTAATTTTAATGAGAGTCAATTTACTAATGTTTTTCGTTCTGCTTAGTACTTTTTATGTCCTACTTAAAAAATTTTGCCTTCCCCAAAGTCATAAAGAAATTATTCTTTGTTGTTTCCTAGATTTATTGTTCTACTTTTACATTTTGTTCTAGAATCAAGGTGAAATAGATTTTTCTATGTATGTGAGAGGGTCAACATTTATTTTTTATATGAATATTCAATTGTTCCAGCAATTAACTTTTACATTAAAGCAATCGTACATGTGTGAGTCTCTTTGTGGACTCTCTATTCTGCCCCATTGATAAGTTTGTCTATGCTGAGACAATATTACACTGTTTACTGGACTATTTACTATAGTTGTTTTTTTTATTGACTGTTATTTTTGTTTTCTTTACTGTAATTATTGATAAGTGGTTGTACAAACTTATCCAACTTTGTTCTTCTTTAAGATTGTCTTGAATATTCTTGGTCTTTGCATTTCCACATGATTTTTAGAATTAGCTTGTCATTTTCTACACACACACCTACATATACACACAACCTCCTCAGATTTTGACTGAGATCCTATTGACTATGTAATTAATTTGGAAAGAATTGACATATTTATGATATTGACTCCTGTATTAAATAGAAGTGAATTGCTTGGTTTATAAACAATTGGGCATTGTCTAGATATTGCTTATTGATTGCCATCATAATTTTACTCTTCTTGGGGAACAAACTGTATGATTTCAATATTTTAAATTTTTTTGAGACTTGTTTTTGCTATGTTAAATGTTCCATTTGCTTTTAAAGAAAATTTTTATTCTGTAATTTTGCAATTCCACATTTTGTATAAGTCAATTAGGTTAAGTTGGTCATTTATGTTGTTTAAGTCTATATCTTTACTGATTTTTTTTGTCATCTTATATAATCAGTTTGTTTTTATTTTTGCTTTTGCAGGGGAAGATTCGCCCTAAACTAACATCTATTGCCAATCTTCCTCCTTTTTTTTTTCCTTTTCCTTTTCCCTCCCAAAGCCCCAGTACATAGATGTGGATAGTTGCAAGTTCTTCTGGTTCTTCTATGTGAGCCAAGGCCACAGCATGGCTACTGACAGATGAGAGGTGTAGTTCCGTGCCCGGGAACCAAACCCGGGATGCTGAAGTGGAACGCTGAAGTGGAACGCATTGAACTTTAACTGCTAGGCCATCAGGGCTGGCTCTGAAAGTGTTTTTAAAAGTCCAGTATGATTGTGGATTGTATGATTGTCCTTTTAGTTTTCCCAGGGTTTGCCTTATGTATTTTAAGATTATGTTATTAGATACATACAAATTTAGAATTCTTATATCCTACTCAATTACCCTTTTTGTCATTATGAAGCATTTCTTGTTATCTTCAATAATTCTTCTTAACTCAAAGCCTATTTAATATGATATTAGAATGGCTAAATTGGCTTTCTTTTTGTTACTGGTTACATTCTATTCTTTTACTACCAATTTTTCCATAGCTTGATATTTAATGCAAAATACTGTTAGATTCATTCTTTTATCCAGCCAGATAGTTTTTATTTCTTATTTGGAGTAATGGATCCATTTACATTTCGTGCAATTACTTTGGGGACTTAAATCTACCATTTTACCATAAGTTATCTATTTGCATCATCTGTTCTATTTTTCTTCAGTTCGTTGCCTTCTTTTTTGTTACTCTGGAAGTTATTTTAATGTTTCATTCTTTCCTTCTATTATGTTTCAGTTATATATTCTTTTATTATTCTTTTGGTTTACCTTAGATATTACAATATACATCCTTAACTTATTACAGGTTATTACAAGTTAGTACTTTTTCTACTTTTCTGACAATGCAAGGGATAATTTAACTCCATGTACTCCCCTTCCCAAATATATGCTACTGTTGCCTTTAATTCTCTGTACATTCTAAGCCACACAAGGCTAATTTCTGTTTTATTCATTCAGTATTCCCACATAGGTTTACCCATATATTTACAATTGTGTATTTCTTCTTCCATTCTTGAGCCTCTAAGTTTTTCTCTGGGATTATTTTCCTTTCACTTGTACAACATCTTTTGATAATTCATTTGTTACAGGTATATTGATGATGATTTCTCTCAGTTTTTTTGGTCTGAAAATGTCCTTTATCAGAGATATTTTTGAAAGAAATGTTTACTGGATTTAGAATTATAGTTTGACAGTTATTTTCTTTCAGCACTTTCAGATTGCATTCTATTTTTTTCTGGCTTCATTGTTTCTCTTGAGAAGTCAGCTGTATATTTTGATATTGCTCCTTGGAAGATAATTATCTGTAAACCATAATGTTTATTTCTCTCTTTTTAATATTTTATCTTTGTCCTTCGTTAAAAGCAGTTTTTCTATGATGTGACTAGGTATGTTTTTCTTTGAATTTATCTTGCATGTGGTTCACACTGTTATTTACTTCTGCGGCTTGATATCTTTTCTTAATTTTGGAAAATTTTTTTGCTATTTTCCCTTGAAATCTTGCTTCTGTGACTCTAATTACATGTATTTTAGACGTTTACATGATGTCCTTTATGTCACTTACATTTTTATAACCTTTCTCCATCTAAATATTTTCCTTTCTGCTGCTGTGTCTGATGTGTGATAAATCTATTTACTGAGTTCTTCAGTTATTGCATTTTTAAAGACTATAGTTTCCTTTTTATTATTTTTTAAAGATTCCTCATGTCATCTGTTCTCATAAATATATCAGACCTGGTTGCCTTGGTAGTACTGAAATCCAAATTTCACCACCTAAACTCATGTGACTACTGAAAGCTCTAAGCCACCATTTCTTCTCAGCTTTCCTTTGCCTTGGGCTACTTATGATAAAATGCCTCAAGGAGAAAGTAGAGGCCCATCCAGCTCACCTGAATGCATTTTCCTTTCCTCCAAAAATTATGGTCCTTCAAGTCCTAGACGCATTTGTTGCTCTCCACTTTCTCCAAACAACTATATTTTGTGATTTGTCTGGCTTTTGTAGTTCTCTGTGGAAGGGTTGGTCTGTGAAAGTATATTTTTCATATCCACATGATTAGTAGTGTTAGCATATTTAAATGCTATCCCAGAAGAGGGTCGTAATGGAAACTGAGCACTGTCTTTTCCTGAATTGCAAGGACAAAGAAGAGGAGTGAATAACAATGTACAGAGTTTGCATAATAGAGACAACAATGGATAGATTAGGTGGATAGAATTTCTGTAACCTAAAATTTTTGTATATATTCAAATGATTTTAAAATTTTGATCTAGAAATTATTTAGCTCCCTTTATTAATTAGCGAAAGGAGGAAATTACATCCCAGAGAAGCTTGGTATCCTAACCCTAGGACCAGCTGATGAGAAGCAGAGTTGAGAGTACCTCCTGGATCTCCAAATTCTCAGTAAGGTGGCTGTTACAGACTGAATTTTATTCCCACAAAGTTCATACGTTGAAGCCCTAACACCCAGTGTGACTGTAATTGGAGATGGGGCCTTTAAGGAGGGTATTAAGCTTAAATGAGGTCATAGAGTGTGGCTCTGATCTGATAGGACTGGTGTCCTTATATGAAGAGAAAGAGAGACCAAAGCCCTTTCTCTCTGCAGGCACATGCAGAGAAAAGGCCACGTGAGGACACAGTGAGAAGGTGGCCCATCTGCAAACCAGGAAGTGAGTCCTTACCAGACATCAACCCTCCTGGCACTTTGATCTTAGACTTGCAGCCTTAGAACTGTGAGAAAATAAATTTCAGTTCTTTAAGTCACCTAGCCGAAATTTTGTTATAGCAGCTCGAGTAGACTAATAGAGTGGCCTTTCCCCTAAACCAGCTTCAACTTGTTCTTTAGAGCTCTACTGATCCATAGAGGTGTCTAAAGGGAGTCAGGCTATGTCCACTCCTTCTTCAATCAAAGGTAGCTCTATGTTTACATTTTCTCAATACTGAGATTTTGCATAGGACATTATTTGAAAAAAAGCCTCTGCTAAAAATAACTTGAAAGTCAACTACTCCATAATATATCAAGATTAGGAGCATTTCTACAAATGTGGATATATAAAATGAGATCAAGATTTCCTTCCAATTATTGTTTTAGAAAGAGAGTTGAGATAGCTCTGTTGGCTATCAAAGGACAGTGTGACGTGAGGCAATTTCTCTTAATTTCTCCAAGTTTCAGTTTACCCACCTGTGTATCAGGCAGCAATTCTAGTCCTTACACAGAGTTTCCTGTGTGAGAAGCATAAAGTTGTTTTTCTTCTATTACTCAACTTAATTTTTATTTTGTCAAGATGGCAGAAACATAATATCATTCATTTTCAGATGTCCCTCTTTTTGCATAGCTGTTTCTAAGTTCTAGGAGACTTATTTTGTGTCATGGCCTCATTGTGAAGAGAAGCAGATTAGGGGGTATCTAACTGCTGATGCTACGTATTCATGATGGCAAACACTGAGACATCCTTTTTCCCATGTTGTCATCTGTGGACACTCTACATAGGTTGCAGCTAAAACACCCCTTGCTTCTTTCTGCGAGTCTCTTCAGTTCTAGTGCCTCTCTCTGCTACTTTTACGTTGTAATGCTCACTGGATGTGGTACACTCTTGAAAGGGTGACCTAGGCTGTGCCATTCTTTATACAGCATGTAGACATTTCCTTTTGGCAATATTGGTATTCCTTTAGCCCACTCTGCATAATGGGAGACAAGTCACCAATGCTTTCAGATCCTGCAAATCTAAGGGTTTTACTGATATTCCAGGACTTGTTCCAGGGAGAAAAGCATAGAACTCCACTTTCCTTGGGATTTACCAACTTCTATGCATGCATCATTTTCTCAACCCAATCTATGGGAAGTGGACTGCCTTAGGGTAGTTTTGTTCTTTTATCATTAAGTTTATTCCCAGATTGATAGTCTATACTGAGTCATTTTGTTGCCTCAAGGGTCTTGGCTTTTGAAACTCAAAGCCAGAAAAAGACTTTCTATCTTTCTTTTCTACTGTCACATCTCTTCCCTGAAGCAGAATTATAGAATGGTCTAGCTGCCACCTAAATAATGGAGAAAGTGGGGAAACTTAAAGGGATAGATAGATAAATACATAGATAGATAGATAGATAGATAGATAGATAGATAGATAGATAGATCGTAGATTTCTCATAAAATGTATCGCTTCAACTAGATATCTAGATTTACTTCCAGTTCTATACTTCTAGGATATAATAAAAATAATAGTTCCATAACTCCTTTCACTGAGTACTTCCTCTACCAGGTTACCATGCTGAGCACTTTACATACATCAATCATTTTTAACCTTCCCAATAATCCTATAAGGCAGTCTTATCTTTAATTCACAAATAAGAAAACTGAGGGTTGGAAATGGTTAACTTAATGAAGATCGTGGAGTTCAGAGACCCAGTATTCTAGTCCAGGGCTATCTTACCTTAACCCTTGTGCTCTTAATCACTTTGGGCTACTTCTCTTTAGGGGACTGAAGCCTTGCCATTCCATAACCTGTGTCAGAATATATATAATTGTGTTTAGCAGATAGAAAGCTATGAAAGAAAGCATCGAGGCATTGATGCTACGTATGAACCAGGCCATAACTTAGCCTGTGATAAGTAATTGGCATATGCACATGTTCATTTAGTTTTCACAGGAAAATTAAAAGATTGTCCTATCATTATATTCATTTTATAGGTAAGAAACTGATGCACAAAAAGGATTTAAAGGCAGGCAGTTGGAATCTAGAATCCATGCTCTTAACCCCCATGTTTTGCTGCCTCCTGCATAAGGAGACTGGGGAGTGGTAGGTACCACTAGGAAAAGCCTGTCAAGTGGTAGACAGATGTATAACTTCTTCAACTCCTCATGGGCTCTTCATATCCACAGCTTCTGCTGCCTGAAGGCTTACCAAGCAAAATTGTATACAGTGGGGAAGATAATATTTCATCTCCCACCAGGTCAGTTGGTTCTCAGCTGCATACTTTCTGGTTTGAGATTTGAGGATCTCCAGACAGACAAACTCCACAATCCAGCGCGGGGCAGTCTAAATATCAACCATATAAACAACACCTTAACCGTAAGCACAAATCTGATTTATAGCTCTCAATTCATTCTCTCTTTTTCATGATAGGTCATAACCTGGATAAAAGAGAATGCAAAGAGTGAGGGAGCTGCCTGACTCCCTGAGGCTCTATTTATCCAAAGTTATTTTCCTGGCTCTTTGCTCTTGTATCCCTCTGCAGCCCGAACATTTCTTTCTAACTTTACCATGTGTTGAGTCTTGTGTCTTCCTTTTATTTTCCCCCCATTTTCTTTGTTGTGGTTGTTGGGGTGTGTGTATGTGTGTGAGTGTGTATGTGTGTGAATATGTATTTATAAAAGGGGGACACCTTTGTAGCAATTTGCAAAGTAAAGACATAATGAATGGAATCATATTTTGACTTTCAATGCATTGTTTTCAGGCTAATAAAAGCGTGTTGCTCATGGTAAGTAGGTCATTACTTGGAACTCCATCCCTGCAAACTTCTTTCTTCACCCATGGGCGGCACCTGCATGCTGCAGTCCTCCTCAGAAGCCCACGGGAGATGGGCAGACATGACTGAGCCCTCTCTCTGATGAACGTCTGTGATTGGACTGGGTCATAAACTGTCCTCACCATCTTTTGGACGCTTTACTCCCTGTGAAATATAGTAATGAAGAAATAATCTTCTAATTCTGCTGGTAGATCTCAACTGGGCTGACTTATTGCACTTAATGGATTTAAACAGACCTTTGAAAAACTTTATAATTAAATTGACTTACTTGCTCCCTGCTGTTTCTTTTTGTTACTAAGTGAGCACTAATGCTACTGAGTTGCCATGGGTGTACCAGCATAGAAAATGATCCTTAGATAGATGCTTGCCAAAGGAAATTGTACACTTTAGTCAGGCAGTGGGTTTCACTACAGAAAACCAAATTCTTTCTGCCATCATCTCATAGGTGGAGTCCAGTTCATCCTGGGCCCCTGGCGATTACAAATCCAGACAACTCTTAGTTATCTGAGTGGGGATTCCTCAAGTGGTGGTGTCCCTGAGGCTAATATCCATTATCAGATTGGCATCCTCTGTCCCTGGCTTCTGGTATTGAAAGACTGCTAAAGAATTCAAATGTTGTCCTAAAGTTATCCAACCTTGTCCCCAGATCCCCACCCCATAAGATTCACTGTTTCAAAGTTTAATGGAAGGTTTGTTTGTTTGCTGATATGCTTGTCAATATAAATCTGCCATGCATCACCCATATTACTTATGTGAAGAGAGTATTTCCCCCAAAGCTGGGATCCCTTTTCACCTGGGTTCTGACACTCACTGGATGAATGGCTTTGAGCAAGTCACTTGATCTTTCTGGGTCTCAATTTCCTTATCCTTACAATGACAGACTTGTACTTCTAAGGAACTTTCCATCTCTGAAACTTCCCTTATTACACTCTGGAAACTTCAACTTTCTTCTCCACATTTTCTATAATATGCCTTTAAAACGTTGCCTGGTTAGCATATCACATGTTAGCTCATCAGAGGGGCTGGGGAATCAGTTGTATGGTGGATGCCTAGCATGTGCTAAGAACACTGTAGCATGTTCTTAGCAAACTGATACTGAGCTGAACTGGGTAAATTACCTAGTAAACCTCCATCTTTCTTCCTTCTATACAGAGAGACTTGAATGTTAATTACGTTCATATCACACTAAAATTTTTCATCCATTTAAAGAAAAATATGTTTTCCATTCTAGAACCAGTATTTTTTTGCACTTGAACTCATTTGCCTTTTTCCCATACTATATTTATACTATATTAGACACTATATTTAGTCAGTTTATGGAAACCAGTTTTGAGTGTCACTGCACATTTGCTCAAGGTATTTATTTATTTTTAAACTACAATAAACTAATATTTGCCAGAAAAGGATCCTATTTGAGGTTCACTGATGCAACTGGAGATGATGGCTAGGGAATTCTGGTTCCGTTAGCCAGCTCCCTGACGATGGCTCAGGATTCTAAATTGCACAGATTATCTCTCTGCTCTGAAATCTTAATACAAATAACTTTTCAATAATTAGTAAGGTTTTATCACATGCATAAAGACATTGTAAAGTAATGAAAAATACTAATGTTGTTTTAATTGCCTTTAACTTCCCTATGGGAGTTATATTTTCATAAGGATATTCCTTATAATATTCACACTTGGGAGGACACATCTGAGTCCAGAGAAGAATACCTTTTAATTTGCTTAACTCTTTCAAGCCTTCCCTCTCTTCCCTATCCCAAATTTTTGTTTAACTTTTTTATATATAAAGTTCTATCTGAAGACTATATTGTTTTTTTAAAAGGCAGTAAATGCGGGTCAGGTGCATACATAGAGGAATTGCTAGGAACAGCTAGGCAAGGGAAAGGTAAGGAAGAGCAGTGAGGTATCATTTTCCATCAACTAAACTAGGTATTGGGCATGTGGCACACTTGCTGCCAGAATGCAGGTGCAACTTGCATTTTAGTAGAAGTGTCATGAAACATGCAATTAAAGTTTTCTCCTCAAGATCATTTTCTTTAAAAGCAACAGAGATTTGTTAGAACTATTGGGCCCCCCTGGACACTTTGTATACAGTGCACTTGGAATGCAGAGTTGAATTGTCAAGCAGGCATTGGGCATCACTTTAGGTCTGCTATGGAAGGACTCAGCAACTTCCAGCTGGACCTTACATACAACACCACCACCACCAGCAGCAGCAGCTGAACCAGGGAAGACCATGAAAGACTCATGGCTACAGAAGCTTGTCATATTCCTGCCATGCTGGAGTCCCCATCATCTCTCCCTTCCCCAGAGACTTCGCACTGTCCTCCCTAACACTCATCCCTGGGTCCTGCTTCTCAACTCAGTGTTGGATCATGGGAAGCCAGCAAGAACAAGAAATGAACGAAGAAAATCTCTCCTCACCCTTGGCTCTACTTTTCTGAATTCCAAACACAGAAGTATTCTTCAGGGTAGTATTCTTGCTTTTATATTAACAGTGGTTAACAAAGGACTGACCTTGACTGAGAAATGTTCCCCTTGGTCTATGCCAAATTCCAGAGCAAAGCTCCTCATTTATCCAGATACAACTTGGTACAGATTTCCCCAGGCTATGGAACTATGACCAGTGGCTTGGAGCTTCCACTGCCCAATAGGTGGGATGGCAGGTGGAAGGGAGTATTAAATCCTCCTGATGGATATTTTGCCAGAGAAGAAAGAAGTATGTATGCCAATATAAGTTCTAACTCGTAACATATTCTCCCATAAAAACTAGGTAATACTATTTTGCGGTACTGTGACTAACATCATGTTACTGCTACATTATTGTAGGATTCAGAAACTTCAATATCATGGGTTGCATAGAATTTCCGAAAAAGAATAAAGAATGCATTCCAAGTTCCAAACCACTGAGTTATAAAGAACTTGTAGAGCAACATCTTTTTGTAATATATTTGGAGACAAAATAAGAAGGGGTGAAAACAAAAATAATAGTTATATTTAAAATATTCAGTTGACACATATTTTTAAAACAATGCTGAATCTTTGAGTAAAGTTTTAAATAAACACACACACACACGCATGCACACACTCTATGCCACTTTGAGTTTTCAAACTGGAACCAGGTCTTATGTAGGGGATATTTAGCCACCTAATAAACAAGGGAAGATAAACTTAGACTAGGGAGAATTTTGTATGTGCAAGAGTGCCAGATTGAGAATAAGGAAACTCCAATTCTAGTACTGGCTGCATTATTCTCTGGTTTTGTGATCTTGTGCAGGGCACTTGGTCATGCTGGGTTCTTGATAACTTGCCGAGAGATACAAGATTGAGCCCGTGACCTTTAAAGTCCCTACTGAATGTAATATTCTATTGTCCTAAGACTGATCTAATGATACACAGCTATATAGTAGTATGATTGATATGAGAACAAAATTTAGTGCTCTTTCCGCTAGATCTCTGTTTTTGCATGGACATAGCTTAAGGGTCCCCAGAATTATTTGTGCAAGGGAGGGGAAGATTCAAGGAGGAGCAGGGGTGATAATTGTTAGAAGAGTAATATAGCAGGAGCAGAGGGATTGTTAACCAAGAAATGCTTCATCCAAGTCACAGAGAGCAGGAAAAAGAGACTGTTGGAAGTTGATAAAGTTTCAAATATGGCCACCAAATATACTCTCCTTCCAATGAGAAATGTCCAAAGTGTTTGGTGGAAGGGCAGGAGAATGAGTCCCAGGCCCTTACTGGACATCTCCAGTCTAACACCTTGAAATTTAGGAATGGTGAGTGGTCAGATCACAACTCTGTTCAGGTAAGATCAGTTGGATGGTCTTGAATGGTCTGTAGCAGACCTTATGTATAAGCTGATAACAAAGCAAGTGTTCATTGATCCAGATTTTATGGACTTGCAAAAAAAAATAAAATCAAGAATTACTGTAAATTCAAGTATGCTTTATGAACCATTACTATATGAAAAATGGAAATTGAAAAAGCAAAAATAAAGTGGAGGTGGGCTCTATGTTATACATATGGATATTTTGTTCTATGCAAAGGGATTCTCTAGGATTATTTAAAATGCAAACTCTTTAGTCTTTTATATGTGTGAAAATAGATATAGTTAATTAATTACTTAACAGAATTGGAGGTCGGAGGTAGATTAGAAAGGTAAGTTGAATCACTTCCACTTGACTATTAATAATAAAAATGAAGATATTTTAAAAATAAAAATGACCTGTAATAACAATGCTGGGGAAGAGATAGATATGGCATATAAAATTTAAGGATATGCCTTTTCCTATTGTATACCCATGTCTGAATAATAAGTATGGCTCTTTCAGGTGAAAGTGCATTTGGATCCAAATATTCCTTCAGTGTTCCACGTCATGATAGTGTGAAGTATAATGCACTAACACAGAGATGGAAAAGACTGAAAAGGTCTCCATTCCATTCAAGAAATATTGTGTTCCACACATATCAATGAATATTCCTAAGCTCAAGCTTCTCCCTGGACAAAGTCTTTGAGACGTCCCGAGTACGAATGTGTTCAGAAATCTTTTTCAACATAGCTAACTTAAATTGCTATGGCTGTAGTTTAAACATATCTCCTTAAGTGAAAATAGAAATTGATTGCAGATTGTCAGATGTGATGATCTGCTTCTTAGTGTGGTAGGATGACATTTTGGAAATATTAACCACTTTTCCTCAGATATATCTTTTTACTAGGAACTCACCAAGTCTTACTAATTTAGATACCATCTAGACAATTCTGAGTTTATCTCAAGGAAAGAAAATGAAAAAGAAGGGAAGAAAGAACTTGTTCCTATGATTTTAGTTTCAAAATCCTGGGCTCTAAAGGAGATGGAAAGGACTCAGGTGTATACAACGGATTTAGAACGCTACAAAGGGAATCAGAGTAAGCCTTCTAGTCTGAGACTAACTAGTCCCAGTCAGGACAGGATGAGAATCAGAGGAAAAGCAAGAAAAACCTAGATGTTTGTGAGTTTCTGTGTCCTACTCTTCCATGCTGTGGACTTCCAAAGATGGCAAATTCCACCCACTTGAGAGATTTGTGGGATCTGAGAGGAGAAGAAACTAAGACTATCTGAGGTAGAGTCCCCAAGAGTGGGGATATCTCACAAAAGAAATATTTATTGTTTTGTCTTAATGGATGTGACTTCATAGAGATCCCATGTCCCAACATGACTTGAGAACAGACCTGTGTTTCCTCAGAACCCAGAGGGTATGCCATAGCACAGAGCATGTCTGGACTTGAAAGCCCCCACAGCCTGCAATATCTTAGCAGTGACATGAGAGAACTGAAACATGAGGACTTGATGGGTCAATGAGCATCTCAGTGGTTATCAGCGTATATAGAGCAAGATGGAACACCAGATACTTCCTTTTCCTTGCTTTCCTGACACTACATAAATACTGAGGTGAAATTTCCTGAAATTACATAAATACTTAGATGAAAACGTAAGAGAAGAGTTTATGTAAATTGAATGAGACTAAATATCAATCACCATGGATAAACCTGAGGAATTAAATTAAGCTTTAAAAGATAAAGAAAATTATAATTCATGTAAAATTTGAGTTTGTAATCTAAGATTCAATATCTGTGTATCTCTATCCCTATCTATCTATCTATCTATCTATCTATCTATCTATCTATATTTTATATATAAAGTTAAAACATATCGGGAAACATTTCCAGAATGGTGGAGTAAGGACCCCCTACAATCCACTCTTTTATAAAAGTTATGAAGACATTGGCAAAGATTGTCAAAATGAACATTTACAGAACTCTGGAAAATAACTAAAGGCTTGCAACAATCCTAGGAGCATGTATGCAAGAGAAATGGCTGAATCTCAGCAAGAATAGCAAACTTTACAGAGTTTTAATTTTCTCTATTCCCATTTCCCTCTCCTCAGCTCTGTGGTAGCCTTGAAATCCAGCATTTATGCAACCTATGGTAGCTGTGATAACCAGCAGACTAACAACCACTGAAGGGGGCAGAGGATGTTTGGAACTTCCCCAAAAGCTCCATCCCCAGAGGATTGTCATTATTTGACTTTCTGGCAATTCTGTGGAAAAACTCCATTCAGAGGGCCTGTCTTTAATTGGCCTGATTCAATGCTGACTCAGTGGGATAAGCTTTTTCCATAGGGTGTTTGTTGAAACCAATCAACAGCAATTCTTTGGCATTGCACTTGCCAGAGGTGAAGATACCAATAAATTCAAATATAAGCAAACCAAAAAATCTAAAAGGAAAATCAGAGAAATTAAATGTTTATATATAGGGATTTGAAAAGCTCCAATATATTTCTAGGGGTCTAGAAAGCCAAGTACATGTGCAGGATTGTGCGCATGTCCAGAAAAAACCTGAGAAGAGCCTAAACTCTCTCCTCTGGTGGAACTTGGAGCTATGCAACAGGAAGTGAAGGCTAAGGCAGAGTTTTAAACTGCTAGAGTGATGAAACTGAACTCAAGACAAATACAACCCCTAAGCAAAGCCTGAGAGACTAATTGATTCCAGGAATTTAAGGAAATCTCTGCCCAATCATTAACTGACCAATAAGCTAACTAAGCAGAGACTTCAGTGGCTGTACATGACAAAGAATACAAAGTTTAGAAAATTAGCCCAGGAAACTTACTAAACAAGAAGACAGTAATAAAACAACAATCACAACAAAAACAACTTGAAAAGGAATATCTGATTTCTGGAGTTCACACATTGTATTGTTTAAAATTTAGTTTCCAACAATAAAAATATAACACAGGAAAAAAACCAGGGAAGTATGGCCTATAAACTGGTTATGGAAATTGTCAATAGGAACTATCCCTATGGAAGCCAAGATGTTGGACTTAAAACACAAAAACATTAAATTAATTCTTGTAAATATGTTCAAGTAACTAAAGGAAACCATGTCTAAGGAGTTAAATGAATGTATGAGAACATATTCTCACCAAACAAAGAATATCAATAAAGAGAAAAAATTATGAAAGAAAAAGAACCAAGCAGAAATTCTGGAGTTGAAAAGTACAATAACTGAAATGAAGAATTCATGAAAATTTCTCAACAGCAGATTTGAGGTGGCAGAAAAAGAATCAGGTAATTTGAAGATAGGCCAATGGGGACTATATAGTCTGATCAAGAGAAAGAAGAAAAAATGAAGAAAAATGAACAGAGCCTCAGTGACCTGTGAGAAACCATCAAGCATACCAACATACACATTAAGGCAGTCCAGAAGGACAGAGAAGGAGGAGAAAGAACATTTGACTAAATAATGGCTGAAACTTCCCAAATCTGTTGAAAATATTAATACACACATCCAAGAAGCTCAATAAACTCTAAATAGCAGAAATTCACCTAGATACATCTTAGCCAAACTGTCAACATTCACAGACAAAGACAGAATCATGAAAACAGCAAGAGCAAATCAACTGATCAAGTACAAAGGCTGACATCTTATCAGAAACTATGAGGCCTCCCAAAAGGGATGATATATTCAAAGTGCTGAAAGAAAAGATTGTCAAACAAGAATTTAATATCCAGCAAAACTCTCCTTAAAAATGAAGGATAAATTAAGACATCCCCAGACAAACAAAACTGAGAGAATTCATCCCTAGCACTCTTGCCTACAAAAAATACCAAAGGAAGTCTTTCAGACTGGAATGAAGGGACATTAGATAGTAACATGAAGAAATAAAACACTAGTAAATATAGATGTTATCTATATAAATATAGATAAAAATGAAAGACACTATAAATACATTTTTGTTTGTAACTTTTTTCTTCTTTAATGTGGTTTAAAAGAACTGCATAAAGGAATCATTATCACACTGTGTTATAGTGTATAAACATGTAATTTGTATGATAATAATAGAGTATGGAAAAGAAGAGAGAATGGAGCTATATCAGAGTAAAGTCTTATATACTATTGATATTAAGTTGGTATTAATATGAATTAGTTTATGTTAGGATGTTAGTAGTAATCCTCAAGGCAACCACTAAGAAAATAACTCAAAAAAGATATAAAGGAATTAAAATGATACACTACAAGATATTTATTTAATATAAAAAAGGCAGTAATGGAGAAATAAAGCAACAAAAAGAGACATAAGATATATGAAAATAAATAGTAAAATGATAGACATAATCTTACATTATTAGTAATTACATTAAATGTAAATGGATCAAACACTAGTCAAAAGGCAGAGATAGAGGAGTGGAAGAAAAACATAATCTAACTACATGCTGTCTATAAGAGACACACTAGATTCAAAGATATAAGTAGGTTGAAAATAAAAAGATAGGAAAAAAACCCATGCAACCTGTAACCAAAAGAGAGCTGAAATGAATATATTAATACAAGACCAAAATAGATTTTAGGAAAAATATTGTTGCTAGAGACAAAGAAAGACACTTTATGACGGTAAAAAGGTCAATCCAAGAGGCAGTCATAACAATTATAAACATGTATACGTCTAACAACAAAACAAATAAATGAAAGAAAAACTGACAGAAATGAAAGGAGAAACAGACAATGCAAAAATAGTAGTTGGACACTTCAATATCTCACTTCCAATAATGGATAGAATAAATAATCAGAACATCGACAAAGATATAAAAGATGTGAACAACACCATAAATGAAATAGACCTAGCAGACATCAGTGAAACACTCTATCCAACAGCAGTAGAATACACATCCTTTTCAAGTGGAACATTCCCAGGGAGGATCAAAGGTTAAGTGATAAAACAAGCCACAATAAATTTAAAAGGATTAAAGTCATACAAAGTATATTCTCCAACAATATCGGAATTAAATTAGAAATCCATAACAGTGAAATTTGAGAAATTCACAATTATGTGGAAATTAAATATTCTACTAAATAACTAATGGGTCAAAGTATAAATAAAAAAGTAAATTAGGATATACTTTGAGATTAATGAAAACACAAGATACAAAAATGTATGGTATGCAGCTAAAGCAGTGCTTAGATGGAAATTTATAGCTGTAAACATCTATATTAAAAAAAGAAGAATGATCTCAAATTAATAACTTCATCTTAGGTATAAAAAGAAGAGCAAACTAAACCCAAAACAAGCAAAAGGAAGTAATATAGATTATATTTGAAATAAATGGAATAGAGAATAGAAAAACAATAGAGAAAATCAAAAAACCAAAAATTTGGTTCTTTGAAAAGATCAACAAAGCTGAGAAAACTTAAGCTAGACTGACCAAGAAACTAAGATGACTCAAATTACTAAAATCAGGAATTAAAGGACACATCACTAGTGATGCTACAGAATTAGAAAGTATTATAAGGAAATGCTATGAACAACTGCATGCCAAAACATTAGATAACCTAGATAAAATGGACAATTTTCTATAAAGACACAAACTTCTGAAACTGACTCAACAGGAAATAGAATTTTTAATAGACTTGTAACAAGTAGAGATTAAATTAGTTATTTCCTAAAATTTTGCAAAGAAAATTCCTGGCCTGAATAGCTTCATTGGTGAATTATACCAACATTTAAAGAAGAATTAATTTCAATACTGCACAAATAATTCCAAAAAATAGAACAGAGAGAAAACTTCCCAATTCATTCCATGAAGTCAGTATTATCCTGATACCAAAACCAGATAAAGACATCACATGAAAATTACAGACCAATATTCCATATAAACATAGATACAAAAATTCTTAACAAAATACTAGCAAATGGAATCCAGTAATATATAAAAAGGATTATATATTATGGCCTATTGGTATTTATCCGTGGAATGTAAGGTTGATCTAATATAAAAAATCGGTAAATCAATATGTTATAGAGTAAAGGCCAAAAACAACATGATCATCTCAACAGACACATAATAAGCATCTGACAGAATCCAACACTTTTTCATTATAAAAACACTGAACAAACAAGGAATAGAATGGAGAGGAACTTCCTCAACCTGATTTAGGAAAAACCCACAACTAACATCATAGATAACAGTGAAAGACTGAATGCTTTTCCCTAAAGCCTGGAACAAGACAAAATTGTCCTCTTTCACCATGTCTATCCTGCACTATATTGGAAGCTGTAGTAAGGGCAATTAATCAAGAAAAAAAGAGTCACCAGATTGGAAAAGAAGAAATAAAACTCTTGCTACTCACAGATGATATTATCTTATATATAGAAAATCCTAAGGAACACACACACACAGAGAACTATTAGAACTTATAAACAAGTTCAGTAAGGTTGCAAGATATGAGACAGATATATAAAATCAATTGCATTTCCATTTGGTTGCAATGAACAATCCAGAAAAAAAAAATTAAGAAAATTACTCCATTTACAGTAGCATCAAAAAGAATAAAATACTTAGGAATACACTTGAGAAAAGAAATGCAGGGTGTATACACTGAAAATTACAAAAGATTGTTGAAAGAAATCAAAGAAGATCTAAATAAATGGAAACACATCCCATGTTTATGGATTGGAAGAGTTAATATTGTTAAGATGACAATACTCTTCAAATTGATTGACAGATTCCATGTAATTCTTATCAAAATACTAGCTACTTTTTTTTTTTTTGCAGAAATTCACAAAGCTGATTCTAAAATTCATATGGAAATGCAGGGGACCCAGAGTAATCAAAACAATCTTTAAAAATAACAAAGTTGGAAGACTTTCATTTTCCAGTTTCAAAACTTACTACAGACTCTGGTAATTAAGACAGTGTGGTACTTGCATAGAGATAGACACATAGATCAGTGGAGTAGAATTGAGATTTGAGAAATAAACACTTACATTACAGTCCATTTATTTTCAATAAGTGAACCAAGACAATTTGATGGGGAAAGAATAGTCTTTTCAACAAATGGTGCTGAGACAACTGGATTTCCGTGTAAAAAACAATTAAGTCAGATCCCTCCCTCACACCGTATATGAACATTAACTCAAAATGGATCATAACTAAATGTGAGATCTAGGTCTATAAAACTATTAGAAGAAAACTAAGGAGTACATTTTTGTGACCTTGGGTTAATAAGCATGGTTTCTTTCATATGACACCAATATTATGAGTTAAAAAAAATAGACAAACTGGACATCGTAAATATTAAAAAATTTTGTGCTTCAAAGTACACTATCAAAAAGACAACCCACAAATGGAAAAACAATATTTGTAAATTGTATATCTGATTAGGGACTTGAATCCAGCAACCATAATAAGGTATTGCAACTCAACAATAAAAAGACAAGTAACAGTTAGAAATTGGCAAAAGATATGGCTAAATATTTCTCTAAAGAAGATATACAAATGACCATAAATCCATGAAAAGATGATCAACATCATTAGTCATTAGAGAAATTCAAATCGAAACCAGAATGAGATACTACTTCACACCCATAAAGATGATTAAAATAAAATAGACAGTCAATAGCAATGTTGGTAAAGATATGGAGAAATTGGAACTCTCATACATTGCTGGTGGGATTGTAAAATGGTGCAGCTGCTTTGAAAAACAGTTGGAAGTTCCTCAAAATGTTAAACATAGAATTATGATATGATCCAGCAATTCCACTCCGAGATACACACTCAAGAGAAATGAAAATATATGTCCACACAAAAACTTGTATATGAATGATCATAACAGCATTACTCTTTTTTTTTTTTTTTTTTGGTCAGGAAGATCAGCCCTGAGCTAACACCCATGCCAATCCTCCTCTTTTTGCTGAGGAAGACTGGCTCTGAGCTAACATCTATTGCCAATCCTCCTCCTTTTTTTCTTTCCCTTTTTCTCCCCAAAGCCCCAGTAGATAGTTGTATGTCATAGTTGCACATCCTTCTAGTTGCTGTATGTGAGACGCCACCTCAGTATGGCCAGAGAAGCAATGCATCAGTGTGCGCCCAGGATCCGAACCTGAGCCACCAGGTAGCGGAGTGCGCATGCTTAACCGCTAAGCTGTGAGACTGGCCCCCCAGCATTACTCTTTATAGCCAAAATATGGAAACAATCCAACTTTCCATCAACTGCTGAATGAATTGACAAAATGTGGTATATCCGTGCAATGGAATATTATTCTGCAATAAAAAGTAATGATTGATACTTCACTATAACATGGATAAACTTTGAAAACATGATAAATGAAAGAAGCTAGTCACAAAAGACCACGTATAATATGATTCTACTTATATGATATAGACAGGTGAAAGAAATCCAAAGACACAGAAAGTAGATTAGTAGTTGCCAGGGGCTGACAGGAGGGGGAAACGGGGAGTGACAGCTAATCGACACAGGGTTTCTTTTTGAGGTCATGAAAATATTCTAACATTAAATAGTGGTGATAGTTGTACCATTCTGTGAATATGCAAAAAAAAAGCCCCACTGAATTGTATATTTTAAAAGTCTCAATGTTATGACGTATAAACTCTCTCTCAATAAAGCTATTATAAAAAAAATATTTAGCCTGTCCTACTGTTGGTTTTGTCATACCCAAAGATGTCTAGAGACCTGAGACCCCTGGGGGTAACCTTTGTGAGAATATATAGGCATATAGAATTTTACCATCAAAATAATAGAAATTTGGGGTTCACCTGGTTCTAGTTTATATTCTGCCTTTATTCTAAAGTAAAACTTCTTCACAACTTGTTTCTCAAATGGGTGAAATGGAAATAATTTTCATTGCTAGTCATCAAATTGGATTGCTTGGGAGTGACAAAATATGAAATCACACAGCCCTGGCCTGCTGAGGAAGGTTGTGTCTCTTATAGTCCACTGGGGATAAAATCGTAAGTTCACGATACCTACTCTAGCCAAAAATAACCATAATATCAAATATTTTACCACCTTTTTAGATAATATACTATATTTCAGATCACATCATAATAGCTTCTATTTCCCCATCTCCTACTAGACTGGGAGCTTCTTGAAGATAGGAGTCCTGTGTTACTCACATTTGATTCTCTGTGCCTGACAATGACAGGTGCACAGAAGATGTTCAATATGTTTGTCAAATATTTGAATGACATAACATTTTATATATGATAATTTGTTAAGGGGTTATGAAATCCATTTGTTCGCAGACTTTAAAACTACTTCATAACCTAAAAGATATTAGAAGGAATGAGGACTTCTACTTCTGGCAATGGCAGGGTAACTGGTACTGGACCCATCCCCTTGACATAAAAAGATATAAAACTGAACAAAATAATTGAAGCAAATATTTTCAGACTTGGGACAACAGGCAGCACAATGCTTTGATCCCTGAGAAGAGGGAAACAAATGAAGTGAACCCTATAATTACTCCAGCTTTCAGCCTGGCCTTACTTTCCAAATCAAGGTACGGGGGGGAGATCTCAAGCAGAGTACTCTGCCATGGTGGCAGAAATCATAATTGGAGGCAGCAGGAAATTTGCCGGACAGGGTTCCAGAGAGGAGGGAGCTGTACAGAGAAGGATCACCATAAATCTGCATGGAGATCCTTTGAAGTCTTTGGCTTAATTCTGTGCTGCATTTGCACAGGGAGAAACTCCACAGGGGCAGGTGGAGAAAGGCTTTTGGGGAACTGTGGGTCAAACAGAAAGTCCAAAGTTTACTCAGTGGTAGAGTTTCTGATCAGCCAGAGTGAAGAGACCTTGCTGAATAGCCCAGGTATTCATCTGGAAAGGGAAATTTAAGACCTGCTCTAACAAAGCTTTAAAATAAGCCTTGAAATGATCAAACTGATCTGCCAGAAAATCAAATGCCTTCCAGAACAAAACTAGACACTCTTTAAAGGAAGCAAGCAAAATCTAGATTTTTCAACAATATAGAAATCTAAACATCCATCAGTTAAAGATATTACTATATGTGTGAAGAGTGGTGAATGTGATCAACTTTCAGGAAAAAAAAAATCAGTCCACAAAAAAAAGACAAAGAAATTACTGAGTGGAAGAAATTAGCACTCATGGGCTTTAAAATAGCTATTACTGATATTCTAAAGAATTTAAAGGAAAACATAAATATAATGATAAAAAGAATGGAAGATGTAATAAAAGAACCAAACAGAAGTTATAGAGGTGAAAATGCAATGTCTGAAATATAAAATATACTAGTTTGGCTTAAAAGCAGATTAGATACTGCAAAGGAAAACATTGATGAACTTGAAGTTATTATGGTAGATACTATCAAAACAAAGGCACAAAAATTATCTCTATATACTAATAACAGAGCATAAATAAATAGATTGCCAGAACAAGTAGAAAAAAATCATTAAGGATACAGAAGATTGAGGAAACTCTATCAAACAGATTAACCTAATGGACATTTATGGAGCACTCTACACAACAACAGCAAAATAAACAATACACTATTCGCCAATATAGACCACCTGCTGGACAATAAAAGTCTCAATAAATATTAAAGGGTTAAAATCATGCAGAGCATGTTCTCCAAACAAAACAGAATTACATTACTAATCAATGACCAAAAATATCTGGAAAAATCCCAAATTCTTGGAAATTAAGCAACATGGTTTTAAATAGTCCCTTAATCAAAGAACACAAAAACATTAGAAAATATTTTTAAACAAATGATAATAAAAATATAACAAGGTTTCTGGGATGCAGCTAACACAGTAGGAGAAAGAAAATATTTGAACAAATGCTCCATAAAGATAATATATTATTGCTTAAAAACACATGAAAAGATGGCAGTATCATTAATTGTTAGGGAAATAAACATTAAAACAATAATGCTATTTCACATCTACTAGATTGGTTAAAATTTAAAAGGCTGATACTACCAAGTGTTGACAAGGATATGAAGACAGTGGAACTTTCACCCGCTATTGCTGAGGATATAAAATGGTGCAGCCACTTTGGAAAACAGTTTGTTTCTTTTCAAGTTAAGCACGGGCATACCATATGACCCAGCAATTCCACTTCTGCATATGTACCCCCAAAAAAGAAAACATATGTCTACATAAAGATATACATAAATGTTCATAACAGCTTTATTCATAATAGCCCAAACTGAAAGTGAGGCAAATGCCCAGTAACAGATGAATAGATATCCACACAGTGGAAGCCTACCAAGCAATGCAAATGCAAGAACTAAGAAGCATGCAACAACACTGATGAGTCTCAGAAATATAATGCTGAGTGAAATGAGCCAGATCAAAAAGGTATCTATGGTAAGTTTCTACTGATAAGTCTAGAACAGACAAAACCATTTATAGTGAACATTAAAAAAAGTGGTTGTCTTTGGGGAGAAATGGGTGGGAACTAGAGAAAAGACACAAGCAATATTCTGTGTGTTAGAAATTGGGTATGTACATTTTTAAAAACTTTTTGAGCTGTAAAACTTATTTTTATTTTATAATTATACATGAATAAAAAAATTAAAGATAGAGATTAATTTGTTGACTTGCTATCTTTTCATTTTTCTAAGAAAATATAAAAATTAACAAAATAGTGGCAACCACAAAAGTTTATATTATCATTTGATGAAAAATAATTTTTTGTGTGTGTGAGTGAGGAGATCAGCCCTGTGCTAACATCTGCCAATCCTCCTCTTTTTGCTGAGGAAGACTGGCCCTGGGCTAACATCTGTGCCCATCTTCCTCTACTTTATATGGGACACCACCACAGCATGGCTTGCCAAGCAGTGCGTAGGTGCACACGTGGGATCCGAACCGGGGAACCCCAGGCCGCCTCAGCAGAGTGCACGCACTTAACTGCTTGCACCACCAGACCAGCCCCTAAAAATAAATATTTTGATTATGTAAAAAAGAACATCTTGAGAAGATAATCCTTTTTTTTAATTTTATTTATTTATTTATTTTTTACATAATTATTTCTTTTATTTATTTAGTTAGTTCAAATTTCAGGTGTGCATCATTATACTTCTATTTCTGCATGGATTATATCATGTTCTCATGTTCACCACCCAAATACTAATTACAGTCCATCACCACACACATGTGCCTAATTATCCCTTTCGCCCTCCTCCCTCCCCCCTTCCCCTCTGGTAACCACCAGTTCAATCTCTGTCTCTATGTCTTTGTTGTTGTTATTATCTACTGCTTAATGAGTGAGATCATACGGTATTTGACCTTCTCCCTCTGACTTATTTCACTTTGCATAATACCCTCAATGTCCATCTGTGTTGTCACAAATGGCTGGATTTCATCGTTTCTTATGGCTGAGTAGTATTCCATTATGTATATATACCACATCTTCTTTATCCATCCGTCCCTTGATGGGCACTTAGGTTGCTTCCAAGTCTTGGCTATTGTGAATAACACTGCGATGAACACAGGGGTGCATGTATCTTTTCGCATTGGTGTATTCAAGTTCTTTGGATAAATACCCAGCAGTGGAATAGCTGGATTATATGGTAGTTCTAACGTTAATTTTTTGAGGAATCTCCATACTGTTTTCCATAGTGGCTGCACCAGTTTGCACTCCCACCAGCAGTGTATAAGAGTTCCCTTCTCTCCACATCCTCTCCAACATTCGTTGTTTCCTGTCTTGTTAATTATAGCCATTCTGACGGGCGTGAGGTGATATCTCATTGTAGTTTTGATTTGCATTTCCCTGATAGTTAATGATGTTGAACAAGAAGATAATCCATTAAAATGAACAATTTAGCAATGTGAATAACTAAATTCAGTGCCACTTTCTTTCTCATTTCACCAATGTCTTGAAAATTTCATCATTGATGACATGCTTTGCTGGGCCAGCTCTAACCACGTGATCTAGTCAAACCAGGCTTGACAGACATTAGCAAGTAAAAGTACAGGACACCATGTTTGCATAGGACAGATATTGCCAAATATTGCATAGGACATAACTTATACTAAAATATTATTCATCGTTTATCTGAAATTCACGTTTAACTGAATGACTTGTATTTTATTGGACAATCTAAGTCCAACTCCTCTAAACAAAAGCCCAGAAATTTTGAGAGATTTTCCAAAGACCTAACGAATAAAAAAAGCTGCAATTAGTCCTCTGGCTTTCTCTTCTGCAGCTTAACATTTGGAGTTGGTAGAATGAATGGTCGATTTTTTGGAGCAGAATTCTGAAACAGTAGTCCCCTTCTGAAATTATGCTAAATTATGTTTTCCACTTGGAGGTACAGCAATGCGATCAGTCAAAAGTGTCAATCCAATGGCATGGTGGAGGCATGGTCACTGAGCCAACCATGGAGGCAGAGTCACCGAGCACTTTTCTGTATCTCATTTTCCTCCTCTTGAAATGGTGGTACTGGTAGTACTGAGCCCACAGCTTTATTGTGAGGATTAAATGAGGTAATACATGTCAGTCATGCTGCACATGATGTGGCCCTTGGCAAGTGCCCAGTAAATAGTACGGCTGCTACTTTTCCTTTTCCAGTCTTACTCTTAGTATTAATATTATTATTACTTGTTTAAAAATGTACACAGTATTAAAAAATATTGCCCGTAGGTTAAAAACACATTTAAAACACCCAGCTACATGGGGATTATGTCTGTTTATTCAAAGTGTGGTAGAGAATTAAATAAATTAACTAGAGAAAATATTGCAACCTGTAATACTCAGATAAATAAGCACTATATATAGGAATTTTGAGTTTTCCTTACACTTACAATAAAACCCAAATCTTCTGCAATGCCTAGGAGATCCAAATGCTCTTTTTTGTCTCTCTCCAACCTCATCCTTGTCACTCTCCTCCTCACTCACTCTTTGGAGCCACTAAGTTCTTTTGTATCACATAATCTTTGCTCATTCTGTTCCCTCTGCCTAGAAGGCTTTTCCTTGTATTCCTTGTGTATGAGGCTCTTTCCCATCCTTTATGTCTCAGCATAAATGTCACCTCCTCAGAGGGGCCTCTTGGACCACTCTAGCAACCCCCTGTTGTTCTTCCTCTCAACCCCTTGTTTATGTCCTTCAGAGCACATATTACTTCTTAAAATTATTCTGTTTATAGATCTGTTTGCCCATTTATTACCATCTTACCCACTAGAAAGTGGTCTCTGTGAAGGCTCGCATGATGAGCCTGGTGTCTTCTTGGTCCTTGACACTCGGCAGAGGGCTTCATACTGTCTGAAGAGGAAAGGACTGCTTTTTGCTCTGTCCCTCCGCATCCCACCCACCCCTCCCTTGCTCTCTGCACTTCCTCAGTGAGGCTCTCTTGACCTTCACCCCAAGATCTGAGCCCTCTGTTATAGACCCTCACAGTAAGTTGCCAGCATATACTAGTTTGCTATCATACATTCATTTGTTCAATTAATTGTGTAATGTCATCTCTCCCATTAGGATCTATGCTCCCTATGGCTCTGCTCAGGGTCTTCTTGTTCACCTCTGCAACCTTGGTATCTTCCACAGTGCCTAAACACATAGGATTAGAAACATATGAGCTTGACACTATTTGGCCATTTTTGACCTGCCAAAATGAAAAATTCATGTGGCTCAATCCAAGTCCTCAAGGCATGACTTTTCCTTCTGAAATTAGGCTAAACTCTGCTTTCCATCTGTAATTCTAGCAAAACCCATTTCCCGATGGGCATGATCACCTCGTGCTGTAGAGAACTGCAAAGCAACAACCAAAGGCTATGTACCTGAGTCAGGCACAAACTAAAAAAACCCTCACCAACATCCAAACAACAACTCCTTTCTTCTCTTGCCACACCCCTATATCTGCCCCCACCACTCCACCTGCTTCAAGAGCAGAAGCAGAAAGGGAAACAAGATCTGTGGAATATTCTGGGGTGGGAGGTGCCTTGCTATACCTGGCTGTAGAGGGTCATCGCTGGGGCAAGCTGTACTTTTCTGTGAGCTTTGTTATTTTGTCCGCATCTCTTTGTTACTATTATAGGGGTCAGTTGTGTGAGAAAGCCAAGGAGCCTGGAGATTGTTAAGCACCAAATTCTGTTTAATATATATTTCATATGGGCATATTTCTTGCACCTAAAAAAAGTCAAATGCCATAACAATCATTTTAATCTTCCACATTTCCTTTTTGTGGACTGTGTTTGTTCTGTTACCATCTTCACACATACTTCCTATCTCTACATCTCATTTCTCAACCACCACTTGCTCCCCTCCCTGCTTTCTCTCTCCCTACTTTTCTCCCCTCGCTGCTGGAAGAGAAAGTCTTTGTCCGTAAAAATTGTCCTCAAATTTAATCTACCAGCACTGTTCACATCAATAAGGAATTTTTCTTACTTACCCTTCAGCTCTACCATGGGATCAACCCGTTGCCCTCTTGACCTCTTCTGGGAGTAGAATTAATAGTACACACACTTTCCGTGTGATGTTTTATCATGGAGGTTGGATCAGTGGAATATTTCCACTCTTCTCTGTTGTGTCTGGTTCAGTGTCAGTGCAGTTTGAACCATGGGATATGTCCCTGTCTGCCGCTATCTGTCAGGATCTGTTTGGAATGAAGAGGCCACGAAGAGAGGCTTTAAATGAGCAAAATGAAAGAAGGAGGAAAGAAGCCAATATATAAACAACAGAGATTTTGTTGTGGGTAAGTGGGGGACTGTGATCAGATGGAAGCTGATTAATATTTTCAATGTTTATCAACGATGATTAGTGATGGGGTAATAGTCATGGGTAAGTATCTTCAGCCTAGAATCCTGGCAGCCCTTCTCCAGACAACAAATATTCAGTATTATTACCAGATTAATAAAATATGCTCCATGAAAACCACTGCAGATCTTACACAGTGATTTCACACTGTCAGAAAACCAAAGAAGACAATAATTTGACTGATCAAGAGATCTCCATTTGACCTGTCCTGAGTTATAATTGCTTTACTCATTTGAATATCCTCAGGAGTATATAATTTGGGGATGGAGCTTGGAGAGGGCCATTTTTGAAGACTAACCTGTGAAACTGCTCAAAGTGAGCTCGAGTCTCACATTATTTGAAGATGACATGAGCAGTCTGGGAGACAGGGAGGCATGGGGAGTAACTTATTTAGTAAATACTTCATTCTTTTTGGCCTCCTAGCATCAGAAGCCCTCTCCTTTGTTTGGAGAATACTTGCCTTATTTAGCAGAGCCGGCCTCCTAATATGCAAGCTCAAAATTCCAGATGCTTGCTTTCTGAAGTGCCCTTGTGGGTAAGTAAGGGGCCTCTACCTTAGGCATGTGACCTGGGCGCTACAGTTCAGGTATCCTGGCTCCAGACGTTGATTTGGCAGCTAGTAACATATTTGTGGAAAAACAGGGATCTTGCAAACGCTCTTCTCATGTGGCTGGCAGCAGTCAGTGGCTACATGTGGTTTCTAGAAGCAGCAGTGGCCATAGCAGTAGACTCCTATGTCCAGCTTGGGTGATGTTGATGGTGTGAACTGGGGTCAGTGCATCCCAGTGGCTGCAGCCATGATGTCTGCATGGGACCACTCTCACTGTGTGATTTGGAGAATTGTTCCTAACTGCGTAGGCGCCAATCCTGGTTTCCCTAGACCTTTTGGAGGTTATGTGACCTATGATATAACCTTTAATAAATTAACCAGAGTTGATTTCTGTTGCTTATACCTAACACTTTGTCTGATACAGAGCCAAAGATAGATCCAGGAGTTGTTTGACTATTGTAATCGTTTTTAATTGGTCTTTAACAAATTGACACAAACTTAATGGCTTAAAACAACAAACATTTATCATCTCAAACTTCCCATGGGTCAGGAGTCAGGGCATGGTGTAGCTAGATCCTCTGCTCAGGATCTCAAAAAGTTGTAATCAAGACGTTAGCTGAGTTGCATTCTTATCAGAGGCTTGACTGAGGAAAGATTTGCTTCCAAGCTCCTAGGTTGTTGGCAGAACTCGTTTCCTTGCAGGTGTAGACTTCATGGTGGCTTGTTTAAAGTCCAGCAGGAGAGAGAGTCTCTAACCTTTAGACATTCTTTTAGGTGGCTTACCTGATTTGGTCAGGCCCACCCAGGATTTCCCTTTCGAATTACTAAAAGTCAACTTATTAGGTGCTTTAATTGCATCAGTAGAATCCTTCCATCTTTGCCATGTAAGGTAATTTAATCACAAGAGTAACATCCCATCACCTTTGCCGTATTCCATTGGTTAGAAGCAAGTGACATGTCTTGTCCACTCTCAAGGATGATACAGGGATGTGGGTCAATAAAGGTCATCTTAGAATTCTGCTTTTTACAGTTATGTTCATACAGATGCATTTTGGGCAACAGAACTTACCATCTCCAATTAAGGCTGATTGATAATGGTTCCTAATAAAATCTTCCTTGTGAGATTTGGGCCATCCTACCTTGAAACAAGGATTTCCTTTTGAGTCAATAGACTGTCCCCTGAGTTAAATCATGCTTTTCATTCCAAGTTTATAAACAGATGATATAATTTTGTTACATGGCTATAGATTCACTAGGCCTGTGTTTTGTTTGAATTATCAGAGAGTAATTAACTTTTAGGTTGTAATTTCAGAAAGTCTGTTGGCGATTAGTACATGGGAGCTTAGCCTGTGATTGCCTGGCTGTTCTCAATAAAAGGCCCTCCTCTACCCAGTTAAGTCCCCTCAAAAGGTGAAGCCCGCTTCCTTGAGCAGCTTCTGTTCCATGCAGTTACTGTTCCATGTACTGGGACCTGCTCACGGAATTTCCATCCCGACTGGATAAGGCTGAGGCAGTGCTGCTCAGAGAAGGACTCCATGAGCTGCTCGAATGCTAACTCCACTTCCCTCGCCCCCTACACCACGTTGGCATCTTGACCTTGACTTCAGTGTGAGACCTGGAATCTGCAGCCTTTAGCCCTTGTTCTCTTCTGCTTTGAGAACCTCTACTTTCTCCATAAGATGTAGAGGTGGTGGGAGTTGGCTATAAGCTTGCTTTTGTTTTTACTTCTTTCTGGTGAATTCATGTTCTCTGTCTAAGGGCCCACACAATTAGAGCAAAATAACTTGTTCTTAGCTTCGCCTTCAGAAATAGAAGATTATTTTTTTTAACCAGGCTAAAAATGGTGGGGAACATGAGTTAGAGTTGTTTTCTGAAGTGTGATAGCTAGTACAAAACACTAACTTAGACTCTCCATCCTTCCGGACGTTCAGGACTGTTATTCATTAGGTGTGCGATGTCTGGCATTTGTCTGAAAGGCATATGTGTGTCATTCTAATCTCTGTGAGAATTCATTCATTAAAATTTTAAGTGTGCTTAGCTGGAGAGGGAATTCATTTTATCTTCTGAGGAGGCTTTCTCCCTTCTGTATTTTCGTTTCTCTTCTCTACTAATTTTTCCTGTTATTAAATGGAAGTTCAAGTTTAATCTTAAAAGAGACAAGCAAACAAACAAAATCCATATTGTCCTAAGTTCCCCACTAGCTACTGCCTGGCTCACATCTTATCTTCAGGGTCAAGTTCTTCAAGGAGTTTACAAAACTTTGTCTCTTCTTTCTTACCTCTCATTTTCTTTGCAACCCACCTCGATCAGACCCTACTCCTACTAATTAATGAAACTGCTCTAAAACTTGCCCCCATGACTTCCTGATTACTTACTCAATGGGTATCATTCAGTCTTCATCTTTTGACACCATTGACCGTTCAATTCAACAGTCTTGACACACTCTTCTCTCTTGACTCTCAAGGACAACACTTTGCTGGTTTTCCTAGCTTTTTATGTCTTTTTCTCAGTGCCCTCTGTCGTTTATCCTCCTCTTCTTATGCCTGCTCCAAACAACTCCTTCCCCCTCCGCCTGCAACCCCGTGTTGTTATTCCATAGAATCATGACTTTGTCCTTCTCTCCTTATGCTACATGATCTTTTGGGGATTTTTCATATATTCCATTCTTATCAATCACATTTTTACCATTGACTCCCATCCCCTCCAAAAGATAACTGCTACTTAAATTTTGTGTATTTGTTTTCTTGCTCTTCTTTATAGTTTTCCCACGTTTGTTTACATCTCTGTGTTAGTTTGCTAAAGGTGCCACACAAAATACCACAGACTGAGTGACCTAAACCACAGAAGTGTATTTTCTCACAGTTCTGGAGGCTGGAAGTCCAAGCCCATGGTGTCAGGAGGTTTGTTTTCTCCTCAGGCCTCCCTCCTTGGCTTGTAGATGGCTGCCTTTTTGCCGTGTCCTCACATGGTCTCTCCTCTGTGCACACATATTCCTGGTGTCTGCATGTGTGTCCGTATTTCCTCTTCTCATAAGGACACCAGTCAGATTGGATTAAGGCCCACCCGAATGGCCTCATTTGAACTTAATCACCTCTTCAGAGGCCCTATATCCAAATACAGTCACATTCTCAGGTGCTGGAGGTTAGGGCTTCAACATCTAAATTTTGTTCTTTTGGAGATTTTCATCTACTCCGTTCTTATCAATCACCTTTTGCTAATGACTCCTTTCAACACCAAGAAATAACTGCTACTTAAATTTTTTTCTAAATATTTTCTTGCTTTTCTTTACAGTTTTGCCACATTTGTTTATATCCCTAAATAATATTTTGTTATTTTTGAAATTTACACCTATGGAATCATATTGTGTGTATGCTCTGGTGACTTGTTTCTTTCATCTAATGTTAGCTTTAAAGATTCATACATGCTGATGCGTGTAGCTGTATTTCAGTCATTTTCTTCACTGTTTTTTAGTATTTCATTATATAAACATGTGACAATAAATTTATTCACTTTATAAGCCTAAGAATATTTATTTTTTCTAGTATTTTTGACTATTGTGAATAATACTGCTATAAACATCCTGGCACATATCTCTTGGTGCCCAAGAGTTTCTCCATTGAAGAGTGGAATTGAATGAACAAAGGATACACACATGTTCAACTTTATCAGGTAATGCCAAACTTTCTCAAATACACTGAGTCCATTTAGTCTCCTTCTATCAGTAGATTAGTTTACTTTGTTCTACACCCTCACCAACACTGGGCACTGTCCAGTGTTACAACCTTACCCATCTACACTTTAACATATTTTAAATCAAGTCATAAACTGTTGTATAGGAAGAGAACGGTGCCTATACACATTGACCTTGCCACGGAAACTAGGACTCATAGAGATCCTAAGGATCCCAATTCCTTCTCTGACAATTTATGAAATACCAAGTTAGGCCTATTATCCACGTGGTTTAGTGTAATTTAATATTTTTGTCTGATATCTGTAATGGGATTAAAATATGCTTCAACTCTTATTAAATATATCTAGCTAATTGCCTAAGTTTTCCAAAACACTTTTCCTGAGAGTATACAGTTTTTGATTATTCTGTTTCAAACAACATTTTTTGGTTAAATTTAAAGACACATGTATGTTGACAAAGTTATAATGGATAGCCAACATTTTTGTTTGTTGCCTATTCCTTTCTCAGAGGTCTTTGGAAACAGCTTAATAATGCAAATCCAAACATTAATTTGGGAATAATTATCAGAAAAATGTTTATCAATTGGATAAGTAGACAATTGTAAAACAAAAATTTTGGCCTAGGCCTTAATTCAGATATGAAAGTGTCTAAATGACTTAAAACTTCTAAGCAGTATAAAATGATTCAGTGGAATATACCCCCAGTAGTCTGATTCTTTATTTCAGAAGGAAACTTATAGTGTAAACCAAAATAAGTTGCATTACTATTTTGTAAAAATTTTATGAAAAATAAAGTTGAATGTATGGATTTCTCTCTCAATTATGAATGCTGTCCTAACGAAAACTATTAATATACTCTGGTTTTTAACTTGATATTTTCTATTCTTATTTATTTTTTGCCCTGGGATATCAACATGTTTCTCTGTCTATTTCTCAGATAGCTACTAATAATGGTAATATCTCCCTATTTAAGTGTTGTGACTAAATAAAGTCATAAAATCAATCATACTTTTCTTTTTATTCATTTGTATTTTGTAGCCATGTAAATGTCAACCTTATACTTGAGTGGTCCAGAAGGGTAGTGATGGTGATGAATTATTCTGATAATATTCCCATGCATTTAATACGGGACTTGACCATTTTCAAAGCACTTTCATATACACATGAGGAAACTGAGGTCAAGAGAGTTTAAGTGACTTGCCCAGCTGCAAAGTGGCTATTTCTATGTGATAATAAGTTACAGATCAGAGCAATGTTAGAAAGCACCAAGGCCAGAACAACCATCTTGCTCTCCTGAATCCTTCACCGGTACATTTTTTCCTGACATTCCATGCCATTCTAGTGAAGCTGATGAACAGCATATTGGCACGTTCTATTTGATAAAAATTATTACCCGCTGGCTAAAGATTTCACAGTGAAGTGGACACTTTGGGGGAAAGAAAAAAGGTTGCTGATACCATATACTTTTAGGTAAAAGTGTATTTTTCAGCTTAATCACTTCTATGTTTCATTTTGCATGGGCAGAAATGACCTGTGTCTATCCATGACACAAATGGATTCATTCATTCAACAATAGCTAAATATAAACAGATCTAGTTTAGAAAAAATGGCAGTGTCCAGCCTTTATGAAGTGCGAGATACTGCTGGGTAATGGGAGTTATAGGAATAAAACCTCAAGATTGTAATACAATGGGATACATGCTAACATGTAAGGGAACACAAACAAAGAAACAATTGCTTTTGGAGGAGGAATTGGGTGTCCAAATTTATTGCTATGATATCCTGTGGCCATAGCCATATTATGAGACCTCTATAGAAATGAGTGTCTCTTTAATAAGCTATCAATTTGAGCAGGGGGGGTGTAGGTATCATATATACTTTCATACAAGTATATATGATATAATATGCTTGTGATGAGGGGGTAGACCTGGGTGGGGCAGCAAAGCTGGAGGAGAGAAAGCAAAGCAAATAAAAAGGGAGCTGAAAAAGAGGTAAAAGGTAGGAGTTACTCCATCTGCCACTACATCTTCCTCTTCCTCCCTGTCTTCTTCCTCTTTCTTCTCTCTTCCACTCTTCTCTGCTAGGGCACAGAATTTGCAATTTGATTCACAGTCTTTGCCAACCATTGTCACACCACATACACTCCACTCCTTGCCTTTCCTGTTGGCCTTCGAAAACAAGCTCCATGGCCCTGCTCTGTTTATTGTCAAGAATGAACGGCCTGGAGTGGGAATGTTTCCCAGACGGGAGGTGAAGGGGTCAGTCTGGACCTCTGGACATTTGCAGTGCTTAACTTGCAGGCATGTCATGTGAAAGGGAGGGCGACCCCTGGTGCTTCTGACGGCAGTTTGTATACATACCGCCAAGCGTGGCTCACATCATGAGATTGCCTGTCAGGTCATCTGCTGTGAAATCCATTATGAAAAACACCCGGAAACTGATGCCTGACTTGAAATCCTTAGTTTACTAAATTGCAGAAATTATCTTTGGAAGGTTTTGTCACTTTTATATTTTTTTTTATAAAAAAATAATGTTTGCAGTAATGCCTCATACAAAGTGCTCGTTGAATGAATCTGTCACTGAAACTTCAATTCCAGATTACCACACTGCAAGATCTGCTATTATAAATGAAAACACATCTTTAGAAAGTTCACAACAGTTTGAAGTAGATGAGCTATTGAAATGCAATAGAAAAATCTGCCGTTTACAGATTAGTCAAACAGTGATTGTAGTCCAATATGTAAACACAGTCTCACTTTATTGTCAGAGTAAAATGGTCCTTAATGTGCTATTCCAAGAGCAAGTTAGTATTACCTAAGCCTGCAAATAATGATATAAATTATCTTTAAGAATTCTTTCCTTGTGAGTATGGCATGGAATTCAAAAGCAAATAGTAAATCATTGCATTACCAAACTACTAGACTTTCTTAATAAGTTATTTTTTAATCTCTGTAAGCTCTGAACCACAATTTGCTAGAACGTTACTGAGCATTTCTTAGGGGACCTTTAAAAGTAGGTTTTATCAAAAGAGACCAAAAAGAGTCACATCTTCGAAGTGACAAGATCAAATGCGTGTAAGTTGGTCTTACCTCCAATGCGCTGTGCTGTTCGTGGGGTGGTATAGAGGTCTCCTTTTTGTTTATTTATTGTCCCTTTGGAAGATGATTATTTTATGGTGTTTTACTACCAATGTGAGCTATGCTTTTTATAATAAAGATTGTATTTACTTAGTTTGCCAAATGACAAGCAACTGTGTTAAGGAAGATGTGGGATTTATAATGTGGGGAGACTGAAGATGAGAACCTTGAGAATCCTGGACAACATAACTCAAAAATCTTACTCTACTTGCAATTTTTACTTCAAGATCAGCTATCCACAAAATTCTATAGTGAGCGTGCTTATACTCAAAACCTTGAAATGGTGATTCAACTTCTAAACGAGGAAAGAGACCAAGAAGAAAGGAGCAGACCTGAGAAAGAAGCTGAAAGTTCTTTTGTGCTGAAATTGTCCTGAAAGAGATGCCCTCCGAGGGGACACGATCACGGCTATTCATTCAGATTTCAAGGCTGCCCATGGCTCGTATCACCACTGTACCTTTTTTATTTGCATAAAGCAATTACCCCCATGGTCAGTGGCTTCAGAGTTGTCTAGACAACATGCTTCAGATGGTATCGATGACCTCCGACACACCAGACTAGCACTAAATTAGTGATGAGCAGAGCTGAAGGGATGTATTATAGTAGTTATAAACCATAAGAAGGTATTTAAATAGATAGATAAGACACATGCAAATCTTTTCATTGCCATGACAACCATCTTGATATAGGTTTTCCATATGTAGCAAGAAGGGCAGAGCAAAAGGCACTGGAAAAATAGCAGGAACCTGTAATGAAAATGAACCCTGGCAGAGGATTAGTCTGGATCTTGGTCATTTATTAACTCTTAATAGAACACAAACTTCTATAGTAATACACTACTCACTGGGTCAGAGAACCATCATTTCCAACTCTCAGCTGTACGGTTCTCAGCTATATAATTATATCCCAGGTCCCAAGTCTTCCCAAGCGGCTCTGATTGATGAAAGAAAAGAAGGAAGGAAGAATACCAGGGCACTAGTAAATACAAATTCTTTGGTGCCCCCAAAGAGCCTTTCAGAGAAGGGTTCATCCAATACTCAAATGCATAATTTGTAGACATGGCTTTAATTGTTTTGTCGATCAGAGAGCCTAATGAAATCTTAAATAATCATATACTGAGGTGGTACACTCCATTTCAAGACGATGCTTGTTCTGGTGCAACTACCCCGAGGGAGAAGAAAGGAAACGCTACCTGCCTCCCTCCCTCTTTTGCGTTTTTCTTCCCTCCCTCTTCAGTTCCTTCCTTTCTTCTCTCTAGCTCTCATCTCTCTCTTTCTTTTTTTGCTCCTAGAGTTCTTTATTTCTTCTAAGGGCCAAAATAGTTTCAGAGCCAGCTGTAGGCACTGGTGATCCTCCTGTGGCCTGGGAAGCTCCCTCCAGCAATGCTTTCTCCCGCCACAGCTCTGTGGGTTAACTCCAGTCCTGCCAAGCATCTCATCCCAGCCTGCTTCACCCCGAGCGTCCGCTCAGAGGTAGATGACGAGGGGGAGAACACGAGTGTACCTCCAGCTCAGTGGAACACTTTCCTCTGCAGATCACAGACTTCCATAAGGCCCTTGAATCTTTTGAAATATAAATGGCAATTCTACTTGCTACGTTTAAGGCCAAGACTGGTACCGTTAGCGGCACCGCAGAGTCATTAAAATTCTTTAGTCAGATCTTTGTATGTGCAATTAATGTATGGATTCCTTTTGACACAAACTGGCATTTCAACACACAAGGGAACATTGGTGAAAACAGGGTGGTTTATTAATTAAAGTGATAATAAAGAATTCCCCTAAACTTCAATATGTTTAGCGCAAGTCGTGTCTCAGTCATCCGTGTTCTGCGGCTATTTTAAAATGTGGACTTCTTTTGTGCTCTTTCTAGCATGAAACCAAATCAAAGCCAGAAAGAACCTTTTCTATCATAAAGTAACTTAAATGCTAATTTCGTAACAGCCCTTATAAACCAAACTCTATAGGGTATTATTTAAATATGGTTTCTTTAAATACTATATAAGTGGCAACTTATTCTAGCAGGAGGCAGAGACAAGAAATGGTTAAACAACCAGTGCCTTTCAGCAAAGCGCAATTTAAAGTCTTGTTCATCAGATTCCACCTGTCCTTTGGAAAACATTCTAACTTTATAGAAATTGAAGACTAACCATAGCCCCGAAAACTGTTGGTATTAACACTGTAGGGCATCCTGTGTACTGATGTCTCAGTTCCTTATCCAGAATACGTGTTCTGTCTGACAAATTTTGGGGGTGTTGTTTTGCCTTCAAGATAGTCAGATGTTCCTTTTTTGACATCTGGGGTTTTAATTAACAGTCTATCCGTGTATTTAAAGCAAAATGAACTTGGTCTGGTCTGGACAATGCTGTGAAGCATTTTTATTTATGAACGCCATCCCTGCCATGTTAATTTGTACCACGTTTCTGATTTATCCTTAAAGAACACATTACACAGTGGATTTGGAGGAGTTAAAGGGAATCTACAGGGTGACTTTAATCTTTATGTCTTTATATACTGGAGGGCATTTTACTGCACCTCTGCACTGCTCTCACTACACAATCATTTTCTGCTTTAGAAATGTAGCCATTTGGATCAATAGTTACAGTACAATATATTGTACTTCTGATGGGGGCCTCACAGGACAGTTAAGAAGCACTGTGGTGATTTCACCAAATGCTTGGTTATACTCTGAAGCCTATTTTTAAAAAGAAAGTTAGCACAACATACACAGAGCCAAATTTATAGGTGTTCTAATGAAATTTTACTTAGTCTACTTACCTATATTAAAATAAAATTAGGAAAAATTGAGTGCAAAAGAGGATTTTGCAGCTTAAAAATTAGAGATTTTTAATGGGACACCAGAGCAGTAGCAGCTAGAAGTAGCCGTCTTTTGGAATTTGTAGCTGCTGCTAGCAAACACTGAGATTTTGGGTTTGGCATCTATTTCTAGCTGTTGTGATGACTGTACACTTCTAATATTGGAAAGAAAAGGGGGGAAAAATCCCTGAGATGGCCACAGATGTTTGCAGAGTGCACAGAAGACAGAGCAAGCAAAGATGTAAAGAAATTATACATCTCTTAAAGTGTTAACAAATGTAGGCTGCAAGTTGAGGATTTTACTGTAAATTCTTTATCTATAAACAAACTGGGTTATCACAGCTGTTTATTGTACTGCCAGCCCTGATCCTAACCTTTATGTCTTTATTGCTTACATACCATTCCCTTGTTTATGCGTCTGTACCATTCGGTGCCCTTGAACTTGGTCCCTCTGAGCCCCGACCCCTGCGTGCTTGCTCACTCACTCCACTCACGTCTGCAATCAGTAAATCTGAGACAGGCCCTGGCTGATAGCCGAGCTGCAGTAGGGCAATTAACACAGAACTAAAGTGTCATTCCTGGCAGGGTGTGGAGAGTGGCAGACCGCAGATGACAGTTCTCAGTTCTGAAGCTGTGACATCCAGGCCAGACCTGGGATTATACGGAACAAGGGGAAAAAAGGAAAGGGGGGCTGTATTTGGGGGGAGAGAGTTCCTCAAAGAAAAGCACTGAGTGGCTTCTCTTTGAAGAATTGTTTATTCCCCGTATCAGATTCCAGCTGTCTGACCAGTTAATTGGATGAATACCTAGAGGAAAACATTCTGTGCACTAAGTGAGTTGGGGAAAATGGGCATCTTTCTTTCTCTTTAGAAGGAGAATGTGCTTTTTCTTTAAAAAAAAATCACCAACTCTCAATCACCTTTTAACGGTGTTTCTGCCAGACTTAGATTAAAAAAAGGAAAAGAAATATCTTTTATTAAGTGCTTGCCTCCCCCCACCTTTTTGCCCACTCACAGTTTCCCCTGCAGCCACCTACCTGCTCTGGCTCTGATATCTTAATAAAGTCAGTGTTGAATAAAAACAGAGCACCCAGGCGGCTGCGTGCTGAGCCGTAGCTTCCCTTTTAGCCCCTTCCTCTAAGTAGCTCTGGAGACCCACCTTTGCAATAAGAGAAAGCTGCTCTTAGGCACCCCCAGTCCTGAGGTCTAGGGGACCCCCAGGCCACCAGGGGGCATCGTGGATCCTGACCTTAGACATGCAAGTGTCAGCTTCTTGGGAGTCCTGCAAATCAATTTTGAGAGCAGTCAGCCCTTCCCCGGGTTTGAACACACTCTGTCCCCTCCTTCTTCCCACTCTAGGCCTTTGCCTACTATTCTCCTCAAACATTTTGACTTTTCATGGGATTGCTTCCGATTGTTAGGAAACGATATTTAGTAATACAGCTATCATTTATTGAGTATTTAATTGATGTCAGGTGTTCTGTAGACTGTATCTTATTTATTTCTCATCAAGAACAATGAGCAAAGAGAAAAAACTAAGCTTAGTTATTCTCACCACATTCCCGATGAGAAAGCTGAGACTCAGAACAAATATCTTGCCCAAAGTCAAACGGCTAGAAAAGGAAGAACCAAATTTCAACCTACAGTGATGCCAGAAAATATGTCCAAAGCACTGAACCTCTGTCTCAGTTCTGCTCTGTATTGGCTGTGAGAGCATGGGGCAGTCCCTTAACCACTCTGTGTCTCAGTTTCCTTATCTGTAAAATGGGCATATAAACCTAGTAGGACTGTCATGAGGATCCAGCGAATTGATGCTATATATATGAAGTGCGTGGAGTAGTGTCTAGCACACCCTAAGAATCCTATAGATGTTGTCATCGTCACCAACGTTACCTTGCCTCCCCGATAGTTTATAGTGCAGAGGTGAAGGGATTAGCAGGTTGAGGAAGCTGATGGGGTAATTTGCACAAAACAATTTGCAATCTACAAAAGTAAAGAAGAAGAAAAAGAAAGAAAAGACACCTTTTGGACACAAGAGGATTCATTTGTGAAGCATTATGTAATCCCATTTAATAAATGTAGATGATCCAGCTATGTACTGAGTTCACACAAAGGATGGATTGTTCAAAAACAGCTCCTAGGCTAACTTTTTCACATTAATGATTTGTTAGTAATGTAGCCAATAATGCTTTGGCATGATTGTGTCTCAAGCTGTATGGTCTACTATGAGGTTGTGAAATGAAGGCTGTCCTTTCAAACTGCCTCATGAACATGATATATGGGAATTAGCCTCTTGTCCAGAAGACAAGATTCAGCTCCTGAATATATGTATTTGATAGTGTGATGCTCCATGTTAGCACTAAAATAGTCTTTAGAGTCCACTTTAAGGATGAGGCAATGTGATGGCTTTCATATGGGCCGGGGGCAGAGTCCAGCTATCCTGCCTCCTGGTTCAGCATCTTCCGAGCACACCACACTGCACCACACCACCTCTAACAATTTTCTAACAATATGTAGAACTCAGGAAGCGACAGGAGTTCTCGCTAATTATTACATCAAGATTGGCATCATGTAGCACTCAGACTGAAGAGAAAATAATTATTAGTTATTATTCTGTAGCAAAACTAGGTGAGAAATCCTGAAATTCTGATTTCAGCATTGAAATCATTAAAGACTATTCCTTAAAAAATGACACTTCTAGGAATCTGCACGTATTTGTATATATGTTTGCTTTTGCCTTTGAAGCATTCTGATGTGACCCATGGTTTCATTGAAGTGCATCAGAAGTGAACATCCCCTTACCTCATCCCTATGCCTCTGTTAATTCTACTCTTACTTTTGCATGTTTCTACTCTTCTTCTATTTTCTCAACACTCAGCCACTGTCTCCCACACTGTGTACTATGGAACTCTGTTTCCTTGAACAATGATAAGTATTTTTCAGAGAAAACATTTCTATGACTAAATAGGTTTTGGGAATTCTGAATGGTTTAGTGCCTTCTTAGAGACCCTGACAACCCTTATTATATTTGAATTATAAAATAATCCAAAGGAAGAAAACTCTTTAATTTTGCTTGGCCTAGCTTTGCCTAAACTTATTTAACCATAGAATTATTTTCTTGTAATAACAGTATATTACTATAGCAGAATTGTCTGCTGAATCGTCTGCATCCAAACATGTCGAGGGAAGGAAAAGTGTGGATCATGTTGGACATAGAAGAGGCAAATCACTTCTGCCCACATGCCACTGGCCACACCTCACCACAAGGGAGGCCAGGAAATGTAATCCCGCTGGTGCCCAGGAGGAAAAGGAACCGTATCTTGGGAACAGCTAGTTAGTTTTCACCACCACCATCAATTGATAACATCTTTCAGAAGGAGTGTTCTACAATCCAGAGACTGAGTTCTATGCCATGTTCATTCACCTACCTGAAGTGTGACTAGAAGCTCTAAATTTCTTCCCATTTTAGCACCTATAAGTTTGACTTTAAGGTATGCTTGGTAATGCAACAGACAGTGTTTCTGCCATCATTTGATTAAGTAAAAGAAATGTTGGGATGGATCTTATTCCTTTTAATTACAACATTGAAGAATCAATATTAATTCTTAATTCAGAAGTGGAAGGGAGGTTATGTGGCTCAGACACAGATCTTTCTGCTGTTCTAGGTTAACATAGGGAAAGAGTGGAGAGATTTGGAGAGAATGGCTGTTCATGACCCATTTACCACTCTTTCTTATATATCAGATGTCTCCAACCAGCTTTGCATCAGCAATGGCTCACACACAATTCATGGTTGAGTTGTCTGATGAACATTTGAAATGTTGATGTCCTGTGTTTTGAGTAGAAAAAACATACACGTGGTTTGGAGTTTGGGCAGGCAGGAAGAAGACTGACATACTGGTGTGAAAGTTCTGAAGCCCGGCTTGCTTTTTCTCCAAGGCACATGTTCAGCTCTCAGCTCGTGGGAGTAGATTATAGGGCTACTTGAGGGTAGAACCAGAAGTTTTCTGGATAAGAAGTAATGCATCTGTTATAGCACTGTGACATCCACAGTTGTGCTATCCCAGAGCTCTGAATCCTTCACTTGGATCTAGAAAATATAGTAAAAACAGTTTAACTAATAGTTGTATTGACCATAATTGAACCTCAATATATGTAAAATAAATGATTTTGCAAAGAAAAATTGTGTCTCTCTGGGCCCTCTAGGATAAGTTAATTCGAAATCTATCTTGAAAAGTTTAATCTCATCAGTTCCTAATCATCCCATTTGTTGTGTTAGAATATATCTTTGAAACAATCTAATTTCCTAATTTTATAGGAGAAAAACTTACAGTCCAAAAAGGCAAAGTGACCTGACCAAAACTGCATTTAATTTGTGTCAGAACTAATCATTAATTTCATATGGTTAATAGAATTTCCCAACCTCTAGCTGATCAATTATTTCAAAATATTTAAATAATCCATTTACATAGCTACTTACTTAGCAAAGATAAACTTATAAAACACCATGAATTTAGTTTATTTTTTTCAAAACTGTCTATTGAATGCTGTGATAAGTGCTGGATTTATAGCCAGCAATAACAAAAAGAAGTCAGAGGTTGTTGTGAGGAATAAATGAAGGAATAAGGTGTGCACTTAGAATAGGCTTTGGCAAACAGTCAATGATCAATAAATGGTTGCTGTTGTCATCATAGTCATTGTCATCATTGTTATTCCTGCCTGTGTGGAGCTTCGGTAAAATAAGAAAACATTCCCCTATTTGGTTTCTTGTCTGTAAAATCTCATTCACTGTGCTCGTGGCTTCAGGAAATTCAGCTTATTCCGTGAGGACCCCTAACACAAGCCCCTTATTCTTCATGGACTTCATTCCTTTGTGATTCCAAACCAGAGCTTGTTTGGCAAGATGTTTCCTGGGAATATTTATAGTTAGCAGCTGATTTGGAGCCGACAAATGATTTAAACTCTATAAGCAGCTTGTATTAATACTTTTTACGTTTGTTTTTTTTTTTTTTGAATTGACTAAGTTTGCAGGGGAAGCAGCTACTACTATTTCCAGCAAGAGAAAGGAAGGGAGGTGCAGAAAGAAAGAGAGAGACAGAGAGAGGCTGATGCAAGTTTTTAAATTTGTAAATGCTAAGGAAGTGCCACTGCTGGTGTTGCGGGGACTATGAAAATGAATGAGGTCCATCTTTGTCCTTAGAGGACTCGGCCATCTACTAACGGGGATAAAGAAAGTGCACAAATAAGAAGACGCAAAGTAGGGATGCGAGATTCGTGAAGTTCTGTAAAGGAAACACAAACAAACTCTGAAGAGAAATCAGAGGACACAGAGGCCACTTGTCTTGAAATCATCAAGAGCAATGACCATTGGGCCGAAGAAGGAAGATGTTGAAATGATGAAACAGCACTTTCTCCAATGTTCTAATAGCACAGGGCGTTTGCTTGTTTATTTGCTGTAAAAATATATGTTCCAAATTGCCCATTGTTATATTAGTATTTATTTGTTGATCACTGGAAGTGCACCCTGTGCCTGAGGGAATTTCTTTTCAAGTGTTTCAGGGAAGACAGTTCAGGTATAACAATGGTGTGAGGAGTATAAACTCAGAGGCAACATTGTTATGAAATGTAAAACTACAACGCTGAGCAACAATGAAGGATTCAAAGGCGTTGGGATTGAAGAAGATGGAAATACAGCTTGAAAGAAGGGGTTTATTTTCTGGATAGAAAGAAGTCCTAGTGTTGACTGTAGTTGTTTCAAGCTTTGCAAACTTTTACAAGTGTACTTATGTTCTCAAACTTGGGGAATAAAACTGTTAAAAAAAAATCTCCACTAAAATAAGAAGCAACCTAGATACATTTCATTTAAAATATACCATTAACTCCATCAATCAGGACTTGAGAGTCAGAGGGTTTCCCTCCACACAGTAATCATTGCAAGCTGATAATTCACTCCAAATAACTGTACCTTTAAGTCACGTGAAGAAATGGACGAAGGAGGGTGCTCAGTTGATATCAATTATCTATTTTAAAGAACTAAGTCAAATGACTTTGCTCTTCAGCCAGACACACTTTTGGTTTGTTTTCTGTTCAATTTGTCTACATTTTGGATGATTGCTAATTGTGTATTTTGACTATATTAAACTCTACTCTTGAAAAAATAATCTATTTCACACTCCTATTAATTTCCTCCTATTGTGAGGACTATGTTGATACCATGAAAAACATAGCATCCACACACTTCCAATTATCTGGGTATTCTGCACTATTAGACAACTCAGTGCTTTTATCTTTTATTCATTCATTCATTCATTCGTTCAAATGTCCTTGATTATTTACTATGTGCCAGATAATCTTAAATCTTGGAGATGAAAAGATTGACAAAGACGCATGCTGGTCATCTTTGCTACTCTTCCAGATTCACGCTCTACTTTCCTTCTCCTTGCTCTATATCATGGAAGGCTGATCTTTATGAACATTATCAACAGGCTCTTTTGAGCTCTGAGCCAATGGGATGCACTGGAATGAGAGAAAGATTGGGGTGCTTTTTGCCCCCAGCCGCTCTCTGCCAGGTTGCTCTGTGTGGCTGTGTTCCACTGAAGGGCAGGCTCCTGTCAGGAGGTGCATTCCACAGAGCTACCCTTTCTAGGTTCTGACACCTGCTCCTTCCCCTAGCCCCTTTGGGCCAAGGGGTGTTAGAGAAACTGCTGTTACCAGGCCCATGATACAGCACATCCTTCTTGGTTTCCTTAACACAAATTTTAAATAGCCCCTTTTTAAAACTGCTCAAATACTCAGTTTGAGGATGGACCCTGTTTCTTTTCAGGACTCCAACTAATACACCTTGTTTCTTACCTTCAAGGAATTGATACTGGTGGGTAGGAGTAAATCCTGAAGGAACACCTGTTAATGTTAATAGTTACAAGTTTTCTAGACCTCACTGGATTCAGATAGTTGCCGTGGTGGCCCAACTGATAAAAATAACCTTATGACACTAACTCGTCTTCTGTTGCAAATGTGCTCAAAGAATTTTCCGTCATTTCTAGATACAAAGATACTTCCTGTCAAGCATTTCAGTAGGATCTTAATGGTTATAAATACTCTGTAACTGAAAATGCCCTTTCTTTTTGAATACATGGCAAAGACATTACAGTGGTTTACAGGGGTTGGGGAGGGAGTGTCCCGTAAGGCTGTGTGTGTGTTCTCATCTCCAGCTCAGCTTCCCGCCTGTCTAAATGAGAGCCATTGTCAAAATCCATTCATCATGTCACATCTTTCCATGCCCGCATTCTCGCACATCCACATATACTTAGGAAACAATGAAAAATCCACGTTGGCTTTCCTTTTCCCATTCACAATATTTTCTCACTTACTGTTTTGTTTCCTCTGCTGAAGACATGAAATCTCTCGTGTGTTCTGTATGGAATTCTAAAAATTTTTTGGATGATTTTCCTGTTCTGCTTAGATTTTCCCCCATGTTTCCTTTTTATCTTTTTGAAAAGATGAAGCCTTCCTAACTAAAGACAACATTCAAGGTAACTTTTTAATTTCATAGTTCCTGAATGACTATTAAGATGGTTTAGTATACAACAAAGTAATATTTTTCACATTATCTTTGATTTCCTTCTTAATACAACCCAATATTCTATTTATTTTTTTAATCTCCTGTATGTCAAGTCAACATATTCTTTGAGCTGTCGATGGCGGCATCTCAATTTCTTTCTTGAGAGGCTGTGGGTAATTCAGAAGCCATTAGTGTGCTGTGTACGAGTAGTTTGAATTGCTTCTTCCTCTGGGTCTTACCTTGAACTTGCTACACTCAATTCCATTCACCATTGTGGAGCTTGATTGCTTAACTGCCTTTGGTCTCGCTGAAGTTCTTCCCACCCCTTATTCTTGACTACATCTATGTTTAGTATCTGAATAATTATGTGGTTTTGATAAATTTGCTGCCCTGCTATTCACCTCATCTTTCAGGTTGTTAATAAACTCATGGAACAGCAGTGCCACTTATGATCCAGAGGCCATCAACTAATTTCTGATCTGATAACCAGTGATTTCTCTCAGCATTCTTTCTTTTAACCAGTTTTCAATCCAATGCTGTTAGAATTCAATGACATTTTTTAAAAGATACCAAAAAAGTCAAACTCTCATTATTCAGTGAAAATAAAAATAGTTAAGACATAACTTATTAAGAAAACACAACCTACGTATTATCCTGACAATATTCTACAGCCTCTTTTGAATCTCAGCCCATGGCCACCACTTTGCAAAAGTGAGGTGAATTATTTTCCAATTATTTCTTCTTTTTGAAAAAAAAAATCACATTTAAAAATTGTTAACAGGCAAGGCATTATGGGATATAACTTAATATTAAATGCAATTTGCCAATCTGTTGAGACTTATCAAACTACTCGTTATTGAATATTTATTAAATACACTGTACTAGGTACTCTAGGGCAGATGAAGTTTAAGGCTCCATTTCTTACTTCTTTTAAGGGAACTGAAACAAAAGCAAAGATTTAACACATGAGCCTATAACGAGTTATCTAAGAATACATGTAGCAATATGACAGGATTCCCAAAGGTGAATTATAAGCAATTTTATGTTTAATTGTCAAATTAATGTTAGAAGCAATAAACACTAAGGGTTCTCAGAAGGTGAAACCTTATTTGACTGGTTTCCTCCTGGAGTAGAAAGAGCACGGACTTTGGAATCAGACTGTGGCTTGAATTTCTCTCTGAGCGAGCTCTGGGCTCACTCATCTAACTTCCTACATAAGATCACAACTTAAGTGGCTCACAGTTGAGGCCATGATGACTTGTTCAGAATTAAACTTTTGATTCCGCCTGTTGTTTCCCTCATCCACTTTCTCTCAGCCTTCCACACATCAGTAAATAAATCTATGCTCCTAGTGGCTCACATTAGAAATCTAGGAATTATCCTTGATTCCTCCTCTTTCCTCACAATCCTCATGTCTACCTCTTCAGCAAATTTATCAAGTTTACCTCTAACATACATCTTTAAATTGAATCACTTTTCTCTCTTTTTCATGCCATTGCCCCAGCCTGGCCACCATCATCTCTCATTTGCAATATAGCAATAGTCTTTAACATGCCTTCCCACTTCTACCCTCACCCCACTCACTCTTGCCTCACTGCCCTCCATGGGGCAGCCGCTGTAATCTTAAAATTCAAATCGTAAGAAGTTTATCCTTTTATTTTTTTGCTGAGGAAGATTCGCTGTGAGCTACCATCTGTGCAAATCTTCCTCTTTTTGTATGTGAGCCGCCACCACAGCATGGCCACTGACAGACAAGTGGTGTAGGTCCGTGCCCGGGAACCGAACCTGGGCCGCCGAAGCAGAGCAAGCAGAACTTAACCACTAGGCCACTGGGGCTGGCCCAGAAGTTTATCTTTTGATTAAAAACCTTCAATGACTCTCACTACATGTAGCAAAAAAAACCCATCTAAACTCATTCCCAAAGCCTACGAGGCCCTCCAGGATGGTGTCCTTCCTCCCTAATTCCACTTGTGCTGCTCTACCCTCCTTACCCTCCACCACACTGGTCTCACCTCAAATTCTTGAGTCTGCCAATCTCATTTCTGCATATGATCTTTACACAAATTGCCTCTGTCTAGAGTTTACTTTGTAAGGCATGCTCCTTTTGCTTTAGGTCTTAAACTTCCTTAGAGAGGACTTTTATTTATTTATTTATTTATTTATTTATTTATTTATTTACCTATTTATCTATTTATTTTTGGTGAGGAAGATTCACCCAGAACTAACATCTGTAGGCAACGTCCCTCTTTTTGCTTGAGGAAAATTGCCCTGAGCTAACATCTGTGTCAATATTCCTCTATTTCATATGGGTCACCACCACCGCACGGCTTGATGAGTGGTGTAGGTCCACGCCCAGGATCCGAACCCATGAACCTGGGCCACCAAAGCAGAGCATGCCGAAGTTAACCACTATGCCACCAGGCCAGCCCCTAGAGAGGACTTTTTAACCACACTATTGAGATTTCTTTTATTTTCTACTTTATATAACTTTTCCATTTTTCTTGTATTTCTTTCCATTATTTTTAATAATTTCTTTGCCTACCTCCTCCACTGAGACAATCTTCGGGAGGGAAGGGACTTTATTTGTCTTGTACACCATATATCCCTAGTGCCTAACGTATGGTTGGTACTCAGTAAATATTAGTTAACTGAATAACTAAAGAATAATAAAATAAAATTCTTATCACTCCCATTCTAATTCACTTGGACAACTGTCACAATTTGCAGTTTATATTAGCACTCCTTGTAAGCTTTCTAACTTAAAGTTCGTTTTCTATGACCCCAAATTCTCCTCATATTTTAATTGGAAGATCTTTGCTTGTGGAGAACAATGACCAATGAGGTCAGACTGAGAAAAAACAAAGCTTCTTTAGCTTTCTGAAATGAGAAGTTTAGGTCAAGCTTAAAGTAAGTGGTGTTAGACTAGTAATATTAAGTAAAAGTAGAGAGACAGTGAAGAGAAAACTCCGCTGTAGGAATATGGACGTCAACCATTTGTTTGAGGAAGTAGGATCTCAACTCAATATTTACACTAAAATTGTTCCATGAGTGAGCTGGAATGGTGTCATAGTATCTTGGTACCGAATATGAGAAAGTTCTAAGAACGCTTTCTGATGGATTTCCACAGTCCTCTCATGAAGAAGAGAGAGCATGTGGTGCCACTACAATAAAAGAGAGAAGACGTGAGGGGAAATGTCTCCCTACAGTTCAGTGAAATCATGTACTAGTAGCTGAGCTGCTAACACTTCATGCAATTTATTAACTACCAAACCAAGCTGTTTTAATACGGATCATGGCTCTTATATTCTTCTAAAAACTTTCACCTAGAAATGGAAGAAGTCACTGAATTTCCCTTCTGTAAGTTAAAAGAGACTTGTAAATCCCAGCTCAATCCCTGAAGACTTGAATCTGCAATGAGATCCCATTCTCTTCCCCTTGACATTGTCCTACCTATCACCTCTTTCAGAGATTGTTCCTCTTCCATTCAGTTTTGCCAAGGTCTTAGCAGCCTCATGTTGTAAGGGGATGCCATCCAAGGATATCAAGGTAGAGTTAAAGTGTGACCATAAAAATTACAATGTGCGAACACACGCTACAGGCTGGCTGCATGTTTATCAGCAACACCCAGAGACATCACACACAATCTAATCAGCAAATCACCTAAAGACATGTTGTCCCATTGGCTACCTCAGGTGAAAATGAAACAGCTGTTTAATTTAGCTTTTATGAAAGAAACGCATATCCTGAATCTTTGATATCTTTATTACTATTGCAATTTATTTATTTATATTGTGGTTATTTGATCTTCCACGGGATCATTGTGTTGTAGAATTGTGTTTCTCCAAATGTATGATGTGCCTTCTGGGAGTGTGGGTATTGATTTTAGGGGGGACTTCGATGAATTTAAAATAAAGTAATAGTGATATATTTATTTTTAGGTGTGTTAGAAAACATATGTATAGCCCTCAAATCTCTGATTTATCCCTTAGAGCAAAATTAAGCAATAAAATGGGAGTTGATTTAAAGTATTTTTTATGAAAGAGTAGATAATAATACAAATAATACTCAGATCTGGACAAAAATTATGAACATAGTAAGTGACTAACTAAATTTTGGGAAGCATGGTCATATTCCCTAGTCATAAACTACCTTGGTTTATGACAGGGATAAAGTAGGTTGATAAACTAGGTTGAGCAACTTCCCTCTCATTTGGCCACCTGGTGAAAAAAACAGTTTTGCCTGAATGAAGCCCCAAATGAAAGTCTTTGCAGCAAAAAATGCTCAAGGTGAGAAGGGGAAAAAAGAGAGTAGGGATGGGAGAGCAAAAAAAAAGGGGAACAAGCATGAAATTGGGGTTCTGGTTGTAATAGCCCTCTTGTGTGCCAGGCTGGTAAGTGGAGGAAATACGATTTTGGAACCTGGACTACTCAAAGCCTTAAAACCTCCCAAGGAAAGAGCTTCGGCGGGTCTGAGACTATGCAATCGCCAGCCCAAACTGAATGCTTTATTGCCATCTGGAAGTGTTTATTTTCTGAACATAAATTCAGGGGACAGATTCAAGGCATGTCTAGAAATAAAGCATATCATCATGTGAGCAGAGCTGACAAGGACAATTTACTGTACCCTGCCTTTGTTCTGGGCCAATCGGAGGAGAGCCGGCGATTAACATTCTAAAATCCCTGCTGTTCAGTTCTGATTGTCCCTTGACTGAACTTTCAAATGGCATCGATTAACCCTTGAGGGACTCCAGTGCAGAGCCCAGAGCCCAGGAAGGGACACTTGTTCCACCCCAGAACACATATGCAGATGGGCTATTCTTGTAGCAACAGGCTGACTGTGGATCCTGTGCCTTTGAGGGCCCTGGGAAGGAAGGAGCAGCCTTGAGCTAAACTGTATCTTGAAAGCTTTTGCTGAGAAAGCTGAGCTTTGAGATTATTGGTTAAGTTCCCGTTTGATTCAGTGGTAAGGATGGGGCAAGTGTTCATGCTGATCATTTGAACAGCAACTGCAAACCAGTTAATTTGGAGAGGCAGGAGCATGTAGTGTTTGAGAGCGTGAATTGCAGAGTCTGATAGAGCTGGATCTGCATCGCAACCCCTCCATTTAGAACTATGCAGAAGTTCTTAATGTGTCTGACTTTTTGTTTCTTATTTACAAAGCAGAGAGAGTAACACCAATCTCATAAGGAAGCTATGAGAATTAGATGAGATAGCATGTGAGAGCTGTCTGGTTTAATAAATATTGTGTCCCATAACTGTTGTAACTTATTAATTATCACTATTTTGTTCACATGTTGAGCAATAAGGAACTGAAGGGGACATTTTTGCTATTTTCCTGGAGGCATGAGTGTTCTTTTACACACCATTTTTAGAAAACCTAATCTCAGCTGTAGGTGGCAATATTTAATCCCCTATTAGAGTGTACAATTTTGAGATCTTTTTCAAACCTTAAGGACATTTGATTAAAAAAAAAAAAAGCCACCTTCAGTTTCAAAGCACCTCAGCACCTCAACAGGGTAAATTTTAGAATAGTATATGGAGGCAATTCACAGTCAGATAGTTTTCCATCACTCTGATGTGCAGCATATTAGAAAAATGAGCCTAGAATTAAGTTTAAGTTGCAAAAAGAAATTGGTTAAGGTAGTTTGATACATTTGAGATTAGGATTTCAGTATGTGTTCCTTTCCATCATACAGATGACTAAACACAAAGTTTGAATGTGTTCCTGATAAGAAGGCATTTTCTACCACTTCTATTTTGGGTTCTCTTCCCCGGCTCCTTCCCTTCTGCTTCTGGTTCCTTGCTCTAACGAGGAGCAAACATCAGCAGTCAGATGGGAGAAAAGGAAGAATCACAAGGAAGCGTTTATCTGAAAGGAAGTAACTAACCCTCTGCATAATTGTTCCTGAGAGACTTTTAAGCATCCCACTGAGATACAGGATAGACAACAAGGATTTTGGAAGTGTGGGTTTTATCTTACTTAACGTTAATATTTGGTCCTCAAACATTCATCTGAGAGACAGAGAACAATTTCATTGAATTTTGGGGAGAAAAAAAAAACCCACAACCCTTTGTTGTCTATTTTAATGGTTTTATAAACAGACATTTTCATGGCAAGTTGATTTGTGGATACTTGAGAGTATCCAGGGAACAGTTTTTCTTTTTTTCGTTCCTTCCTTCCTTCCTCCTTCCTTCCTTCCTTCCTTCTTTCTTCCTTCCTTCTTCCTTCCTTCCTTCCTCTTTCCTTCTTTCCTTCTTTCTTTCTTTCTTTCTTCCTTTTCTTTCTTTCTTTCTTCTTTCTTTCTTTCTTTTTCTTTCCTTCTTTTCTTCCTTCCAACTTTTCTCTTCCTTTCCTTTCCTCCTTCCCACCTTCCTTCCTTCCTCCCATATATCTTCTGATTTTACCTCTCTGTGAAGATGAGCCTACATATCAAAATATACTATTGATTACTCTTTATTTTCAATTTTGCTGATCTTGACTTATTCAAAATAAGAATCTAGGCAACCCAAGTGGGATTCTAATGCCTAGCTTTGTGTGCCTATTTCCAATATCCTTGTTTATGACATCCGAGTTAGTGATATATTTCTCAACTATCTATATAACTTAATAAGGCTATTATTGGAAATATAGAAGTGGGGGAATTAAAAAACTTGCTAAAAGGCACATTCCATTTCTCTCACAGATAACTCCATATATTACTACTTCTGTTTAATAGTTAATGCTCTTGTTTTTAAGATATTAACAGTTTAGTTTTTGTCTTGCTCAATCCACTTTCATAATGAAAAGCTTAGTGTGTTCTATGGGCCTTGTATCACTTCCACACTAATTGTGATGAAATGTTCAGTATAACTCACCAATAAATATTTGAAAATTGGGCAGAATGAATGTGGGGAAAGCACTTTGTGCTTGTAATTGATATCCTGAACAACATTGGTTGTAAATGCAACTAATGCATTTGATTTTTTTCTTTTCTAGATGTGATTTAAGAATTGTTGTTTCTGAAATAACCTAAGTTGGTTATTGAAACTCTAGATAGAGTGTCTATGTCTATGTCAGTTACTATTGCTTTCTTTCTCTCTTTTTCAGTAAGAAACAATTTACTAGTATTACAGTCAACATAGTGACCAAAGTTCATTCAGACTAACATAAAAGTTTTCCTAACATCTGGCTCCCCATGACCTCCTACTTCCCCCCATTTTTTTTTCTTACTTTTCTGAAGTCTCCTTTCTCATTTTGCCTGAGTCAGTTATATTTTCCTGAATTAATCTCAGGTCTGAGGGCCACTGGGCATCTTTCACTTTTATGTAACGTCAAAATTATAGGCTTAGTTTTAAGTCTTGGAACTGTGCTACATTTTAGCCACTTACATTTGTTTAGTTCTGTATATTTATTTATGTACGTCTTTCTCAGGTTAAGAAAGATCTTTTGATGGTTTCCCTATCCTTTCCATTAAAATTTTCCCACTTGGAATTTAGTGGCAGCCTCACAGCTGTTGAAGTCTTTCCCCACAGGCCATAACGTTCTAGATGCCCAGTGCCTTTCGGGATTTAACTGCCTACTTCTCTGGCCTCATCTGCTACACCACCTCCACCCCGCCATCAGCTTTTGCACTCAGTGACCACACCAAGCTACTCATATGCTCTCTCAAGCCTCTGTCCTTGTCCTGGATTGTCATAACTGCCTTCTTGTTTCTTTAAGGTAGCTCAGAAGATGTCACCTCCCAATAGCCTTCCCCAACACTCCAGGCAGAGTTAGGTTTCCTTACTCACTGACATCATAGAGCCCCAAGTGCAGCCTATCACACTGTACTGGAATGACCTGTTTACTTGGCTGCGTTTCGCATCTGACTGGGAGACTCTTGAGGGAGAGAGTCTGTCTTTGAGCTTCCATATCCTCAGTACTCAGCAGAGTGCTTACAAACAGTAGGATGTATTTTTTGGTAGAATGAATGTATGAATAAGCATACACTGTAACTGAATGAATGAATTCTCCTGAGCTAATTCCACACCTCCAAAATCCTGCTAGATTATACAGTCCATGGAATTGCCTATCCTGGGGCTTATTGCTTTCTTTTTCCCTTTCCCTAGGACCAAGAAAACAAAATTAAGCTAGTGACAATTTTCTGGTTCCAACTCGTGTTTTCAGCACTAGGAGGTATAAAGTCAGATAAGACATGAGAACTCTTCTTTTGGGAGTTTGGACTTCTAAAATGTATCAGATTACTTGACACTGCTATTGATACTGCTAAAACTGGCACTATTTGCTCAATGTTCAGTGGATGCTCAACCACTGTTTAAGAACTGACTGAGTGGCTCAGACAGAGTGGGAGTCTTTTGATTAGAGGTAAAACGAAGGTCAGAAAAGACCTGAGATGGCAGTCCCTGTTTGGTTTCTACAGCCCTGGTAGATATCCTTAATTTAGGAAGATTGACAAAACAAGTAGTATCAGTAAGTCCTCTCCCTGAAATTTGTAACCCTTTGCCCTCCTTTCTCCTCTGTATACGTATGAAGACTTTATATTTTTCTTTTGCCTGTGAGGAAGTTCTGCACATGAAATTTTGGAAATTTTTTTTAATGTTATAGTAATGTAGTACGGCTATCCCAGCTTTCTATCAGAAGTGGCAGGCAGCCAAAAACTAGAATCATTGTTTGCAAACTCTAAATATAGAGTCAAGATTTATATGAAGAAAACAGATATGTCTTGTTATAAAACCATGAATAAGCATTGGCACAAACATAATAGTTTATTCTTCCTTGATATCGCTTATTTTAAATAGCTATCTATCTTTTACTAAGATACTGTAGAAAGATACATTACAGGAACATTTGCTTCGGCTGAAAGTACCGGAGGGTTGCGCTTTTCTTCATGCAGTTAAGGCTTCGTTATTTCTAGGAAGTGATGAGGGAAATAAGAGCCTAAAGGTGATTTGGTCTTTCTGAATTTCAGGTAGACTATGTGGATGTTATTATTAATAATGCATAATATTCATCTTTAGGTCACTGTCGACGTGTTTTTTTATTTTTAATTCTGGATTTGCTCTAACTTTGCACAAAGGTTGCCTTGATCTTGCGACGTCTTTGGCCTTTGGTTTATGAGATGTCACATTCAGCAAAGAAAGAAACCTCTCCCATGCCCCATCTGTGCTTCTCTCTGCTTCCTTCCCATCCTGCCCCCTCTCTTCTGATTTTCATCCTCTTTAATCATTTCTGCCTGGTCCACAACAAACGGGCAGCAGGGGGAAAAAAGACTTTCAGAAAGAGTTAAAAAGGATGGATGAAATTCGTACAATGTACACCATATGGCCTGACATTTTCCAGATTAGGTAAACATTTCTATTGGGGATAAATAGTCCTGTACATTGATGTAAAGAAATTGCACGAGACAAGGGCACATTCAGCATAGTTATGCTATGGAGTAATGTTTGCTCAGTAAGAGAAATCTGAAAACTCAAGGGCAAGTGGGGGTGGGGTGGGGCCCTTGGTACAGTCCAACTTTTGGAAGAAGGGGTTAAAAACCATGAGTTTGTGGCCAAAGTAAATACCGTCTCCTCTAAGTTGAACCTTAGTAATTGTTTTCAAATGCAAGCGCTCACACATACAGACACACACTAGCAAGAAATTTCCAACAGTTCATCATCAAACCTCTGTGAAGCAAGTGGAGGTTTACATTTTGTCAAAATCCATGTCTGAGTGGCCCATGACTACAGAGAGACACTTGCCATGGCTGGCAAATTGATTCTAGGTGGGTTGTAGCCAGTGTGTGTGCCTGCCTTGAGTGTAGACTGATCTGCTCCTTGGTGAACAGCCCCAGAGCCATAGATCTCATTTGATCTTTGCAAAGGCTAACATCTGTCTGCTGTCATTTTAGTAAGATTGATGACAGGCAAGAAAGAGGAGAGGGGAGGGAGTCGAGGGAACAGAGACAGGGAGAAGGAGCTCTGGGCGGCCCCAGTGGCGGTGGCCGAGGCTGCCAGGGGTCACTGCTGCAAACTCTCTGGCCGATGAGGGCCGTGGTGGGAAGCAGCCAGGCCCACACTGGCAGTAATTGCACTGGGTTGTTACAGCTGATAGCTGGAACTCCAAGACACAAAGGCAGCATTTTGCACCTTATATATCTTAATAGATTACTCACATTGCAAGCAGCACCAAGCTAAATGTTATGACAGCCATAAGAATGTAGTTTACTGTTATCTTAATGTAGCTGGGCAGCGCAGGGTAAAGCCATCAAAAAATATTAGATTTTTTTAAAGTTTCCAAGAGAAACTAACTGATACAGACATGGAGCTATTTTTACACGAAGTCCTGAATTTTGGCAAGAGCCTTTCAAACCATGATTTTAAATATATACACACATATTTCACATATGCATATGTATATGCATATATGCACATTTATATATGCATTTCTCTCATTGGCTAAATATCATTTTTCTGTCACTACTTACCTTAAATTGTTATATGAACACCCTATAGGGAAGACTCAATTTAGATATTTTTAAGAGATGATCTCATATTTGAAGTTTGTCTAGCAAACAGTAAACATTAGTTTTGAAAATATAAATGGCACACTTAGCAGATTTGGTGTGAATGAATGAATGAATGATGACATAGACCTTTTGTTAACAATATGCTTTAAATATACTAACTGCATCCAGTTTCTCTAGGTACACACACCTGGCAGGAAGAGGCATGTACTGACCTGTAAGCAAAAGAAATTTGATAAGGTTAAATACCCCACAGAACAGAGGAAGTCCAGGGGTAGTGATCAGATCTATTTCTGGGCATTTGCTTGTTTTTGTACTCGTGTGGTCGGATGTTTGATTTTAACTGCTGAAGCAGTGGCTGCAGGGAGTTTTAGACTAGTTTTGGCCTTTATCAGCAGGAGGCAGATTCCATGAATAGAATTTATTCCAGACACATAGAACTCTTTCCAAATTTAGTTGGAAAGTTAAACAACTTTGCCTTATTCAATGAGAGCCTTCAGGGCCTTAGGATTTCTTGTGACATCATGGTGATGACATGATAGAGTGGCTGAGTTCCCCTGGCCAATTTATGTAAATTCCAGGACACTGCAGAAAGCAGCGTTAAACTCTAGTCCAACCCAACTATTCTACAAATGAGAAAATGGTATTTTAAAAAAATCTATCTCCAAATAAAATATCTTGCCAGAATTCTCTTTAATTTGGCAAATAAAGTAGTATGTTGAATGTGTTCATATAGAGCTGGATCAGCAATGAGAGAGAATAAATGTTTAAACATCAGAAAGAAGTGAACTCACAGATGAGTATAAGTTGCGGTTCCCACAATGTAAAAGAAATTGTTTAAAAACTGTAAAGGCCAGTAGGTTATAGTAAATTAGGTGATTGATTTACATGGTGTCAAACAATCTGTTTTGCTACAGTTTTGTTCACTGAATTGTTCTACCATTTGGGGGAATTTTTGGAACATATGTAAGTATGTTCATGGAAGGTCATCATGTTTTAGTAGGGGTTAAGGAGAGCGTCATTATAAAGATTACTCTTTTCTTTCTACAGAGTGCCCAAATGAGAAAACATGTAGCTGGAACATAGCAGAAGCATGGAGAATTAGCTCCTCTGCCCGTGTGGCTTTTTTGTAAGTGCATTCCCAAGTTTCCCGTGAGGAATCCTGCTAGATGAATCAGGGAAGATATATTCCATTGAGGGTGGGGGAGTCTCTGGCTGAGACTGGCAATTCATGTCAGAATCTTGACTGAGAAGGTTGTGTTTAGTTTTTTTTAAAGCATCCTCAACACTATAATATGTAATTTATATAACTATCTTAGTCAGGGCCCACGTACATTTAGAAGGGTAATGGAAGCAAGTTTAATTCAGGGATTCTTTTCATAGCTTGGGCAAGTTCAAGGGGATCACCAAGGGACCGTGAAGCATGGAGTTCCTAGCAACAGAGCGAAGCCTGAAGGAGAAGAAGAGAGAACAAGGACCAGGACCCTTCAGAGCTATAGCTCTTTGTAGTGGGTTGAAAGGTGGTCCCTCAAAAGGTACACTCACCCAGAACCTGTGAATGTGATGACCTTATGTAGAAAAAGTCTTTAACATGTGTAAGCTAAGGATCTCAAGAGGAGATCTTCCTGGATTGTTCAGGTGAGCCCCAAATCCAATGGTAAGTGTCCTTATAAGACACAGATAGAGGGGAGAAGAGGAGAAGGCCATGTGAAGACAGAGGCAGAGATTGGACTTCTATGTAGCCACAGGCCAATAAATGCCTGGAGCCACAAGAAGCTGGAGGAAGCAAAGAAGAATTCTCCCCTAGAAGCTTCGAAGGGAGCAAGGCACTGATGACACCTTGACTTTGGACTTCTGGCCTCCAAAGCTGTGAGAGAATAAATTTCTGTGGTTGTGAGCCTCCAGTTTGAGGTAATTTGTTATGGCAGCTCCAGGAAAATAATACACCGTTGGACAGGGGCTTCCGGATAGGAGCCGCTGTCAACACAGCTGCCAATAGAGTTCATGAGGAGGAAACAGGGACAAGGTAAGACATAACCTGCCCCCCTCCCGCTCTCTGATCTCACACTGGTGCCTCCTATTGGCAGAACTGCATCAGAAACCAGGAGTGCAAGACAGCCCCAGTGAGGTGGTTCAAGGAGGCCAGGCTTTGGGATACGGAACAAAGGAGAGAAGGATTTCAAGGGGAAACAGAGAACGTTGGGCACAGCAATGATATAGTATTTATATGTATTCTTTTATAACTGCATCTCTGAAAGTCAAAACTTGATAACATCTTATTACTCGTATGAAGTCTTAAAGGTAAATTCAAACTCCCAGTTATCATTGATTATGAGCATACCCTCAAAGAGGGATGATGGTAGTTATGAATGTTAGGGGTTTGGTTAGAGTTGGAATTAATACGTTTAGGCTCATCAAAAGGCATGTGTTTTAAACAGCTAAGAAAAGAATTAGATTGTCACTGAAATATATAGAAAACTGCAAGCAAATATGAGATTTAAGAAGATATTAACAAAATGAACTTTTCTAGTTGTTCTGCTACATTCTTTCCGTGCTCTGTTATACTCTGCTTCTAGCCAATTATCTATGAATTTTTGGAAGTTCAGATTTCTAACTGTCCAATTGAGTGAGGAGTTGAGCTTCCCCGTGAGAATCTCAAACTTCTTATAATTAGATACTCCTGGGAGGTGAGAGGTTGAGTAAATTTTATCATATTACAATCTATTCACCGTGTATTTCAAAACTTCAAGTCCACTGTGGGATGAACCATTCCCCAAAGTGTGAGTTTGCAGATTTTGCGTGAAAATCTGGTATCCTAAAGTGGACTAGAGTAAGCATTCACTGAGGCAGACACTACAGAAAAATAATACTCAATACATTATTTTCTCAATTTTAATTTTTTCTTCTGCAAATTTTTGTTAGAAAGGGTGCCTGCTAGCTAGGATGTGAAGTGCAAGGATATCTAACTTAGCACAAAGTACATATTTTATACACTTATTTTACATTTTCTATGTTGGTTCTCATGGTAGCTCGCTATGAAAATATCTATTTCCAGGTGCTCCCGCACATGAAACTTTTGAGAAACATAGCCAGCAAAGCTTCTCCTATTGGAAATTTCACAAGAAATATTAAAACAAGCAGCGTCTTTTCCTAGACCTTCATCTTGGTGGGATTTTCCCTAAAGCAATATGCTGTTCCAGCACTGGCCTTTCTATTAAAATTAAAGTATTGATTTAAAAAATTCCCCCTTGCAAGAGTTAATGAGCCGCTCTCTTACTTTTTTTACTCTATTGGTATAGTGGAAAGTGCAGGAGCTTTGAAGTCAGACAAACCTGGAATTGAATTATGACTTCGCCACAGACTAGAGGTGGAACTTGCTTTTTTCTAAAGCTCAGAATCCTTATGTGTCAAACAGCTGATCACAGGGGATTGCTGTAAGGATTAAACAAAATCATGTAAACAAAGTTCCTTGTACAGTGCCTGGTCCATTTGAAGGTTATCAATAAATGTATAGTGAGTACATGATCAATAGATTGTTAGGAAAGTGGGAAGCCCAGGGAGATGAGATGGAACAGACTGATGTTCCTGATACGTTGTCTCTGATTTTATCACCTTGGGTTTTCTGGCACTCACCTATCTCCTTCTTCCTTTTCTCCCATCTGCTTTCCTGCAGCTTTGTATATATTCATAATTTGCCACTCCCGTTGTGTTTTATTTTCCACCCATTCTTTACCCTTCTCTGCCTGTTTGGTGCCCAAGAGAGAGCCCAGCAGGAGGATTTGACCAAGTGTGTCTCCCCATTTCCCTCCCCTGGCTCTGACTTGGCAGGCCAGGTTCATTTTTTTCAGCTCCACTGGATCTGTGTGGGGTAAAGATCTGTTGATCTGTTGCTAATTAGAATCGGTGACCCCGGCTTGATTCCAAGATTTAGAAAAAGACAGAGTAGCCCATCCTAGCACTGCCTGGAATTTGATATCATTACTTTTCTCTGGCTCCCTTTTCTTCCTGAACCGAATTAATCCGTTTGTCCACGGTTTTGAAGTCCATCTAATCAACCGTCTGCTAGATGGCACGGAACACACACTCCTGAGCTTTGCAGCCTGCTCAGCTTGGTTACAACAGCAGCACTTAACGTGTGAAGGATAAAAATGTGAATGATGTGTCGCTTAGAGTCAGGCACTGAGCAACAGCCAGATGAAAATATTTGTCTGTGTCCCCCCTTTGGACAAGTGACACAGTGTCTGTCTCTGTCAAGTGCTTTTCTCAGGTAAATTGCTCAATCTTATTAAAGAATCACTTCTGGTGGGGGCAAATTGTCACATTCAGGACATTTATATTAATCTGGATATATTTGGCTGTTTATAATTCTGTCATAACAGTCACTTCCTGAAAGAAATGTCTCTTCTAGGGATCTTTACAAAATATAGTAGAAGAAGAAACTGCTGATGAAAAATTTACTTTATAAAAGTAAAGAATTAGTCTAGAAAACAAAAGAGCAGGACACATATACCCCAGTGGCACAGGGAAATATGATATGGATATTATGGGTTATCACAATTTCAATCCTATTTGGGACAAGGTATTATGTTCAAGTTGCAGGTGCCGTAAGTGTTACAAAATTTGTTTCCTGCTCTCTGTTATAACCAAATTTAAGGAGAAAGCCTTCCATCAAGAAAATAACCCTTCTTCCATGGGTTAGATATCATTCGAGTCAGTCTCCATTGCTGACCAGGGTATTCTCATCATAAAATTACTAAAACTTCTTCTCTTTCCATTTACATGGTCTAGAGAAGTAAAACAAAACAAAACAAAAAACAAATAAAATTGATAAATGTGAACGAGGACCAAGAACCTACATTCAGTTTACAAGTGATGTTCCAGAATGCAGAGAGATTGGGCAAAATGAGAAGGAAGGCTAGCTTGCTTTTCTATTGAGAGAAATAGTAGAAATGGTTTGCAATGAGCAGAAACCCTGTTATATTTGCCACGGCTTTAGTTTGTTCTCTATGCAGACAAATTTGGGATTGCCCTGGAAGTGGGGGTTGGCGTGGATGTGAAAAAGAGAAGCTTTCAAATGTAGGTATGAGTGGAAATTAGAAGTGTGTTGTGTGTGTGTGTGTGTTTCTCCAGAACAAAGAAAGCATTTCGACAGCCACACAAACTAAAGCTGAAGATTCAATGGCAATGAAGCTCACCTTGTAACAGAATGCTACATAAAATCCCAAGAAGTGTAATTTCCTCAAAGCCAATTCCCTTTTTTGCCTCCATTTTCATAGTATTTAGAACAGTGGTAGGACATGGTACAAACTTATAGTTGTTGAATGAATGATTGAATGAGTGAACTAGTGAGAATATTCCAGGAACTGGCGGCATGCTCTACGTGTCTTATCTCATTTGACCTTGAGGCTGCCAAAGCAAATTATCACAAACTTCATGGCTTAAAACAGCAGAAATTTATTCTCTCACAGCTCTAGAGGCCAGAAGTCTGAAATCTAAGTGTTCGTCAACTTTAAAGAAAATGTGGTGTATATATACAATGGAATATTATTCAGCCTTAAAAAGGAAGAAAATCCTGTCTTTTGTTACAATGTCGATGAAACTAGGGGGCATTATGTTAAGTGATATAAGCCAGATAGAGAAAGAGAAATACTGCATGGTATCACTTACATATGGAACCAAAAAAAAAAAAAAGGTGAACTCATAGAAACAGAGAGTAGAAAAGTAGTTGCCAGGGGCTGGGCCATGGGGGAAATTGGAAGAGGTTGGTTAAAGAGTACAAATTTTCCGTTATAAGATGAATAAGTTCTGAGGATCTAACGTATAACGTGGTGACTGTAATCAATAATACTGTATTGTGTAATTGAAATTTGCTAGAAGCATAGAACTTAAACGCTCTCAAAAAAAGGAAAAAAAAAAAGGTAAACGAAGTGTTAGCAGGGCTGTGCTCCCTCCAGAGGCTCCAGGGGGAAATGCTTCTCTATCCTTTCCAGCTGGTGGCTCCAGGAGTTTCTGGGCTCGTGGCTGCGTCACTCTAATCTCTGCCTCCATCTTCACATGGCCATCTCTGTGTGTCTGTGTCTTCTCCTTTTCCATTGGTCTCAAATCTCCCTCTGCCTTTCTCCTACAAAGACACTTGCATTGGATTTAGGGCCAATCTGGATGGGTAACCTAGAATTATCTCATTTTAAAATCTTTAAGCCAGCTCTGATGGTCTAGTGGTTAAGATTAGGTGCTTTTACCACCATGGCCCAGGTTCACTTGGTCAGAGGAACCACACCACCCGTCTGCCAGTTGTTATACCGTGGTGGCTGCATGTTGCTGTGATGCTGAAAGCTATGCCACCACTATTTCAAACACCAGCAGGGTCACCCAAGGTGGACAGGTGTTAGCAGAGCCTTCCAGACTAGACAAACTAGGAAGAAGGAACTTGCCACTCACTTCCATAAAACTGACCAGGAAAATCCTATGAATAGCAGTGGCACATTGTCTGATAGAGTGCCAGAACGTGAGAGGATGGTGCAAAAAGACCAGGCAGAGTTCCCTCCTGCTGTACACAGGGTCAATAGGAATCAGAATTGAATTGACTTGCACTAACAACAAAGATCCTTAACTTACGGACTGGCCTGGTGGCATACAGTTAAGTTCGCACACTCCAATTTGGTGGCCAGGGGTTCACCGGTTCGGATTCTGGGAGCTGACCAACGCAACCCCGTATCAGGCCATGCTGAGGCGGCGTCCCACATAGAGCAACTAGAAGGATGTACAACCACGACATACAACTATCTACTGGGGCTTTGGGGAGAAAAAAGGGAAAAAAAGGAAGGAAGATTGGCAACAGATGTTAGCTCAAGGTCAATCTTCCTCTAAAAAAATTTAAAAAAAAAAAAAAGATCCTTAACTTAATCACATCTGCAAAGACATTTTTCCAAATAAGATAACATTCACAAGTTCCAGGAACATGACGTGGATATCTTTTGAGGGTGCATTTTAGGCCTACTACACCTTCTTAAGAACTCTCTGAAATAGTTATTATTATTTGCCTCTTTTACACAGGAGAAACTGAGAGTGGATCTCAAATTATTTCAGTTGTCTCTGGAATTCACACAAAGCTTTGAAAAGAAAACTCTTAAACACAGATTCTGAGGGAAAATGAAGAGTGTTCTATTTAAATTAAAGACCTAAATATGTTCTTAAAGTATGATATTCCCTCTTGTAGAACACAAACAGGAGCTCAGATCCAAGCAATATGCTCAAAACTGCAGTATTTAAGAAAAAAAATCACACATGTGCAAAAAAACCTATCACAGGCTCCACAAAATCCAATTTATCTACCCATCGTTTATGTAATGGGAAGTCTGATAGTTTTCTATTTGCACCAGGTCTTCTCTTCTCCCCTCTACTCTTTCTTCATTTTTTTAGAAAATTTTTTGTAAAGCAGAATCTTACTTGGAGTTTTGATGGGAAGTCCTATTGGGAGAGCAGAAAATATTAAATCTAAATACTAATGCATGTGCATATTGACTAAAATACTTTATCTTTCATGCACTATTCATTGCCACTCGCCATGTGCCTGGCACAGTGCTAGGTAGTGGGTTGCATTGGTGAACAAGACAGAAACTAGCTCAGATTGTGTTGAGACAGAATATCGAGGAATCAGAGAATTAAAAAACAGTGAGAATAGGGCCGGCCTGGTGGCTTAGCGGTTAAGTGCGCGCGCTCCACTACTGGTGGCCTGGGTTCGGACCCCGGGCGCACACCGACGCACCGCTTCTCCGGCTATGCTGTGGCTGTGTCCCACATACAGCAACTAGAAGGATGTGCAACTATGACATACAACTATCTACCGGGGCTTTGGGGGCAAAAAAAAGGGGGAGGATTGGCAATAGATGTTAGCTCAGAGCTGGTCTTCCTCAACAAAAAGAGGTGGGTTAGCATGGATGTTAGCTCAGGGCTGATCTTCCTCACAAACAAACAAACAAAAAAACAGTGAGAATAATAATGGCTAACATTTCTTGAGTATAACATGCTAGATACTAGTCTAAGTGTTTACCATGTGCTAATTTATTTAATTCTCATAAAGAGAGGTGAGAAATGCTTGGAATGGTCAATATAGGCTGAAAGGGGGGTGCATAGTCAGGGAGCAACTAATCCAGGTGTTGGGGGCCCTAAAGATGCCACATTAAAGGTAAAGTCTAAAGTAGCAGTTAATCAGGCCCCCAACATGTTGAGAAGCACATTCCAGGCAGAGGAACCAGCATAGTCATATTGCAGCAACCAAGAGCATATATGTATTTGGGACTGAAATTACTTAAATGTGGCTGAAGCCAGCTGACAAGGGAGTCAGGGATGAAACAGGAAGCTAGAGAGGTAAGCAGAGGTTGTTTGATTCTCAAAAGGTAGTGAAACCTTTTGACTAAAGGGAATACTGAAGAGAGATTTTGGTTTTTCCCTCCCCCTCTTCACAAGTGCTCAAGTGTCCCCCTCTGCCAGGGAGGAGTTTCATCAGCGCCCTCTCCCTGCTCCTGGCGTCACTGATTTTGCTGCTGTCATTTGTTTGTCTACAGGGAAAAAATAGAGAGGATGCAGCAGATTCTAGCCTGATTCTTGGTAGCCAGTTTCAGTGATGGTCTAATGGGTCCTCTGAAAACTCTGCTGGCTTGTTCTTTCCTCTCCACACCTTTGCTAATCTCTCCCTAACTTTATTATATGATATTCAGGTTAAGGATTAGATCATAGACTTCATTTGTAACCTGACATGTTGGAAGTTCACCAAAAATATCCATTAGTTTGTTAGCTATCATGTACCCAAAAAAGTTGGTTATGAATTGTATGTTGCTTTCCAATATATTTTAACATTTAACTCTTCTAGCATTTTTATCTGGTAAAATTGTTTTAGTCTTTATTTAAAAACACATTGACCTAAAATATGAGCATGGTGCTGAACACATAGAAGGCACTCAAGAATTGCATTCTAAATTGAGAAATAAATTTTGGAATTTAGGGAGTAGGTAATGAGGCATGTCGTTTCTGAATTATCTCTAACACACAGAAATATATATATGCGAAAGTTCTTTGAATGAATAGACATTAAATGAACTATGTTATTTTATTTATTTTAATGTTATTAATATTAGTTTGTGGGGATGGAGGGTTGCACGAACCACTTCCCTGCTAACAATTCTTACACCTTTTGAATCTCAAAGGCAGTCTTTATAAAATGGTAATGAGATGCCAATGTTTCATGTTCTGCTTTATGTTTCAAATAACGCATGATTTTGGATATCTGTTACTTCACAGATCAGAAATATCTAAAGACCGTCAGATCTGGAAAAGGGGTTGGGGGCAGTTGAAGTCATTTGGGGGTGCCACGTGTGTAAATGAGCTTCAGGTTCACGTGAAAGGGCACATCAGAAAACCTTATGTGCCCCAAACTGGAGAATGAGATTCTTACCTTACAGATCTGGTGTTTTTTATCCTAGATTTCCAGGATGGACAGATGTAATAAAAGGAAAAAAAAATTTTAAAGAAGTAAATGGCTTCAGATCTTCCCATATCTCAAATGAGAAAAGAGAAACAATGTGCAGTCCTTTAGGCTAAGTCTCCTGAGTTCCAGAGAACTATGAATTTTCTAAAATCTTTGTTTCATATTTCTGAAGAAAAAGGTGAAGAAAACAGTCCTTGACATTGCTAACAATGAGTGACAATTATAGCAAGAAAGATGCTTTCTGACTGGATCGCTGCTCTTGAATTGCACACAGAGCACTTGCAAATGTTTCTAGTAGATAAACAGTAGTAATACAGCTTGTGACATCAAGCCCTAGAATTTTCATCCCATCAGCCCCAAGCAAGTCTAGAAGAGGATGAAATTCACTAGTTTTAAGGTGACGATCTTTTTAAAAAATACCTATTTGTGTGGCGTATGTTGAAAATCCGCAAGTGCCATCTGCATTGGACAGACTGAAGCATGCAATTTGTCCAGGGGTCCAGAAATTGTGACTTACTTTTTAACTACTAGAACCACTGAAATGTTCTTTGAGGAGCACAGGAATGGAACAGGGCCTGTGAAAGAGGAAATCAGCGGCCAGAATCAGCTCAGCCACACTCACCAAGTGCACGTCCTCAGATGGAGACCCACAGTCGGCTCTTTCAGATGCTATTTTCAAAATTTTCACAAAGGACTGTGCAGTGATTATATGTATTCATGATGTGCATATCGTGTGCTCAGCTCAAAGGATATTTGAACGATGCATTGAGAATTACTCCTAAAAAAGGATTCAGCATCTGTAAACTTTTTCGTCTTTGAGAACGAGAAGGAAAAAAAAATATGGCTTGATTTTCTTAAAAAAAAAATCCCGACTCATAGAGCAGAGCAGCTTCTGTGAGCTGGTGTTAATACCCCATTACCCACACACACACTGAGGCATAATCACATGCATTCACATGCACACAATCACACGCACACATAAACAACTGTGTGGCATTGGTGCTCCCTGATTATTTTCATCTTGCGATTCACTTTTCAAATCAAAGGAGCCCTCAGCTCCAGCTCTCAGTTTTTCCCCCTTCATTAGGCTCTCTTGGCCTCCACAAAGAGATCTGAGAAAGATTTCCCCAAGAACAAACCCAAGACTAAAGATGTTTCACTGTAAATTGATTGGTTGAATGCGTGTGTGTGTGTGTATGTGTGCAATTGTGTATAAAGTATGATGTGTGTGTATGTGTATGCGTGTGTACATATACATCGAAATACGGATAACTTGGAGTTGTCTCTTTCTTTTTTACTCCTCAGACCTCTCCTTGATGACACGCTGAAGGAGAACGCAAGCTGTTCTCTGTCTTCACTGACCTAGCAATTAGGGGACTTGCAGATGCTGCCTGACTTGGGGCTCTTGTCCTGGTCTGGGCTGTTGGATCATTGATCTCTGACATGTGCCCACATCATACTGGTAGCTGCTGCCTATGGATTAGGAAGGTCTATCGACTGGTGCTTTGACTTTGTCAACTGAGGGGCATCCCCTGCCCCATCGGAAAAAAAAAAAGAGAGAGAGAAAGGAAAGAGTTATACAGGGAAATTAAGTGTGCATATTGATCTTTCTTGGACATTTAAATTTTCTTCATTTTCTAGCATATTCTAAACACTGAAGGATTGTCACCAAAAAACAGTCTTATGGAGTCTAAGAAAACTTTTGCTATATGACAACTTCATGCTCTGCTTAGCGATTATCCTATCGTTGACCAAGAGATATTCATTAGTACCTATCACAATGTGCAAAGCACTAATCAAATGATGCTTGCTGTATGCAGAACCATGGGATCGTGAACTATTTGAGAGCAAGGACTATATCTTAATCATATGTCCACCCAGTATGAAGCCTGAAACATAGTAGACAACTGTAGAATGTCTATTGAATAAGTGAATAAACAATTGTTCCTTCTCTCTCCCCGATTAGTTTGCAACTTATTTAAGAGGACTGGTTCTATTTTTTTAACTCTCTCTCTCTTTTTTTTTTTTTTTGGTGAGGAAGATGGTCCCTGAGCTAACATCTGTGCCCATCTTCCTCTACATTGTAAATGGGACACTGCCACATCATGACTTGTTGAGTGGTGTGTAGGTCTGCACCCAGGATCCGAACCCGCGAACCCCGGGCTGCTGAAGTGGAGTGCGCAAATTTATCCACTATGCCACCAGGCTGGCCCCTTAACTCCCTTTTTACCTACTTGAACTATTTTTTTGAATAAGTAAATGTTGTTGTGCGAGATTAAATTGATGATCCTGCTGTATAGATTTTTCTCTACAATGGGACTTTGTACCTCCTTTTAGCAGGAGATGGGATATATTATTTGATCCCTTGAATTTAGGTTGGTCTTGTGACTGCTTTGGGCCAGTAGAAAGTGGTGTAAATGACGTTGTGGAAGTGCTTGTTCTGAGCCTAGGCCTCAAGAGGACTTATGCTCTTTTGTTCTCTGTTTTGGACTTCTGCCCCCTGAGAACGTTTCCTGACTGATCTACTGGAGGAAGAGAACCACGTGGACCTGAGCCAGGTCATCCCAACCAAGACGCTGCTAGACCAGCCAGTTCCCCAGCTGATGTGCCAGCTGATTGTACTGGCATGAGCAAGGCCAGCTCAGGTGGGCAGAGCTACCCAAACAAGACATAGACTTAAAGCAAAAATAAATACCTATTTTTGTATGCTGCCAAGCTGCTGTGGTGGTTTCTGACAAGAGATAACTGATACAGATGTCTTTAGGTCGACTTCCTTCCTGGCTTTCTCTTTACTCTTCAGTGTTTATTAATCACACTTTTCCAATCTGCTCTCTAGGAAATTTCTGATTTCAGTCACTTATAAATAAATGTTAATTTAATAGATTACTTGTTTACAAGGTATTAATATTTGAAACATATACTTTGACTGTGGAATGCAAAGTCTTACACTATCTGAAACCAATTTATTCTGTTTGTTGATCAGAGAGAGGAGAATGGCAATGTTATAGAAACAATAGGAGTAGCAGATGGGCAACTTGGACAGCACAACCTCAAAGCCTTCTAACCCTGAGATGTGGTAACAAATCTTTACTCTGCCTAGGGGTAAATAAGGTTGTGCTCACAATCCCTGCCTCCCGGGAGTTTGTAATCTAAAAACATCAGCAATGGCTCAATAAAACAAGAGAGATGATAAAGACAACTAGACAGAAATGGGCCTGTTCATAAAATTATTTATTTTTCTTCAAGCTCAAAGGATGTACCAAAATTCTAAGTTATTTCAAACTTTCAGACTAAATACAACCAATGAGTTAAACGTCTAACGTGTATGCCCTGTTGAGTGCACCAATTTGGGTATGAATGAACTCTCTCAACAGAATGTGTAAAGACAGCAGAAATGCAGTGGGAAAACTTTATTAGAAAAAATATAATAAACAGAAAGGTGAAATATGAAGACAGCTTGTAGAAAGAAGCCAAAACTTCATCTTGTGAGTGGAGGATTATCTGGCACTACAGGAAAGAAACAAGTGAGAGGAAATAACAGTTGAGAGAAACACTACTTGTTTCATAATCTAGAAAGTCTTCCCAGATGAGTTGGAAATCTCTACACTTTTGAAGCCAGGATTGCAGACCCCAGCCGAAGAGTGGCGCTATGATGTTGTAAAGAGTTTTGCTCATCTGCGTGTCCCATTAACCCTTAACCAGGAACACTGCTGCAGCACTTCAGGAATTACAGGTGTTACAATGGCACCTCATACTGAACAAACCTTTGCAATGTTTTTATTTCACGCTGTCAATGACATTTTTGGAGTGCCCACGACACGCATGAAGCATCAAAGGTGGTATGGGTTTTACAGGGTAAAGGAGACAAAGTTACTGTCCACAAAGAGGATGGGCTGTGGGAGTCCATTCATTCACTTAGTTCAATCACTTAATCAATCAATCAATCAACCAATCCACCCATCAGCCCACCTCCAGCAGGTGTGAAACATCAGAACCCTGCAGTTCAGCTTCTCTAGGTCTTAGACAGGAGCCTAGCGCTTTCATGTCGTAGGTGCCAAATGAATATTTGTTGACTTGATACAAGTGCTTCATATATTTTGACTGAATGATCGACAGCTTCCCGGGAGTACTGCCAAGAAATCAGGGAGGAGAAGGCATCTGGAAACAGATTTTTCTCTTCCTGTGGTATCTCTACCTCCCTTTAGAACTGACTGTTCATCTAAGAATAACAGCAGGAGTTGAGAGCTCCTTTTAGGTTGCATGATTTGGGCTTTCATCCAAAAGCCAGACCCAATATAGCCTATGTGTTTCTCAATTTTTCTGTCTTTTTCCTTTTAGTATTTAATTTGCATGTCTAGCTCCAAGCCAAAGTAGTTTAATAGAGAAGAGTTCTGGTCACTGATTGTGATCTGGTCTAGATTTTCATAGGACTCAATTTTGTCTATTATATTCTTTGCTTCCAATAAGCATATTCAGTTATTAGATCTTCTGTCCCAGTTTATTTTAATTTTTTTTTTTTTTAAGATTTTTATTTATTTATTTTTCCCCCAAAGCCCCAGCACATAGTTGTCTGTCATAGCTGCACATCCTTCTAGTTGCTGTATGTGGGACGCGGCCTCAGCATGGCTGGAGGAGTGGTGCCTCGGTGCGCACCTGGGATCCGAACCCGGGCCGCCGGCAGCGGAGCGCACGCACTTAACCGCTAAGCCACGGGGCCAGCCCCCTCAGTTTATTTTAATTTGACAAACGTATTTCCTGTATGTTTACTCCAGTCAGGTGCCCAGCCAAATCAAATACATGATTAACAGAGAATTAATGAGCGCTTCCACAGCATGTCCATTGCTTCTTGTCCCTCACTGGTCTCTCCACTCTGGGAATGACATCTCAAAGAACAAGAGTGATGCTCTGAGGTGTTCTACACCAAGGACAGATATTAGGGATTAAATTGGGTAACAACAGGCAAACAGATCACTTTTACATCCAAGGTATAATGCATGAACTGTGTGGATTGGACTAGGTTAAACAAACCCCACAACAAAACTTGGTATTGCTCAGACACACTTAATTTTGTGTCAACTTTTATAGCAGAGACTCAACGTCCTACCCAGACCACTGCAATACTTACCATTCTGTGCTTGCTGAAAGCATTCTACCGTAAGCACCCAGACTCTGCCTGAAGGCTTCCTCTGGCTGTTGGAGCATGCCCAGTCTTTATGTGGGGTAGGCAAGAGTGCTGGGGAGCCAGTATCTGAGTTTACTCTTGGCCAGTGGCTGACAGGAGTTGGTGGATAAATAGCATTCTTGGCCCTCACATGGGACAGCTCTGCATGTTTCACCCTGTCATCCAGTGGTTTCCAGCAAGATTGAGCCCCAGTTGACCATGATAGTAATCTGCTTATGAGTACACCTGGTTGGCTTCCTTCCTTTTCCTGTCTGCTTCCTCACTCCACTCCTAGGTCTTTCTAGAATCACTTATTGGATAAATCCTTATCTCAAGCTTTAGTTCCAGGAGAATCCAACCTATACAACTCTTAGTATGAATTCTGCATTTAGAGAGATAATATCTCAAGCAAAGCCTGGGACAATTCAAAAAATGTTACAATGGTGATTGCTGCTTCCCTTTCTGATTAGCTTATTCCACATCCGAATTATAGAAGAGCTACATAAAACCTTAATAATTATAATATTTAAATTTAAATATTAAATTTAAAAAGATATATATCAGATTTCTTTTCTTCCTTACTCCCTCCCTCCCTCTTTCCCTCCCTTCCTCCCTCCCTTCCTTCCTTCCCCCTTCCTTCCTTCCTTCCTTCTTTCCTTCTTCTAAGGAACTAAACTATATTTAATTTCTGGCTTATAGCCACTAGAAAGAACATCTTACATCCTTGAGATGAACTCAGTACTATCCTCATTGACCTAGCAAGCCATTTTTTCCCTTGATGACGAGCTAGGATCACACCTCATAATGATGGCTGCAAGATTGTCTTGTTAGGAGAAGGGCTAAGGTGGGATTGTCTTTAATGACAGGGAAAGCACCTCATAAAACCTGACTCCTCAGTTTTACAGGCATGAGTCTAGAATTTTAGCAGATGGAGACTTACTAAATCAGTCAGTCAAAAATTATATCAGTTGAAGTGCAATGTTCCTGGCAGTCCAAAAGTCCTGGACATGTAGGTGATTTGGAGGGCATTTCATTAACTCTTTATTTGGTCGTCTCTGTGCTAGAGGCAGTAGCTAATTGCCTGTAGGTCACTGTAGTTCTGAAGCTTAGGTAAATGTATATTGTCATATGTCACATTTTCATATGTTTCCTTTGCACCGGTTGGTCAAAATGATTGCTGCATAATTAAAATTAAGACAAGATGGGAAAAGTGATTTGATTAAAGCCCTGAAGCCATTGCACAAATTATCTGATATACCAAAAACTAATGAATAATTATAACTACTTTTATCTTTTGTCTCCTTGTTCTTCAATATTGTGTGCCTCATGGAATACCAGGAACTCTTTTCAAGTTCTCTGTGGCTGGATGTTAGGTGGGCAACTGTGCCAGGAGCAAGTGCATAAGAAGTTTAAGATTTTAAAACACACATATACAGAAACTATGTGGATGGGGATTTAAACTGAAACTAACCGGATGAGAAATTCAAGAGGTCTCTCCATAGCCCAATATTATTTTGAAAACATCTGCAATATTTCAGTCTGCATGGAGCAGGAATTATATACCAGGGTGAGTGATGACAGGGAAAATAAATGAGATTTGTCATACCCAAAACGTCCCATGTTTTACATCATTTATTCTACAAATCTCTAAAGGTTCTCAGGAAGCATTAGGTTGGAGGCAAGGGTGAGAACTTAGTGATGCCATGTTTAACAACAACAATTTTAATTACTTAACGTTGGCATAACAACTGAAAGCATATCTTACTTATACAAAATAAAGTGAGAGGATTGTTAACAAAAATACAGAATATGTCAGATAGGCTATGGGCTCTTAGCTCCTGAATTCTACGTGTGGAGAAAAAATTGTTCACGTTCAGCCCTGACTTTATCCACATTCAGAGAGGAAGCAGCCTTTGGTCAAATATGAATAACAACTTGGGGTAAGTCTCATGGTCTTCAGGATCCCAATTTGAAATAAAAATCCTCTTTGGAGTGTGTCATAAAAATAACCTCTAATCACCTATAATTGCTACCATTTATTAACACCAATTGCCAGGAGTTTTACATGTATTATACCTGATGCTTACAGCAGCTCTGTGAAGTATTGTTATTGCCCCATTTTAGAGTTGAGGAAACTGAGCCTCATGAAGGCTAAATATTTCACCAAGGTTATCCATCTATAAATGGTGGCAAAGATGTTCTTATGCGGTTAGTCTTTCTATTGATGCACAACAAACTATCCTGAAACTTGGTGGTTTAAAACAAAAACCATTTTACTGCCTCTCCTGATTCTGTGGGTGGACTGAGTTCAGCTGGGTTGCTCTTGCTCTGTGTGATACCAGCTGAGTCTGCAGTACCTGGACTTGTGACTGAGTGGGAACATCCAGGATGCCTCACTCACATGTCTGGGCCCTACTGGGGTTGGCTGGGATGTGAGGATGGCCAGGGTTCCCTCTCGCCGTGTAGCTGCAGGGCCTGTCCCTCTCCACATGGCCCTTCCCCCGCGTCTCTCTAGCAGGGTAGCTGGATCATTTCCGTGGTAGCTCAAGATTCCCCAAAAGCACAAAGAGAGGGCTCCTCAGGCCCCCTTAAAGCTTAGACCTGAAACTGGCATGGTGTTACTTCCACCACATTCTATTGGTTAAAATGAATGCCCAGATCCATTGTAGGGGGTGACTGCACAGGGTGATGAATACCTGGAGGCATAATTTATTGGGGACCATCTTTTGAGATTCTGTCCTACACTGTGTGATTCCAAAACAGGCAACATTTTTGCCAAGCATCTGCATTGATGCTTATTTCTTCATGAGAGCAAGGATTGTACCTGCATTTTCTTTCCTTTTTCCTCGTTGTTACATCTTTGGCACCTAGCCAATATTTGGAACTTAGTAGGTGATCAATCAATGTGTTTTGAATGAACTGTTGCTGAAAGGTTAAAGGATCATCACGCTCTGGAACAGTTATAGGCACGCGTTTACAAGATGATTTCCCTGGGAAGGAGTTTGGGTAGACCTGAGTTAAATAAGATAAAGTTATATCAAATATTCCACTAATGACTAGAGATGAGCCAGGAAGGGATAGATCTCTGTGCTCTGGAGTGTCAAGAGCAACAACAACAATAAGATTCCAAGTCTTTTTAAGTGCCTCACTTGAATTAATTCATTTAATTCTTTTAAAAAATGCTGTGAAGTAGGTATGACTATTTTTCCCATTTTATAAAATAGGAAACTGAGGCATGGAAAGGTAAAGTGGTATGCCCAAGGTTAAACAGCCAATGCATGACATAGCTAGGCATTCAATCACTGCATTATCTTATATCTTTATATTGTCAGTCATGACTGCTCTACATTTCAAAGGTGACTTTTTTCAGACTGGAACCTGGAAATAGTGTACATAACTTTCTGGTCAGGAGGGCTAAACCAGGGCAATGTTCCATTTTGAAGGGTTTAAATAGACTCAAAAAACAAAACAAAACTTACAGGCAATAGGCCCCGGAGTCTGGGAGGGAAGAAAAAGCTATCTCTAGAATTACACTAACATTTTCCAGACTGTTCTTATCTAAGGAGGAGCCCTTTCTTTTTTTTTTTTAAATTCTTTTTTTGTGTGTGTGTGAGGAGGACTAGCCCTGAGCTAACATCCGATGCCAATTCTCCCCTTTTTTCTTGAGGAAGGCTGGCCCTGGGCTAACATCCGTGCCCATCTTCCTCTACTTTATATGGGACGCCGCCACAGCATGGCTTAACAAGCAGTGCGACGGTGCGTGCCTGGGATCCGAACCTGCGAACCCCGGGCTGCCGCAGGAGAGGGCGCGCACTTAACCACTGCGCCACCAGGTGGCCCCAGGAGCCCTTTCTTGTACTCAGTAAGCAAGGTCCTGCTCTCCTTTTATTAGAAAGCTTGAAATAAAAAACTTGTATCTTGAAAATGTGACTATTTTTTAAGTTATCTATTGTTATTTATCTACTGTTTAAGTTATTTTCTGTCCTAATTTTCTTTCTTGTTTTTCATTTTACATTTTTGTAAAGTTTTGTTGAGAGCCTGAGGCTGCCTCTGTTGTGCTAAGACTATCCAGGAATCTTTCTTGACAGTTGGGTCAGGCAGAAGGGGCAGCAAGGAACCCTAGTAAGGGACGAGAGGCGGGACCATTAGAAATCAGCGTGACAAAACCCTAGAGGGGAAATGAAAAGTGTAAGAAAACCCACGAGAGATTTTTTTTTTTCTCAATTCTTTTGCTTTAGAGAAATTTGGAGAGGTCAGATTTATGTTGTGTTTTCAAAATGGAGGCAGCTTAGAAGTAGATCATACAGTGACTAACATAAAAATGTACATTACATAAATAGACCGAGTCTGTGAAGACACGAGAAGCTTGGGTCTCATCATTTTCAGGCCATTTCTGAAGTAGGAGATATTGGAATGCAGGAAGCAGAGAAGGAACATGGGGAGGGGGTGTTTTAGAGAAACTTCATCAACTTCATGATTTTTCCTATGTCTAGCTGAACTCATCTAATCTTAGCATTGAGCAATTTTTTTTTCCATATATATGGGAAAAACACCACCAAAATTTACATCTATGGCCCTTTTGAACATTGGGAAGACTGAATGTGAGTGGGATGCTTCATAATCCTACAATTCAGATTATTCTCTCTTTCTCAGAAAGAGAAGGGTAGGTACCTTGGGCTTGGTAAACAAGCTGAGGACAGAGGTCTTTGTCCTTCAGGAAGAATCAGCCATGAAAGTGAAGAATTGGACAAATGGAAAATGTGGACCACTGAAAATACTGAAAATTATAGATGTGGTAAATATTTATGGATTGGTTTCTCAGTTCTTTCTGCCAAAAGCTGGAAGTCACCATAAGGCAACCCAGAGGAGCACAATCATGTAAGATACACAGGCAGGATTTCCCAGGGGAGGAAGATAGGTCATTTGTATACCTTTATGTCCTTCAACCACTGCCAGGAGTACAAGTTAATGCCCAGCGTGTCCTCTAAGGCCTCCCCACCTGGGCTTTGCCTCATTGACTTCAGTGGGTTGGAAATTGGATGCCCACATGGTCTTTCATTATAAGAGCTGTGGTGAGCATGATAAACCATTCATGGGCAATTATGCAAGTGGAAGGTTATAGAAATATACAGGATTAAAGATGAAAACTGAAATTTTGTATGTATGAAATTCCCTAAAGAACGCCAAATTCACCTTATTGAAAGGAGGTCATAGATAGTATTTTGAACGATGGATTGGTCAAAAAACCAGCCAATAGTATAGGCAATCATAATTATTTGCTCTTAAAAAGTACTAAGAGTCTTTCACTAAAAATAAATATTGTGAAAATCTACCTCAGTCAAAAATATTTATTGAGAAGCTGCTATGGGCCAAGCCAAGTTTTTGAGTCAGGCACCCAAGCCCCTGTAAAAAGCACCCATACTTTTCAAGTTTTTACCCCCAAGTCTTTCTCGCCTCAAAAAATTAGAGTCAGAGCATCTGTTTGAAAAATGATGTTGATTCTTTTATTGCTGATGGCAACAACAAAAAACAATCTACCTAGCTATAGATGTCTTTCTAAAATGAGTCTCCCCAGATCACCGAGATGCTCCTCAAGAGAATTAAAAGTGTATGGACAAGGGACAATTTAATTCTTCCTTACAGCTTTGGCACTTAAGCTAAGGTAATGGAAAGGGATTAAGAGCTACTCTGATGAAGAAATTTCAGATATTTTGATTCATTGGGTTAAGGTCCCCAGAAAACACATTCCGATATATCAAAACCATACAAAGACAAATCAAAAACTAATGTTTTTATTTTGGCTACCTTTCCTGAGAAGTTTAAAATTCAGATATGGGAATCTATCTAAGTTTGGTGAGATTTGGTGGGAGTGTGTGCAGCAGTGGGACACGGAGAAACAAAAGCAGCTCTACATGCTATAATTAAAGCTAATGTGGGGCTGGCCCAGTAGTGTAGTGGTTAAATTCGCATGCTCTGCTTCGGCAGCCCGGGGTTTGCAGGTTCAGATCCCAGGCGCAGACCTATGCACCACTCATCAAGCCATGCTGTGGCAGCGTCCCATATACAAAATGGAGGAAGATGGACACAGATGTTACCTCAGGGCCAATCTTCCTCAGCAAAAAGAGGAAGATTGGCAATGGATGCTGGCTCACGGCCAATCTCCCTCACTACCCCCCCCCCAAAAAAAAAGCTAATGCAACAATGTGAAAGATAGTCAATCAATTAATCCAACAATGAACAGGAAAACCTTTGTGGAGAATATTCTAGAACTAGAACCATGTTAGTAACATGTAGTCCCAGAACGATGTTACATGCCACTGGAGGAAAGACAGTGCCAATTTGTCTAGTAATGGAGACAAAACGGAAAAGCATAAGTGTTAAGTAATAGAAAAATTTGATAATAATAAATATTATAAGGGACCACAAAAACATTTACTAAGTTTGGAGGGAAGCAAGGAAACTTGAAAGAGGAGACATTCAAATTATTGGTCTTATTGATCTTAGAAGATAGGAAAAGAGAGGATAATAACTCTCAAAAAGCAGATGGCTCTTCAAATCCTCAGTATCTCTCTAAGCGGGTTCCTCTTCCTCCTCCTCCTTCCCATACTCCCCCCACCTCCTCCTCATTCTTCTTCTTCTTCACAGGAAATGACTTATGGATTATTCTAAGCTTCCTTCTTTGCTCTTAGTGCTTTAGTATTTTAAGAGAGCCCTAGAGTAAATGCAACAGGAATTCCTAGAATTCTATTGGATGCCTGATGTTTGCAGTTGAAAATCAGTGTTTCCATGACCATTGTGGGGCTTCTGTAACATGGAGTAAGTGTGGAAGAGGGGTTACCCTTGAGAGCTGCATTTCTTAACTGGGGAAATTGAAGTCCCGAGAGAACACATCTGATAAAACCTTCTGGTGATCATTATAATGAGGTAGTTGAGTACGAAGGTATAATTTGGCCCTGCCATAACCGAGATATTAACAGTTAAAAACTTCCAAGGGATCATCAGGTTCTCTTAGGATCGTGTTCCTTTTCAGAATCAAGAACATTTACCTGGAGGTTAGAGGTGATATGACACTCTAATGGCAATGCTTGTTAGCCACTTGGCTTGAAATCTACCATTGATGCTACATTTTGGCAGTGCCACTCCCATTCTTCTTCTTGGTTGTCCCATTCTTCCTCATAAATTGTCCCTTATTGGAGTGTAATAAACTGAGGTGAAGAGAGGTTGAGAGCCTTTGGGTTGCCTGGCACTCTCAGCCTCTAAGCTCCCAATTCATTGCTGAGACTGGAAATTATTATCCTCAATTATAAAGTAATTTCATAATTATATTTTTTGAAATCAAATTTTATGTTTTCATATTTAGGGAGAGGAATAAAAAAGGTGACTTCAGGGAAAATAACAAATGGTCGTGATCTCAAAATAACTTCAATCTGGGTTAGTTAGACACTCTGCCAGTTTACTCTATTAGACAGTATAGCCCCATTAGACCTGATAATGTATATTGGGAATTATATAAATTATTTATCAAAGGTTTAACATGGCTCTTGGAGACTTTCCACATTTCTTTGATATCTATATTTAGGATTATATACATTTCTCTATGAATCAAGGTATTATCGAATTGTAATAAATGTTGAATGCAGTTTTCTACTCCCATGGGCAGTTTTCAGAGTTGAATACCATAACTCTAGATTTTAATACTCATTGACTCTGAATGTTTATTATCAGACTTTAGGTGAGAAACACCTTTGAACTCATGTTACTCAGTCATTTATTTGGAGGGAAGTAAAAATACTCATGATAGCATCAACTTTGCTGTTGGCTTATTTACTAACATATCTTCAAAATATTACTTTTTGAGACTAAAAAAAGGCTTAGGACTATTTTAAGTCCTGAGGCCCAAGGCAGAAAAGGACTCTATTCTATCACTATTACACTCTAATGTGGAAAACAGAAAGTAAATTCACAAATAAATAATTTCAGATATTAATGAGTGCTATAAAGAAACCAAATCAGTCAATGGGATCCAGAGTGACAGGGCTAGGGGTGGAGAGGCTGCTTTAGAGAGGATGGCAAAGGAAAGCTTCTCCTACATTTGAGCTGAGAAGAAATCAGCTAGGTGAAAATCTGAAAAAGGATAATTTCGGGAAGAGGGAACAGAAATCGCTGATATGAGTCATTATTGAGAAATTGTCTGACATTATTTAACAAAAGATCTTGAAGTAGACATTGGAGAGGGGAGTGGTCAGAGGCAAGCCTCTCAAGGAAGTGATGGTTACACTGAAATATAAATAATAAATGGCAAGTCTAAGCTAGGTGAAGAATGGGATGGGAATGGGGGACACCAATGAAGGACTATCCAAAATCCATTTCCAACCCGTTTCTCTCTTGACTCCTTTAACTATCGAGAAGAGCCTCAAATTTATTTTCTCACCTTCCTTATTATAGGGAAGCCATGTAACTCACTTTTGGCCTAAGACAAAAACAAGAAATTTTTTCCAAGGACTTCTCAGAAAGGTTTTGTGTTCCTATTAAAAAAAAACAGTCTAGGCTGCGGTGGCTCACCCACCTGCTTCCTTTCATTCATTCATCCCAAAATATCAGTTGAGGGCCTACTATGTGACAAGAATTTTCTAGGCACTGGAGACATAGCAATGAACAACAAAACAAAAACCTGCCCTTAAGGAGATTATATTCCAGTGGAGTAAGATGACAAAAAAAGAAAGAAACACACACACACAAACTATGTGAAGGTTGAGTGCCATGAAAAGATGAGGAGTACAGAGAGAGAAGAGTGGATGCTGTTTGATACAGGCAGTTAGAGATGCTGTCTCTAATGAGAAAAAACTTGAATAAAAACCTAAGGGAAGTGAAAGAGTAACATATTTGGTTACTTTGCTGTTTGCCCCAACTGTTATAACTGCCTCAAGCACCTTCAATGTTAAACCATTGTTACTGACTGTTTTCAACAAATGTCCCAGGGAAAAGTTGTCCACACAGGGTGAGCTCTGAGTCAGATCAAGCAAGACAAGCCTTGCAAGTTGGGTTTCCAGGTAACTGCCAAATAGTTCAAATAATAATAATTATCTGGAAATGAAGGTTTTGAAGAGTTCCATCTTTGTTCTCCCCCATCAGTGGCTATTAGGGTGCTAGTTTCACCATGATTGTGAGCTTGGTTTTGAAGGCTATAGCAGAGCTGGGGAGAGGGGAATAGGAATCAGGCAAGTAAAAACACCACAAAGCTTGCTGTTCTTATCAAGATTCAGCCATTTTTTTCTTGAAATAATGCCCTATAATTGTTGCAAACCTTTGGTTAATTACCAGAGTAGTGAAAAAGTTGATTTTGATAATTTTTTGCCAGTGTTCTCATTCCTTTACAGGAGAGGGGACTTTTGGATGTCCTTATTCCACCATTTCCACTGACCTCAAATCCCAATTGATTTATGACAAAGGTGCAAAAGCAACTTAACAGAGGAAAGATGATCCTTTTAACAAATGGTGCTGGAGGAATTGGGCATCCGTAGGTAAAAAAGAAAATAAATCTTGTCCTAAATCTCATATATTATGCAAAAATTAACTCAAAAATATTTCATGGACATATAATATGAAAGGATAAAACTTTTTAAAAATTAGAAGAAACTCTTTGGGATCTAGGACTAGGCCAAAAATTCTTACACTTGACATCAAAAGCACCATCCACAAAAGGAATAATTGATAGATTGGACTTCATCAAAATTAAAGAATTTTGCTCAGGAAAAGACCACGTTAAGAAGATGAAAATAATAGGTAGAGACTGGAAGAAAATATTTTCAAACCACATCTCCAACAAAGGACTGGTAGCTAGAGTTTATCAAGAATTTTCAAAAATCAATAGTAAAACAAACAATCCAATTAGAAAATGGACAAAAGACATTAAGAAACATTTCACAGAGGAGGATATACAGATGGCAAATAAGCACATGAGAAGATGTTCAACAACATTATTAGCCATTGTGGGAATGTAAATTAAAACCACAATGAGATATCAATATACACCTATCACAACAGCTAAAATAAAAAACAGTGACAACTTGAAGTGCTAGAGAGGATGCAGATCACTGGACCACTGGATCACTCATCCATTCCTGGTGGGAATGTAAAATGGTCCAGCCACTCTGGATAACAGTTTGGTAGTTTCTTAAAAACCTAAACATGAGACTACCAAACAACCCAGCAATTCCCCTCCTGGTCATTTATCCCAAAGAAATGAAAACTTATATTTAAATAAAAACCTGTATATGAGTGTTTATAGAAATTTCATTTCTAATAACCGAAACTGGAAACAACCAAAATATTCTTTAACAGGTGAATGGTTAAACACACGGTCGTATGCCCATACTATGGAATACTGCACAATAATAAAAAGGAAGAAACTATTGACACACTTGACAACTCGGATGAATCTGCAGAGAATTACACTGTGGGAGAAAGCCAATCCCAAAGGATTACATACTGTGTGACTTCGTTTATCTATTGTTCTTGAAATGACATGGTTGTAGAAATGGAGAACAGATTAACGGTTGCCAGGGGCTAAGGGTATTGGGTGGAGGTGGGTGTAGCTCTAAAAGGGTGACATGAGGGATCTGTGGTGATGGAAATGTTCTGAATCGTGACTGATCAGTGTCAAAATCCTGGTTGTGATACTGTACTACAGCTTTGCAAGATATTACCATTGGGGGAAAAGTGGCAAAGGGTCCATGTAATCTCTCTATATTATTTCATATGTGAATCTGCAATTATGTGAACCTATAGTTATCTCAAAATAAAAATCTTAAATATGGGAAAGAAACCATCACAAGAAATGTGCTGGCACAGTTGCATATCTATAGGATATAAATAGAATCTAGACCCTTGTCTCATCCATATACAAAAATCGAATTGAGATATGTAGTCGTTCTAAATGTAAAAGTTAAGATTATAAAGCCTCATAAAGCCAATAGGAGAATATGTTCATGATCTTGGGTTAGGCAAATAATATTTAAACATAATACAGCCAGCAATAACCATAAAAGGAAAAAATTATGAATTGGACATTATTAAAATTAAAACCTTTATGTAAATCAATATATAGACCATTAAGAAAATGAAACACAAGCCGCAAACTTGGAACAATATCCCCAGTACGTATATCTCAAACAGGGCTTCATTCAGAATGTATAAAAACTTTTATAATTAAACAATAAAAACCTACAAAACACCTAATTTCAAAAAATGGATAGACAACTTGAACAGATGCTTTACAAAATTGTTCATTTTAGTTGCTCCACATCCTCACCAACTTTTGGTATGGCCAGTATTTCTTATTATAAAAAATTAATTCCAAAAGATGGTGAGGATGTGAAGCAACTTGAATGCTCATACATTGCTGATGGAAGCACAAAATGGTAAAACCACTTCAAAAAATTGTTTGGCAGTTTTTTTGAAGTTAAATACACATATTCCTCATGAATAACCAATTTTACTCTCAGGTATTTACCCAAGAAAATTGCAGACAAGTATTCACAAAAAAAGGCTTATGTAAGAATATTCACATCAGCCTCATTCTTAACTAATGAAGCCTGGGCAAACCACCCTGTCAACAAAAGAATTAGATAAATTATAGATCCCTACAATCGAGTATTACTTAGCAATAAAAAGGAACATACTGTTGATACAACAAAATGGAAGGATCTCTAAAACATTATACTGAACAAAAGAAATCAAATAGAGAAGAATACATGATGTAATACATCTTAATGAGATCAGGAACAAGTAAAATTAATCTAAGTTGATAGAAATCAGAAAATCCTCCTGAGGGATGGGGAAAATTGATTAGGAAGGGACAGGAAGGGCCCTTTTTGTGGTGATAGAAATGTTCTGTATCTTGCTTTGGATTATAGTTTTATGGATTTATAAAACTGTCAGAATTCATGCAACTGAAAAGTTAAGATCTTTGCCTTTTATTATACATAAATTACATCTCAATAAAAAGGCAAAGTTTAAAAATACATAAGCATTTGGTGAAATTTCTCTAACAGCATAAAGATAATGTTAACTTATTCCCACAATTACTAATTTAAAAAAAATGTGCATGCCAAAAGCCATCTGTTGGGGGGGTGTTCCTCTTGGACCTTCGAACCTATGAATCTAAAATGTAAATATTTTCTCATTATTTCTTTTGTTTAACCCCCCAAAGATTCAGTTAGTTGACACAAACATACAAGGTGGAGAGCTACTGAGACAGAAACAACTTTAAAAGAGAGAAAAAAAAATGCAAGAAAACCCAGAAGTTTTTTCCCTTTTCCCTTAAAAATGTCCAAACAGATTTTCTCTTTCAATTTGTAAAAAGAAGGAAGGAAGTCTCTTTTCAGCTGAATCTTATTAAAGCACCAAAGTATTGTGCAAGCAGATGAGAAAGCTATGAATCAAAGGGTTCATAACACCTATGCTGACAGCCCTCTCTCCAGGGCTCCAGGTGGAAAGGGGAAGGTAGTGGAGGCCCGCCCCTGCATTGTGCCCCATCACCGGGCCTCGCTCCTCCAGGCTTCAGTCCCACCCACAGCAGCTCAGATGTACCTTAGAACAAGGTGAAGGATGTGACTTGTAGGGGCGTCCAGTCCATCTCAATTCATAACCTCTAACTGACGATAAAATTAGGAACTAAGATGCCTTTTTAACTCCAGTGGGAGTTGGGTAGATTGAAAATCCCATTCACTTTATACTGTTAGCTGGCCAGTGTAACATCTTTCCATTGATTGTATTCCAAGATAGAAAGGTATCATATATTTTGGACCTGGCTTTTCTCGTGCATTCACATTTATTTATTCCATAAATATAATTAAGCACCTATTACGAGCCAGCCACTGAGCTAACAGCCAAGTTTACTCTAGAGGATGAACTGGACACATGGAGAAGACACTATGACTGCAGCATGCCGGAGGGCACATTTATGCTTGATGGGGGCTTCAATCTGAATCACACAGGATAACAAGTAGTTGAGTGAAGTTTTGAATGCAAGTAAAATATAGGCAGGAAATCTGTGTTATGATGGCACTTTGAGATCATATTCATGGTGTTTAACCAAATACTCTTATTTAGAGTTATACCTTTCATGAGCCCTAGATATTAATCCCTGGAGCGATAAGTTGACTGTCCAACATATCTGAAGCTAGGTTTTAACAGACAGTGTTTTTGGAGGTTTTGCCACCTTCCTTGGATATGATGGAGGGCTGTTATTTTTAGGCTGAATGTACTTATCCTTGTGCTGAAGGCAGATGTGACCCATAAATGGCTTTATATAGAAAGATTCCAACGATGCCCTAAACTTCATGCTCATTGCAAATTCAGTTATATATAGACATGTTTTCAGGGATGGAAAAGATCCTGTCTGCCTAGCTCCTAATAGTCTCTAGGGATAACAATAACTAGATTCCATAACTCATCTTGGAACCAAGATGATGGGAATTTAGGAAATGATAACCCCCGCTGAGCTTCTCTAACAGTGTAATTGATTGGGGAGGGAATCTACCTGAGGGAAAGAAATCAGACTACCAGAACTTGCAAAGGGGAGAGTGAGTATCTGGTTAGAAAACAGAATTTATTTTGATTCTGGTATTGTGCAGTGTCACATAAATCTTTCGTCTTTGGGCCCACTCTCCTAGGAACTTTGTTACAATCTTGGGCGGTGGTGGCTGTCAAGAGTCAGTCAAACGTGAATTGTATCTGTAAGAATCTGAGAGCTCCAGCACCTCTGTGTGGGGTCTACTAACAGAGTATGGTTAGGAAAGTGTATTTCCTCTCTCTTCATTCTGATGCCTATTGGAGCAGAAAAGAGGAGTTCCCCAATATTAATAAGCTTATAAGTATCCCCAAATTAATACCTGAGTAACAGGGACATTGTACATACCCTTGCAAAGTGATGTCAGTAAAGAGAAATGAGTATCTTCTGCAGGAGACTCTGGGGCAATAAAAGACATGGGGTCTAAGAGACAAGCATGAGAATGACCATGATTAAAGAGCACTCACAGGAAACTTCAAGCGCTCCTTGATTCGAGTATGGATTTGGGTTCCCAAAATGTCACTAATTCTGTAGTTGTTATTGAGGCTGGTGTGATCTGGGAAATGAGAGCTGTACTTGCAGTCAGGAGTCCCAAAAGCCAGCATGTGCCCCACACTGTGCTTGCTTGCTGTCCTCTTCTGGTTTCCCCATCCTTGAACAGCAGCCCTCATAAAGGCTCCTCATACCAGCTTGGGCAAGGTCCTTAGACTCTCTGTGGATCTCTGTTCTTCTATTTCTTCATACCTGTAAGAACTGTAAGTGGAAGATGTCATCCCTTACACTTCCTATTGTTGTTATTTTCATTTAGATTCTACAGAGAGAGAGAGACAGAGAAGAAGGGGAGATGAGAAGGGAAGATGGAAGGCAGGAAGGCAGGAAGGCAGGAAGGAAGGAAGGAAGGAAGGAAAGATGCAAGAAAGGAAGCAAGGAAGGAATTCCATAAAGAGGAGATCCTGAAATCAGAGACTTGTGAGGATTAAAAAAGAGATGATAGGGGCCGGCCTGGTGGTGTAGTGGTTAAGTTCACATGCTCCGCTTCAGTGGTCTGGGGTTCACCAGTTTGGATCCCGGATATGGACCTACGCACTGCTTATCAAGCCGTGCTGTGGCAGGCGTCCCACATATAAAGTAGAGGAAGATGGGCACGGATGTTAGCCAGGGCCAATCTTCCTCAGGAAAAAGAAAAAGAGATGATAAATTTTATATCAGATATGCTGTGTAAAATATTAGCATTATTCAATTTTTCTGGAAGTGGTCTACATTGGTGGTGTTGTTGACTGAATGGTGTTCCCCTAAAATTCATATATTGAAGCCCTAAATCCTAGCACCTCAGAGTGTAACCATATTTGGAGATACAGCCTTCAAAGAGGTGATTAAGTTAAAATGAGGCCAATGGGGTGGGGCCCTAATCCAACAGGAATGGTGTACTTATAAGAAGAGGAAGAGACACCAGGGATGTGGAAACACAGAAGAAACGCCATGTGAGGACACAGCAAGAAGGTATCATTCCATGGTAGGATCACTTGTGATCAATTTCCTTCTTTATGCATTTCTGTTTTTTACATAATAATATTCAATAACCAGAAGTTATACTGATGATTATTTTTTGAAAAGCACTGAAATGTAATAAAAAAGCAAAACAAACATACAAAAAAAATTTACTTGCCACTTCTATCTTTTAATCCACAAAGAGACAGAGCTAGTTTTGCATGTCAACTTCCTAAGGTATATTTCTATCTACAAAAGTTATCGTGAAATAAGAATTAATTTCCATATGAAATTTTAAAGGTTGGAATAATATGATTTTCCAGTAGTTAGAGCAATTCTTACCTTTACTGTTTTTATTTTTTATTTTTTGGTGAAGAAGATTGGCCCTGAGCTAACATCTGTTGCCAATCTTCCTCTTCTTGCTTGAGGAGGACTGTCCCTGAGCTAACACTTGTGCCAATCCTCCTCTATTTTGTATGTGGGACGCCTGCCACAGCATGGCTTAAGGAGTGGCATGTAGGTCCACACCTGGAATCCAAACCTGCAAACCCCAGGCAGCCAAAGCAGAGTGCATGAACTTGACTACTATGCACAGGGCTGGCTCCTGTTCTTCTTTTTAGAGGGAATTTTTTTGTTGTTATCATTAAATAGAAAAAAAAAAATAAAGGAGAAGACAGGAGGGAGAAAAGAGGAGAATCTTCAAGGCAGATAAATGAACTTGCTAGTTCTAAGCTCAGAGAGATTAAACTTCAGAATCTGCATTTTAGTTACTTTCCTCATATTTGGTCAATACAGAATATTCTTGAAAGAGCGAATACTAATCAGGTAAGCTTTGCCTCAGTGTCATATCAGTTCCATCTTGAACACATTACTCCATCTCCCTTGTAGACTCCTTATAAGCAAAAAAATAAACATTGTTATTTTAAATCACAAAGATTTTGAGATGTCACTGTAGCGTAACCGTGGCCATGCTGATTGATAGACTATATTTTTGAAGAATGGCATGAATGTGGAGTTAAGAGACTTCAAAGAAACAGGAGAATTCTAACTTTCGGGTTGTGGGGGATGCTTCACAGAAGGGTGACACTTCAGATGGACATTGATGAATGGAGAGGACTTAGATAAGGGGAGATGGGAACAAGGTCAATCCTGATGCAGGGAAAAAGCAGAGCAAAGGCACACACAGGTAGGAAAGTGTGGGACATTATGAGAAAGAATGAGTCATTTTGTTTAGCTGGATCAGAAAATATAATGAGATTAGTTAGTAATTACTTTGGAATGATTCATGTGCAACAATTTTTCCATTATTTCAAAGGTACCTGGATTTTATAATAAGTTCACTCCTTTTTGGGCATTGTAGAATGTTCCCAGCTTCCTAACTACTCCACAACTACTATAGTCTGCAGAATGTAAACTGATATTTAGAAATTTATAAACAACTCTACTATATCTGGGATTCTTTTATTGAGAGTAGCTATATGATTTGTGTTAATAACATTAATTTGTGGCATCTTAGCTCAAAGTTCTAGAATGACATCATAAAACAACATCCACATACCTTATGCCTTCTCTCATCCAAGAATCCCAAAGTGCTTTACAAACATTAATTAATTAAGGTTCAGAATTAATTAGATGTATTAATTTTTCATTGTATAGAATAGACTTTGCAGCTTCCTTGATTTTTACCTGCTAACAAGCTTTGCCTGAGTCTTTTTCTTTCTTCATTTTTTTTTTCCATTTGTGTATAAGTGGGTATAAAGAGGAAAGGAAAAAGACTTATGGCATTTGGAAAGGGGGAATTTAATTTGAATTTGGACTTTTCAGCTGTCTGTGTGTTTTTTAAATGCCGGCCATATCATAGTGAGGACTGACTTTGTGGGCTCACTTCTAACTTTCTCGATGTGACACCAGGGAGATGTGCCAGGAGCTGAGTCGGAGCTCTGCGGCTTTTCCTTTCTTCCAGGCATGCCAGGTTTTTCACATTTTGCTATTGCCTTGACCTAGATTCATATGAAAATGGGGATGCCGACGTCTGGAGAAGACATGGACAGTTTGTGATTGTGCGGCCTAAGCGCCTGTAAAACATGACCTGAGTGTCTGAAAGGGGAAAAAAGCTGACAAATCAGATCTCTTCATACTAGAGCTTGGTTTGAATAAATGCACCCAAGGATGGGAATTTTTTCTCCAGAAAGTAGGTGAAAAAAATAAATAAAAAACAAATAAGTATTATATTATACATTGGAAGTGGAAATTAGAACACCCGTCTTGAAGCTGAGTTTCTTCTTTTTCTTCTTTTGTTTTAATCGTGCTAGCTTCCAGCAGCAGATCAGGATTTGGGATTTGTTTGTATTTACAATTGGTGTCTTAAAAGATTCATTATGAAATGTGTTGCTGTTTCAAAAGAGGAAGCTGTGGCCAGGCTGGTGTGTCCTGGCTGGGCAAATGGAGACTCCCCCATCTGCGTTCTGTTAGGGAGAACACTGACCCTGTGTGTCGAGGAGCAGGTTGGGGGTGGTATTGCTTACACATGTGTCTGGGAGCCGAGCTGGGCTTTGGCTTATGAAGGTTTCCTTCTTTCAGGGTCAGACACCGGCCAGCGCAGATTTAGCCATCTTGGCCCTGATGTACTCCACATGGCTCACATTCCCAGTCCGTTTACCCTCGCTGGAGCTGAGCTGCCAAGTCCCTGGCTTGCTCCTTCCTGTTCTCCAAGCTGTTCAGTCCTGCACACGGAGACTGCAGCACGTTTTCCAATGTTCATACTCCTCTGTTGGGGAGTTTTCTTGGATTGTTAGTTCCACGGAAACAACAGAAGCAAAATTTCAGGGATCTGGTTGTTCGCCTGGAAGCTGCCACCAGTCACTGGCATTGGAATAAGGACTTCTTTAAGCCAAGGTGAATTTAAAGGCAGGTAGATAAAAAAGAGATTCATATGAAACTGGTCCTTTCTTTGGGGATCCCAAGAGCATTTTCCGTGGGGAAGAAAATGCTGTTATTTTCTACAGACTAGAACATTCTTTGTTCTCAGTTTTACCCATCAATCGTCCTTCTCAGATCAAGATTACTGGGATTCTGGGCTCTAAAATTCCCCTCCCTGACTGCTTTTGTTTGTGGGAGACCTCCCAGTGGAGGACGTCTCATTCTTGTCCAGCTGTGGAAACCCTAACCATTCTTCAAGCTCCACCCTCTGTCCTCATTCCTTACTGCAGTTTACCTGTCCACACAGCCCTCGACTCTTCAGCCTCTGAACTCACGGCATTACTGTCTGAACTAGTGGGCACTTGATCACATATACCCTTGCCTTGTGACATCTCCATATTAAATCATTATTAAATTCAGATTATTTAACTTTTCAGGTGCCAAACACCTGCTAATAATTTCTGTGGCAGGGACCAAATGTTATATAGTCTTTGAATTCTCCTTGGTGCTTATCAGAGTTTGGGACACATTATCTTGGTGAGTATTTATTGATTTAAAATAGTAGGGCAAGTGGAGTTAATTATTGAAATCACTTATTTATAAGAAAAAATATGATAAATTCTCTAAGCTGTATTTTTATAATATATGTATATATAAATGCATATGTATACATTATACTTTTACTTTGAATGTAAGTTTTAGAAAACAAATTAATCAGAAAGACAAAAGAGAAATTCATTGGAAGAATACTGGATTCTGGAGTATCTCTAGGAAATCAAAGGCTTCTAGGCTTCTGAGGTATTTTAAGCAGAAACTGAACAGTCTTCAGAAATGTAGGCAGCCCTCTTTCCCCCTCAGTGTCACATTTCGGTTTCTCTCTGCATATCTGATTTTCACTCTCTTGGTACATAAACTGACTCTGTTGCTATTAGAGGGGACAGCCCCACAGTATGAGAATGTGTTACCTCAGTTCTAGCCATGTTCAGAGACTGACTAGCTATCAATCAGCTCCAATTCCAAATTCTAGAGAAAAAGAGTCTGATTGGCTCAAATGGATCAGATGACCATTCCAGATCCACTAGGCTATGGCTAAGGGATCATGTTACATAAAAAGTATAGTCTCTAGGAGCCCATCCTTGTAGAAGGGAGCCAATTCAAAGGAAAGGGATATTATTGTAATCTAGTCAGATTCTCCAAAATTTTCTCAACTATAAATCATTAATTTTGTCCTTTCCTTGAGTTTCAACACTTAGTCAATAATATCATCATCCACGCAGGTCACTGTGGTTAGAAACCTGGACCTTATGCCTGACTCTCTTCTGTCTCAAATTCCATTGATTCGACTTCCGATGACCCCCCATCTTTTCCCCATCCTTTTTGTGCCCATTGATGTTGACTTAACCCAAGTCCTCCCACTTGTTACCTGGATTAGTACAATAGACTTCAAATTGTTCTCCAGGCCTCTAGTCCCACCCCTTACTTCTCAGTCACACTCCCCATAAACATATTTTTACAGCACAAAGTGAATGAAGTCAGTCTCCTGTAATGGAATATAAAGTATTTTCACCATCACCTACATTCATTCATTCATCCAATATTATTCTGCTAATAACTTTTGATCACCTACTATGAGTCATACACTGCTTGAGAAGATAGAAATAGAAAGAAGATTAAGAAACAAAAGGTCTCAGGCTCCATGGGACCTTGAAGGAAAGCAGGCAAAATAGAGTAAGCTAATTTTAGATAGGAATAATAAAAATGAAGGAAATAAATAGGTTGATATGAGAGAGAGTATGTGGAGGAAATGACATTACTTTAGATGAAGTCATCAGGAAAGTCGTTCTGAGATGATATTTGGGATTAAAAAATCCCAAATGAGACTATGAGAAGAGCCATTCTTATAAAGATGTGGAAGTAGAGAATTCCAAGTAGAGGGAAGAGAAGGTGCATATGATCTGAGACCTGAATGAGACTGATCTGTTTCAGAAACAGAGTGTGGCTGGAGCACAGTGAGCAAGGGGCAGGGTAGTGAAGATGAGGTCAGAGAGGGCCTGGGGCCAGGCCATGGAAGGTTTGGCAGTCCTGGTGCTCATGCTCTTCTGTGTTCAATGGGACTCAAGTACATGCAGAGAGGGCTCTTGAGAGAAGTCACTTTGAGAAGTTTCAAACTTTGAATGTCTACTATGGCTGCTATGGAAATGGATAGGAGAGTGGTGAGAATAGATCAAGGAGGCCAGTTAGAAGATGACTGAAGCAGTCCCGGCAAAAGATGATGGCATAAACCACAGTGTATGTGTGTGTGTGGCGGGGGGCACTGGAAGTGGACCTCATAGGACTTGTTATGGAGAAAATGCAGGGGAGGCGAGGGACAGGGAAGAGCTGTGGAGACTCCTAAGTTTAGGCAGATGTTAGTACCTTTTCCTAAAATGAGGAAGACTGAGGAGGAACAGATTAGGTGTGTGTGGAGGGGCAGAGAGTGGGATTGAGAAATCAAGCATGTAAATTCAGAGATGTCCAATACACATCCAAGAAGAGATATCAATCAGGAAGCAGATGTGTGAGTCCGAGGAGAAATTTGAACTACAGAATATTAATTTGGGAATAATCAGCCTAGAGATGGCTGTTGTACTAGATGACATCATCAAAACAGAGAGTGTAGACAGAGAGGAAATAGGACCTGAACTGAGGCTGAAGGCACTGTTACATTTACTTGTTAAGTAGAGGACCAGCCAGCAGCGGGGACTGAACAGGTCAGTCCAACGTTCCTGTCAACCTAAAAATTCAGTGAGCTCATGGTCTTGAACAGTGTGCATTGCCACAACTTTCTGGCACCTCAAAAGGAGGAAGCATCTTAGCTTTTTTCTTCCAAAAAAATGCATAAAATTGGCATTTGCACAGAAATGCAGAACAAGGATAAAATAAAGCTGATATCCCCAGCAGTGAGCCTCCCAACTACCCCCCAGGACAGTCTGAATGAAAAAATGATTATGTACTTAATGTCCACTGAGCACCCTGGGGAGAAAAAGAGCATACTATAATTGCAAAGTATTATATTTACCATTATTAATACATGAATCATTCATTAGGAAAAAAGAACTAGGAATTGGAAAGTCAAGAGATAATAGGCTGTGTTTATAATGTTGCACAGAAGGAATTGCCCACATAAATCCCCTCCCACTAGGATGTGTAGCCAGATTCGTGCATGCTGAGTATGTTCTTGTTGCAAAGACAAACTCTTAGCAATAGCTTCAGAGAACTGGGTCTTTGTAGCCAGGTGAATGTCTACTCTATACTCCTTATTTTCCCCCCTTGATCTTTGCCTGCTTTACAGAAGGACTTTTGCATGAAAGGTCTTAGGTGGGACTTTTGCATGAAAGGAACCTTCTTGAGTATGATCTCTTAGAAAGACATCACCCTTCTCACAGAGGTCAGTATTTTCAAATGGTGTGTCTTAGTTTTAAAAGGATAAAGGACTTTATAGAAGTTTGAAAGGGGTTTTAAGAATACCAAGTATAAGCACCAAAATCCTGGATTATCTGCCAGGATTGCCACCTAGAGCCCGAAGATTTTATCATGGAGCAAAACAAACAAACAAATATGAACACGTGCATTTGGATAAATCTTCGGAAACACAAAAGAACACAAGATTCTGAACTTGACTTGGAGGCCCTTATTGAGTAAAATATTTAGTGTAAGCTGTTTCTATGCCTATATTTTGTAAAGGGAGGTAACTTGCTTCCCCAAACAGACCTTCTGGGATAAAAAGACCAAAGGTAAAAATCGCTGTTTTAAAGAAAAGTCCACATTAAACATCTTCAAATGGGAGATTAAATTTAAAAGAGGTCAATGAACACTGAAACAGGCAACAAGGAATAAAAGAAGACTAAGTTGGTGTCTTTCTTCATGAGTAAGAAATAAAAGACCAAAAAGGCCACTGGTAGGAATGTGGAATGTGTGCATGTCTGTGAGGTATCCATTTGTGTGTATGTTTGTGTGTGAGAGAGAGAGAGTGTGTGTGCAAGAGACAGTGGGGGTAGGGGAGGGAGAGAGTGACATTCAGAAAGAGAGAAAAAGAGAGTGATTAGGTCCTGAATTTCTGATGGAACATCAGAATGATACATTCCTCTTCACAAACAATATTGGGAGGTTGGAAGTGAAGGACTGGAGTGATTTAAGTTCCATGATTTTATTCAAATATCATGTAGCTCTAAGATTCATAAAACTCTTGAAGACATGTAATTCTGTAACAGAAGAACAATGTTGAGCAGTCCTTCCTGCTGCTGATTTTGAAGATAACTTATTACTGCATCCTCTGAGCCATCTGAATGTTCTTCTTCTCTCCACCATAAACTGAGTGGCGATTAGAAGGTCTACAGTATTAGTAATCATGAGGGAGAAGCGACTATTAAGAATAGTCCTTTCCTTTAGAGTTAATTTATAAGCCATATATGAAATGAGTCTCCTTTTTGACTAAAATATTATTCCCAGCTTAACTATTCACCATACTTTTAGCCAAATGATTTTTGGTGTATCCAGGAATCAAATTCACTCTAAAAAGGAAAAATGTGTTACCAATGAGAATGATGAAATACATATGCCCTGAACTCTGAAGGTAAATCTAAAGACGTATATTCCAAAAATTTGAAGGTCAAGGGGACTATTATTATTGAAATAAGAGTAAAACTTCCCCAAATTATAACTTTTGATAGAGATGATTTTATTGCTGATTTTTTTGTTACTTAGTTTTAATAAATTCAGCCCTATTATTTTTATGACATGTAATCTGAACTTCCCATAGAACAAAAACACATTTAATCCAAGGCATATTTACTCATTTTATAAACAGACACCTGGTTATTTTTTTTTGTTGAGTCTGTATGTCCTCAGTTAAATTTGTTCTTGACTTACGTATTGATCAGCTAGACAGCAGATGCGTTAGTCTCACTCTACCATATTGTTCTCTGCAACATTGAGATTGCCTCTGGAATCTCGAGCTGGTTAAAATTTATGTTTCTAAAACTGACTTGTTACCTCTTTGAACACACAGATTAAAAAATCTATGAGTGCAGTTCTATTTGCTCCTACCGACACACTCTCAGAAGCTCTGCCTAATGACGCTCTGTTCTTTCAAGATGAAGCAGGGTCCACGTCTTCCACCCGAAGCCACACCCCTCTCACTCACGTAATGAATGTCATACAGGAAGTGGCAGCTGGAACTCGAAATGCACTTTGGGTCAATCCTTACAGACTAGAAAAATATTTTGGTTCCTATAGTTTATGCACAATATCTGGCACATGCCAAATTGTTTACCAAATGAAAAAATAAACAAATAAAGGCCAGTTGACTGGGGCCACAACTCAAAGTCCTGATCTCATTAATAGCACTACCTATTGATCAACTGAGCTGAGGCCCCCAAATAACACTTTCCCCTTTAAAAGATTATACTCAGGGTATTAACTGAGAAGAAATGTTGGAGTCAGAGGCTCTAAGAATAGCTGTTTGTTCTATAACAAGTTACCAAAACTGCTCCTTCTAGCCTCTAATCTCAAATTTTGTTGGGGATAAAACTGGAAAAAAATCCTTTTTGGAGCTCCTTTCTCTTGTCTGTGGGTGTTGTATATTCCCTATTCTAGGGGGCTTTTGTGGTCTATCAGTTCCCATCTGCTAAATATCTTCCAGATTTCCTAACTGATCATTCATCTAGGACCCCGCAGAGGGCTTCCTAGAACTGATATAGATTTATTTTTATATTTCTTTGTCATTTCAATGGGATTTGAGGAGGGAGGAGAAGAAAGTCGTTTGTTCAGTCAGCCATCTTGATTTAGAATTGATAACCTTTATCAGGGCAGGCACAGAGGGACAGAACTCATGCCCCAGATCCTTTAAAAAGTAATTTTGAGAGACATTTAGCACATTCAGAAGACTAGCAACCTGACCTACATTCTTTCAGTATATTGATTTGCAAAATCCAAGTCTTTCATATTTTCTGTGTTTCAGTTCTTTAAGAAGAAAAAAAATAGCAAATAGTGAAAAGAGGCTATTAATTATATCAACGTTTACTCTTGACTCTTTAAGCATCATAAACAGACTATGAGATAATTTTTTTTTCCAAATGCAAGTAACAAGAGAATGTATATCAATCTTGGGATTCTCATCAATTAGATTTTTGATTTTTTTAATGAAGAAGAATATTCTTGAAAGAGACAAATTCTTCTCAGCAGTATATATTGTTTCGATGTGCTTCAATTAGAATAACATATTCTTGGAAGGAGAAGATAAGACTATTAAGGTCTGTTTTTACTTATTAGTTCTACAGTGTGCAGAGTAAACACTTATGCTTTCCTCTAATCACAGATTTTTGTACATTGTTATATTATTAAAATGAGATGTAGTGTGTCTTATCATCATAGAAAAGTCTAATAAATAAAACATCAACAAAACGGACATAGTTTCTACGCTGAAAGATAAAAACATGAGACAAGATATTACTCATTTTTGTCTCAGTAATTGGTAGTGATGATGGTGGTGGTGATTGTGTGTGTGTGCGTGTGCACACATGTGTGCATTTAACTCCCATGCAAGACTTCATTTGAAATCATGTCTTAGTGAAGTGTTTTCTCACTAAAACCCAATGTGAAGATGCATGGCAGGATGGTGGCTTGTAGGAATGTGCAAGCATTTCTGGAATAGGAAGAAAGAGAAGGGGAGAGAAGGATCGGGAGGGAGGAACAATTCTCATGGATTCTGGGTTGTCATGTGCCATGGAGTCAGTTCTGTGTGCTCTTCTTCTTAAGCAAATTGCCTTGGCACCCTTTCTCAGTACCCAGAGCCCTTCTGTTGCTAAGCATCCGCTCAGAAATACTGCTATAGTGCTTCCTCTGAGACATCCCTTCCCAATGACTGTTCCAGGTTCTTGACTTTTCAATGTTCTCTGTCCTCATTAATCCACTCAAATCATTCTTGCTTTCTTCAAAACATACCTCTAATTTCTTCCCCTCTCTCACAGAATTTCCTCCGAGTATTCCTTATGCTAATCCCTCCCTTCTCTGATTTACTTCAGCACCTAGAGTCCACTTTTCACAATAGAATTAAATATTTTCTGGTAAAAGTAGTAGTGGCAAGAAGTAATGGTAACATCAATCTAACATTTGTATAATGCTTTAAAACTGACATTGTGCTTTCATATTTTTAGTCTCAATGAATTCGAGGGAGGTACACGCCAATTTTAATGATAAGAACATAGAAAGTGAAAAGTAATAAGAGATTGTCCAAGGCCACTTAACTATTTATTTAAGAACAGAGCTGGGAGAGGAAGGTGACATCACTCTGGGGCTCACAAAAACCTCAAAAATCATTTCAGGTGGCCTTTGGGACTATCTAGTGAAAAGGGCTTTGGACCTTGGTCCATAGCTAGGCTCTGAAACTTACCAGCTGTGTGACTTTGAGCAAATCACTAGTTCACTTTGACCTTCTGTTTTCTGTCACAAGTACCACTGGTGCCTGTCATTAAGGGAAACGTGATGCAAAGACAAAGCTATCTGTTAAAAGTATAGCTCTATAAAAATATTAGGCATGATAGGGCTGATGTGTTTCATGACTTCAGGCTTCAGAAGGCACCACTCACATACAATGAAATGCTCCAGAGCGTAATCACATTGTATTATGTTCAATGGTAATCCATTGGAGTTGTGCAATTCCTGTGGTTCTGAAAACTGTTTGCTGCTGTTGTTTAAATTTGCAAAAGGAGAAAATGAAAATTGGAGATGTCTACAGAATAAGTTGTTTGAAGTCCACACCTAGACAGTGGTCAATGTCCTGGTTATTTATTACGATGTTATCTATTGTTTTGTGACTTAAAGCCATGACTTATTGTTATCTCATGGTTCTAGGAGCTGACAGACGAGCTGGGGTTCTCACTTGGAGGCCCTCAATATGGTTTCAGTCAGAGACCTGGAGTAATCTGAAGGCTTCTTCACTCAGCACCAGTGCTGCTGAGGTGGCTGGAACAGCTTAAGGCTGATTTGTCATTGCTCTCTCCAAATAACCTCTCGAAATGGAGAGCTTGGATTTTCTTACAGCATACAGTCTCAAGGTAGTTAGACTTCTTATTTGGAAGCTGGTTTCCCCCAGAATAAGAGTTCCAAAAAATGAAGGGGGAAAATATGAGGCTTCTTATAACCTAGATTTGGAGTCCCAGAACAACATTTCTGCTGCTTTCTGTTAGTCAAGCAAGTGACAAATGCCAGCCCAGATTCAAGGAAAGGGGAGGAGTAGACTCCACTTCTCAATAGAAGAATGCTGAGTATGTTCAGGGAGGGAAGGAATTGATGGCAGTTATCTTGGAGACCAGCTATCATAGTGAACTCCCTCTTCTATCCTCTAGTCTGTTGGCTGATCAATGTCTCAAAGTGTGTATGTTACCACACTGGCAGTGTCCTATCTTTCACTCACCCTAACACCAAGCTCATCACTACCCCTTGCCCATCTGTGCTGAGCGTGTGCACACGCACACACACAGATTCATTGTCTGCTAATGACTATCTGTCTCATTCATACATCTATCCACCCACCTGAACTTTTGTTTTTAGATTGAGCATATTGCTCCTGAAAAAAACAGTTTAGATTTTAGTACTAAATACATACATAGACCAAAAATCTGTTCCTTGGTCATACTTGCCTTCCTTATGCTAGCTGCCATGAGAAATATGCATGTTTGATCACAAGAGGAACCAGAAAAAAAGAGTTCAGGCAGATGAGTCGATGTGACCACATCTAAGAAATTAGCAGGTTGGGGCCGGCCCCGTGGCTTATCGGTTAAGTGATCGCACTCCGATGCTGGCGGCCCGGGTTCGGATCCCGGGCGTGCACCGACACACCGCTTGTCCGGCCATGCTGAGGCCACGTCCCACATACAGCAACTAGAAGAATGTGCAACTATGACATACAACTATCTACTGGGGCTTTGGGGGAAAAATAAATAAATAAATAAAATTATTAAAAAAAAAAGAAATTAGCAGGTCAGTATGTGTGTGTGTGCATGTGTGTATGTATATATGTTTGTGTGTATGTATGTCATACATATAGTATGTGTGTATATATGTTTGTATGTGTGTATATATAATATATACTATATATTGCATATTATGTATTATGTGTGTTTATATATTCCAGACTGTCCAACTGTAGTGGTATATAAAAGAGCAGTAGTATCATTTTTGTACAGAAAGATAAATTCTAAAGTTCTGAGACTATAATTCTCCTCTAGGTCAATATTAATTGTTACTTGACTTTAGATGGGTAGAAAAATTGCGTTATGGTCTTTACCTCATAGGCTACACTAAAACAATTTCAACTTATTGCTAGTTGCTGTGGTGTATTTTTGTACACCTAATTTTTATAATGAAACAAGTGGGATGCACTTTTATTTTAAATGCTAATGGTAATAACCCTAATGGATTCAGGCTGTTTCTGTATTATGTGTTGGTGAAAATGCAGTGACAGCTATGAAGCTGCCAGGCATATCCTGCCAAAAAAGTGTACATAAGGAAAGTATATGGAACAACTGTTAGAAAAGCCATAAGAACTCCCCATACCTCCTTAATATGGTATTAAAATGATTTTAATTGTGCGCACACACCCACAGACCTCCAAGGGTTAACTGCACACAATGTAATGAATTCAATAATGATGAGTTAAAAAAGGTCTAATTAGCGAGTAACCACTTTATTATGAAAGAAAATGGTAATGAATTTAATAGCTCAAAATCATTAACAATATTTAGTTTGCTGGTACTTGTTCTCTATTATCCTCATTAATATGAACATTTAATATGTTTTAAAATGGATTTGTAATACTTTCTGTGCCATGAGGTTACACTGACAGAAAGAGTGTAATTATTCTGCTAATTGTTATCACTGTATGTTTGTGCTCTGAATAGAAGTATATTTAGGTGTTAATACAAAAAAAAAAAAAAGTAATTAAGAAAGGAAAGATTTAAAACCTAATTAAACAAAAACTCAAAAAGAAAAAAATCTTAGTCCACCATAAGCAAAGAATTTCTGAAGCAATTGCCTTGGAAAGTTTTTTTTCTCCCTATTAATTCATCTTTTTCTATTGTTGTGGATTTCTTGAAGGAGGGAATAAAGTTATCTAAAAGAAAACTGTGATAAAAAGAAAGAAAGAGAAGAAGTTCAAGCTTCACATTCCACAGAGTGAAGTTAGATCTTTTCAACATGCCTGACTGTGATGAAATGCAGACTCTCTGGTGATGGCTGACAACCAGCATCTCACATGGGGCAGTTGGTAGCTTTGCTCCCTCATCTGAACTTGCCCTAGAAACCCCCTCTGTCTCTGTTGTCCCCTAAGGATCCTCACACATACACAGGTTTATTTCTCACCTAGTCTCATTTCTTCTGAGATTCAGTATAGTTTTTCTTCTTTGAGCATCCTTTAGTCACCAGAGCCACTAAAGGTAAAAAAAGTTTGAGTCACATATGCTCATAAGTGGAAAATATCAGAGCGTACAGAAGACAAACGTTGTTTGAACATCATCCAACATCATCAAATATGAAAGAGAAAGATGGAAACAAGCAAGCAAACAAACAATCAGAGCAGCTTCCTTCCAACGAAGAGCCTAGAATTTTTTGTGAAGAGATCAGCCCAACATGCCACTCATAGTTGGTGGTCTTATGCTCTTCTTATTTTGATGTGCTTGAAAACAAAATATGGTAGACTCTTCTGATAATTTAAACCTAATTTATAACTATATCACTGCACTTGATTCAACACTCCCTTACAACTTTTTTTTTCTGCTGAGGAAGAGTTGCCCTGAGCTAACATTGGTTGCCAATCTTCCTCTATTTTGGATGTGAGCCACCACCACAGCATGGCCTCTGGCGAGTGGTGTAGGTCTGCGCCTGGAAACTGAACATGGGCCACCAAAGCACAGCACGCCAATCTTAACCACTAGGCCATGGAGGCTGGCCCTCTTACAACTTTTAAGATCAAACTATATTTGAAGTTTCATTTTTCCATCTGGATATACATAATTTCAATTCTTCTTGTCATTCATTCCTTTGGCCAATATTCCTCGAGAAGGTACTGTTCTTGTCCTCTTTAAATTACTTAATTGTTGCAGGAAGCCTCTTTTGCCTTGACTTTTATGTTGAGGAGCCTGACCTTGCCCCAGTGCAATGGTGACTCTCTGACCAGCGATGACCATGCTGGGAGGCCAGGGTTAGTGTCTGTATATACTCCTTCTACTTCAGTGATTTGACTATTTACATCTCCATCCAGGTTGATACAGCTTTATGATCATCTTGTTATCTTCCTTGGAGGCATCACTAGCAAGAGGATATCCAAAAATTGTCATTATTTCATTGGGGATAAGGTTTAAAAATCTTAAAATATATAGTAGGTAGGCATTTCATGTATTTGGCCCCATAAAGATAAGCCATAGCAGGAATAACCTCACAAGTCATTTCATTCCAGATGATAGAAACAAAGAGAATTGAGAGGAGGACTCAACAAAATGATAACATCCCTGATCTACAAATAGACCTAGACAATACTAATATTCATGGACTACCTAAGGTAGGGTTCTCATCTCAACAGCTTCATCCACGTTTTCTCTTTGTTTTGAGAAAATTTTCAGTGGCGTTGACTGATTTCAACTACATTTGAATGAGTAACAATTGCATTCAATTTGAAGACTCAACCAGCATATTGGTGAAAAAGACACAAAGGAAAATCTTACCTATGTATGGTAAGATATGACTGAAATAACTTAGATATGTGTAACAAGTTTCTGGACCAGCAGCACACATTCAATTAATTCTCAATTCTTAGCACTGATATAAGGAATAGGCTGGACATAAACCACAACATAATTTCCATAGTTGGAAAATGTCTCTTTTCTTCCTTTAATACTTCAGTATAGGTTAAGAATCTCTTCTAAGAAGACAGTCAAGACAAGCGATGAAGACTTGCTTTAAAAATGCTAAGCAAGTTCCAATATCCTTTATCCGGATCCCTCAATACTTCTATTTTACTATCCTTGCCCCTGCATCTACCAACCTGGACACACTGCTCTTGCAGCCCACCTCTCCTCCAGCATCCTCTATTTTTAGTGTCACTCCAATATTCCCTAAGCAAATTTTGCTATCAAGGCTCTGCATAAAATAAATGGATAGACAAATTCAGAAATTTCAAAGGACCATTCTGCATTCTACTTGCAAAGTACATAGAATTTAGATTCCCAGAATCAATCAGTTAATACATATCTACATTTTGAAAGCATTCTCTTGAACCTGAATGAATGTGTTGAACACAATATCAGGAACATAGTGGCTCCAATAAATTTTGGCTCATTCATTCTTCCTCTCAAGCAGCCTATTAATACTGTACTATATTTTGTACAGAGCCCAGATAAAGTATGAGCTCTTGTTCCTGCTTTCAAGGAACAGATTTGTCCAATATGGAGCACTTAGTCAATAAACAAAGCAAATTGTAATCTATAGTTGGAGTCATCAATTACTCTACAAGCAAGCTCTGCTCCAGAATGCTGCCATACAGACATCTATACAGAAATAATAAGGGGCAAGCAGCCCAAAGATTTTAGTAGTACATATTAAAAAGGGATTACTCTCTGTGCTCTAAGACTAAAAATGTCCAGGTTATCTGACTACCTTAAGGAATAAATCTCTGTAAACAGTTTTTAATTATTCAGGCCAAGAGATGAAGATATCTAGCCAATTTGCATCAATGTAGGTAAACATAATAAACAGTATGTGACTAAAGTGACAAAAAAAAATCCTACAAGTGATAATTGTTTTGTCAGTCTGTGGAGTCAGTGGGTTGGGTTTCCTAAAGTGACAGGAACATTAGAGACACTTTTGCCAGTACACTCTTCCACTTTTCTTTAATTCTTATACGATAATTGAATATATGTTTTGTATATATTGGTTTTGATTCTTAACAAAAATAAAACTATGTGTAGTATTCTATAATCTGATTATTTTACATTGCAATAGATCTTGGACATAGTTCCGAGTCAATAAATAGAGCTGTATCTCATCATTTTAAATGATTGTGTAATATTATATTAAACTTGTATAATGACTGTGTCCAATTTTTTTATGACTAGACATTAAGTTTTTCTCTTTGCCCTCATCTTGGGATGGGAATTCATCTTTGTATACTTGCCTGATTTCTTCATTAATATAAAATTCCTCAAGTAAAATATATCCAAAGATTTACCAAATTTAAAACACTACAACATTTTGTCAAATGGCCCTCCAGAGATACTAAGTCAATATATACTTCCACCAACCACGTGAATGAGAGTGACTATTTCTTCATATCTTCAACATTGGACAAAGTTTACCTTCTTTTCTCCCAAACTAGTAAAAACCAAAGTCTAACCTATCACGGCTATCGTCATTCTACTTTGGATTTACACTGTTGTTGGTAGAAGCTTCTTAGTTCATCTTCTCCCTACTCTTTCTTACTTATTAAATAAATAATTTTAAGACTATAATTTTCTAAGTACCACTTTCTTAGATACTATAGGTTTCCTATGTAGTAATATTACTGTCATTAATTGTAAATATTTTGTGATTTCTAATATGACGATTTTTTCACTCCACTGGTTATTTAGGGAAGTGTCTACATATTCTTACCTATCCAAACACATGGTGCTCTTTATTATTCTATTACTGAACATTCTAAGTTTTTGACATTATCAGAAAAGTTATTCTCTACAATACGTATATTTTTAAATATCTTGAGGTTTTTCTACGTGTTAAAAACTTTTAGCATTTTTTTCTGCTCAGTCTATCAGTTGATAATTGAGTTCTATTAAAATATCCAACTCTGTGGATGTGTAAATTTCTCCTTGTAACTCTCTCAGTTTTTGCTATATATATATATATATATATATATATATATATATATAAAACCTATTGAATTTCTAGTGTGCAAAGTGAGAATTTTGTTCTTTTATACCACTGTCTGCCCACGCCATGTATACCTGTCCCAATTTTTAAGTTATCTTACTACTCAGGTTTATGTAATTGTGATTAAATATTGTTCACAGACAAGACATGTGGTGTACAATTATATGTGTTTTTGTATATAAGCCCCCCCCAAAATTAATAGTTGGATCTTATTTTTATTTTGTTAGTTTTCTACATATTTCTATTCTCCATTTACCCCTTTAGAGCCACTCTCTATCCCTTTCCACCTTTTTTCAGACTTTAGAAGCTGACCTAGGTGGGAAATATCAAAGGCATGCTTGTCTTTGTGTTTCTAATTGGGTTCATAGAATTGGATGCACTGTCAAAAGATAAGGGGGAGGAAGGTGAGGTTGGTCAAGAAACTTACTGTGTGGCTCCCTCTTTGCTAGCCCTTGTCTAGTGCTGGACGGTCTCTTGGCCAAAGTTCACTTCACTTCTTAAGGCAGCTTCTTTCCTAGGTGATGTTCTCCTTCCAGGTTCTACTAGCTCATCTCTGCTCTATTTCTTTTCAGACTAGGGGTAGTGATAAATAGGTCTGCTATTGCTACCCCCGGTCATTACGCTATTCCTTGCAGCTCTCCTAGACCCCAGCCACACTTGTGTAAATAGTCCCTCTATTAAACCATCCTCCAATTATCCTAACTTGAATGTGCTGTTTTCTATTGAGACCCTGACTGATTCATTGTTTTATTCCCCCAAATCCCTGCCACAGATATAAAACACCCCACTATAATGGCAAATACAACTGTTCCATTCATTTTCATGCAGACATCTTTGTCTGAGCCTCCAATCCTTCTGCTCCAATCTCTCTCTTTTTTAATTAAATAAACTTTAAAATGAAGTACTAAATACATATAGAAAATTGTGCAAATCATAAATTTTTACAAAGTGAACAAGTGTGTAACCACCACCCAGATCAAGAAATAAACCATATGGCACTTTCAGAATACTCTCTTGTAGCTTTGCCTATCATCATTGTCTTCTTAAAGTTAACCACTGTAATGACTTTATCACTAGTGGTAAATTTGATTATTTTAAAATTTAAGGAAATCAAGTCATATAGTATGAACTCTTCTGTGTTTGGCATCTTTTATCAATATTGTATTAATGAGATTCATCCATATTGTCGCATGAAGCCATAGTCGATTCATTATCCTTGCTATATAGTATAGCATGGTATGATTATGCCACTATTTATTTACTCTACCATTGTTTGCTTCAACTTCTATCTATTATAATCAGAGCTCATATGAACATATATATATGTGTGTGTGTGTGTGTGTGTGTGTATATATGTGTGTATATATATATCTTTTTTGCACATATATACCCTTACTGGTTGGTTATATGACTAAAAGTGGAATCACTAGGCCACAGAGTATGCATATGTTCAGCTATAATAGCTACTGCCAAAGTCTTCCAAGATAGTTTTAACAATTTAAACTCCCAGCAGCAATGTATGAAAGATCAAGTTGCTCCACATTCCCATAAAATTTGGTATTGTTAGAGTTTTTTATTTTAGTCATTCTGATGAATTGTTTTATTTTCATTTTCCTAATAATGAATAGGCTGATGCACATTTTCATGTATTTATTGGTTATTAAGATATCATCTTTGGTGAATTGCCTATCCAAATCTTTAACAATTCTTTATGGTTTGTCTGCATTTTTCTTATTTATTTATTTTAAGGAGTTCTTTATCTATCCTAGATACATGTCTTTTGTAAGATATATATGTGTGCATACACGTATATAATGTATACATATACATAATGTATGGTTATCTTGTGTCTTATCCCACACTGCTCTCCCATATATGCTAAAACCTTCATTATTTTTGCTTAGCCAATCACTCTTTAAAGAAGTTACTATGTGTAAATAAAGTTTTACATATACGAATATATTTTATACATAAAATATATACATATATACATATATTTTGAAAGATCTTTTACATTAACCCAGATATTGACCCTTTTGTGTACTCTTCATTCCTCCCTGCAATCACAGTTTCCTTCTTGAATTAACTCCCTTCATCCTGAAGCTCTTCTTACAACATTTCTTAAAGTGCAGATCAGTTGGAAACAATTCTCTTAGTTTTTGTCTGTCTGCAAATGTCTTTAATTCACTTTCATGTTTAAAGTATACCTTTACTGGGTTGAAAGAAATTTTCCTTTAGCACTCAAAGATGTCATTCTATGCCTTCCATCATCCAATGTTAGTGAAGAGAAGTTAACTATCATTCTTGTCATTGTTTCCCTATATATAATGTGTCTTTTTTTTCTGACTGCTTTCAAGATTTTATCATCATTGATTTTTACCATTTTGACTGTGACGTGCTTAGGTTTGTTGTTCTTTATAATTTTCCTGCTTGGTGTTTGCTGAAATTTCTGGCCCTGTAGAATGATGTTTTTCATCAGTTTTGTAAAAATTCTGGGCTAACTCTTTGAATATTTCTTCTGTCCTATTCTCTTCTCTACTTCTGTTACTCCAATTACATCTGTGTGACCTTTTCTTTTTTTTTTTTTGTGAGGAAGATCAGCTCTGAGCTAACATCCATGCCAATCCTCCTCTTTTTGCTGAGGAACAATGGCCCTGGGCTAACATCCATGCCCATCTTCATCTACTTTATATGGGACGCCGCCACAGCTTGGCCTGACAAGCAGTGCATCGGTGTGCACCAGGGATCCGAACCCAGGCCGCCAGCAGCAGAACGCATATGCACTTAACCGCTACGCCACAGGGCCGGCCCCTGCATTTGACCTTTTGATATTATCCTAGAGATCTCAGGTGCTCTGGTCCATTGATTTCACTGTTTTGTATAATTTCCACTAACCCGTCTTCAAGTTTACCGATCTTTCATTTTATATAGTCCGTTTTGTGCCCTGTGTATGCTGTGCAGACCTTAAATCTAGAACCTCTTGGTTTTCAGTTCTGGAAAATTTTCTTGTTATTGTTTTGATAATTTCCCTTCTGAGATTTCTCTTTTCTCTTTGAAATCTCTATTGTTTGGATATTGGGCTTCTTAGAATTTCTTACCTACATTCTCATGTCCTAGCCTTTTTCTTTAATTTCTTCTAAGAGGTTTTCTGCTGCTCTTTTATTGATTTTTTAGCTAATTCAGCTAATATATTTTCAGCTTCCAATAGCTCTTTCTTATTCTCAGGATGTTTGTTCTCATAGCAGTTTATTATTATATCAAGGATTCCATATCATCTCTTTTCTCAGGGGATATTAATTACAGGTTTTTTTTTTTTTTTTTTAGGTTTAACTCCAATATCTACCTTGTCTTTATTTTTCCAAGTTTTTTTGATATTTTGTTTAGTTTATTTCTCTTGGTCTCTTTTATTCATGCTTAAACTTCAAACATCTTTGGTTGATCTTAAACTACCTATTCATTTTAAGGGAAGAATTCTAAAAAGTTGGTAGAAATCCTGTGGATTTCACTCGAGATGAAAAAGTGACAAACCCGTGATTTCATTCAAGGACCACAAAATGTCATTATCTTATAGATCTTTTCTCATAAGACATGTACTTTCCTCACAGAAGAATCTTTCAAGCAGGTGAAGGTGGTTAGAGATTCACACTATTCTTAACGTTTATATAAGATATATATTAATATATTTTCTGCAGTTTATCCAGCATTTTTATGTTTGGAAGTGTGCTTCCACTTTATATCAGTCTGTCACATTTCTTGGAATTTTTGCTTTTTATTTTAACATATTTTTTGGATAATTAAGGCAGTTGAACATTATTTCATGTTTATTTCTAATTTGTGAATGTATTTACTATTCCTGTACGTAATTTTCTCTTGTCATTTTGATTTTTTTCTTTGATATTTAAGAAGACTCTATGTCTTAAAGTTATTAACCTTGTGTATATATTGATAGCTTCTTTCAGTTTAATTTTCATTCATAACTATGATTATGGTATGTTTTGAAGTAAATAGACATGTTACTTTTGTCTTTTCAGACCTTACAATGTTATTCTTTATAGTTTACTACCTTGGCAACATGTTAAAAACTGTCTCATTCTTATCATATATATGAAAATGCCTTCATATACTTTCTCCTAGAAATTTTATTTTTTTCTTTTCTTAATGTATATATTTACATTTTTGTGTTTGTTGCAAATTATGCATCTAATATTATTTATTCTTCCCCCTTCCCAAAATTAGCAATTGTGTTAACCACACTAATTATATCATCCATCCTTTCTCCTCGTGATTTGAAAACTACCTTTGTTTTGTCCTAAATTGACTGGACTTTATTTCACTGTTTTCTTTCTCTGTTTACGGTCCAGTATCACACTGTTTTAATTATTGTAGTTTTATAATACATTTTATATTCTTCCTCTTTTTAAATATAGTTTTGCTTCTTATCTATTTTTATGCCGGATGAACTTTAAAGAAAACATTACTAAATGGGGCTTTCCCGGTGGCGTAGTGGTTAAGTTCACATGCTCCACTTCAGCGGCCTGGAGTCTGTAGGTTAGGATCCCGGGCGTGGAGCTATGCACCACTCATCAAGCCATGCTGTGGCGGCATCCCACATACAAAACAGAGGAAGATGGGCACAGATGTTAGCTCAGGGCCAATCTATAACTAAATAATTTATTGAACACAGAGGACTGTTTGGCTTGCAGAATGTTTGATTTATTAACTTCATACAATATGCTAATATCATGGGAATAAAAGACATCAAATATTAAGCCCAACTTAAAAGACTAATTTTTTACAAATCTTATATATGGGCAAGGTATAAATCTTATACATCTTTAAATAAGTATGCTCCTCTTCAGATGGCAACATCATTTACCACCTCTGCTGGCTTATCCCTCTTCTCATCGCCACAACAGCCCAAAACTCATGAAAAGCAGTGGAAAGCATTACCAGGAGAGATGGGAGCCAGCAACATGTGCCCTTTATTTGCAGATGCTTTTCCTTGGGGAAAAATCTTTTGGTTTTAGCTCACCCTTAAGAAATCTTGGTGTACTCTGTTATGTAGATCTATCTAGTCAGAACTTTAAAAATTTCATTTGGATCATAGGCAGAGTCAAGGTGTGTATCAGCAATGCTTCTCAGGCTTCTAGGTATAGTCCCCTAATTGACCATCAATACATAAAGAAAATACCAAGTCTACATAGACCTTTCTTTTTCTTTTTTCTTTTTTAATGGACTTTATTTTTTAGAGAAGTTTTAGGTTCACAGCAAAATTATAAGAAAAGTACAGAGATTTCCCACATATCCCCTGCCCCCACCCATGCATAGCCTCTCCCATTATCAATGTCTCTCACGTGAGTGGTACCTTTGTTGCAGTAGATGAAGCTACATTGACACATCATTATCACCCAAAGTCCATAGTCTACTTCAGGGTTCACTCTTGGGTGTTTGTACAATCTATGGGTTTTGACAAATGTATAATGACATATATCCACCATTATAATATCATGTAATATATACAATATATATATGATATAATATAGAGTAGTTTCATTGCCCTAAAATCCTCTGGGCTCTGCACAGACCTTTCTTGATAAATATAGAGCAGATTTTATTTATTTATTTATTTACTTATTTTGTGAGGAAGATCAGCCCTGTGCTAACATCTGCCAATCCTCCTCTTTTTTCTGAGGAACACTGGCCCTGAGCTAACATCCGTGCCCATCTTCCTCCACTTTATATGGGATGCCCCGTCAGCATGGCTTGACAAGCGGTGCGTCAGTGCGCACCCGGGGTTCCGACCCGGCGAACCCGGTGCCGCTGCAGCGGGACGTGCGCACCTAACAGCTTACTCCACCGGGCGGGCCCCCAGAGCAGATTTTAAATTCCATCTCTGAGATACTTTAATTATACAATAAGAAAATCATATATATTAAACTAAAAGGGAATATAAGTTATCAATGAGGAGCATATTAACTATAAGAAATGGGTATCTATCCTAAAAGCAAAAGGTACTAAGCGAAGAGCAGAGGGAGAAAGGAATTCCAGGAGAAAGTGAAAGAGAGGAGAGGGGTCCATTGTAAGAATCAGCCTCAGCGCTGAGTACCAGTGGTGCTCAACTCAATTCCTTCTGTAAATCTATCTTTTTTGGCCTCTGCAGACACTCCCCACAACAGTTCCATGTACTCTCATTATGGAATCCCGCTCAAGATTCCTTAAAAGGAGTATAAAACTGATCAAACTTCTTTTGCTGTCCACTGCCAAGCATAACCCACAGCTGTATGTCTCAGGCTATGTACACACAGCTCAGGCTGCTGGTTTGCAAAGGTTATTTCATTTCTGAGCTTTCATTTAAATTTCCTTTTCACCAAATTCTTTTAAAAGAAAGTATTTAGATGGAGCTTTTGTTGTTGTTTTTTTTTGCTTTCTTTATTTTTTCAGCAGAGCTGTTGCATAACACAATTGGTTTTGCACGCTTTATAGGAAAGCAGGCCACCTTCCTTCATAAAGGGTGAGGGCACTGACGTGCCTTCCAATCACTTGATTCTATTGTTCTAAGCCGTCCTTTCAGTGTTTTTGGCAGGCTCAGGCTTCTGTGCTACCGTGGCCTTATTTTATTATTGTTTGGAGGGGAGTGCAGTGTGATTATCCATTCTTCCTTCAGGCAGAGCAAGCCATCTGGAATGTTTATTAAGCCTGCCGGCTGATCAGGAGGCTAGAACTCTGGTGATATACACGAACGTGGGTTGTTCTACATCATCACAGCTTTGTTCCTCTGATGATGTAGCACGCAGAGAGGGCCCCGCTAATGGATTGAGAGCACTTCACAGTGGAGGTGCCACGGGCTGAACGGGGGAAGAGGTATTTTTGGCCTCTGGGTAATTGACTGAAGGATGGTAGAAAAATGTTTAATGTAAAGCAAGAAGGCTTCAAAACTTTTAAATGTTTAATTTGGGGTGGTAGAAGGGCAGATGATCAGCAAGAGATTTGAGGAACGGCCTTTGAAGCCCAAATCTTCACGATGAGGTCGTGCCCCCCTAAGCCTGTCTGCCGCTCTGTGTAAAAAGATCAGTTGAGCTTGTCCAGAAATAAAATGCTACTATTCTAATTTTAAAATTTAGGCATTTCCCAGCCAACACTAAGCAGTACTTATATTTCTTTCCTTTTATTAGTGTCACCGTGAAGAAAGAGCAACATTCTTTCTTTGCTGTAAATTTTGGTCTGTAATTGTTGAACATATTTTTTGCGAGAAGGCAAACTTTGTCTCTTCGTGCTTTTGCTGTTTGTAAAATGAGTGTTTGTGGAGCTGGGAAGAATAATTTATAATGAGGGTTTGGATTTCTTTTCAATTTAATTTGGATTTTACACTGAGTCAACTTTTCGGTCAATTATAGAACTATGATTAGTTACCAGTAACTTAAATAAGCACCTTTTAAAAATAGACCTATAAAAATGATACAGGGACTAATCACCAATGTGAGCAAATCTTATGCAGGGCCACCCGAACTGTAATAAGAGGAAAGAAAAGATGGTTGAGCAAATAAAACCTGTGTTTGGCTAAATCACAAGATATGTTTGTTACCCAACCTACTGAATAAATCTGCCCTGGGATGGTTTGTCAGTGCCCAGGATATGCTATCAATAGAGCCTTTAGTAAATCCTTGATGACAAAAATGAGTAATTTACCTTTATATGAAGATGAATGTATCAGGTTGAGGAGCTCTGTGGAAAGCATCTCGTCCGATTTTACAGTTTGTGTCTATTAATCTAGACATAGGTGAATATATATGTTTACAGTTGGACATATCTACAGAGATGATTATATATATTGCATATATGTGTGTGTGTATATACATATACACATATATATACATACACTTAGATGAAAATGTGTATATATATGTATATTTATATCCCTGTATTTTTCTCCACAGTCAAATTAGGTACATTTAATCCACTCCACCAGAAGTCAGAGCCATACTAATCTAACAGAGGGAGCTAATCCTATTAGATACATATATCTCTGTACCAGTTGTCTATTGTCACAATAACGACACATAACTACCATTCCCCAAATGATGTGATTTAATACAATAGCCACTTATTATTGGGTATGAAGCTGGGTCCACTGGTCCATTCTGGTCTGGTAAGCCTCACTCATGCATCTGAGTTCAGCTGAAGGTCAGCTAAGTGGCTTTGCAATCTTAGCTGCTTCTGTCCCACGCCTGGGGCCTCAGTTGGGAAAACTTGGCTGACTTGCTCTGCTCCTTATAGTCTCTTCTTCTCCAGCAGGCTAGACTGGGGTTGTTCTTACAACAAGAGAGAGAGACAGCAGGGCTTCCTGAGACCTAGGTTCTGAATTCGCATGGTGTCACTCCTGCCGTATTCTATTGGTCAAATCAAGTCACGAGGCCAGCCTAGATTCAAGGGGTGGGGAAGTAGACACCACTTCCTGACAGGAAGAGCTGCAAAGTCACATTACAAAGGGTGTGGAGATAAGAGGGTTAGAGACAGCTCACGCCTCACTGCAGCTCCTGGTTTGTGAAAAATCAGGTGGAGAATGCTTGCCTTCTATTCTGTCACCATTTCTAACATGCTTTGCTCTGTCCCTTCTCAAAACAAACAATGATATACAAATGTTTGTTCCTACACCTCAAAAAACCATCTAAAAATTATAAATATCAATTTTCTCAAAACAAGACCCCATGTATATAATGACTATTGACCATAATCTTGGTCCCATCTATACCAGGTGGAAACCTAAAATTCACCAGTGGAAATTATTATTTTTGCTATGCCCAGAAGGTCTAAGAAATGTAGTAAGCTCAGTTCTCTTCTTAAGACTTTCTTAAACTAATTAAGCTCCTACTTAAAATCTTGAGGTATAATATTTTGGTTTCACTACAACCTCTCTCTCCCCAGTGTCCTCATCTATAAACATTAGTGCATCTGTCTCTGTGATTTCAAAGAGTTAAGTCTTCTTACACTAAAATTCCATTATTTTCCTATAAAAATTAAGACACTTTTCTATTAGCAGTCCTATTCTAGATTTTTTTCTAGGCCTCTCTTAGGATGCCCACCAATGTTCTTCCCCATGTATAGTGTGGAAGAGTACTGATTAGGAATATTAGGCAGGTAAAAACAAACAAACAAACAACCTCAAAGTGGGTTGGTAACTACTAAACTTTGGTGTAATCTGTGTCTTTTTATGTGAGTTGACAGCAGCTCACCAATTATCCAATTAACATGTAAACCTGTCTATTTGTTTCATGCTCAGGGTAAAGCTCAGCCAACTTTCAGTTTATTTGGCTGAAAAAAAACTGTTTAATTTCAGTTTAATTTTCTGGGGAAGCGTTCACATGGCCTACATACTCCTCGCTTCTCTGAATCTCTTGCTCTTACGTTTCTTTTCTTTCGCGTAGTATGCATGGAGGGTTTATTGAGTGCATGCTTTGCCATTCAGGTACTAAGCCTGGTGACAGTTCTGTAGCTCAAGAGAATTAGGAAGAATCCACATGTCTTTTATGTCCACTGATTTACATAGAAGAGACTCCTGGGAGTAAGGGCACTTGATAGATGGATAGACAGATAGACAGACAAACGGACTTGAGTAAAGGTCCACGTGGAGGTCAGATCACAGAGGGAAATAATGGGACCCATGAGATCCTGCATCACAAGCAAGAGTAAAATCTGGCACCCAGGCAGGCCTTGTAACAGAGCTTGGGCCAGAAGTTAATGGTGGTCCTGGGTACATCCTGGTGGTGGTTGTCAGCATTAGTCTGCTCCAGCTATTCTGGTGGCCTATCCTATCCCCCTCCTCCAATCCAAACAAACCTACAAGGAGGGGCCAGTTTGCTCCTGACTGTGTGAATGTGAAGATGCCACTCACTGGTCTATCAAATTCTCCTGGCTTCAGAGGCAAGCACATTTGTGTGCCAGATGTGCTGGCACCATGCCATGGCTCTGCTCTGATTCCACTGGCAAGGCAGTGGAATGGTTCTACCTCAGCCAGCACCTTAACTGTAGTGTGAGTGAAGGGAGCAAGGTTTCAACTCAGAGCTTGACCTCTTGGGCATTTTCTGAGTCTGAATTCTGTGGAGTCTCAGCTGAGATCCTTGTAGCAGGGATGGAAAATAAGGACAGATCAGTGGACAGAAGAAAGCCACCTTGGGGTTGGGAAATATTTGGGGAAGAGAAACTCTGTAAGCCTAGTCTTTCTGCAGAAACCAAGTTGGATATTGGGGCATCAAGAATTGAGTACTACTGTTAATGAGACTGCATTTGTGTTCTGCAGTTTTTAAACCTGGAGCCCCTTGCATTACCTGAATTTCAATCTCATCTGATTCTGTGAGGTATTTTTCCATTTTACAGGTGAAGAAACAGAGGCTTAGAGATTCAATGACTTGCCCAAGCCACATTGTTGAGATTTGAGTCTGGTTGTCTGTGACTGTGAAGGCTGAACACTCTCTGCCACACACACCACAGAGCCACAGACTTTTTGTCCCTCTGCTTTGGGGCATTTCTGTTAAGTTCTGAGCCACTTGCCTAGTGTTGGTCCTAGTGTTCTCTTACCAAGGTGTGTCTATGTGTGTGTGTAGCGTTAATTCACTTACATGTTTAAATTTGATAGCCAAAATATATTAGCAACTGAATTGGGAACAATGTCGGAACCTTTGCCTCCTAGTTTGTAATAAGTGAATATTGGTCTCTATAATCTGTAAGGTTATTCTTACATATAAACTTTTTTGACTCTTCTAATGGTAATGAAACCAGCCACTTACCAACACATCCCTAATATTTAACTTTCATTTTTATTATATCTAAAGCATCCACCAAGAATCACCATTGGAAGACTCTCTCTAGCAATACAGGCTTGCTGGTGTGTCTTCCTCCAGCCTACCCTACCTGAGAACCTATTATGGGCCAAACATAGTGCTGAATGCACAAAGCACATTCTTGTCCTAAAGGAGGTGATGGATCTCACCAGATACCAGCAGTCAAGCAGCTCTGAGTTTGATTGAATGTTCATGTGATCCACTGTCAAACTAAATACTGTGACTCTTCTGCAATGGAAGGTCTTTAGAATCCAGAATAGTAATCAAAGACTTCAAAGCAGTTGGGAGGTGATAGACTTAAGGGAACCCTGAAGGGTGGATGCGGATCAAAGGGAAGAACCATTGCAGAAGATTTTCTGACATTGATAACAATTCTGGCAGATTTAGAGATGATGAATATTTAAAATCCTAAGGATAGTGGTATATATCAAAGGGAGGGGCCCAAAGCCAGTGTACTTCTTAGGGAAAAAGCAGGGAATAAGGAGTGAGAATATGTTCCTTGAGGACAGGTTTTATATGTCTACATTACAGCCATGTAATATTTCATTCACAGAGGAAAGCTTTTCAGCCTAAGTAAGTAAAGGGATTGCTTGCTGTCTTGTAAAACATGTAGAGTTTGTATGGAATCTGACAATGAATTGTCTAACATCTCCACAGTGGCAAGCAAGGATTGGGTGGGAAAGTGTGTGGTGGGAGAGAAGCCCTGAGAGACTGAGCCTTGGTTCATGTGGGATCCATTACTTAATGTATCAATTCTGACATATTACACAGATATCTTTGCTTCTAAGCGTCCAGAATTTAAGAAGAAATACTATTGACTAGATACCCAATTAATTAGGGACCATTGTAACTTTGTAAGTCTCCGTTAAACAGCAAGGAATAGGTTCTACTTCTAAGAAGGTGAATCTACAGGCTAGAAGTTGAAAGATGGTTGAAGAACCAGGGCCTTACACCTACCCCATGGCAGAGGAATTCAGTCTTTTGTTTCCCTAATATCTCCCTCTTTGTCACTCCCCTTTGTTTGTACCTCTCCCTCTCTTCAACACTTCTCAAGCATTTATGCCATATGCATGTGGAGATGCACTGAAAAATTAGGAAGGACTGACTTCTTTTTTAGGAGTAAGTTATTGCCAGAGTATTGGTTGTCCCCTGTGAATCCCTACAGAGAAGGAAGATTTGGTGGAAGAGCCCATGTTCTATTTCAAGGGCTGCATAATAGATAATATTGATCTGAATTTGTTTGGAGCAATGGGGAGATCCACTTGCTGGTTAGATTAACCCCAGATGTGCATTCTTTCTATCTATGGGATTTAACCCAGATCAGGTTTTCTATGTAAAGGTGACTGTTAAGCAAATAATTAGTGAGATCTAAGAGCTCATAACCTCTTCACTAGGAATTATGAAAAGTTTCCTCTAGCTGGAAAGAGTGTTTTTCAAGATTGGAAAAATCACTCTTGAAGCATTTCTAAACAGTTGCATTGGAAATTGCCCGTGTAATGGATGAAGCCATCTATTTTAATTTATGTGAATAAACCACAAAGCAAGGGAGTTGGGTAGAGGGACATTTTCGCTCAGGGAGGAAGTCTGGGAGTTCAAGATGTTGATTTTTGGACATCAGAGTAATTGTTTATGTACTATCTTGCAGTTGACAAATCTGTTTCTAAAAAAACAGTTTAGAAAGTAAAGCTCAGAAAAGGACAGAATCTGTATTAAATTTGACCTAGTAGAAGCATGATCGGGTATGGTGGCAATCCTAGGGTGGCAGGTCTAAGACAACAAATGCTGCTGAGTAACTGACCAAAGTATGCCAGTACGTAGTCTTTCAAAGTATCCAAAGCCATCAGTCCTAAACTAGATTGAGAATGTGCCTGTATTTTTAGATCATTCTAAGCTTCTCAAGGAGCAAGCCCAAATTACTCAGTAAGCCTGAGAATCACATTTCAGTGAGAAGGCAACTTCTGTGTAGAAATGGAACTGTGGTCAAGGTGGAGACCGTGAGGCTGCCATGCCTTGCCTTAGCTTGGTGCCCACAGCATCAACAGTCCTGCCTCCTCTTCAGACCAACCCTGAAGCTGCAGAGATAAGAACACAACATTTATATTCCCTTTACAGGCAAATAAAATCCAAAAAGATATGGATCTTCGAATGGATTCTGTAGTCACAAATAGACTTCAGAGTGAGCTGCCTATATTTCCTCTCACTATTGAATCCAATCTGCTGTGAAAAATTTTCACTGTCTCCAAGTCATCATGAAAACATTCTCAGCTAATTGAGACATTCCCAAACAATTAAGATAACCAGATGCGTCTGTTATTTGTAATTACCTGAACATGCATTCCTTTCTTTGAGAATAGTTCCATTTTTTGAGCCTTTTGAACTACTCCAGATAATGAAAATGAAGATTACTCTGTGTGCATTTTTCACTCAGCCTAATTTTGACGTAGAATTACCTTTTTCCAAAATTAAGCAGCAAAACTGGAAACATGTGTGCAATAAAGGACTTTTTTTCATTTTGCCTTGTGCCGAAATAATACCTTCTCTCCCTATAAAATCACATTTCTGACAATATCTAAGACTTAAGCTAATGCAGATTTAAATGTAAAAGATGGAATCCAATAGGTTAAGAAAAAATAAACAATTTATAATGACCACTCATGACCTGCCACATTTAATCTTTTCGTCTTGATGGGTCTGCAGTACTGTTTACAGTCCTTGGCACGTAGATGTAGTAGGGTTTCCGTAAGTGGTAACTACACCATAACTACTATTCTTTCTACTGTTCCCCTTCGACTCTCCCTACTACTCCTAATAATAATATACAATTTGTCCAAAGGAAGATCTTTGTTAGTGATTTGGGGTTTTGTTAGATCATTTTATTATTGATTTGTCTAATTATACAGAGAATAGATCAGAATAATTCATCACTTTAATCCAATAATAATTCTACTGTATTTTCACTTTTCCAACTATGCAAATCCTTATAAAATTTTCAGATACAATTCAAAGTCTGCCTCTGTCTTCTCTCAACTTTATAGCATTGGTCTTTACTATTTATTTATAAATTACTTTTATATTTCCTTTTAACTTTATTCTATAATTGCCTTGAGCAATTATTTAGCTTGCATTATAATTTAAATTTTTGTATGCCCAATCTGAAGGCAAGGCCTGCCCTATTCTTGTTTTTGTTTTTTAGCTACTACTTTAGCCCCTGCATGTGGTAGGTGCTCAATAAATATTTGCTTTTATTTGGAAAGTTCTTATGCCTTTCTGATATATTCATTCCCTGCAGCAAATACTATCTTTCAGTGTTAAATAATTTTGGATTCTCAGGTGATGGAACATTATAATCCATCTACAAGATAAATGAAACTCTTTTCTCTTGTCCTGGGCCATAGAGCTGGTATCACTCTAAGTCATTCTATGAAGGCCAAGTTTCCTACTTGGAAGATCAACACAGGAGAAATGTCTCTGGAGGTGGGAGAAATGACATCAGGAGACGTGAGGTGGGAGAAAGGAACAGAGAAAAAAAATGAAGAAGAAGGTTGAGGTGGAGGAGGAAGAGGAGAAAGAGGAGGAGGAAAATAGCAGGAAGAAGAAGAAGGAGGAGGAGGAGAATGGAGATGAAGAGGAGGTGGGGGGAGTAGAAAAGCAATCATTTTCCATATAAATCACATTTGTTTATAGTGAATATTGATATCATGTTAAAAGTGGGGGATGCGTAATATTCATGCAGCAGTTGCTAAAAATTTTCCACTTTTGATGAGTATTTCTCAGCTAGTGTAGACTGCTTTTTATTCTTATGCAAGTGACCTTTTACCATAGTGATTAAGAGTAGCTTCATCAGAGTCTTGGACCTATTGTACAATTGCCATCAAAGAATAAGGACTACTGGTCAACTTTTCCAAGACCAAACTCGTTATTTTTGTTAACTGTCCCTCTGTATTTGCCTGGCTCAAACCATGAGGCATTTTGTTGTTTTTAGAAAAGAATAGAAATTGCAATTGTGCATATCTTACTTCAAATCCTTGTTCTGTTCCTTAGTAATTGTATGACTTTGGACAAGCCATTTATTCTCTTGGAATATATTTTTCTATTTTTAAAATGAGAAGAGTAATACCTAATTATGCATGTATAATAGGCATTCCAACAATGTTAAATTGTACTACTAAAAGCTTTATCCATTAAAAAAATCTTATATAGTACTTGAATAAAGAAAACTTTGGAGGGAAAAATTATCATAAGCTTTCGTTGTTGTCTTAAATTGTTTTTTTATTATATTTTTCCTAAGTATGTGCAAACATGTTTATAATTCCTATATTGTAAATAATCTAAACAAAGTTTCACATTATGTGTATTAAATTAATTAGACGAGGAGGCTGTTAGACTGACATGGCTCTAATGCCTTGGCGGCCTACGTAAGCAAACCAAAATCTAAGCCTCTAAATGCCTCAAAGTTATGAAATCAAAACTCTAAGGACAACCAATCACAGACAGGCTACCTAGGCTTTCAGCGATAGCCAATCAAATAATTTCCATCTTTTTGCCTCTGCACTTTCTCTAAGTCTTCCCCCTGCTCCTGTTGGTGGAGCACTCTTATTAACCACTTCCAGTTTGGCGCTGCCTGACTGGAATGGATAAATGTTCAAATAAACCTTTAAAATTTTTAATATGCCTCAGTTTACCTTTTAACATATACAAATAAAAATACTTAGCCTAAGCTAGTCAAAATGATTTAACACGGCAGGTGATATTATGTTGTTTTGCTGAACTAAATGATCTATGTGGGTTTAATTGTGAAAAAATACAAATAGGCGTTTGATTCATTTTTTGTCAACTTGTATATTTGTAACGTTAAGCCTGATGGATCATTCTTTAAATCATTGTCATCATCGTAGTCATTTTTCCTTTATAAGAATAACTAATTTAGACCACAATTCATTGTTTTAATGGACCCATCCATTTAGCAGTCCACCCAAAAATTAACAGTAAAAAATAATTTTGAAATATAATTTAATGGAAAATTCTTCATTGTTTATTGCTGCTTAGTCCTCATGAACTGTTGCAAGTTGTGATGTACAAAGATGGATGTTCTGCACAGAACATCCATGCGGAATATGGATGGTACCTATTGTTCTGCATGGATTTCTTTGAGTTCAGTATGCTTATACTACTACGTGTCCTGTGATGATTTAATTATTCAACCAGAATTCTCTATTTGAACAATTATAAAACCTTTGGCAGCTTGTACCATGTGCTGTGATGTCATTTACTGTTCATTTGGTACAAAAATCCCATTTATATATTGTCTGCCTCTGTTCTTTTCTCATTAGCTTGTGACAATTAATGTAGAACTTTATTCCACCACATTGTCATTTTCATGATGTCAAAACATTCTAGATTTATTAAGTAAATTATGAAGCTAAAATCCTAGTCTGTGAAAATATCTTTCAATTGTGGCTTATCACTGTGAAAGAGAAGTTTTGTCTTTGTAATTAGTAAAAGAATCCAACAAGAATACAATAGTAGACACATGATGATCGCTGTCTCGTTAACACTAGGACATGATCACCTAAAGCCAGCCAGAAATGCTCTGACTGTGTGTTATCATTGGGCACCAATGTGACTGCAAACTTATATATAAACCTGAGCACTGAAATCATGTGGCAGTATTTGGTTATAAGGTGATAGACTAGATGATTCAGAATATGTTCTGTCCTTCCACATTTTAGAAACTATAATCAATGTGAAAACATAAAATTAAAACAGAAAATTCATCACCGTAGATCTCACTGACTTTTTGTAATGCTGCCACAGACCCTCATGGATGAGTAGACACAGCAAATTAACACATTCGATACCAAGAGATATTCATTGGAGAGACACAATAAGTTTGAATGTTGAGCCTTTCACATACTATGGTTGCTTTCATTTTTGTGATCTTTATTTATTTTATTATGACTGAGGCAGACGTTTGGTTATATCTGCATTAAAAAATTTTCTACACTAAGATTATTATAGTCATGTCCTATGATCTAGGACACCACGGTCTTAACTGGGCTTTTGTCTATGTGCCAGAGGGGACACTAAACCACTTCAGGAGAAGCGTGGTGCTGACTACAGAGACTCCTGTGAACTGCTTCCATGGGTAGGAAGGATGGCCTTCAGCTCAGCCAAGTGTCCTTGTCTGTCTCTTTAACATTCATAAGAGAATGTCAAATCTTGGTTGGATGCTGGGCCTTACATTTCTGCACAAATCCAAAGCATGAAAGAGCACATACTGTATACTTGTCAGGGAGCACAAGTGTGAACTCTCTGCCTCTCTGGACACATCAGAAGTTTAGATGAGGAAAACAATACCCATGGAGGAATTCTGGAGGGGCATGCAATTCATCTAGTCTTTAAGATTACCGGGGCTCATGCTTTTCTGCCTCACCACACACGAAAGGTGTGTGGTGCTCACCTCAAAGCATACTGTCATGGGTAAATGCAAATTTTGATGAAGCCAAGAAAGAAAACACAACTGTTGTAATTAAATAAAGCATTGCAATAACAATTCATGATCTCAATGACTCTATAAAGTGGTGCACCAAATGGTACAAGGTATTGGGTCCATTTTACGGAGAAAGGAAACCAAAGCTCAGAAAACCTACATGACAATTATAGGGGCAGACGCTTGAATTAGTCTGGCATGCTCTGTTGTTCTGTCTGCTGTCTCTCATCGTTTCAGGCCAGTTTTTGGAGGACTTGCATAGCCTTACATAAAAGGATTGATCAAAGAAGAGTCCAGCATCACATATGAGCAGCAATTGTACAGGAAGAATGGCTGGGTCATGCCTCTTGCACAGACAGACATGGATTTGACTGCTTCTTACTTATCATTCTAGATGCTAAAGGGAAAAAATCTGGATACTCTCCAGATGCAGACTAAGAGTCTATTCATGCAAGGGAAGGCTGAAATTTGTTCGTCTGCTTTTTTTCTAAAGTTGATAATAAAGTCAGGATGACATTGAGAAATCATGGTGGAAAAAAATGCAAACATATGCAAAAAAGAAGATGAGAAGATAGTTGGATCATTATTTTAAAAAAACTCAGGTTTATAAACACATTTGATATATAAACACATCTTGGATATATATGGGATTCAAAAAAGCCACTGGAGGGGGCTGCTTGTTATTATTAACTATATCTGTGTTATCACTTCTTTTATCACTTCCTTCTATAATACTTACACTATATCAGGTATTTTTCTACATCGTTTATATGCATTAACTCATTTAATCCTCATAACCTTGTAAGCAGATACTAACATTATCTCCTTTTTACAGAGGGGGAACCGAGGGACTGAGCTTATGTAACTTGCTCAAGGTCATACAAGTACTGAGAGGTGGAGATGAGGCTCAAACCCAGATAGGCGTCCCCCCAGAATACATGTTTATCACTATTACACTCTGCTGCCCACTTCTCTACCCACTGGCCTTATGGCCACTTCCACTTCTCATTCATTCTGGGGCTGGCCTTGGTTAGACCATTCTGTAGTGGTGAGAGAAAAAAGAGGGGTCACTTCCTCTTCCCATTCTCCCACTTTCCAGTGGAAGAGTTTAGAAGGTCATTATAAATTCACAGGTGCCAGCCCATCTCCTCCAATCTCAGAGGACCCTATAGAAACAGAGTCCTTCCCAAAGCCTTTGGTAAAATTCCATAGGAAAGCTAGGGTCCATTGAACTCTGAAGTTTCTAACAAGACAAGAAGGACAACAATAATAACAACAAGAGAAAACACCGAGTGTTTATTCTATGATAATGACTAGAGTAAGTCCATTACAAGAACCAATCCATTAATCCTCTCAACAACCCTTTAATGGAGGTATTATTTTTACTCTCATTGTATAAATAATTAAATAAAGGGCAAAATTGTTGTAAACCAGGCAGTCCTACTCCAGAGCCCATCATTGTTGCAGCTACGTGAGAAAAATTTTGATAATTTGCACTAGAAATTTAGATATAAATAGATAACACTAAGGATAAGGATATTAATCTGGATAATTTATACTAGATGACATCAGATATAAGTCCTCTGAATAGGCACAGTCTAAGCCACTAATATTCTGACCAACTACATCTTGCAAATGTATGTATTAAATAGATATTTGTTAAATCACAGTATGATATTAATAGAGCAGTAGAGGAGCAGAGCATGGCAGAGAATGTTTCCTCTGGTGTGATCTTTACGCAAGGGGATCTAAAAAGGTATAGACTCAGCCAACCTTTTGCATCACTGTGTGCTGGTTTCAGGAGTGGAGCTTGAGTCAGAAGCCCTGGGCCTCTCTTCTGATCCAAAATGTTTCTGGTCAAAGGGAAACTTGAAGCAATGAGTGGAAGATAGCAGAAAGGAGAGGTGGTGGCTCAGCCCCTAGGGCTGGCTGGAGTGAGGAAAGGAGGAGCATCTCCCCAGGGCTTCCCTGGCAGGAGTCTCTGGCCCTCACAATGGCTTCTGCTGTCAACTTTCTTGTTCTTCCTCTCCACAAGGGCCCTCTCCTGCTCTGTCTCCACACCTCTGGGGCTCCTTCCACAGGCCATAGGATTCTACCCGGATGCTGATGATTTGGAGCCTGGGGAGATCCTAATTCATGGCAGTGGTTGGGGACTGTGGTTTGGATTTGTGTCCTACACCTCACAGAACACATTTTTTCCTATAGAGATAGGGGACACCTGGTTCCGTACTCCAGGCATCTACAGCCAGCCTTTTGTGACTAAGACCTAAACTCTTAACCTCATTTATAAAACTTTTTTTCCATAAGAACATGCATTCATTATTCTAAACAACTTCCTTCAAGAGAACATTTGGAAGACAACCTGTTCATAATTTAGGGACTCTCAGCCCGGTAAATCACCATTGTATTTCCCATGTTGTGTGTTCTGTTTTACAATCACCAGAGCATGGTGATGTTTAGCTCTCCCACTATACCAGGAAAGCTCAGAACAATGGGTTTGTCCTTGGCTCCTGATACCAGTCTTTCACTGGGGTTTCCGCAAGAAAAGTGAGCTGCACTCTACTTTCCTAGTTTCTTTTTTCCCTTCCTTTTATGGTTGCAAAACAATCTGATAAAACAAAGTATACAATAAGTGTTTGGGGCTGAGGATAAAGTTTACCATAACGTTTTATTATATATGCAGTATCTGAAATTGGAATTGGCTTCTCTAAACAACAGCTGTGATGGAAGAGGCAGCTGTTTTGGAGCAGAAATGACTCTGGCCTGGGAGTCAAGGGATTCAGGGCTGAGTCCCAGATCTGCCCCTTGCTTCATTAGGCTAGCTATTGGACTCTCCTGGTAGGTGTTTTCATCATCTGTAAAATGGGAACAATTCTGCCCCACAGAATTAAGTATCATATGTCTGTATCTAGGTATATAACTATGCATCTATTTATCTATAAAACAGTATTTTATAAAAACTACTGAGTGATTAAGAGCTCTTAAGATTTAAGTAAGGTCGGATAGTTGTAAACTAATGCATTGGGTCAAAAAAAACTATTTCTTTAGTTAAAAAATGTAAATACATTTGGCACTTCTGTCTTATATCTTATATAGACACACACATACATTCTCTCTCTCTCCTTAGAAAATTAAAATAAAGTGAAGACCTATAAATGAAAGTAAAGCTTTGCAAAGCTTTAGGCACAGTTTTGGAGAAAATACAAATTGTTGATAATGCCATAAAAAGCCACATAGCAGTAAACTTGCATCATGGGAATACCAAGAGAACATCTGCTCCTTAAAAATCCCACTAGAGTGCAGGGTTCAGTTTGAGGCATCTCCTTTCAGAGCAAATGAACAGCAATGAGAAGAACTCCAGGCAAGAACAGCAAGATGATTAAGACCATAGAAGAAGCCAGTTATCTGGGTGGATTAAAGAAAATGGATAACTCATTGAAGCCATTGCCAAGATGGGGAATAATTGCAGTCCACAAACATCTCAAAAGTAGAAAAGGAAAGAGGGAGAGGAAATATTTAACTTGATCCAGAAGATGATGCATTACAACAGGTATAAAAGAGAGAAAAGGAAATTTTGTGAAATGGTTTTTGGTCATTAGAAAGCTAATATGAAGGACACCAAAGATTTAAAGAGGGGCAGGGGCTCTGCAGAGCAGTGATGTATGAAGATCCATTAAAGAATCTTCACTAAAATGTCCCCACCTCTAATGCACAGGAGAGTCCTCTGTCTCAGAAACCTCCCTGGACATAGGTAAGGTCAACAGACTTGGTTATTCTGATACTCATTTGTTAAACTGTGTAGATCAAGAAGCCAATTTTCCAGGAGGAAAAATGGTTGAGAATCTTGAAGCCTCATAGTTGCCAATGGAGATCCAAATATATGGATCAGAGCCATTATCTGGGGTATAGAAAACATTTACTCATTCATTTAACAAATATTTTTGAGCACCTACTAGGAACTAAGCAGAGTGTTAGGTACTTCATTTATGTTATGAGATACAACACTCTAATTTTTCTGCTGTTTGCTCTGATTCCACTAATTATATCTTATATTTGGCCTTTTCCATATTCATCTGCTACCCACAAGTTATAGTAAGCTCCATGAGGGTAATGACAGGAACAGATAAGGATTTTTCCATCAGAGCAGCCAGCCCCCTGCTCTGACTCTATATATGAATACTGAATGCATCTTCCCTTTACCCAGCATGATGCCAGGATGAGGGACAGCTGACAAGATGTATGGTTTCTAAGGTCAAATTATTCTTAGTGCCCCATAATATCATCAGCCCCAATCTTCTTTTAGCCTCACAAACATGTCATGAAATAATAGCCATTTAAAAACGTAAATGCATTTGTTTCCTAGGATAAATCATCAAATCCTAAAGGCGCAAACAGTGTCAAAGCCAAATATGTATGATTGAGACAATCCCAGGGCTATTCAGGTATAGACATATCTAAATAATGACAGACAGAATCATTAGCCAGGCTGACATCAAGAGCTTTAGTTAAATACTGATGACATTCTTAGTAAGGACAGAAAATGGTGATGGATTTCTTGTGTCCTCCTTCCCTTATTTTATGTGCATAAGACTTCTTCATGTCTAACTGTTGATCAACTGTAAACATCTATAATATGGTAAATACCAGAAAGGAGACACCATTAATTCTGTCTTTTAGTCTAGAAAAGACCAGCTAAAGAGGTTATTTTATTAGTACTTCCAGACCTATGCCAAACATCCACACATGTTCTCTACAGTGTGTGCTTTAAATTACTTACTGAAATGGGTATTTGTCTTTACAAAGAAATAATGGTTTCCTTGTGTCTCTAAGTAACAGGAAAAATTTCCATCCTTACTGGGGTAAGATTAAAAAGCTAATCAGCATTGCGGTCTCTCTGAGTCTGCAGATGCGCTCTCCCCAAACCCACATTGGATTTGGATTACCTGGCGATATTTGAACTGCCCCTTCTGCTCTTCTTGTACGTTTACTTAACACTTTGCTCAGCTTTGTTTTTAAATGATTCTGACAGCTCCTAACTAAGGAACAACATGCTCTGGCTAGCTGTTTGGGCCAAGGGTTTTAATGATATAAAAATAAGCTCGTAGTCATTTTGGCTTTGATGTAGACATGTTTGCAGATGGGAGAAGGGCCAAATTAAGAGCAAAGAGATATCTATTGTGGAGAGTGGGTCAGATTTTTGCAGAGTTGTAGTCTGCCCTCAAATGAACTTAGCATAGTCAGCTCTCCATCTCTAATTAAAGAGAGGCAACATTTGGCTTGTTAGCGATCCATTTACATATACTTGAAAAGTGAACTCTTAAAGAGAAGCAGAGCCCATGTCAAATTCATCTTTTTGAATACTTAGGTATTCATCATCCTGCTTGCCACACAGTAGGCATGTAAAAAAGATTGGTGAATCACATTGTTTTCCTCACTACCTTGTGAGCGACATGAGGTCAGGTCTATGACAGGACCTGGCGTGGTCCTGGGTGTTGTGGTATGTCCTCCACCAAGACTTGCTGAGTGATTGAAAGGCCGACCTGTTTCTCATTCCACTCTATGCCAAAGCCCTCAGAGGAGGAGTAAACAGAGTTAACAAGAGATGAAAAGAAGGATTGCTGAGCCACAGTGAGGGGTTAGAGAACACGAATTTGTGGCAGAGCCAATCAGCATGTTTTCAAAAATAACTCTAACAAAACTTGGCAGCCTGGGAGACAGAGAAAGTGAGAAAGGAGGGGGTGGGGTGGGAGAAAACAGACGGTAGGGAAGAGGGCTCCTGGTGTAGGGATTTGCAAAGTGGTGGATGGAGTCACTATCTCCCTGCCCCTTCTCTCATTTATACTTTTTGATGTCCCGGCTGGTGAACCGGCTTCTCTTAGAATAATTCTAAGAAGGGAAGGGAGATTTCGGAGCTGGACAAGCTCACAGAGAGTGTTTAAAAATCACCCTAAGTTTTTACCATGACTGTTGGTCCGAAACAGGTCTTCATCTGTATTTTACTTTAGGTTTGAGGGCTTTCCTCTCCCAACATCTCCCCACTTCTCTCTTCCTCTTTCTCATACGTAGGGTCACCATATAATTTTATCATTGAAACTAAGACAACTGCGAGAGGGAAGAACAAAACTATTAATGATTACACCAGGGCTGTATTATGACGCTTGTGGTCTCTAGGTACTTTTGCCTCCATGGGTCTTTTCCTCCAGAATGAAAACATTAAAAATTATATTTTACGACTGAGTTAGTATAAAGATGAATATAATGCAGGCTGGATTCATTATAATATATTCATTGTTATCATATTCACTTTTTCTTCTCATTTTAAAAGAAATTAGTGAAACACTTTTGTGGACCCCTAACATCGTGGAAGACCCTCGTACTGTGTCCAATGGAGAAGCCAGCCCTGTTTACACCTGGACTGCAGAAGTAAAATGGGTCTGTCCTAAGTATGGTCACTCTATGGGTCATAAGAATTCTGTTAGTAAAGGCTGCACTCAGCAGGACTTCAGGTTCCCTGGAGCTTGGCTTCAGACCTATTCAGAAGGTAATGAGTCCAAATTCATCAAGATATATACATTAAACATGTGCAGTTTTTTGAATATCAATTATACCACAATAAAGCTAAAAAAAAAAGTAATGAATTACCTGAACTGTTATAATCACATTATTGGAGTGGGGAAAAAAATGACTTGTGGGAGAACGCAGGTAAGTGGATATGGTTATTTAAGGTAGAGACTGGGTGTGGAGCATGATGGGTGGAAGGCAGAGGCAGATTCCAGAGGGCTTTGCTGAAAATCCCTTGAAACTGCCCGGCATGGGGGTGAGAGGCTTGCTGAAGGCCATGTTTGTGCTCCTCTCTTTACAATGTGTCCTCCTTAGAGTGAGGGGGTGGTGCTGGCCCGGAGTTTCATTGGACAAGACATCCAGACATCCAGTTAAACACCAAGCTTGTTGGGTAGCCATGCCTTGGCAGCAGTGACATTAAGTGATCCTGATTCTTGTTCAGAAGCCAAGAGTATGGGGCTTCTTTTTTCTCTATGATGAAAAATGGTGACCTTAGCATGGAGCTCTTGTCCTGTGATACATCTGTGGTAAGAATTGCCTTGCCACTCACTTAATGTCCAAATACTGTCTCGGATAGTTAGCTCTCTTCTATTTTGAATTCTTTGTGCATGAGCACGTAGCTTATCTCTCTAACTTGACTGTATGCATCTGGTAAACTGAAATGGTGTCAGTCTTAGAGTTCATAGTTATTAGATCTGACTAGAAGTAATCTCAAAGTCCAAGTCCCTTACTTTTTAGCTGGGGAACCTAACAGGTCATTAGTGGCAGAGCCATGCGTCGAACTCACATCTGTTGAGTCTCAGGTAAAATGTTTTGTTCTGAAATTTTATGGCATCTTTTAAAGACGTCTTCACCACCTCAAAACTGTCACCTAAGTACTGTTCTCATCTTTCTTCTACTGCTGTTATTGTATTATATTTTTTCCCCTTAATTCTTCAATCAGCCCAATAATTTAAGTCTTCATTGATGCCCCAAATCACACCCTTTACAAAATTTTCTTAATCCCCCTCAACTCTTATGGTCTTGATATTATGCACTTCTCCCACCCTTCTACTTACACCACTTCAGACTCATCTTCCCTTAAGAATGACCCAAATTCACAATCATAGTTAAGAGTTTCTCTAACTTACTACAACCACCTTACCTACCAGCTGTTCAGTTCCTTCCCATCTCCCGCATTCTTTCACCTTTATCATGGCCTCTGTGTCCTCAACTCCATGTGAATTATCTCAGTTCTCCACGCTACCTCCAGCTTCAAGAGCCTTCCCCAGCCCAAGCAGTCCTTTCTAACACACTAGAATCACTCCTTACAGTGGCCCGAGATCATGTCAAATCCCCAAAATGAGTTACCTTAGTATTTGTAGGCTATTCATTCATTCCTAAGCTGCCAAGCTTTGCCAGATAAATCTATGAGAAAGTTGCCATTGGGTCTGCTAAACTCTTGTTCCCTAAACTCATTTTTAGGCATCTTATTCCTCAGGATCTCAGTATTTTGTGCCTCTCTGAACTGTATATCCTTTTTCTTTCAAGGAAAAAAAAAAAGCGTTCCAACATTTTTCTACATTTTTCTTGCCTCACTCTAAACCATGCCGTCCTCACTCTGAACAGATGACCTTCCTTCCTACTTTACTGAAAAAGCAGAGGCCATCTGGTGCAACCTCCATAATCTTTCCTCCTCTCCATCTGTCACCATGCTTCACTCTCTGAAACTTTCTCTGATATCTTCATCTTTCCTTCTCTTCCCTCCTGTTTCCATCTCCTTTCCAAAAGAAATCCTAGATTTTTAAAAATAATAACTACTATGTATCAAGCACTAAGCTAGACTTGTTATGCACTTCATGCGTGGGCCTCTCAGTGACATTTAAAAGTAGATATCTCAGGCACCATATTGGGAAACTGAGAATTAAGAGTTAGCAGCTACACTGGGGTCACCAAGCACCACGGGGCTCTGTCTCCTCCTGCTTGGTTTTTCCAGGATCTGCAGGATGCACCTTTTCCTTCTTTGATATCTTCAATCTTTTTCTCTCATTATTTTTGCTTACATAAACATACACAAAAGTATCTAATTTTCTAAACAAAATTGCTTTCATCTTGTTTGACAATCAACATGCTACCTCACCATTATTCCCTTTGCTGCTAAATTTGTTGAATAAAGCAAAGTACAGTCATTGTTTCTATTTACTAACATTTGTATCCGTTAATTCACAGAAAATTATCTCCCGTGTTCAAATCCTGATGGTCAAGTTAAAGGGAATTTTCTGAGTCTCCTTTAACCCTCTCTGCAGTATTTTAAATTATGTTCAATGGTTCCTGCCTCCTTGGTGTTCTCTTCTTTCTTGGCTTCTATAGACTGGTAACATCCTATTTTTCTCTTCCTTTTAATGTCCCTTCTCTGATTCTACTGTTTTCTAACCCTGAAAATTAATCATTCCCAAAGTTTCTACCCTTCTTCTCTTCTCTTCTCTCTGTACTTCCTTCCCTTGAGAGGCCATTCAGACCTTTGTCCTCAGCAACTATTTCTAGGCTAATAAGATCCAAAACTGTTAACTTCACCTTCTCATGAAATGCAGCTCTACATTTGCAAATAATATCAATGAAATATTTACACCTGGTTATAACATTCACATCTCAATATAAATTTAAAATCTACTATAAAACAGAGTTTTTTAGGCTTTCCCCAAACATCTGCTCCTCTTCTTGTCTTTCCTTTTCCTGTCCTCTTACTCATTCAAAAATCTATGAAACCATTTTTGAATTTCTTCCTCTTCTTTGTTCATCACAACTGAACTGTGGCCAAATCCCTTTGATCTGTAACATTCAAGCTATCTGACAGCAATAAAGGCGTAGAATCTTAGAACCCCATCTATGTTCTCCTTAAAAGATTATCGTTTACCATCTTCTTCAACACTTCTAATGGTAGAAAGTTCATTCCTCCTCGAAGCAGCGCATGTCATTTGTGGACAGATATGTCTATTAGACATCTTTCATCTACTGATCATTCCCACTGAAAAATGCAATATCAATCTTCATGCATCAGACCTTTGTCCAACCACGAAATCTTTTCATTTTCAACTTTTTCACGTTCCTTCTAGGATGTGTTTTCTGAACACCTCACTTTTCTGACTGCCTTCCTCTAAATGAACTGTGGTTTGTCCAAGCCCATCTTAAAAGGTAGCTATTGAGCACCACGCTGTACACTCAACCTGATCAGCTTAGAACATCATGGAAACTTTCTTTTTCTTTTTTTTATTGAGACAATATTGGTTCATAATATTAGATAAATTTCAGGTGTATGTCATTATATTTCAACTTCTGTATAGACTACGTTGTGTTCACCACCAAAAGTCTAGCTTCCATCCACCACCATACAAATGCCCCTTTACCCTTTTTACCCTCCTCCCACTTTTCTTCCCTTCTGGTAACTACCAATCTGTTCTCTGTATCTATGTGTTTGGTTGTTGTTGTTTTATCTTCCACATGTGAGTGAAATCACAGAGTATTTGGCTTTCTCTGTCTGACTTATTTCTGTCTTCATCTGATTTAGTATAATACCCTCAAGGCCCATCCATGTTACCCCAAACGGCAAAATTTCATGCTTTTTATGGCTGAGTAGTATTCAGTAGTAGTCCATACCACGTCTTCTTTATCTATTCAACTGTCGATGGGCAGTTAGGTTGTTTCCAAGTCTTGGCTATTGTAAATAATGCTGCAATGAACATAGGGGTGCATAAATCTTTTCTAATTATTATTTTTGTGTTCTTTGGATAAATACCCAGAAGTACAATTGCTGGATCATATGGTAGTTCTATTTTTAATTTTTTGAGGAATCTCCATACTGTTTTCCATAGTGGCTGCACCATTTTACATTTCTACCAGCAATGTACAAGGTTTCCCTTTTCTCCACAGCATCTCCAACACTTGTTGTTTGTTATTTTTTTAATAATAGCCATTCTAATGGTGTGAGGTAATATCTCATTGTGGTTTTCATTTGCATTTCTTTCATAATTGGTGATGTTGAACATCTTTTCATGCACCTGTTGGCTTTCTGTATATTTTCTTTGGGAAAACATCTGTTCAGATCCTCTGCCCATTTATTAATTTAGTTGTTTTTGTTTTTGTTGTTGTTTTTGACTTGTATGAGTTCTTTACATATTTTTTATATTGACCCCTTATCAGATATATGATTTGCAAATATCTTCCTCCATTTGGTAGGTTGTCATTTCATTGTGTTGATGGTTTCCTTTGCCATGAAGAAGCTTTTCAGTCTGATGTAGTCCCAATTGTTAATTTTTCCTTTTGTTTCCCTTGCCTGAGGAAACATATTCAAAAGGCTACTGCTAAGACTGATGCCTATGTTTTCTTCTAGGAGTTTTATTGTTTCAGGTCTTATATTCAAGTCTTTAATCCATTTTGAGTTAATTTTTGTGTATGGTGCAAGATAATGGTCTACTTTCATTCTTTTGCATGTGGCTGTCCAGTTTTCCCAACACCATTTAATGAAGAGACTTTCCTTTTTCCCTCATATATTCTTGGCTACTTTGTCAAAAATTAGCTGTCCATAAATGTGTGGGTTTATTTCTGGAAATGCTCTTTATACACACTTTGAAGATTTTGTTAGTCTCATATGCATTTGGTCCACATTTGCTTCTATTTCACACAGTTCCATGCAGTCTCTTTCAAATGGACTTCATACAAGCCAGGTCCCTTTGCGGTTTTCAAGTTAAATACAGGACTTCACATTTAGTACTAGGTTGCATTTTTGTTTTAATCTCCCATTGTTTTTCTCTCTTCAAAATTTTTAATTTTTAAATTCTTTTATCTATAGCACTCTTTTTCTCAACTCTGTACCATTTTCAAAGGGAAAAATCACACTGCTATGCCTTCACAAAATTGGATTTGAATGATTTATAAAAATGTAGAATAATCCAGATCCTTGCATAATGCCACTGGAGACAGTCAACCAAAATAATGGTTCTCATAAGGAACATAGTCTTGGACCAGTTATTTTCAAAAGCTACCAGTGTAAGAGTATCATCCTGCCACACTAATTTATTTAGTTATTGAGGAAATTTTAAGAGGCTTCTTGAAATCTTTCAGTCCAGAAATTGGAAGTCAGGTCAATTTAACCATCAACTCCCTTCCATTTCAAAATTTCCATTTCAAAAGTATTAAGTACTTTCTTCACACTCAACTTCTAATATCTCTCTCAGAGGTAGAAGTTCTCATTCTCTTTTAAAGTCAAGTTTCTCTAAAAATGGACCAGAAACAACCTCTTCTTGCATTTTTGATGAACATTGCCTCATCAATTATTTTTTCTTACTTAAGTGAAAAGAGCTACTATGTCTTTGGAGACAACAGGTCTAAGTTCACATCTCAATACATCTACTTCTAGTTTTGTTCTTTCAGCATGTTACGTAAAAGGTTTAATAATGCTTACCATATATTGTTTTGATAAGCATGCAAGATAATATATGAATTACCCTTAGCATGGAGCCTGAAAACAGTAAAACTACTCAGTGAGTTTGAGTTTGATTGCCTTCCTGCTTGCCGCATACTTCCCTCATCCTAAATTTTTCTCCTTTACTGAGATCGGCTTGTTGAAAAGAGATTTTCAGATAAGTTCTGGTTCAAATTCCAATCCTAGTGAATCTTTACAGTAGCCTTCTTTTCTTAAAGCCTCCTAAAAATTATGCTTCTTATAGGCAAAAATATCTTCCTAAACCTAACTGATTGCTAGAGGTTTACAAGTCTTTAAAGTTAACAGGACACAGTCAATTTATGTATAATTTATGTAGAATAAAATGCACCAATTTTTTTAATGAACAGTTTGATGAGTTTTGCTATATGTGTACACTTGTGTAACTTCCATCACAATCAAGATATAGAACACTCCCATCATTTCAGTAAGATCCTTCATGCCTATTTTCAGTCAATGCCTGTCCTCACCCCACCCAACCAACCCAGTTCCCAGGCAACCACTAGTCTGCTTTCAGTTACTACAGATTATTTTTTTCCTGTTCCAGAATTTCATGTAAAAAGAATTCTACAATATGTACTTCTTTGTTTCTGGCTTCTTTCATGCAGCAGAATAGTGCTGAGTATATCAGTAGTCTCTTTCTTTTTATTGCTGCATAGTACTCCCTTGTGTGGATATAGCATAAACGGTTTATACATTCAACTGTGGATTGACATTTAGACTGTTTCCAATTTTGAGATATTATGAAGAATGTTGCTATGATTATTCATTTACAAGTCATTTTGTAGAAATATGTTTTATTTCTCTTAGGTGAACAATTAAAAAAGAATTGTTTGATCATAGAGGAAGTATATGTTTAATTTTATATGAAGGGATCAAATTGTTTTCCAAAGTGGTTGTACCATTTCACACCACCACCAGCAATGGGAGAGTTCCACTTCCAGTATCCCACATCCTCATCAATTTTAGCCATTATAACAGGTATATAGAAGTAACTAATTATGGTCTTAAATTGTGTTTCCTTGATGATTAATACTGTTGACTATTTTTCATGTGTTTATTGTCCATTTGCACATCTTTTCTGAAGTATCTGATCAAATCTCTTGCCCATTTTTACATTGGGTTGTGTTCTTGTAATTGAGTTGAAAAATCACTTTATACATCCTTGATAGAAAAATATTATATATATATATTTTTGTAAATATCATTTTCTAGTCTATTGTTTGCTTGTTCATTTTCTTAATAGTGCTTTTCAAAAGACAGCATAAATTTTTATGAAGTCCAATTGATTTTTTTTCGTGTGTGTGTGTGTGTGTGTGTGTACTATCTAGGAAGTCTTTATCAACTCCAAGATTGCAAATATTTTCTCCTGTGACTTCTAAAAGATTCAGCTTTATGTTGGGCCTATCATCTCCATCTAGAGTTAATTTCTGTGTATGGTGTCAGGTAAGCGCTGAGGTTAACTAATTACAATTAAGTTCGATATTTAATTAAAGTTAACTCTTTAATCAAGTAGTATGGGTTCTTCATATTTTCTTTTTCTTCAACACTGTTTTGGCTATTCTATGGTATTTGCATTTCCATATAAATTTCTCATATAAATTTTAAAATTAACTTGCCAGTTTTCGCCAAACAGCCTGGTAGGATTTTCGTGGATTCAGATTGGAATTGTACAGAATTTGTAGACCAATTTCAATAGAATTGGTATTTTAAAAGGATTGTCTTCCTTCCACTTCATGAACATTCTAAATCCCTTCATGTATTTAGATGTCTTGATTTCTCCCAGCAATGCTTTTTAATTTTTAGTGTGCAGATATTGCACAGATTTTATTAATATATCCCTAATAAGTTTTTGTTTTTGAAGCCAAGATAAGTGAAATTTGAAAATTTCATTTTCAAATTGTTCATTGCTAGTATATAGAAGTGCAATTAATTTTGGTGTACTGATCTTCTATCTTGTGACCTTGCTAAATTCATTTATCACTTATAGAGACATCTTTATAGATTCTTCAAGACATTCTATGTGCATGATGATGTAATCTGTAAGTAAAGATAGTTTTATTTCTTTATATCCAATGTTTGTGTCTTTTATTTTCTTTTCTTGGCTCATTTCATTAATAAGAATTCTAGTAGTGAATACAGCCGACGTGGTGATCAGAAAAACTTGTCTTGCACAAATATCAGGGGGAAATATTCAGTCTTTCATGAATAAATATGATGATTACTCTGGTTCTCTTATATATACTCTTTGTCAAGGTAAGGAAGTTCTCTTCTAACTTTGCTGAGTTTTTATTACGAATGAGTGTTAATTCTCAAATGTTTTCCGTCATCTTTTGAGATAAGCATATATTTTATCTCCTTAATTTTATTAATATAGTGAAATATATTAATTGATATTCAAATGTTAAGTGAAATTTGCAAGCTTGAAATAAATCCTCTTGGAAATATTTTTGGATTTTATTTAGTAGGATTATGTTAAGTATTTTTATGTCTATGTCCATCAGAGATATTGATCTGTAGTTTTCTTTTTTTAATAATATTTTTTTCTGACGTAATTTTTCCGGAGTAATTTTGACCTTATAAAATGATTTGAGAAGATGCTCTTCTCCTTTATTTTTTGAGAGTTTCTGGAAAACTGGTATCATTTGTTCCTTAAGTATTTCATAGAAATTACCAATGAAGCCATCTGAACCTGGAATTTTCTTTGTGAGAAATATACATATACTATAAACTCTTCTATTTCTATTCTATTTCTTCTTGTGTTAGTTTTGGTAATTTGTTTCCAGGATTCTGTTCTTTTTATTTAATTTGTTGAATTTATGGCCTCAAGTCTTTTATAATTTCCCCATATTTTCTTATTAATGTATGATCTCTAGTATGGTCTTCTTTTTCAGTCTGATATTGGAAAATATGTCTTCTTTTTTACTCGAGAATTCTAGCTAAGCAATTATTAAATTTATTGATCTTTATGATAAACCAGCATTTGATTTTATTAATTTTCTGTTTTCCTTTTTTCCATTTCCTTGATTTTATTCCAAAATTTATTATTATCTTCCTTGTCCTTAATTTGGGCTTAATTTGTTCTTTTTCTTTATTTGGAATGTTTTCTTTCTTAATATAGCTGCCTAGATTTTTTCTCTTTTCTGTTTTGTAATATAAGCATTTTAAGCTAAAAAATTCCCCCATATACTATTTTAGCTGCATCTGATGCATTTGATATGTATTTTACTCAGTTCACAGTATTTTCTAATTTCTCTTTTGATCTCTTCTTGAGCTAGGTATTTAAAAATATATTTTTTCCAAATAATTGTAGATTTGAAAGTTTAAAAAAAAATGAATTGTATTCTAATTCTCTTATAGTCAGATAACAAACTTTGTACTCTTTGACATTTATTGACTCTTCTTTTATGGCACAATAGATGATGTATTTCAATGAATAATCCATGTACATTTGAAAAGAATGTGTATTTTGCTGTTGTCGTGTGTCATGCTACATAAATGTCAATTAGTTCATATTGGTTAATAAATTTGCTGTCTGCTTCTCTTAAACTGAGAGAGGGGTGTTGAAATTTCTGATTATGATGCTGGATTTGTCTGTTTCTTGTAGTTCTGTGACTTTTTGTTTTATATATTTTGAAGCTCTGTTATAATTGCATGCACATATAGGACTCGTATATCTTTTTAATGAATTGACCACTTATCTTAAGAAACATCCATCTTTATCTCTTAACTATTCCTTGACAAGAGTTTTATTTTATTGGGTATTAATATGGACACTCTAGCTTTCTTTAAAGTAGTGATTGTATGGTATACCCTTTTCCATCTTTTTAATTTTATTCTGCCTCTGTTTTTATAGTTAATATCTATTTCTATACATAGCACAAAGTTGGATTTAGCTTTGGTTATCTAATCTGTCAATCTTTGCATTTACTTTGTTTATTTGTTTATTTATTTTTTTGCTTTATAACCCTTTCTTTCTCTTTTCTATTTTGCAGGGAAATATTCGCCCTGAGCTAACATCTGTTCCCAGTTTTCCTCTTTTTCCCTCTCCAAGGCCCCAGTACATGGTTGTATATCCTAGTTGTAAGTCATTCTAGTTCTTGTGTGTAAGCCGCCACCACAGCATGGCATCTGACAGACCAGTGGTGTGGTTCTGCAACCAGGAAGCAAACCCAGGCCGCTGAAGCAGTGAATGCCAAACCTGAACCACTAGGCCATCAGGGCTGGCTTAATCTTTGTATTTTAATGATAGTGTCAAGCTACATTCTAGTTTCAAATATTATGCCCATTTAAGTACAATATAAAAACCATTACAACAATATTTTTCTATTCTCCCTGTTCTACTTTTTGTCTTATTGTTGTCATAAAGTTTATCTCTACACATTTATAATTCCCAAAATGCTTTATTACTTTTGCATTAAACAGTAAATTATGTTTTAAATAAATAATAAATGAGAGAAAAAGTCTTTTATAGTGACTCTTAGATTTTCATTTCCAGTCTTTCTCATTCCTTTGGATGGATTTAAATTTATATCTGGTATTATTTTTCTTCTGCCTAAGGAACTTCCTTAACATACCTGTGCTACAAATTTGATGGTGACAAATCTCACTTTTTTTGACTGAAAAATCTTCTTTATTTAACCTTCATTTTTAAGGATATTTTTGTTGGATATATAATTTTAAAATGACAGTTTTTACTCTTTTTCTCTTAAAATATAATTTTTTGTTTCTATCTTGCATTGCCTCTGATGAAAATTTAGCCCTTATTTTTATCTTTGTTGCTATGTATCTAATGTGTATTTTTATTCTGTCTGTCTTTAAGATTTTCTTTTTTCATTGGTTTACAACTATTTTATCACAATGTGTCTAGGTATGATTTTATTTGTGTTTATCTTTCTCGGGGTTCATTGAGCTTTTTAGATCTTTGAGTTTATATTGTTTACATCAATTTTGGACAGTTTTCTGTCATTATTTCTTCAATATGTTTCTGATCCTCCTCCTGGGACTCTAATACCACTTATATTGGAACACTTTAAAATGACCCACACATCACTAATTCCACTTTGTGTGTTTTCTTCAGCTATTTTTCCTTTTATGTTTAATTTCTTTATTGCTATGTCATCAAGTTGTCTGATCTTTTCTTCTTCAGTGATAATCTGCTGTTAAAATAATCTAGTGAAAATTTAATATCAAATATTATATGTTACAGCTCTAGGGCTTCTATTTGGTTCCTTTTATATCTTCCACTTTTTCTCATTATGTTCATATTTTCCTTTAAATACTCAAGTATCTTCAGAGAGCTGTTTTAAAATTCTTATCTGATAATTCCATAATTTTTATAATTATTGGGTCTGTTTATATTAATTGATTTACCTCCTGGATAATATTTTGGATCATATTTTCCTGCTTCTTCACTTGTTTAGTGATTTTTGAGTGAATGCTGAAAATTGCTATTGCTATGTTTTTAGTGTATAGATTTTGTTGTTGTCTTCTTTTAAATAGTGTTGAATTCTCTCTTTTTTTGGTGTTAATTTAGGTTACTTTTTTATCAGCTTGATGATTTCAAGGTTTAGTTTTAATTCCCTTATGGCCAGTCTAAAGAAATCTTTACTTTAGGGTTAGCCTATGGCATGGCTTCTCTGAGATCTCTGCTATGCTTGTCATTCAAGACCTTTCAACGTTTGACCCCAAACTTCCATTCTAATCTTATCATTCACTGTCCTATTAATGTCCAACAGGTCCCTTGTTTTGCTTATTCTCTTGGATCCCTTTGTCTAAAATGGTCTACTCTTTTTTTCTGCCTCTTTAAATTATATTCTTCTTTTCACCCATAGATTATATGTCACTGCCTCTATGAAGCTTTCATTGATCATCTACATCAGAAGCAATTTCTCCCTTCCTTGAATTTCTAAGTTTCTTGATTTGATTGTGTCTTAATTCGTCATATTTTGCATTATAGCTATTTGTGGCCAAACATTCTACTTTTCTTAGATTTAGTTTACTCATCTGTAAAATAAGGGGATAGAATGGCTAGATTTCTCAGGTAACTTGTAAGATTTGTCTATTATAATAAAATAATGAAATATGACATTGTATAGGAAAGTTTTTTTATTATTATCATTATTACTATTATCCTGATAATGATCTTATCACCCTTATAATGCTGTAATATCCTTGATTGTCAACATCTGGTTATCATAAAGACTTTGTAATTCTTTATGTTTTGACTTTATTCTTTGCATGTTATGATCATTTTACTTGTCCACTCTAAATCTTCCGATCCACAGTCAATCCAGTTACTCTCTATGCACGAGGAAATTGTGAACAAGTTCAACTATCTGGATAGTTGATCTGGTCAAGTTCCAAAACACGTATTCCTCAAGCGTAAGATGAAACTATATTTTGGCTTGAATTACCTGAATACATACCTCAATTGTTTAATTTTTTTCTTGTAGATGTGGACTAATTGGCTAAACGACCTGCAGCTATTAGTTAATTTGCTTTTATTAAGTGCCTTTTAGGTTTCCAATACCACATTAGGTACTTTGGGCCAAATAATAATAAAAACCTTAACAATAGTAATACTAACTAACATTTTTTGACAATATGCTCTGGTCCAGGCGTTGTGCTAAAGGCTTTTACATACATGAACTTTTTAAACCTCAAAGAAAACGGGTGTTGCTATTTTATTCTCATTTCTTATGTAAAGAAATCAAGATTTAGTGATGTTAAGCCATCTCCCCAAGATCACATTCCCAATCCCGGTTGCATATTAGAATCACCAGGGTGGCTTTTAATAAATTACCACATCTCCTTGTACCCTGGACCCTTTAACTCGGAACCTCTGGGGGTATGGCCCAGGCATCAGTATTTTAAATATCTTTCCAGCTGGTCGGAATATGCAGCCAGAATTGAGAATCACTACTCTAGAGCTTTTATTTTATCCTATTCAGGAGTTTATAAAAGAGAGTTCCTACCCAATAAAAGCTTACAAGTTAATGAAACAATAAATAACTAGTACAAAAGAACCAGGAGTTTACAAAAGTAAACACAGAATTATATAGCCTACTAGAAGAGGAGCAGAATTTGAGAGAAAGTAACTCAATTATAATTCTTAAGTGTGAAAAGGGTTTGAATATAAAGAACAACCAAATGCTTTTTCTCTAACATAACAGGAGATGCTTTTAAATTGCAGACAAGATCATGTCTCCTCTAAGAAAGGGTTTCAACATTTAGATGGACTGAGGGGCATAGGTTGTCTTGAAGACTTAACATAAGGTATTCTTTTAAATGATTCTACTCAAAGGCAGGGTGTTGGACTGAGTGACCCCTCGCGGCCTCTCTCAGCCCAGGAATTTTGTGACATGCATTGGCATGCAGACAGCTCATCACTGTGAGGAAAATGAAACAGCCATTGTGTCTTGCTAACCCAGCCTGCTTGCCTCTTCCAGCCATCTTCACAGAGTTGCCCTACGACATCAAAGTACACTTCAATTCTGGTCCCCAACAGCAAAATGCTAAAGAAAAATAGTGCAGTATCTGAGAATAACAACTCACTCTACCCAGGACTCATCATAGCAAAACCATCTGTCCAAGCATTCAACATTATTACAAGTTTGCACCCCTTCAGAATAAGTAAGTTAGATTGAGGAGGCTGAGTAATTAATGTCCCATAAGTGGGACATTTAAATGAGTGACGGGGATCCATACATGTTGAGGAATGTATCCAGTCCAGTGGGAGTGATGAATAAACCAAAGGAGGTACTACTGTGGATAAAAACAGTGAGACGGTGAGCATAGTGAACATAGGTGGTAAGAGTGGAGCTTCACGATGCTCTTCATTTTCATCAGCATTGCCCCTGTTGTTAGGGTATGGTCCTAATCCATGCCACACTTCTCTCGCTGCTGTCCTCTCCCCTGTAAGAGCTGGCCACCTAGTGCCAACAGAGCTAAGAATACACAGGAAGGGCGGCAATGACTGCTGAAGGAAGGCGTGGGAGGCAGAAGATGAGGAATATGTATAGGAAATGACTGTAGACACATCTGATCAAAATGTAAAATCTGACATTTATCTGTTTGCAGTGCTGTGGAAAGGTGGTCTTGCCAACCACGGATGGGCCAGGAAGCAGTGGTTTTTCTATTAAGGGTAAATAAAATGAGGGTAAAATTTTAAGTTGAGTAATTTTTCTGTTGCTAGAAGGCAAATTACTACATGCAGTAGTACAAAAGAACAGGGGTAAACAATACAATATGCTGTGAATTGCGAATGCATGTGTGGTAATGTCATGAATATATTAACTTCCTTCATTGTCAAGGCAAGTGACAGAGGCTGCCTGAAATTCAGAGAGGAGCCGGCTGTCACTCTGCAGCTCAGACACTTGGAGTCACATCTCTCCTAATAACGAAGTCTATTCTGTTTACATTTGACATGGCAAGCAAGGGGTGGTGGGTTGCTTTTTTCTAGGGAAATGAATGAAAGCACAAATGAATGAATGAAGGAGTGAATAAGTAGATGGAGACTCTCTCCCCAGTCCGTCCTGAAGCCATCAGTCTTCCCTGTTTGGATGAAAACAAATCATCTCTGACAGGAGCACATTTAGATGAATTTTTTAATATTTCTGGCAATGGGTTGTATTTATTTATTTTAACTATGTCAACATACTGCACATTTCTGAGTCTGGGTCCCAGTGGTGTTTAATAAAAGAAACCTGCAAAACACTGCAGTGTCAGAATCGGGGAGGGAAGAGATTCTATATGAACAAATGGAGAGAAGGGAATTTGAGGATAATGCCAGTGAGGGTTGGTGACAGGTTAACATTAGTTCTGGTTGGGTTGGAGGGTCTGGCTTTCTGGCTGTTACCCCATCCTAATGCATAACTGAGGTAGGAAGGTAACTATCCCATTGTGCTTAATAGCAGGATCCAGAGAAATGTTCTCAGAGTGAGGGAGGGAAAAGAGCCGGAGGCAGATTATTAGGTTGGAATTAAAATGCAGACGAGATTCATTAAATTGTTGACCCTCCTCCCCACTCCAAAAAAGAAAAAAAAATCAGGTTGCCATCTTAAATTGACAGCATTAGAGAGGAATTATGTGCGCTGATTAATAAGTGAATGTTTTTACCATTATGATCGCGGCACCTGCTAGTTATGTCGACATTGAAGAGGCTCTCAAACTACAGTGTTTCCAATAATAAAGGTACCATCAGCTGAAAGTTGTGCACAAGTGTCAGTGCAGGGACACATCATTTTCTTATACAGTTGTGATGTTTAAAAATATTGCTGCGATTCCTCTTGCCAGTTTCCTCTGCACCCTCCCCCCAACTCTTACCTATGTATTGTGCGAAAAAGCACATCATTTACTCACATCAGTAAAGCAAAGGAAATTTAGGGTCAAGTCAGAAAATGCCAAAGAGAGTGGATTTCAGAGCAAGACTAACATGCAGCTTACCATTTAGAGCCACATGATATGAAGTGATTTCAAAACATGTGTTATTCTTTCCAGGTTCCAAGAAACATGGCAATTTTATCCAATTTGGGTGTTTGCCAAAGGTGCCATTTCACCAAATGTAGCTCGGTCATAAAAAAGGAAGCTTCAGAGTAGATTAACTGGCTTTGCTGTACTATAATGGTGCTTTAAATGAGCAATTTGAGACAATTAACCTGGAACAGGCACTTCTGAGTGCTTTATCCCTTTAACAGTTTTGGTGCTTCAAACAAGAACAGAGAAAATGAAAATTGGCTCCTTCCCATCATAGAATCTTCTGTATAACTTTGTGAATATGCATATGATCCATAAGGAGCGTGTAATGGGAAATCTAAACTATGTAATTTGGAGATGTAATACTTCATCAACCAAATAAAATCATTTAAAAAATTAATGGGTATTTATGTGGCTGACTTAAGATAAAAATGTTCTCCATCTTTTGGTAATATTTAATAGCTCTTCCCTTGGATAAAAAATATGTATTTTTCATCTATGTACTTATTATTTACTGTAAAGTATGGGAGGGGAAAGATCATTTGGAATTATATGGAATTATTAAAGTATTAAAATACTTTCACACACTTTCTGGAGATACTGTTCTCTCATTATATTTAAAAATAGCTAGGCAGAGGAGAACAAAAATAAAATGAATCTTACTAATCAAAAGGAAGGAAGAGATTTAAGAATGCACTCAGAAAAATTATCTAATTTCTAACCACATAAATATCTGTTGTGTGCCTACTATGTGCACAGGATTGAGGAAGATACTATGGAGTAGATTAATTATAGCTATTATCATTATGAATGCACTGTTCTGGAAAGGTTAATCTAGAGATGGTGTACAGCATGGAGTGAGTCAGAGTGACTCACTTTATAGTGACTGAAAGGCCCTGACTGTATTGCGGGGTGAGCCAAACTAAAGAGAACTGTCCTAGGGAAAACTAGTATTTAAAAATCACTGCTGGGAGATTTGGAATTCTTAATAGAAACTCCAGGAAGCCTGAGGCATCTTTGTAATATGGAAATGGAAGGAAAGAAAATACCAGTTTCTGCCTGGGAATTGACCTTCCCTTAATGATGTGTGACCCTTGCTTTAGTTCCTTGAGGGTTGAGGCCCCACCAGAAATGTGAGGAAGTCCCTTCACTGCACAGTCTGAGAGGGTGGTACTAAAGGAAGGAAGCACAACAGCATAGAAAGATGACTTATCAAATGAAACAAACAAACAAACAAACAATCAAGCCCTATGTATTTTGTAAGAAGTAAACCACAGTAATCTAAATTTCGGAATTTTTCTGTTTTGCTCAATCCAGCGTTTAATTCTCAGACCTTATCTCACTTGACAATTCTGCAGCATTTGACACTGCTGATCACTCCTTCTTTGGAACTTTCTACCCTTGGCTTCCTGAATATCACTGTCTCCTGCCTTATTGATTGATACTTCTTAGATTCCTCTGCTGAATTTTTCTCTTTTTCTCAACCTCTAAAATTTGGAGTGCTCCAGCTCTCAGTCTTACACATCTCCTCTGTCTTTGTGCATACCCCAAGCCAACACATCCAGTCCCATGGCTGCAAATGCCCTGCTATTGACACCATGATTTACATCTGTAACCTTGACATCTCTCTTGAGCCCCAGGTTCATAAATCCATCTGTCTACTCAGTATCTCCCTTTGAATTTCTAATAGATATCTCAAAATGAACATGGTCAAACTGAACTGAACCCAAACTATTCTTCTCTTAGTCTTTCCATCTTAGTAAATACCACCACCTATTCTTAGTTATTCAGGATGAAAATCTCAGAGTTAGTTTTTCTCCCCTTGGAGTTCTATTTTTGTTCTGAATTTGGAAAGAATGAGAAGTCAAGATTATTCTTTGCATAAAGAGAATCTGAAATATCACATCCACCCTACAGGTTATTTTCCCTTTCTTCTCAATAATGGGTTGCCTAACCCATCCATGCATTTTACAAATAGCTGTGGGCATGGTCCACATGGTGGTTTCTGATCCAGATGGATTAGCCATAGATTTTGGTCTCATGGAGCTTACAATTACATACCTGAAAAGACTATTGTACGCCCTGCTAATCCAAGGGCTGGCAAGACAACCTGTGAGTCCTCTGACTGACTCAGTAAAATCTCTGAGAAGGTAATGTCTCAAAGATAATGGTTGATCTCCACTCTTTATCCCATCAAATTCTAAAGCATATGTCCTCTGAAGGCCCATCTTTAGATCTCTAATTCTCTGGGAGAAAGAAGGGACAGAGAAAATGTTAATACTCTAAATGTTTATTCTAGATAAACAGGGAGAGTGTGGTGGCTCTGTTACATTTTTCAGACTAACTGTTGAGGTCAGTGAGGTTGGGTGGTGTTTTCTCCGTTCTTCTCCTAAGATCCTTATAAAGACTTTACTTTCTAATCTTTTATATTTACTCAATATTCACTAAGTACTTATTTGCATGGACCTATATGCTAGAGATAAAATAGCCATGAAGACAGATACTCTATTCCATAGGAGTTCAAAAGTCTAATCAAGGGAGAAAACCAAGGAAATAAATTGTGCAATACCAGGGCTCAGATGCATTGAGTGAAGATGGGGGACATGTGTTGATGGTGTGGACTGTGCCACCTGGTGGGCTCAATGCATATCTGTAAAGAAAATGATGTTTGTCTTCCGTTCTGGGCAGTGGGAAAGCAGAAACAAAGGCAAGAAGGTGTGAAGCAGCAGGGTCTATTCACGGAACTGCAATTCTCAGCTTGAAAGTCGACAGCGAGGAAGGCATGTTTGGATGTGAGATGAGGATTAGATCATAGGGATCGGATGTGCCAAGCTAAAGGACTTGGCCTTTATCCTATACAAATGGGGAAGCCAGTGACAGCTTTAACAGAAAAGATAGTGTAATTAGACGGGCCCTTCTGCAGATCACTGTGACAGCTGTGTGCAGGTGAACTGGACATGATTAGAGGAAGGGCAGTCTTCCTCTTAATGTGACTGAGCATAACCCAAGCTGGAACCGAGTGTTTAGCATTTTCACATACGTAATAGGACTTAGTCTTTGTCTCTTTGCTCTTGGGCCTTCATATATTTTCACATTATTAGTTTGCTCATGAAATTTAAAAATCCATGGACACTTATTTATGGTTTGACTTTGACCAGGTTACTGAATCTATCCGCTTTGATTTACTCATCTATAAACTGAAGAAAATTAAGTATTACCTCTCTTATAAAGTTTTTGGGAGGACTAAACAAGTTTTTCCATGTAATGGGCTTAGCCATGGCATGCATACAGTACATGATTAAGGATAAGTTACTTTGAATTTTATTTTAACCGAACAATGAGGTTAATAAACCAGCACAGCCACCGGCCCGGTGGTGTAGTGGTTAAGTTCACCAGCTGCACTTCAGCAGCCCGGGGTTTACAGGTTCGGATCCCAGGTGTGGACCTACGCACTGCTTATCAAGCCATGCTGTGGCGGCGTCCCACATATAAAGTAGAGGGCAATGGCATGGATGTTAGCCCAGGGCCAATCTTCCTCAGCAAAAAAGAGGAGGATTAGCAGCAGACGTTAGCTCAGGGCTGATCTTCCTCACAAAAATAAAGAAATAAATAAATAAACAACCACATTTTTCCACTCCACTCCATCCAGGGCTGGGAACATGGCTGTCCTTATATTTTTCAGGCCACTTGGTATCTTAGTACTATAGTAAATAGTGGATAATTTGAAGAAAAAAAATAAGACGTAATTAGCATTGCTAAATCCCAATGTTAACTCTCAGCCCTGAGGTGGACAGGAAATTCCCGATTGAAATTTAAAAACATTGTTAATGGCAAAGTGCAGTTCTGGATTGGTCCAGTCACACCATTAAATGAAATAACCATGCTCTTTGGCCCTGAGTTATGGAGAGACACATCCAGAGATAGAGAATGACCCTGGTGTCCTTGAGATAGATGCTGTCTAACTAGACAGTTTGCCTTTGCTATTCCTATTTCCAGGTTGGAAAAGTTCATTCTGAAGCCTACTTTCCACTAATAACAACGCTTCCTGCTCTTTTTTAAATTCTTACTATTGCAAACACTATATTGCATGCTTTGTATCTACTCATTTAAATCTCACTACAATGCAGTGGTAATAGTTATATAGGTAGTGCCATTATTATCCCATTTTACAGATGAGGAAACTGAGACAGGACAGGGTTTTTGATGCCTAGCCATCTGACTTCAAAGCCATAGGGAGTTTAATCACTGTGTCATAGTGACTTCATTAAAATAGTCCTGGACGTATATATTGGTTGCTCAAAAATCAAGTATTATTTCATTTATGAGTTAACTGGTTGAAGAATGGTTACCTTTTATTTTAACATCGAGATACGCATTTGCACCTTACAAAACCCCACTCAATTAAAAAGATAGTATGCTTTGAAAAGGCTAGATTGTAGCCAAATATCAAAATTAGAGGTATTAACATGCTGAGTTGAACCACTCCTTAACCTATTGATTACTAAAACAGAAGAAAACAGCACCTTTTCAAGTTTTTTTTCTTTCAGAGTAATTGGATTCAAATTCACATCTGTAGCATTAAACCAGTGTTTTCAACCTTTTTTTCCCCTCCGAATTGTTTAACCTCCATCTACATCTCTGGCGTAAATTTAAGCCTTTATTTGTGAATATTCGGATAAGCACTTTTCCTCCAACGGTATTGTTCAGGGCAGGCATCATTGTTACAGCTGTAATTGTAACTATCAAGACACAGTTCTTTGTAATTAGAAAGTCAAGATGGTATTCAGCAGTATGGCAGCACTGGCTTACATTTGTTAGGCTATTAGAAAAAAATGTTTACAGAGAAAACAGTGTCATTGTTTAGTGCTCTTAATTGACCATCTGCCTGGTAAAGAAATGTCCAAAGAAGGATAAATAAGACTATAGTACACTTATTTTTTTATTTTCTTTTTGCAGTGAGGAAATTAGGAAAAGCAACAGCAGAGGCAAACCAGAAAAGATATGGCTAAATCAGGCTGCAAGTGAAATCATGTCATGCATACATTTCTTTTCTTATTTCTTCCAGTGTCAAGACAAAGACCTGTGGCCTCCTTAAAGTCTGTTTAAGAACAATGTTTTAGATTGCCCCCAGAGTTCTGGGGCAATATGCTTCCCGTCTCCGTTTTCCACATTGTCTTCCACTAATCCTCGGCGCCTGGTGCATGGCTGCTCTGCTCTAACCGCCCTGCTTTGCTCTCCAATGCTCACTTTCTACAGATAAGTGCTCCTCCTCTGGACTTTTGCTTAAGCCAATTCTATTCTACCTTCCCTTTTCCCTTCAAACTAGAGAAATCTTACCCATTCCTTCAAGAGCTAGGTCAAGCTAGACCAAGAGCTATTTCTCCCCTACTCCAACCCCTAGATCTTCTTCTGACCATCCAAGAAGACAAAAATCTCTCCCTCCTCTGAACTTCTATAGCACTTATTATTTTTCCACTCACTTGGCAGTGGAAGATGACCTGTCTGGTGATGTTCTTCTGTTGTGCTGGAACCGTTATTCAAATTCAGCACTGCCATTTGCATCCTCATATGCTTCTGTTTTGACTCTCTCCTTAGACTGGAAATTTCTCTTCCTAGAATCATGTCTTATTCTTCTTTGAATTCCCCCCAAAATGCCCATTACTTTTTTCTAATTTTTTTTACTTGATTTCAAAAAACAGAGAAACACTTGGGGTCCCGGCTATCATTCATCTTTTGACGAAGCCAAACAAACTTAGGCTGATTTGACCCTCAAGACATGTTTCAATTCTCTTCCATAAACATACCGAGTACCTGTTATGTTCCTGACTTTCCGCTAAGCTGGGGGATGCAGAGAAGAATCAAACGTGGTCTCTCGTCTCAAGGAGATCTCTTCCGGGAAGTGGTCTCTGGTGGAGTCAGGCACCTGGGACAAAGGGGTACAGGGAAAAACAGGAAATGCATGAAAATCAGAAGGTGAGCTTCTTGGAATTTGATTCTAATTAACAAGAGTTAATTTTGACTAGGGCTTTTCTGTAGTCACCAAAACCCTGGTTCACATTTGCTGGGCCTGTTCGTCTGTTGTGTCACATTGGCACACATCTTACAGAAAAGGCTACATCAACTGTTCTTGCCAGGAAAGAAAACAATATGTGGCACCCAGGACAGAGCTGGTCCCAGATTCCATAATTTGGGTCCTAGTCTGTGTCCAACAAGCAAGCAGCAGCTGGTCTTGAGGAGATTATCTGCCGTGCTATATGGATGTCCTTCTGCCCAGGGTCTGAATTGAGTTTCCTCCCAAGACAATGAGTGACCAGGCTTATGCTCCGGGACCGGCCTCTTCCAGGATCACAGATGGAAGTCCCCGTTACAGCCACACACAGATTCATCACAATATGGAAGCTCCTCAAGCAGGAAATAGAAGAAAAACACAAAATATGACCTGACCTAATACCAGGGAGCTTTTCTCCTGCTTCAAATTCTAGTGGATGACTCTACTTGTCATTTCTTCTCTGTAGTTTTCTGGAGACAACAGAGCCTGGTTCACTAGCGGATATTCTTCAAGACTCATGCAAAAATCTTTTATAACACCTTCTCTGACCCAGTCTCTTTCCAACTCAGTGGTTCTTGGAGCATTTCATACACTTTATAGTATTTCCTGGACAATACTTCCACAACTGACCAGCTGTCATTGAACTGACCGCCTCTTGAGTGTAAATTACTACCACAGATAGATGTTTATTTTCCTGTTGTCTCAAGCTGTTAAAACTACAGGGTTTTTGCTCTTGTTGTGCTTCCCTAGAATGTTCTTCCCAGGATGGCTTCATAACTCACTTCTTTTATTTATATTAGATTTCTGTTCAAGTTCTGCCTTTTCATTGAGCTCATCCCAATCTCCCTATATAAAGAGTAACCCTCACCCCAAAGAGTAACCCAGGCATATCTTATATCCTGTACCCTGCTTAAGTTTTCTCCATAGTTATTAACATTAGCATAACTATTAAATTGTTCCCCTTTCTAGATTTAAGCTCATGAAAGCAGGGGATTTATTTTTTTTCCCCACTGGTGTATCTCCAGGACATTTTGTAGGTGCTCAATAAATTTTACTTTAATAAACTAACCCATTTTCAGAGATCCTTGGCTAGTGTCCTTACACTGATCACATAGAGCACAGAATTCTGTAGAATTCGTGGGCTTTGGATCCCATGTGGGTCATTTAGCTATGACGGGAGGATGAACAGGTTACTTCCCCTCCTGAAGCCTGCAACCTCAGAATAGAGATAATAACATCCACCTCTTTAGAGTGGTGGTGTGGATATGATGAGAGAGGTCCAGGAAAATATTTGTCCACACAGCAGGTATCCTGCTCACGTAGATTGTTTTCTTGCCTTCTTTTGCTCTGTTTGTTTCCTCTCCTCCTAATTTCTTTATCCCATTATCCTCCCTTTTCTCGTTCCCTTCCTTACTTTATTTTTCCTCCCTTCCCTTTTTTCCTGCCTCCTTTCTATCCCTCTGTACTAGATGTAGGAAAAAAACCCAAGGATGCTTCTTCCGCATGTCCCTCAGTAGCTCTCTTAAAGCACTCACACACAAGCACACTGCTTCTATTCCTTACTTTTCAAAAGGTTTGCACTGAACCATATCCCATTTATTCAATATACCTTGATGAACATGTTTGCCTTTATTGTCATTTCTTCAACTGAAACTTTCTGCAGTTCCTGAGTTTTTCTCAGCTCTCTAAGAATCACACTGTAGAATCTTCCTCTTGAGGCATTCCTGGATAGGACTGTTCTCCTTTCCATCCTTTTATGCCATGTCAAGAGCACATAGTCTAAAGGAATATATGAAACCCCAGGACCTACACATGTACTTAGGTAGAGGTTATCATTGCTTTGGTCATAGGGGAAATTTAACAGAGAGGTTTTTCAGTATTGTGGTAGTCTTAGCCCAGGTAGAAGCCCTTTCTTTATTGGGCTATAGGAAGACATTATTTCCTATGTTTTATGGTTAGAAAACGGAGTCAAATTTAGGTAACAGATTGGCCCACACTGAAATACCACTGCAGCATCCTTAGCTCTCAGAATAATGCCTGGAAAATAGCAGAGACTGGCCTTATTTAGAGTTACATAGGAACCCAGCTACACTGTCTTAACCAGATAGAAGGGGGCCTGTCAGTCTCATGGAACAAGAGGTACAGTGACAGAACATCTAGGACTGGTACTGTGACTTAATGACATTTTAGGGATGGCTGCAGCATCTCCAAGGATTCCCTGTGATCCAGGGAGGAAGAGGGAGGCAGTGGAAGACACAGCGCTGGCAGTTTTCTGCTTATAACCTGCTGACCAGAATGGAGTCCCACTGTTACCCCAGCTGCTATGGAGGCTGGGAATGGGGTGCTTTGGCTCCAGCAGCTGTGATAGAGGCTGACATAAGCAAGACTGTTGGGATGGACAATAGACTAATTAGTTGACGGTATCTACAGCAAAAATATTTGTAAATAAGTGAGATAATTATTTCTAAAAAGAATGAGGTTAGCATTTTAGAGCTACAAGATTACATATTTCAATCCCTTTCTTCTGCCAGAAAGAAAACCACCGTGATCAGTGGTTAGGCAATTCTTTTAAGCGTATACAGTAACTGCAATTCTCAGACTAGAATCTAAGTCGGCTACCTGCCAACTCTGTCCTCTTCCCACAATAACTGAGGTGACAGCCACCTCCTGGTCCTTCACACTAGCCAGCTTCATCATGCAGTAGCGTCACTGGCGGGGATGAAGGAGGAGGTCAGAGTCGCCCCTTGAAGGAGCCACAGTGACTCCATCTCCCTGTGGGCATACTCATTACAGGGCTCTCTGCTTTCACCATTTTTAAAAGATAGATGAACACATTGAAGCTCAGAAAAGTTAAATTACTTACCCCCAAATCACCCAACTAGTAAATTAGTAAAGGCAGGATTTGAATTAAAAATTTTGGAATGTACAGACACTAAGTGTCAAAAAACTATTTCAGAGAACACACACTACATGAAACTTGAGATTCTTGTTACTTCATTTTAATGTAAGTAAACAGTTTTTATAATTTTGCTTATTGCTCTGAAACATTTGTTTTATTCTTGCAGACCAATATTATTTATTTTAAATCTTTTATTATTATTATTATTTAAATCATGGACCCATTCTTTTCTAAGCATATGAATGACACCACACTGGGCAGCATACATGCCTTTCTCTTCACAGTCAAGTGAAACAGACAATTCATCCAGGCTCTTAGCCTGAGTGCACTGTAGGCTGGGAGAGTTGGAGGAAGAAACAAGCTCCATGTATTCCTGCCTACTCTTTCTCCATTTCCATCTTTTCTGCCTTGGAGAGAGTAGTTGAGATACCAACCCAAAATAGGCTGAACTCTGCTGTAGGGCCTTTCAAACCTCCAGATGCACGTGCATCACTCCGGAGCTTCATTAAAATGCATATTCGGATCAGTAGGTCTGGGGCGGGGCCTTAGATTCTGTATTTCTAATAAGTTCCCGGGTGACCTTGATGCTGCTGGTCCTATGATCTCACTTTGAGTAGCAAGGGTTTATGGACAAAACACCACTGAGGGACTCAGGCTTCCCTTCTCCCTCATCCCTGGAGTGGCCAGTGCCTCATCTTAGATCACTGCTCTGTACCAAGACTGAATTGCAAGAGCCACCTGCAATGTCTCACACTGGACGTGTGCGTATTGACCATGCCAAGTGAGTTCAGTGTCTTAAATGGTCAGGACATTCCTCTGGTAAAATGATAACACTGAAATTAAAATGACTGCTGGCAGAGGAAAAGATGGACTTCAGATGTTAGGCCAGAAGAAAATAATCAGCAGGTATTAGAGAGCACACCCCAAGGGCCCACGCTCTGCCAAACGGCACAGACTGAAGACTTACTGAGGACAGACTCCAGGTTTAATGTTCTCTTTCACTGCCAGCTTCCAGGGACATAACCGCTGCTTAACTTCTTTTCAGTGGCCCCACGTCTAGTTGAGCTGGTTGCCTCACTGTTCTCTCAGGGCAGATTGTCTGTCTCCTGCAAGGTGATTTTGCTCACCTGAAGTATTAACCTTCTAGTCCTGATTTTATGCCCATCCCTTCCCTCCTTAGTCATCTTCCCTACTATCTTCAAGAAGTTTTGAATTCCCTTCCTGTTGACTATTAGATCCTCAGCTCTAGCACAGAGCTAGATACATAGCAGGCACTGATACATATTTGTGGAATAAATGAACAAATAAATTAATGACAAGGAAGTGCCATGTTTTGGTATGTACAACATATGGGCCAATTCACTCTTGATCCTCTGCTCATACCTGTAAAGTGTTTTAATAAATTGCAAAAACAACAAATGATTTTAAAATTCAATATGGATTCTGAATAACTGATTCAAATATATCATAGAAACAAATAAAAGTTGAGGGACCCTTAAGAAGTTCTGATGACTCTGCACTAATATTTATAAAATCATTTATTTTGTACTAGGCATTATATTAAGCCATTAAAATCATCTCATTTAACCGCTGAAAAAGTCCAGAGGCAGGTTCTGTCACACCATGATTATATGGTTAGGAATCTATGGGCCATACAGATCCTGTGAAATTGGAACAGAGATTCCAAACTCAGGCAATCTAAACGCACTGGCCGTGTGCATCACCACTAGGGGATTGCCCACTGCTTGGTATTGCCGAGAGCACCTCAGGTGCCAATTGTACTACATTTACAGATAGATAATATTTGACAGAGGAATGAAGGAGGGATGGAGGAAGGGAGGGGATGAATGAATGAATGGCTTTCTAGAGGGCTAATGTATAAGTTCTCACTTACAATTTAATACCTCTTTAAGATCATCTGTGCTGGTCATCTTGGGATTTTAGCAGATGTTGGAATTTCTGTCGATTTAACCATCAGATGCTCACATATCCCACAAGAGTTATCGACCCAACAGCCCTTGCGAGTAACTGGAGAGGCTTTTTTGCCATTGGGTATTTTTATCTCTCTTCTGAGGAGATCAAGGGAAACTGAAACCATGCCAGGAATTAAACAAAAAGAGATACCTAAATTAGCAATGACCAAGCGGGTCTGACATTCTCACCGATATTTAATGTTCCTTTCTGGAGGCGTGGCTGGAAGATGGAGAAAACAGCAACATCTCAACACTTAGCTCACACCAGGGGGCCTTTGCCTCTTCTGTTCCTTCTGCCAGAAATGCTTTTCTCTCAGAAACCCACAGGATCTGGATGGATCCCTCCAACAACCCTCCCCTTTTCACCCTGTGATCTTGTTTTATGTTTTCTTCAAAGCAGTCATTATCTCATGAAATATTGCATATTGGTTTGTAAACACCCGTGTCCTCCCGACTAGAATGTCAGATCTCTGAGGCAGGACCTAAGTCACTGCTGTTCGCCTCTGATTTCCAGCACCAAGATTAGTGGCTAGTTTTTAGGAGATGCCCTAAAAATATCCATGGGTTAAATGAACAAATACTTTAATTTGGAACAAATACTTGAAACATAATGCTTCCATTGAAATAAGAGAGATGGCCACTCACCTACCTACCGAAAGCTAATGGCTTCTTGATTATTCTGTCCAAGAAGTACTTGGCTTCCTGCCAGGGCCCACCTCTCCTTCCCTCTACCTCACTCCACTCTGTATTTAAGCTAGACTGGATTCCCTTCACTACCATCAGCATTTTCATGGGATGGATTCAGGAAGCCCTTCTGACTCACACAAAAGAATATCTTAAGATGGAAAAGGCTCCTTCTATCTTTGCTGGGTGATGGCATAAGATCTTTATTAGGTCAGTGCCTTGCAGGAACCACAAGCCTCTTAGAGAGGTAATCTGTCTGGCTCATCCTGTCACTCTTCAACTTAGTGCCACTCAGTAATCATGTGCTCTGGCTGTCATCTCTATTATCCTGGTGCAAGAAAGCAGCCACTTCCTCCCATCTTCAGCTCGTTTGGAGTCCAGTTTAGCATCTTCACTTGGGTGTGCTTGGTAATTGCATCTGAGAACCCATGAAGGACTAATCATTCAAATAGTTACCAAGTGTTTCTTGCAAGAGAAAGCACGAGAGTTGTTGGCAAATACTACTTTTGGTTTTCAAGTGATGACAAAATCTAACAAACTTAAAACAACAGCAGCAAAATCCTGTTGGCGTCACTTGGGAAAAGTTGCAAGATTTATATACTTGTGTAGTCAAAGGCACATTCACACAATGAGATGCTGCCCCTCCCCCAAATCTCTTTTATCTTCAGTAGATCTTGTTTTAAAGGTACCTGCCCATTTATTGTGGATGACAGACTAATAAAATGAAGTCATTTTAATAAATGCTGTATCAGAATATCCCATCTTCTAATGTGGCAATGTGAAATTTCACCACTGGAGAAAACATTTAACATTCTGACTATTTTAATACTTTTAATAAATATTTGCAATTCCTATGATAAAGCATCCCAGTAGAAAATGCATTTCCTCCAAAATTTATGTGGCTGCTGGCAGGTGGCCATTTTCTAATTTTCAGTCTCACTTACGTACATTTATTACAGATTTCTAACTACCCCTTTTTTCTCTTTGACTGGCTATAAGCATGCTATTTCCTCTGAGTAGGAATGTGTGTGGTTAAAATTGAGAATGGTAAACAATAGCTTCTGGTTTGCAAATTGGAGGGTTGGTCATATTCCCTTGGGGGGGTCCCTTAACATCCATTTTATTCAGCCCTGCAATACATTTGAATCAACTCTTCAAATCCAAGTGGAGCTAAGAATCCTTTCTCAGCTCCTCAATACAGTGCAAGGTTGGGGACAGGCATGAGGGTAGGTTTCAGAGTGAGGATTGGGTCATTATTTTGGCCTAGTAAGCTTTAGGCTGACTCGTGGAATGCAGCAGAATTTGTGAAATACTTACTGGAGTAATAAGGCTTAGAGAGATGGTAATATCCAGGCTAAGTAAACCATATTTTAAATACAAAGGCAAGGGAACTATTTAAGAAAATTCTATTGTAAATCTTCTTGAAGGATAAAAAAAATAACGTTTTACAGATTGCCATCACCCCTTAATGGATATTTCCAATCTATGTTAGACATCTCCATGTGAAATTCCTAGGTACACCTCAAACTCAAACATTTCAAAACAAAACTTACTCTTCGTGCTATGTCCTATTCCCTACCTTCTGACATACTCAAAATTGGATCCCTTATCAGTATACTGGATCTCACTTAAAGTTATTGCCATTCTCTAATCAGACAGAACAGAAATATGAGTCTTTTACAGGCATTTCCTTTTTATGTTACCCCAAGGCCTTCTTGTCCTACCTAGTCAATGTCTCTTTGCTCATTCCCTCCTTCAATTCCCACTGCTGCTGCCCTAGCTTAAGTGCTTATTACTGCTAATGACCGCTATGTTTTATGACTCATTTAATCAATGCATTATCTCATTTAAGTCTTCCAATAGTTGAAGAGTAGGGTGATAATATCATCCCCATTTTACAGACAAAGAGAAAGGCAGATAGTCTTAGTGACGTGCCCAAGGTTACTCAGCTAGGAGGTCTTGGTGCTGGGATTTGAACCCTGATAGTCTGACACCAGAGATGAAGCTCTGAACCATGCTGCTCCTCTCTGCTCTTGTAAAAACTTCATAACTGTTCCCCCTGCTGGCTTTATCTTGTCTCTCCTATTCCTTCTTTACATTTCTTCCATAGACTGCTTATAAAAATATAGGTTTATGTCACAACCCACAAAACCTCTGACAGCACCTTTATGCCCATCATTTATTCACTCATTCATTCCTTTATTTCATTTATTTGACAAATATATGTGGACCCCAGATTATGTAACAAGCATAGTCTGGGTGCTGAGGTTATCGTAAGGATAAAAATCATCCAAAGTTCTTGCCCGGTGGATGACAAGAAGGAAATAGTGATACAACATAAGCTTGAGTAGTGGTAAGTACTATGGAGAGAAATAAAGCAGAGGAAAGCAGAGAGAGGGAGAGGATTTGTTGTTTTAGACAAGATAATTAGGAAAGGGCTCCATGATGAGTAACATTTAAGTGTGGACCCAAGTAATAGGAGGGAGGATACATTCCAGTCCAAGGGGGAGAGCATTCATGAAAAGTGGGAAAGCAAGTGCACAGTCCTGGAAACAGGGCTATGCTGAGCCTGGTCACAAGCAGCCGGGAAGCCAGAGTGACTGGAGTCAGGAGAGAGTGCTGAGAGAAGAGAGACTCAAGGGAGACTGGGGCCCCGTAGATCATGGTGGTCTCTTTGGGATCATATTCCTTTTCCTTTTACTCTTGCACCTATATTTCCAACCTCTTTGAAAAGGCGGCAACTTGTCAAGATGCACTACTTACTGTCTTCAAAACAGAGCATGCACCTTACCACCTCCCTGACTTTATCCACACTGAAGCCCCTCTTCTCTGACTTCTGAAGTCTTCCCCATCCCTTAAAGTCTATTTCCAACACTACAGCCTAATTTAATTCTTGTCTTATGTCCACTCCTGCTGTAGCCCCTCCCCAGTGAGGAGAGGGGGAGGACTACTGAGAAGAGTTCTGGGTCAGGCTGCCTGAGATCAAATCGCACTGTACACCTTGTTGGCTGGGCTCTTCCAGGGCGACTGAGGACATCTTTCCAAGGCAGAGTTTGGTCTTGTCATTTTTAAAATACAGTAGAGCAGTAGAGGAAAAATCTCACGGGATTTTCAAAGGAACAAGTGAGATTATCCTTGCATATACTGTAGTAAGAATCCAATAAATTTTAGCTTTAAATTATTTTAAAGGACTTCCGAGATCCCAGGGTCCTCTTCTTATCACTCTAATAATATGCTCTTTCTACGCAGTTGTTTTTCTGGGCTACACTTTAAGCATCTTGAGAGAAAGGACCATATTCAATTTATCATAGTGTTTCTTTCAGTGCCTTTGCATGGAGTAGCTGTTAATAAGATGAGTCAAAAGAATTTATTATCTAAATCACCAATGTATGTGCTTCCCCTAAAACATTTAGGACACAAATAAATGAAAGATTTTGTAAAGTCTAAAATCAAGTATTTTTCTTTTTACTGTGGAGTAGAGTTAAAGGGCTTAGGAAATACAGCAACACATTAAGAATATCTTTATGATCTTGGGGCAGGGAATAATCTTGAACAAGACACAAAACATACTAAACTTAGAGGAAAAATTGATGAATTAGACTGCATTAAAATTTAAAATTTTGCCAAAACCAGACAAGGACAACACAACAAAAGAAAATTACAGGCCAATATCACTGATGAACATTGATGCAAAAATCCTCAACAAATACTAGCAAATCGCATACAACAATACGTTAAAAAGATTATACACCATGATCAAGTGGGATTTATTCCAGGTATGCAGGGATGGTTTAACATTCGCAAATCAATCAACGTGATACACCACATCAATAAAATGAAGAATAAAAATCACATGATCCTCTCAATAGATGCAGAGAAAGCATTTGACAAGATATAGCATCCATTTATGATAAAAACTCTGAATAAAATGGGTATAGAAGGAAAGTACCTCAACATAATAAAGACCATATATGACAAACCCACAGCTAATATCATCCTCAGTGGTGAAAAACTGTAAGCTTTCCCTCTAAGAACAGGAACCAGTCAAGGATGCCCACTGTCACCACTCCTATTTAACATAGTACTGGAAGTCCTAGCCAGAGCAATCAGGCAAGAGAAAGAAATAAAAGAGATCCAAATTGGAAAGGAAGAAGTGAAACTGTCACTATTTGCAGATGACATGATTTTATATATAGAAAACCCTAAAGAATCCACCAGAAAACTTTTAGAAGTAATAAACGAATATGGTAATTTTGCAGGATAGAAAATCAACATACAAAAATCGGTTGCATTTCTGTACACTAACAACGAAGTAGCAGAAAGAGAAATTAAGAATACCATCCCATTTACAATTGCAACAAAAAGAATAAAATACCTAGGAATAAACTTAACCAAAGAGGTGAAAGGTCTGTGCACTGAAAACTACAAAACATTTCTGAAAGAAATTGAAGACGACACAAAGAAATAGAAAGATATTCCGTGCTCCTGGATTGGAAGAATTAACATAGTTAAGATGTCCATACTTCCTAAAGCCATCTATAGATTCAATGCAATCCCTATCAAAGTTCCAAAAACATTTTTCACAGAAATAGAACAAAGAATCCTAAAATTTATATGGAACAACAAAAGACCCCGAATAGCTGAAGGAATCCTGAGAAAAAAGAACAAACCTGGAGGTATCACACTCTCTGATTTCAAAATATACTACAAAGCTATAGTAACCAAAACAGCATGGTACTGGCACAAAAACAGACACACAGATCAATGGAATAGAATCAAAAGCCCAGAAATAAACCCACACATCTATGGACAGCTAATCTTTGACAAAGGAACGAAGAACATACAATGGGGAAAAGAAAGTCTCTTCAACAAATGGTGTTGGGAAAACTGGATAGCCACATGCCCTTACCTTACACCATACACAAAAATTAACTCCAAATGGATTAAAGACTTGAATGTAAGACCTGAAACTATGAAACTTCTAGAAGAAAACATAGGCAGTACGTTCTTCGACATCGGTCTTAGCAACATCTTTTCAAACACCATGTCTGACCGGGCAAGAGAAACAATAGAAAAAATAAACAAATGGGACTACATCAAACTAAAAAGCTTCTGCACAGCAAAGGAAACCATCAACAAAATGAAAAGACAACCCAACAATTGGGAGAAGATATTTGCAAACCATACATCTGATAAGGGCTTAATCTCCAAAATATATAAAGAACTCATGCATCTCAACAACAAAAAAACTACCAACCCAATTAAAAAGTGGGCAAAAGACCTGAACAGACATTTCTCCAAAGAAGATATACAGATGGCCAACAGACACATGAAAAGATGTTCAAAATCACTAACTATCAGGGAAATGCTAATCGAAACTACAATGAGATATCACCTCACACCCGTCAGAATGGCTATAGTTAGCAAGACAGGAAACAACATGTGCTGGAGAGGATGTGGAGAGAAGGGAACTCTCATACACTGCTGGTGGGAGTGCAAACTGGTGCAGCCACCATGGAAAACAGTATGGAGATTTCTCAAAAAATCAAGGATAGAACTACCATACGATCCAGCTATTCCACTGCTGGGTATTTATCCAAAGAACTTGAAAACACCAATTTGTAAAGGTACATGCACCCCTGTGTTCATTGCAGCGTTATTCACAGTGGTCAAGACTTGGAAGAAACCTAAGTGCCCATCAAGGGACGAATGGATAAAGAAGATGTGGTATATATATACAATGGAATACTACTCAGCCATAAGAAATGATGAAATCCAGCCATTTGTGACAACATGGATGGACATTGAAGGTATAATGCAAAGCGAAATAAGTCAGAGGGAGAAGGTCAAATACCGTACGATTTCCTTCATTAAGTAGTAGATAATAACAACAATAAACAAACAGACAGGGACAGAGATTGGATTGGTGGTTACCAGAGGGGAAGGGGGGAGGGAGGAGGGTGAAAGGGATAATTCTGTACATGTGTGTGGTGATGGGTTGTAATTAGTATTTTGGTGGTGAACATGATGTAATCTATGCAGAAATAGAAGTATAATGATGTACACCTGAAATTTTTACAATGTTATAAACCAACGTTTCTGCAATAAACAAAAAATTTAAAAAATAAAAAATAATAATAAAAAATAAAAAAATAAAAAAAAATAAATGCCATGAAAGCTCTACTCAAAAAAACCTATTCAATAAAAATGCAAACAGAAAGTTTTCTGTGCTTTAACATATGTAACATAATTTAGACAAGAAAACTAAAATAATTTTGTACTAAAAAAAAAATTTTAAATTTTAGTCCATCAAAAGTAAGTGAAATGATAAAATGTAAACTACAAGAAGATATTTGCAACACATATAATCAGCAAAGATTTTGTATCCAAAATGCACAAAAAATGTCTTCTACTAGATTTTTAAAAGATACGAGCTAATATAAAAAGGGAGAAGAGGATAAAATAGAAATTTTACAGAAAATAGGACACAAATTGTCAATAAACAAATAAATAAAATGATCAAAATCCTTTATAATTAATGAAGTAGTACTAAAGTCCTTGACAGGATAATATTTACGCTTACTAAATTGGTACAAATTAAGATGTTTGATAATAACTACGGGCAGTAAGGATATGGACCTTTGGGAATACATAGACACTTCTGGTGGGAGTAAAACTTGATACAAACAAGTTGGGAAATGATTTGGTGCCAGTTTGTGAATTTGAACATTTGCACGCCTTATGGGCCAGCAGTTCCACTTCTATTTATGTGATTTAGAGAAACTCTTGCTCATAAGCCCCAAGAGATATGTTTAAGAATGTTCACAGAAGCATTGATTATAAGAGCAGAAACCTGAGATCGACGCTAGTGTCCTTCAACAGGATAACCTATGTTATAGACTCAATTGTGTCCCCCTAAAGTCCACATGTTGAAGCCTTTACCCACAATACGTCTATATTGGGAGATAGGGCCTTTAAGGAGGGTGTTAAAGATAAATGAGGTCATAGGGTGGGACTCTAATCCAATAGGACTGGTGTCCTTGTAAGAAGAGGAAGAGATATCAGGAGTGTGCTTGCACAGACCAAAGGCCATGTAAGGACACAGTTAGAAGGCAGCCATCTGCAAGCCAGGAAGAAAGGTCTTACCAGGAACCAACCCTGTCAACACCTTGATCTGAGACTTCCAGCCTTCAGACCTGTGAGGAAATAAGTTTCTGTTGTTAAAGCCACCCAGTCTGTGGTATTTTGTTCTGGCAGCCCAACCAGACTAATACAATACATACACACCATTTGTGATATATAGAAGCAACGGAACACTATACAACGATAAAAATGAATAAACAACAGCTATACCCCATGAGGGAATGAATCTTAAAAAACGTATTCACTGATAAAATCAAGTCATAAAAGACTATATTCAACACTATACCACTTTTACAAACCTTAAAAACAAGAAATAACTCATAATGTGGTGTTTTGGAATATATGCATATGAGTGGACACTATTTTTTTTTAAAGCAAAGGAATAATGAAAGTAAAATTCAGGATAGAGGGAAGGTTGAGGAATAAGATGAAGACCCTCATGTAGAGACAACAAAATTGTTCATGTTCTAGTTTTTAAATCAGGTAGTGAGTTTACAAATGTTTCCATTATTATTACGTTTTAAACTTGTTTATAAATAAAATGGTAGTGTTTTTAAGTATCAAATATTACATAAAAGGGAACAATAACTGTTTTTCTTGAAAATATGCTTTTTTCTCATATGCAAGTATATAGCCTTCAACTTTTTTTTAATTTATTTTCTTATTTTTATTTTTTGTGAGGAAGATTAGCCCTGAGCTAATATCTGTTGCCAATCCTCCTCTTTTTGCTGAGGAAGACTGGCCCTGGGCTAACATCCGTGCCCATCTTCCTCTACTTTTTATACGGGACGCCACCACAGCATGGCCTGGCAAGCAGTGCGTTGGTCCACAACTGGGATCCGAGGCTGTGAACCCCGGGGCCGCCTAAACGGAGCACTCGAACTTAAGCGCTATGCCACCAGGCTGGCCCCACCTTCAACTTTTTTTTTTTTTAATTGCAATTACTTTCTTCTCCCTTTCCTTCACATTCTTTGCTTTTTTTTTTCTTCTTTCTATATAACTTGATTCTTTATGAACTTTAAAATTAGGGAAATACCCAATTTCATTAATTTTTTGTTATGAAAAATATCCCACTAATATAACAGGTGTGTGATAGTGCAATAGTCAGAATTAATTCCAGTATAAAATTAACTCTCAGTTACTTATAATATTTAATTTGTGTATGCAAAGTATCCTAGTCACCGAAAAGATAATTGGCTTTGCTCTGAAGTCTCTCAGTCTACATATTAATTTCATCTTCTCTCTCAGACCCACATACTCACTGGAACTCCTTGGTATTATCTGTGTAAACTTAGAGGATTTGCAATATCAATAAGTTTGTCAAACATCGTCATATCTGGTCTGTTGGGCAGAATTTGTTTATGTTATCCCAATTCTATAATTGTACAACATTGAATAACTGCCCTCCAATATGTTATGATTTTTTCTTATTTTACAAGTCACATTCACGGTTGAAGGTAAAGTGTTACTGTAAAATCTTAGCTAGCAGCTGCCCCTGGTGGTCTAGTGGTTAAGATTCAGCACTCTCACCACCTCAGCCTAGCTTTGTTTCCAAGTCAGGGAACCACACCACCCATCTGGTAGTTGTCATACTGTGGTGGCTGCCTGTTGCTGTGATGCTGAAAGCTATGCCACCAATATTTCAAATACCAAGAGGGTCACCCATGGGGGACAGGTTTCAGTGGACCTTCCAGACTAAGACAGACTAGGAAGGAGGATCTGGCTACCCACTTGAGAAAAAACTGGCCATGAAAACCCCATGAATAGCGGTGCAGCACTGTCCGATATAGCGCCGGAAGGTGAGAGGATGGTGCAAAAAGACCGGGCAGGGTTCCCTCCTGCTGTACACAGGGTCGCTAGCAGTTGGAATTCACTCGACAGCACTAACAAGAAAAATCTTAGCTACATTAAAATACTATCTCAAAGTCTCTATCAGCTAAGGGCGCATATTTTCCAATCTGTAATTGGTAACTGAAAAAGAATTTAAATCCTAAAATTATGTATTAATACCCTTCTATATTCCTCATGTAGTTGTGGGCCCATAGCACATATACAGAATAGGCACAGTAGCTATTTTCAAGGAATTTTTCAATCTGAAGTATATACTGATAAGAGGTGGGGATATTGCTGGGTTGGGTTGTGATATTTTTCTCCCACTAAAACGTTGCATTTTTGTGATATTTTATTGCCACTTGTCCTATCCTAAAATCTTCAAAATAAACTGTCAGTCTTACCACATGGAATGTCTATGACAACCACAGACACATTTGGCTTTAATAGGAAAGTTTTGTGCAAGACATCATCCAAAAACCAGGGTGGGCTGTTGAATTATTATTATTTTTTATCTTTTTCTTCAGGAAATATGTTAAATGTGAAACATTATCTCAACTTTAATAATTCAGAGTGACACCCATCAACACCACCACCACCAGCTAGGAGAGTTTGATGATTGAAAAATAAGTTTCTTTTTACAAATGCCAACCCATTTCGTTGGCTGGCTGTGTATGAGCAGGAAACACTGAAGAAATGATGGAATGTTCCTATCACTAGAGGGGTCATAATAAAAAAGTTTGCTTCTGCAGGTGATACCAAAACCTAAGCTGCATTAATTTCTTTTTTAAAATAGAGTTTCCTCTATTCTCTCATTTAGTGAAGTTCATTTTCCTTCAGTTGCTAAATCTGTACATCCCAAAGGCACGAATACAAAAGCAGGCTTCCTTGTTCCCTAATTATCTTTGGTGGAATTAGTATCATCAAAAGAAAATCCCAGCGAAATCAGCTTACACAAGTAGGAGTGCAGGAAACAGCATGTCATTGGAAAATGTCATCTGTTGTGTGGCCGGCCCAGAGGAGCACAGGGATTGAAGCCAGTACCTCTGCTAGAGACGTCACCAGGGCAGGCCTAGGAGATAGAATAAGATGATACCAGGTCTCCCCACTGTCATAGTGACTGTTATTCTGAGGAGCCCTAGAGGGTGGAGGAAGGCTGTAAGTGGTACTTTACAGTTTGTTATATCTGTGCTCAAAGAACCACCACTTTCACGCTCAGGTTTAAAGATCTTGATGTTTGGAGTTAGGACTAAGCTTCTTGTGAACTTGAATAAGTTCTGTTGTGTAACATTGGCTTGAGGGCAATTGGAGTTGATCCTTCCCTGAAAGGGCCACCATCGCTTTGGGAGTTCCATCAGTCCTTTTGTGTTGTCTGGTAATGAATTTCCATTTAATTTTTAGTTTTGTTGGGTAGACTAGAATCCATAAATACAAATGGGATGGCTACTGGCCATTACAGAAGCTGTAATTCAATCCGCAAGAGGCTCTGATAAAGTGTACACTGGATAGAGCCCTACTCTTACAGCTTACGTTTATCTGAAACTCTCTATTGCATTACAACCTGGTAATGTCTATTTTCTCATGTGTTATCATATCTGTAATGATAACAAAATCATGCTAATCCATTTCAATTTTTTTTCTTGGTGACACTGAAGCTGAATAGCCCCTCCAGCCAGCCTCTTACATCAAAGTGCTTCTCTCATATCGTGCCTCTTAAGAACAAAACCGTATTCCACTCTTCTGCACACTCTAATCTTTCCATTTCTATTACAATACTTCATTAATTTGACTACCTTATTGCTTTGTAGCTTTGAAGAAGGGCAGAAGTGGAAAACACTTGAATTCACAGTAACCTCTGGCAGGGAGGGTCTGTTTTTCCAAATATTTCAGCTATTTCCTCCCTGCTGGCTTACTATCATGTTTGAGTTCCTGTAAGCAGCAGATACGAATCATGCCCTCCCACCATAGGCATCATAAATATCTTTCAGATAATAGATAATTCACCCGATCCTAGGCGTTCCTGTGCACTTAAGAGATTCTCAATGTGAAGAGAAAAATGCATTTTGATTTGAGGCATTCTTAGGTTTTATAGGGGTGCTAAATTACATCCCTATAATGGTGGGAAAACTACTTCTCCCATCACCAAATGCCAGCTTTATCTCTTTCTTTTCCCCTTCCCCAACCTCAAAAGAAACATCTGAAAAGCTACTCAACCCGATAAACAGCAAGTTCCCCTGTATATAACCCCATGTTCGTGATATTAAATAAATGTGTGTGGGAAACATGGATTACAAGGGTCTGTGGAAGGTAAGGGAGTTTAGTTACTTTAAATCTCTGAAAGGAAACGTGAACCTCCAGACAAAGCAGACCGTTCCATTTTAGTGTGCTCTAAACATTAAAAATATGTCTTTATATTGAACCTGCATCTGCCTGGGTCAAATTTCCTAGTCTTAATCTTGCCCTCTGGAGCTAACCTGTCACTTCTATCTCTTTTCAGAGGATATTTTCTCCAAATTTGAGTATAGTTATCTGACTCATTTTAAGTCTTCTTTGCACAGTTCCTACATTTTCATTCTGTGACATGGATTCTGGAACCCTCCCAATCTTGATCAACCATTCTCATAGGGTGTGACTGTTAGGATGCACTCATAACAGAATAAATTTAAATACTGTTTTAGGTTAATTTCACCTGAAAGCAACCTGAGCCCAAGGCTTGGTGCACATCGTTGATTTGGGAGGTGATCCCAGGAAGTTCATGTGAAGAGTGGAGAGTGAATCAGGGAAGGGAGAAAAGCCATTAATGACATGTTAACGAATTGATTCCTGCTGTGGGCAGTGGAGCACCTATTGCACTGGGGACGCTTTGAAAAACCGTGTGGAACACACCTCAAAATCACTCCACTGGGTGTTGGGGAGCCTGAGGTATGTATCCACTGCCACTTATCGCCACTGGGAGAGGGCTACACTAGGGGGCATGAATGCCCAGCACTTTCTCTGTGGGCCTTGCTGCAGAATAAGCACAGAGGTGCTGGGAAAACCCTCTGGCAATGGAGAGAGAAAACAGGCTTTTGAGGTGGAGAGCTGTGAGTCTGCTGGAAACTGTCTACCTCAGCATCCGGGGAATTCCGGTGGGCTGAGGGGAAATGGGGGAGGACATCGGGAATGGCTACTGTGATGCCGGGCTGGAAATATAAATATGGGAATCTGGCCAGGTATAGAATAGTAAGAATGATAAGACTGTACAACTGCAGAGCTTAAATTCTGTCTGAAAACATTACAATTAAAAAAATATATTAGGGGCCGGCCCCGTGGCGGAGTGGTTCAAATTCCACTCGCTCCGCTTTGGTGGCCTAGGTTTGCGGGTTCGGATCCCGGCACGGACATGCTCTGCTCACCTGCTGTGCTGGGGTGGTGTCCCACGTATAAAGTAGAGGAAGATTGGCACAGATGTTAACTTAGGGCTAATCTTCCTCAAGCAAAAAAAAAAAAAAAGAGGAAGATTGGCAAGGAATGTTAGCTCAGGGCGAGTCTTCCTCGGCAAAAAAAAAAAAAAAAAAATATATATATATATATATATATGTGATAATTTAGAGACTACACCAGCCAAACAAAATATGTCAGCCAGTTTGTAACGTCAGCTACTTGTAACCCTTGTAACAATGAGCAGTTGGGACGGTGATGAATTTGAATGCATGGCCTGTCTAAAGCTGACTGCCGTTCCTTAGCTCCAGCCAATCGTTAGCACTCGACAATATGGGCTGAACACTGTTAGATCTTTTGATTCTTTCCAGGAGAATCCAGAAATCCAGATTTTGTGGGAAATATCTTCATTTTTGAACACTGTATAAACTGAATTTGTTTGGGCCCCGAGAAGCACATCTGGGGCTGTCACCTCTCATTTACAGTCTCTGCTCCAACAGCAACAGCAACAATGTCACAGGGGCTGTGGGAACTTGGGATCTCAGAAGTATATGACGTGGCTCATGTGTGCACTTCTGGGCAAACTGGTTTTGCTAATGCAAGCTTATTCCATAGAAATCAAGATTCTAGCAGAGCTTAAAAAAAAAAAAATTAAAGACATGCAATGAGAGCAGAAGTTGGGAGGTCTCTATCACTAGAGAAACTTCATTTCTGTTGAACTGAACAGCATCTTTGAGGTGGAGCAGGGGAGGCTCGGAAATAAGTAAGCAGTTTTTCGCCCTTGTTAATGGAGCCCGGGTTAAAGCAGTATTGCTTCGTATCAGGAAAATTTAAGGTAGAGCTTTGATCTCCTCTCTATTAACTAAGGTAATGCATTATCCTGACCTCGGAACTGTCGTCTTAATTAGGGGCCTTGAATGAAATAATTGACCTTGACATTGCCTTCAGCTCAGGGCACAAAGCTGTTATCAAAATAACTTATTGAGAAATAAGACATGCTGCAGGAAGGACTATTTATTTAATAATTCTACATTTTCTAATTTTAAGCTCCCAGAAGACTTACACCACAAGGATGAATATTAGCTTTGTAGTGGCCAATGAGAATTCATTGTATTGGAATGGAATCTATGTTGAGATTATGCATTAGTAAAAGATATAATCTTTGTTTAAACACTAGTATTGTTAATATTTTTGACCAACTTCATTTGCAACTTAACATAATTTTTATTGTAAAGTCACTCTTCTATGTGTTGCACAGTGTCTTTTTGAGCAACAGCACAAAGATTGGAAACAGAATTGCACAGAAAAGTCACTGGACTAAAAGGCAAGAGACTTCATTCTTGCTTGCTCCTTGCTTTGTCACTATCCAGTGTGGCCTTGGAGAATTTTTTATATGATCATCTTTACATTCCTTAAAGTTTTATTATTTCAGAAAGTTAATTTAATTATTGTTGTACTTCTTAATTTGACCTTTCTTTGCCCTATTCTTTATCTAAAAACCAAACTATGACCAATTCTTCTTACCAAGGAAACTCTGGGCAAAATGTAAAGATGACAAAATATGTCTTTGTAGTTCCCAAGACCGTCTTTCTGGTTCTTTTTTCTCTTCCATGACCTATTTCCTTTCTCTGTATCCCTTTATTCACACCCACAAGAGACTTTGTCACAACAGTAAACATTTATTCTCTCACCAAACTAGGTTCTCACTCAAGATCTCCAATCAACCATTTACCCCATAGTGAGAAAGAGCCTACTGATTGTTGTCCTTTGTTGCATTGGCGCTTATTTCTGATTGCAGAGTTCAGATTTCACTCTCCTGTCATAGGAATTTGAGAAATAAGTATCCAAGTGCGAGAGGTTTCAGGGTAATAGTAAAGAATGATTTCTACTCTCCCTCCAGACTTTCAAAAGGAAATGGGGTGCATACACTGTATGGAAACCTGAGGCACAATCATGTACAGGTTATAGAGACAGATCAGGGTAGGGCCAGGAAAAGAGCTCAGATCTCCTGTGCCTTTCAGACTACAGACAGCAAACATCTATATAGAGGACTACTTACTGGGCAAGTGCTGGGGGCATGGAACTGAATGTGACAGTGTCTGCCCTTAGGAATTCACAGGCTAGTGGAGGAGATGGAGGGAAGCATAGATTTATAGGACAGTGCAAGTTTGCACTGCTAGGCCCAGGTTGGGCCTGGCAAGATGGTGTTTGGCACAGGCCCACAGACCCCTTCATGCTTTTCAGCCCTTTTCAGACAGTATCTGTCCACAATAACGCATTCAGACCAGGCAGCATTTGTTTCCCTATCCTTGTCTCCTAATAGATCTGCTTTTTCCTCCACCTCTCCATTTCTTGTCCTTGCTGCCAAGTCACTGCCATTGCTCTGGTAGCCTACCTCCCCCAACACATAAAGCACAGTCCTTACTCCAGTTTGCACCTGAAAGTCATTCCTGGCTCTTCTCTGTGTCTCGCAGACAGCTGAAGGTGTTCACAAAGACGGCTGCTTGTTTAGTCCTGGGCTTCGTTTTGGTTTACTTGACATGGCGCCTCTTACCCCAATAATAAAGATTAAAAAAAAATCCTCTGAGAACCCAGAAGAGAATATATTTAATAGAAATAGAAGAGTTGATAGCATCTTCACCAAGGAGACACATTTCCTCTGGTCTTAAAGAGTAAGCTGGAGTTCGCCAGGAGAGGGGGAGGAAGGCATTTAGACTGAGGGTTCAATGTGCACAAAAGCAGGAAACATGAGAAGTGTGGTCTGTTCAGAGAAGAATGAGAGGCTCCACGAGGAAGTCATAGAGCTGCATCTCCCTGACTTGTCACACGTATCTGCTTCATAAGAGAGGAGCACTGACACCCAATCCAAGAGGACAGAGTTTATCTCTTTGGATTCCTGGGTCCACACCCCACAATGTATATAATGCAATTGATGGAAAGAAATTGCCTTGTGAAAGAAAATTTCAGACAGAACCTTGCTATTGGGCTAATTTCATATCATTGATTATAATAGTTACTGGTAAAAATAACTATATAACTATCTTTGCCCCAAAACCTTTCTGTCCTACCCAACACACACACACACACACACACACACCCTCAACCAATCCTCCTGGCACCTGCCACTCACTCCCTCCAAACCATCTCCTCTCAATTTGCATTTGGTCCCTAGATTTTTCCTTTAACGATAGGTGGGGTCCATCTTTTTGATTTTCACTTCTTCTCACTAGGAGGGAGAGATTTATCCTCACAAACTGTTTGGAATTGCTGAGGGAATATTAATAAAATTTGAACGTGCGTCCTACAGCAGTGAAGAGAATACCTGAGAAGTTTGAAAGCTTTCGTGGGAGATTAGAGGCGGCTGTGAGGAAATGTGCTACCCAGTGGTGAGCTCCCAGCACAGATATTTCACTATCCAGGGATCTCTAATTACTAATACAGTACATGAACAGTATGATATGTCCTTACAATTGCAGACGCCTTTTCAGAGATAATCTTTAATAGTTTATTTGACAACCTGTAAAATTATAGAAAATTATTGGTCTTGGGAATTACAAAAATCCCTGTAGTACAGTCAAACAATAAAATTATAATTACCTGTGGGTAATTGAAATTTAACTGTTTTTTTATTGTATATTACACATCAATAGCAACATAAGTTCAAGAGGTTTTTTCTTCTTTCCTTTTTTCTTAGAGATCCTGAGAAAATGGACAGCACTGTTGGGGGCTTGTGAGTTCCTGTCACAGTACTGAGCTTGAACAATTTCGATTAAAGCCCCATGTTTGAGACTGTCATTAGACCTGCATTAAATTACATATCTGGAGTGTTAAAAAATAAAGAGTACAGTGGCTTTTTCTCAGCTACCTAAGGTAGGTAGTTAAGGCCTTGATTATCTTTAAAGATCTATTTTTTCCCTCCACCGAAAGTCATTGTTTCTTTCATTAAACATAAAACACATTTAAGAACACTAAACTGTGCAGACAGGAATATTAGGATGGCATATTCCAAAGTACCTTTGTTCTGTATTCATTGCTCTGGGTTGACTTCTGCATTGTATAATGTGATTTTATTATTTAGCTCTAATTCAGGTGAACAGAACAGGAGTGGCATGGCTTGGGACCTCTAATTCCCTGGGCTTTGGATAAAGTGGGTACTTGCTTCCTCCTCTTCCTCATTCAATCTTCCCTTCCACCATTCCCTCCCCAAAAAAGCCACACAACATTTTCAAACCAAAGCTGGGTGCTGGCATTTCAAGGACTCCCTATTACTCCTCCTTTGAATGATGGCCTTTATCACAGTACCTCCAGGCTCCACCCCTCTGGTTTCCTTTGTTTCAAGGAACCCTTTGGTTCTTGGGTTCTTCCCAGCTGAATAGTGGTTTAACTGAATGGAAAGAAAGTAAGGGACTTGTGTGTGTGGGAGGGGAGGTCATAGGTAAAGGGAATTGCCTCCACCTTTTGCCGCCCCTCTTACCCAGTTCCATCCCCCCATCCCTGTCTCAGGGTCCTGCCATTTCCTGTCTGTAAACATCATCACTGCTGCAAGGCCTTGGGGAAATTGTGGGTGCTCAGGGTTAGCCCTTTGAAGCTTTTATCCAGAAGTGGCGGCTTTCAGCCAAGTAGTCTGACCCAGTTCCTTCTCTGTGATTTGGAGAGTAACGGGAATTTAAATCTGCTTTTATGTCACCAAGTGCTGATTTTCGTCTCTTTATCAGGATAGAAGGAATAGGGTCAAAGAATGTGGAAGATTCCAGACTGATATTAGAAGTTAGCCAGCAGGCTAGTGCTGTCCTTTTTGCTATGAGAGGCCTGAGGGGTCCAGTGTGGGAGGACAAGAGACCTTCATCTTCCGTGGTCACCACTGGGGAGTTCGTGATACATGAGGCAGAAGAAGGAGGGCTTCTTTATTCAGACCTTTGCCTTATTTATACTAAGCGAACCCAGAGAAAGAGGACTAAAGAAAATGAAGTTCAGAAACAGCAGGCTCAGCTCATTTCTTCCTGTCTTCCTTCATCAATTCCTTCACATACATTATGGCAGACACTGAAATGAACACCCAAACACGCACACAAAGCCCTAATCTTTTAGATAGGATATCATCAAGACTTTCCATTTGATAGCCTAAGTTATAACTTCATTAATCTTAAGAACCAATGTTGGAAAGCAAACATACAGAAAGCATTTCTTTTGGGAAAAAGTAGTCCTCTTAGAGTCAGTTCTATATAATGATTTAACGAGGACCCTTAAAACATCAAACCTTATTTTCTTTCCAAAGATAGGTTAGAAAATATGTATACCATCCTGAGGATTAAATCCATGTTGCAAAGCAATGAAAAGCTGACATATTATCTCAAGTAGATGAAAGTTCAAAGTGGATAATGTCCCTCTACAGATTAGGGTAATGAATTCATGATTTTGTAAAATATCAATTTGGTGTTATCTTTTAAAACAGGAACCAGTTCACAGCTGGATTACTTGTTGATTATCTTTCTTTTCCCATTAGAGCATAAGCTCCATGAGGATGGGCTCTTTGTCATGTTCATCACACTCATTTTCACACTTAAAATTTCACACTTAAAATAAAATGCAACCCCACATGCTTGGCCCCTGCCTGCCTCTCTAACCTTGTCCCCACCACTTTTTCCCTCACTTCCCTCCAGCTGCCAAGCCCCTTGGTACATAGGAATGCACCAGCTTCTGCTCATTTTCTTTATTTTTTTCTTTTTTTTCATTCAGTTCTCTTCTCACCCTTCAGAGAGATCTTTCTGACTACTCTTCTAAAATTTGCATCCCTCCAAATGTGGCATTCTGCTTTCCTTTAGTTTGCTTTGTTTTTCCTCGTAGTATGTATCATCATCTAGAAAGAGCGTTTAGCAGTGAGAATAACTCAATAGTATTCACTGAATGGGTACAATTTTGGCAAGTAAAGAACATCCCAGGATGGGAGTTGGATATAGAGATCAAAGTGATCCCAAGTTATGAACCAGGGTTCTTAGGGCCATTAACAGAAGCAGAGACAGCAGGAGGGGTTTGTAGAGAGGAAAGTAACTAATCACTGATGAATTACTTTAATTTTTATATAGAAATTTGTTATTTCTGATTTCTAAGATGGAACTAGGTGATCTATGCAGAGTTAAAGACTCTGCATTGGGTCCAACAGTTCAGTATTATATTGGGGAGATAAGTGTAGAAACTATCAAATTTGTAATAAGGTAAAACCTGGTTTCCACCAATTTAATCTCTATTAAAAGCCTCATAAACCACATTTTGGTAAAAGGGACTAATATCTATCTCACAGCTATGCCCAGCTTCTAACACAATTGGCATATGTTTCTTCATATTCCTCTTTAAAAAGTCAATGGTTTATGAAATTATCCAAATACCTGAATCCTTCCCTAGCCAGAAAAAGTCACTAAATGCAAAAGAATTTAAATTGCACACGCTCTATAATCCCTTCAGGCTTTTTTTTTCCCCCCAAGTGGAAGCTTTAGTTTCAAGAAAAGAAACACATTCAAAGCTCTGTAAATTTTGGGTGGATGACTCTAGGATTTTGACTCAGTGCCCTGATTTTTAACCCAAGCTGTTGAAAAGTGAGCCTTAAAAATAGCCAACTGCTGTTTTTCCCACCCTGTCCCCTGACTTCATCAATTCCTCTTTCTTCTTCTGGCCAAGTGAAGGTGAAAGCCATTTCCTCAACAGGGTCTCACTCAGCAGAGACCCCACTTGTAGAGTCTTTGAGAGGAAAGTCCTGTGGGGGGCACCTCCAAGACAATACTCTAGAAAGACATTCCTTTCCTGAAGACTCTTCAGAATCCTTAATATGCTCGAGATGCAGGCCTTGTAGCTACATGGTGGTCTGAAGGTCAAGGCTCACCTGAAGACCCTACACATCTCTGAGTGTGGACGGTGTCCTTTGCTCAACTCAGCAGAAAGCTCTTAGATTGAATCTTATCTTCTGGAAGGTTTGAGAGGTGTGAAAAGCAAGCCAAAATTCCAACCTCTGGCTTTCTGGAAGACTCTCATCTCTAGCTGTCTACCTTAAAATGACCATCCTCTTCTAACACCCCCAGGCCATTCGGGAACTTCTACAAGGGCTCCACAATGTGTGTGTATCAGGCAGAGGTCAGAGTCACTCCCTCAGCATCCACATCCCATGGGTAGCGAATTCCTATAGATTCAAGGTTATCAAGGGAATGGATTTCTCTCATGTCTGGAGGGGATCTCACAGGGCTCTAAGTTTCACAGCTTTCTAAGTCTTCCTGACTAAAACCAGAGGCCTAATTCACAGAGTCTTTTCACATCCCTTCCAGCTCTACAAGTCCAGGTTTTATCTCAGGCCCAGATAGTTCTTGTAGTGAAAAAGTGAAACTTCTGTTCTAGCTAATTCAGTCTTCGGCACATTTGCTACTGTTTTTTAGAAGCCAGAGGCGATTTACAAGGGAACTTGCAAAGCCATTTTGCCTGAACAAATTCTCCATCTGGTGATTCACTGAACATTATCTCATGTTTCTTAAAGGAAGAAACAAGGAATGGACTTAGAAGGCCTCATGTTGATGTTTACCTGGCAAGACATCTTACTCTGCTGAGTCTCCAAACCCATTTGTAAATTTACATTTAAAAACACTCTTTTGGTATAATTTCCCAAGATTTCTTAGCTTCTAGCTGTCTTAGGTCAGTGAAGCTGTAAGTCAGGGCCCTGACCCATATATAAATACTAGAATAGCTGAAATTAAGGGAGAATTTTGTAAAAAGACTCCATTTTTTATTTCATAAGACCCACAAATGAGTTTGAATATTTTTTAGTCTGTTTTTCTATGGTGCTTAAGAACAATGCTGCTGCTAAGGCATTTCACATTGCCTTCTGTGGAAAACACAGCGATTTACAAGATCCTTTTTATGCAAAGGGGAAAATCAGGGCCTGTTAAGGTGGAGGGGTGACTATGATCTCACACAGGTCCTGCTATTCCTTCTGGAATACTTTCAATTCCCCAAACCACCTCCTCCCTCAACCCCAGCCCTTTGGCTTCTCCTCCTGGTGGTCTGCTGGTATCCCTGCAGACTTTACTATGACTCTGTTGATTTCTGTGTTTCTCCTGATTTCCTAAAGCCAGATGTGCCTTGCCATTTGAGGACCCGCTTTTCCTCACTCACTGATTGCATCACTTCTGCTCTGCCCTTTCCAACTCTAGAGATATCTCCCCAACAAGTTAGTTTACTTTCTAGCCAGCTTGTGCCTAGGAAAAGAGACTGCTCTTGGCTTCAGCCCCTTCCTCAATACTGCTTTTTAAGGTCACACACTGGTTCTCATTCAGCTGATTTTCTTTGTGTTTCCACTCTTTAATCCATAATTCTCTTTCCGTGACCCTCGTTGCTATTTGACTTTGGATCTTGACTTCCTTTTATAGTCCTCTTATACTGTTAACGCGGGATGACAGAATCTGGGCCAGATATATGTAGAAAGAGGGCTAGGAAAAAGAGAAGAGGAACTGACTGGACCAGAAGGGGGTGTGAGATTCACAGGACATGGGAAAAGGGAAACATTGCACACAATCTTACAAAAGGAAACAAACCAAGACTGAATTGCACTCATTCACTCATATATGCACACATTCATTCATCAACTCAACATCTGTTTGTAACAAATACTCTACCTCTTGGTTGTCTCTTTTACAAGACTGCTCAGTTTATTTCTTCCCTCTGTGCAGGAATCCTAGACTTACACTACCATCCTCCAACACAGATGTGAAATAATCTTTCTCTGAGCCATTTGTCCTTCTTTTGCTCACTTAGTCCCTGGCAAAAGAGAGGGCCCTGATCTAGGGCACTGCATGATACATTTGAGGCTTTCACCTAGGCTATCATATAACATTCATCCATTCATTTACTCATTCAATCAGTCAATGAGATAACTGATATTTATTGAGCAAGAACCTAGTATGTGCCAAGCATTGTTCTCAGCACTCCAGAAATGGCAGTGAATAAAACAAAGTTCCTAGTCTCATGCCACTTACTTTTTAGAGTAGGTTGAAGGGAGACATACATATTCTTTCAAGTGCTGATGAATTCTGTGAAGAAAAATCGAGTGGGTAAAGAGATAGAAAGCAGTGAGGAGAGAAGTTGCATCATTAAGTAGAGTGGCAGGAAAAGGTTCCACCAATAAGGTGTCAACTGAGTAAATGAAATGTGGGAGCGAGTCATGTGGATATGCAGAAGAGAGTCTTTGGGAGCAGGAAATCAATAACCCTCAAGCAGAAGAGTGCTTGGTATATTCAGAAAATAGCCAAACTTGGAGTCATCTAGTAGGTCCATCTCCTGTGAGCACCCAAGGACCTTGCATTTTCCGAAAAATAATACCCACTTCATTGTGATCTCCTATTTAGTGCTTATCTTTTTCTCTAGGCTTCACATAACCTGAAGCAGGAAATACAACTGCTTGGTTTACCCCTACATCCTAGTGCTTACTCAGTATCTGGTACATCGGAGGTGTACCATAAATAGTAATCACATGAATGAGTGGATGTCTGAATAAACTGCCCTATAAAATGAGATAATGCACATAAATCTTTTAGCTCAGTGCCATACATAAACCACACATTTAATGTATTTCGGGGACAATATGTTGCTGCTGATGGGAACGATGATGATGGAACCTAGGAGGAGATGAACTTCTTCCCAAAGATGGAGAGACTATTCTTGGTCTATGGATAGGCCTATGCAGCAAGGAGGTCACTTTAACTGTTTCTTTCTGAAATACATCCATTTGGTGTGTGCCCTGTATAACTCCAATGATAGATGTAGCAGCAGAAAATGCATCTATAATGACCTAAATATATAATAACATCCAACTTTACAGTCAATAACAAGAAAGCTAAACTATTCAACTATTAATTTGCTATGGCCTTCCAAATAAGGAGCAAGGTCTTCAGAGTAAAAATAATTAAATGATGTAAAATGAAGATTGTCATCCAAGTGAGAGATTAGTAAAGAAGAACATAGCTACTTGAAGTAAATTCCACTCTACGGGTCCAGGTATAGAATGAGTAAATGTTATTTCAAAGATTCAACCCTCACAACTTTAGAAATATCACATACAAGAGAAAAAGTCTCGATTTTGAAATAGGGGAAGGTTATGTATCTCAGAAACTGAAGAAAGGTCACATTGTCTTAGAGCCATGAAAAATTCTGGATTTGACAGTAAACAAATCAACTAGTGATGGTTAAATTGCAGATACATGGAATGTTAGAACTGCTAAGTGTTGTAGAGTTTACTTCACAAAGCTTTCTTAATCCTTCATTTCATAGATAAGACAACCCAGGCTATTTTGCTGAAATGTCTCTCCCAAACTCATATTATCAGTGGCAGAGCTAGGAGTAGATTTTCTATGCCAGAGGTATGTGTTTCTTCAGTTAATCTCCATAGCTCTGTAACTGTTCTCTCTGCTTACATTCTTGCTCTTCTATAATCCATTCTATACATAGTATCAAAGTGATCTTTTAAACTTGAACTCAGATCATTTTACTAGGCCTAATAAACTCTTTAATGGTTTCTCATTGCAATTATAATTCCCCACTACAGTACTTCTCAAACATATAATGATGCCTGACACATAGTAGGCACTAATGAATGCATAAACTTTTTTTTCTCCAGATAATATTATGAAGTTGGCCAATCATAGTAAATGTGCAGAAACAGCTTGATTTAAATAAAATATTCAACAATATTTCCTCTAAAATTAATGTATATGATGAAATGAAAGCTGGGTAAAAGTGGGTTAAAAGTATTCAACAAGCAGATCCAAATGATTTATTTTAGCCTCCATCATCTAGTGGATGACCACTCTTTCCCTGTCTGGCCCAGTTTCATTAAGTCTGTTTACCAATGATTTTGATGACAACATGGGAAGGAAGTTTATGAAATCTGAAAGGCACAAAGTTGGAAAGGATAGTAAATATAACAATCAACGTTCCAAATTGTTCTGACAGGCTGGAATTCTGAGCAAATTCCAATAAGATGAAATTTAATAGCAATAAATATAATGTCCTGCATAAAAGTTCAAATATTAATCATATAAGTACAGGATGGAGAAACTTGGCTTGGCAGAAATTCATGTGAAAAAGATCTGGAGGATTTAGCTAACCACAACTTTAATAAGACCCATCAGTATGAAGCAGATGCAAGAAAGTCACATTCATAGGTTATGTTAGTAGAAGCCCTTTTTCTAAAATACAGCCAGTAAGAGTTTTCCTACACTCTGCAGCTCAGACCACATCCTGAGTATTTTGTTCTGTTCTGGGTGCCATATTTTAAGGGGGACACTAAATCCAAAGGAAGAAAACCAAGATGGAGAAAGTCTGACAAGCAAGCCACGGTTGCGAGAATTGAAATCCAAAAATCATACCAGTATTTTAAGTTCTACAAGATATTAGAAGAACTTCATTTTTGCTGTTCTGGAAATCAGAATATGAAACAGTGGCTTTAAGTGGGTAGTAAATATACTCTTACTGACAGAAAATTTTTGAATCAATGAATAAGGGATGTAAAGGAGGAAGGAAACCTTCATTGCACATGGAAGAAAATTATGTGTACCTGGAGTAGTTTTACAATAAAATACAGTTGGAATACATAAACTATTTGCCACTGGAGATAGTTAAATCAACATTGGAGCAAACAAACCTCAAAAGTTAGAAACACTGAGTGATTATATAGGCTCTGCATCTAGGACCTCCAAACTAAGCACAATGCTGCTTCCCCCCCTAGGTAACTGTCCAAAGTGGTCAACTTAAGAGTATCAACTCCACAGTCAACAGTTCTCTATATGTGGAACCAACTGCTGTAAAATTGAAATCATTTGCCAAGAAACTTGACTTACTGTCCCGAAATAAAAAGTCCGATGCTATTCTGAAGCCTGCAGAAAAGAAAAAGAAAATTTTGTTTCTTTTGGCACTAATATATAAAGCTTAACAACCCAAATAAAGAAACAGTTCTTAACTGACTATCCCCCCAGGGATCAGCACAGAGGGAAGAAACAGAAATGCCCACCTCCCAATCTTTCCTGAAACTAGCCTATTTGCATCCTTTAAATTTGCTGCCTGAGGGTCAGATTTCTAATTTAGCAAGCATC